>NC_089838.1:37287122-37892804 GCF_035609145.1 Eleutherodactylus coqui | reverse complement strand
CGTATCTAAGGATGCTAGAGCCCAATTTTGATTTTGTTTCCAACATATTTGCATCAATACGTGTACATGTCTAATGTTATCTGATGTTGACTTACCAGATATGGAATTCTGATGGGTCAGAGTGGATAATATCATGAATAAAATGGTTCAGCCTATTTACTAATAATTTAGTGATAATTTTATATTCTGTATTTAGAAAAGATATGAATTTCTAAGACCCACATTCTTCAGTATTTTTTTCAGGTTTTAGTAAGATTACCAAAATGGGTGTACCTTGCATTTTCTATTAGATTTAATAGCTGAGGTTTGACAATGCTAACCATAGCAAATAATTGTCTGAAATACTTTGAGGTAAGTATTTGATGGCTTCTATTAGAACAAATAAATATGAAGATCCTAAAATGTGATAAATGCAACTTAAGGTGTGTATGTGAGGTGAGTGACAGGAGAATTCATGAGTATTAGGCTTCTTTCACACGAGCGCATATTGGCTGGCGTTTGCACAAATGGCCAAGATACGCTTCCAACTGGGGTGTAGAAGCTTGTGAACGGGCGCACAAATCTAACATTTGTGCACCCATTAACATGGCATGGGGCCCAGTGCATATGCATCGAGCACACCATGCTGTTCTCCACTTCTCCTCCCTCCCCATCACAGACACACCTCTCGTCTCCTCCCTGCTTGTTCTTTGCAATGGTAGGGGGTGGGGTTGGGGTGGAGCTAAGTGGAGGCCTGCCCCACCTCCTCCCATTGATGGCTATGGTCAAGGGGTGGGGAGAGGGCGGTAGCTTAGCTCCACCCACATTCACCCCTTGTCCATAGCCATCAATGAGAGGAGGCAGGCTGGGCCGGTGCTTAGCTCCACCCCCTCCCATTGTACAGAACGAGCAGGGAGGAGATGAGAGCTGAGCCTGCATGGAGGATTGGGGGGAGGAGAGCAGAGGAAGGGAGTTTAGCAGCCACACTGCCATGGGCTGGGAGCCCATGCAGTGGCAGACATATTCTGGCCCAAAAGATAGTTCCTGGACTATCTTTTGGGCCCGACGTAAAAACGCCTGGCGCTATATTGGCCTTGCCGGCCGCTTTAACGTCTCAGTAATACACCCATGTGATCTGATGCATTGGAATCCAATGCGTTAGATCACAGCGCATATTGGCCAGCTGTGAAAAAGGCTGGCCCATATGCGCTTCTGTGAAAGAAGCCCTAGGATGGTAATCTCTCCATAAATCTTACCAACACACTTCAGCTACTACAGCAGCCAGCCTGGTAGTGGTATTAGATGTATGGTACTGGTGAACTCCTCTTAATCAATCTAATAAAGGGTCCACTAGTAAGTTCAGATCTTTCATGCATATGTTTGTGCATTTGTGAGAAAACCATAGGTCTTTTTCAGGGTGTTCTCAGACCCCTAGCATAAAGGTTATGTTAGCTATTTGATAAGAAAAAATGGGGGATTATTTATATGAGCTCTTTCATTAATAAATAATCCATTTACTTATCAGTAAACACCTTATAAAAGTATTGACAGTTACATTGAACTGCATAATATAATTTTAACAAACTAGTACGGTATATATCAGTCTATCTTAGAAGTGCAAGGTTCAACCTTTTTAAAAATAACCGTATGGATATCCTAATGGTCAACCAGATATGGAGTTAGCAGTATGTATTCATAAAAAGAATACATTTTTATTTAATAAAATATTTTGTGGTTGAGATCAATAAAATTAAGAGAAATTGATAAACCCAAATTCAAAATATGTTAATTTATTAAACAAGAAAAGGGAAAATATTTTTTTTTCTTACAAACAAAAGTTATAGACTTTATCACACAGCTAATGATTATTGGTTTCTGGGGTAAATAGGTGAATATCAGTCATAAAAGTGTTAAATTAAATTAATCTAATTAAATAATTAATTACATCTAGCTGTATATTTATTGGATTAAATTTAAGAAGACATCTGCAGGTTTATGAATATAACAGAACAATTTAAAAAAAATTGTGACATTAAAAGTGTTCAACCATGCTTAAACATTAAATTAAACACTAAATTAAGCTTTATTTCCAAAACATCTGTTGGGAAAATTATTCTAATTTCTAATTTTCTTAGCTTTGTGTATTTTTATTTCTTTTTTCTTTACATGACTATAGAAACAGTTGTTTTGCCTGAGTTGCTACAAACAGCAGCTGCAGATTTTTGCTTCACTGCAAGCACATAAGAAAATATTATAATCTTATACAGATTAAAACCTGCTAACATAGACTGTAACAATATGAACTAACATATGATGTATTATACAACAATATTATAGATAAATACATAAAAACACAAAAATACAAGAATAATTATGATCTATATCAGCATGTTCTAATTCGTATAAAACTCTATCATTAGAGCCAGTTGCTGCCATCGATCATGTTTATTAATGCTAATATTTGTGTTTTTATGATGTGATAGGCCCATTGTTGTAACATCACACCCTGTCCGCTAAGGGTGGTCTATTGGCCTATAAATGTTTTGGTTTTAAGTTCATCTATGTATATCTAAGGCAGACCTTGTTCTAGGGTTGAAACATGTAGTTTTATGTCCTTTGTTTACTTTGCTAATTAAATGCTGAATTTCTATTTGAAGTAATAGACATCTTTGAAAAATTTCACCCGGTTTTGAGCCCTGAGAAAGGCCTTCTGGTGGACCAAGAAAGGCTTACATTTCCTTCCCATTTTAGACCTGTTAGATCTGTTATCTTGAAGTGCTTTTATGCAGCTGTGTGCATTCCAGCTCAATTCTATCTCTAGGTGAGAGCAATAGATGATTTTGTCTTATCAACTCGTATATTATATTGATTTTACTTCCCTAGCCTCTGTTGTCCTCCCTTCTCTCTTTTTTAGTTCCTACAATAAAAAAGTCATATTTTTGAGAGGGTTTTAAAACCTATTTTTTGTCTTACTGTTAGCTTAACATAAAAAGTAGGTTCTAAGTAAAGGTCAATTTTTGACTGTAGTATAAATTCTTTTTTGGGACATAGTATACTTTTTGAGTAATATTTCTTTTTAAGATAGTAAAGTACATGTAGGCTGGCTTCACAATACATATTCTGCACTATGCTCTTGTGAGTATGCTGCAAAACATGTTTACGGGGCTACGTTAATCAGATAGATCCTAAAGAGTGTCATTTTGGTCTATGTGATCAGTCTTATGTCCTACCTGAAAATTTGGTCAACCCAATTACATCCCATGGAGAACAGTTGAATACTATATATTTAACAGATGCCCTAATAGCCTATGGCTGATAGATGCTTTTGAATGGCAACCTTCATGGGCATCCCTTGAAGACTAGTCATATAACTGTCCAAACATGCATATTTAGGTCATTGGAGCCTGCTCAGCAGCTTCTTTCTGCTCACCAATGCCGTCTGTGCAGAATCTGAAAAATGTAGTAAGCCAATCTCTGATACGGATGTCACTGCCGTCAATTTTGCATTCAGAGGTTCCAAAGGGCAAAATTCTGTACTCTTGCCATACTTAAAGGGGTTGTCCCGCGCCGAAACGGGTTTTTTTTTTTTTCAACAGCCCCCCCGTTCGGCACGAGACAACCCCGATGCAGGGGTTAAACAAGAACACCGGACAGCGCTTACCTGAATCCCCGCGCTCCGGTGACTTCTTACTTACCTGCTGAAGATGGCCGCCGGGATCTTCTCCCTCGGTGGACCGCAGGGCTTCTGTGCGGTCCATTGCCGATTCCAGCCTCCTGATTGGCTGGAATCGGCACGTGCGGGGCGGAGCTACACGGAGCTACATGGAGCCCCATTGAGAAAAGAAGAAGACCCGGACTGCGCAAGCGCGTCTAATTTGGCGATTAGACGCTGAAAATTAGACGGCTCCATGGAAACGAGGACGCTAGCAACGGAACAGGTAAGTGAAAAATTTCTGATAACTTCTGTATGGCTCATAATTAATGCACAATGTACATTACAAAGTGCATTAATATGGCCATACAGAAGTGTATAGACCCACTTTGTTTCGCGGGACAACCCCTTTAAGCAATTGACTGCACAGCTGGATGCTGATTGGGTCTCAGCAGCTTCTTACCAGTGACAGTTAGCATGCTGTACATTATTTTCCAACATACTATGAGCTCCTACAGGAGATATAGCCTCAGGGCTTAGTCACACGGGTGTTTTTATGTGCGTATATACACGTGTAAAAACATTCATACTGCGTTCGTCAAAAAAAAAAATCGCACCTACAAAAGATAGAACATATGGGTGGCAATGGACATGGTCATGCATTTTTTTGACGCGCGTACATACGCACGTATACATGCGTGTAAAAACGCCCGTGTGACTGAGCCCTCAGTAGTACAATATTTTTGCATATTACTATATAATGAAAATTACCTGGAACCTATATCCATAGATGCATCTGACCTGCCCAGATAATTTGCCTTGTGATAAATAGTAAATAATCAGTCATGTAATTACCAACTAATATCATTATACACAGACCAACTAATACCTCCATACACTGACTACATATTATCACAACATATTGCCATCATAGTGAATAATTCTAGCATACTGTTAGTGAATAAAAACTCACATATCAACCCACTTGCTGTAGTAATAGTGCCCTACACTTTAGTATCCAGCTCAGTAATATGCAACCCCTGTGGTTTCTGAGTATTAGTGCCTCTAATAATTTTCACTGAGGTATAGAAAGTAGTCTATTATTAAAATATAGCCCTCCACAGTACAGACACTTATTAAAACTCAACTTTTACTGGGCAAGTTAAAAAATGGGGCTAAAGTCAAACAAGGATATCTTGTTGGTCCTGCTCGCAATGGCTTGTATGAATATTAACTAAGGCAAAATGTGGATACCTGGACAAACATATAACAACATTTTTTGGGGATACCAGGATAAATATAGCTAACCCCGATGTAAAGATTCACCAATGTGGGTTCCCCAAGGTGATGTATAGCTGAGAGGTATGGATCCCCTTGTTTGTTTAATAATAATAAGACACTGGGGGCCAAGGTCTGAGTTGGGGGGTAACACTATTATGAGGATAGAAGGAAGACCCATGATATGGATTTAAGATCACTCAGGAGAGAGCTACAGAATTGTGAGATGGGCCCGAGTCACTTGAAAACTTCAAGGGTGATCTGAATAATAGGTTGACCTTCTTTGAATCCTTTTCTAATCAGTTGCATTTATAATAGACCCGACTGATATTGTGTCAATACTACTACTGAATTCCCAAGTTTTAATACATGGGGTGCAGTTGGTTCTTACTTCTGATTAAATTGACATTGTCTTGATACAATCTATAGACTCGATGATTTCTTAATTTTCAATTCTAATAATACAATTGGTTTTTGATTCTCAATTCTGGTAATTGTGTATGGTGGATCCTGTGTTATCTGCATATACTTGTTACCTTTCATTGTAATACTGCCTGTGATAATAAAGACATAACCGTTAAAAAGTTTTCTCTACAGATCAGGAAGTGTTAGACATCAGTGGTCTACATGTGATTTTTTTTGTGCTGACCTTGCTGTTTGTACTGACCCTATACAATTAGAAGCTGCTAATTCAAAATATGAATTCAGAAATGAAGTATCAGGTCAATATTTTTTTACAAATGAAAACTGTTTACATATTTTTCAGATTAAACAAAGCAATTACCAAATCTGTAAAGAACACAATAACACTTAACATGGGTCTAGTGCAAAAAGATAAGTTAAAAACTAAGGATGAGCGAGTATACTCGCTAAGGCACTACTCGTCCGAGTAATGTGCTTTAGACGAGTATCTCCCTGCTCGTCCTTAAAGATTCAGGGACCGCTGCGGAGCGGGGAGCTGCGGGGGAGAGCGGGGAGGAATGGAGGGGAGATCTCTCTCCCCCTCTCTCCCGCCCACTCTCCCCTGCTCCCCGCCGCGACTCACCTGTCAGCCGCAGCGGTCCCTGAATCTTTAAAGGGGTTGTCCCGTGCCGAAACGTTTTTGGTTTTTTTTTGCAGAGGCCCCCCGTTCAGCGCAGGACAAACCCAAGGGATGTGTTGAAATTTAAAAAAAACATTTTACTTACCCGAATCCCCTCTCTGCAACTTCTTTCTTCTTTTCCTCCAAGATGGCCGCCGGGATCTTCACCCACAATGTACCGCGGGTCTTCTTCCATGGTGCACCGTGAGCTCTGTGCGGTCCATTGCCGATTCCAGCCTCCTGATTGGCTGGAATCGGAACACGTGATGGGACGGAGCTACATGATGATGCGTAGAAGGGGCGGAGCCAGAACGCCGCTCGTGCCCGGACCGACCAGAGGGGAGAAGACCCTTCTGCGCAAGTACGTCTAATCGGGCGATTAGACACTGAAATTAGACGGAGCCATGGAGACGGGGACGCCAGCAACGGAGTGGGTAAGTGAATAACTTCTGTATGGCTCACATTTAATGCACGATGTATATTACAAAGTGCATTAATATGGCCATACAGAAGTGTATAACCCCACTTGCTGCTGCGAGACAACCCCTTTAAGGACGAGCAGGGAGATACTCGTCTAAAGCACATTACTCGGACGAGTAGTGCTTTAGCGAGTATACTCGCTCATCCTTATTAAAAACCTTTTCTATAAACTTTTGTCCACTTTCTGAGATTTTCTACACACATCCTGCACACTTTATGTGGGGTCCAGATTTTGTCCTGGCCACCCTATTCCACCCCAAAATATGCTTTGTAAATTTTTTGAGCATATTCTGATATATTTGTTCTTTGTTTGGGTGTCATAAAACAACTGTAATCATACATAACAGATGATATCTGGATCTTTCTTTCATTTTCTGAACGGTTTAGATCTTCATTAAAAAGAAAAAATGAAAAGTTACTTACATCAAATGCTTTAACTGTAGCTATCTGCTAAAGAGACCTCAAACCATGTTACATATTAGCACACAAGACATGCCTGTATGTATGATAACATGGTATTTTAGTGTCAGAACATGTAGCAATAAATTTACAACTATTAAAGATAGTAGATAGTATCTAGTCTAATCAAACGTAACTTAATCATCTAAAGTGAAAAGTGTCACAAAGCATTTACCTTTGGTTTCTTCTTGGCATAAAGACGATCTCTTTCTTGTACACACTCAATGCAGGCTAAAGGCCCATTTAGACCCAACGATTCTCACTCAAAATTTGCTCAAAGCCAGTTCACAGCTGGATGCAAGCTCTAATCGCGGTGAACAATACAGCTGTTTGCTTATGCAGAACAGCTGTATTGTTCCCCAAGTGATAGTGGTGTTGTCCCGGTCCGCCTTCATAGCTCTTTAGTAGCTACTTAGCTACTATAGACTATGCAAAGTTGATCGCTCAAAACTGTCACTCAAACTATTGTTTGAGTGACTTTTGAGCGATCATCTGTCAGTGTAAATGGGGTCTAAGACATAAGTCTACAGGCTGTTACTTTTTAGGACTATTTATATTGTCCAGTTTATTGTATCCCTGCCTCACACCTTCTTTCACAAGAAAAACTACCTATTGAATTTATTGAATGTTAATTGTCTATTAAGTACCTATACTTCCATAGGATTATAGGACTATAGGATTATTCATATGTGGGGATCATGGAAGAGTTCAACGTTTTTTATCAGTTCTAGTTCTCTGTTTATTTAATCTTGTTTGAAAGCAGCAATCATTGATATCTGTTTGATTCAGTCTTCACATTCTAGTTCATTTATTTAATGTATCAGTCATATAGATATGTCATATGTGTTCAATAAACACATAATCAACCATCAGTTTATCTAACACAATATCAGTGATTTCTGGAAAAACTGGACCAGGCTAGAATAAACAAATGTGATATTTGAATTCTGCATATAGAAATCTACAGAGATCAAATATTATCATGCAGTTAGCAAATTTGATGGAGAGCAGTGATTAGGCTTAGTAGTCAGTGCGACCAATGCAAGATTTTAGGATTTTTTAAAATACAGATCATTGCATAGAAAAATAAATATATTTTTTAAACTTGATTTCTACATTTTCTGATGACACTTTTCCTTTAACTTTATATTACATGTTTTATTACTAATCATATTCTTCCATGTTTACTAGAAGCATTCATTTACCAAGTTTTATAATGTTATATTTCATATCCTATAAGGTATAGTTATATAATACTGACAAACTCAACCAGCCTACAAGTTATTCATTCAGTTGAAGATTTTGAATACTATTTTAAATGGGGTCATCATGAAGCAAATGAAGTATAACATATAATCAGGTTATAATTACAGCACAGATAACGCTGAATTTAGTAATATATGATGTCATCCTGTTTTCAGTGATGGAGATTCCAAAACCAACCTCTGATTCTAATGTGAATGAACCCTAATATCATAAGCAAATAAAAATGGGAGAATAACATAAATCGAAGAGTACATATACATACCGATTGTTTCTCTGCTTGATTCAGATAAGTTGTAGTTCTTACTTTTGAACACTGAGTGGCAATATTAGACTGTGTATTCACTTTTTAACCTAGAAATAAACTCTAGTCTCACTGAATATAGGGAAACATTGCAATATTTCCAGAAGACACACTGCAGTCCGGGCAACAAGGCACATCTTCATAATTCATCTTCCTTTTGAAGAATAATATTGCCTTACATGTGGATTATAGCAAAGGAAACTTCTACATCACAATGAGTTATGCAACGGAACACAGAAGAAAACAGTTGCAACAGATCTATCAGGTATTTTGCTTTATTTTCTTCTCTATCAGTGACACCTATGGCCAGTTACAATATACAGTACTTGAAGAAATGAGGCAGGGATCTGTAATTGGAAATGTGGCAAAGGATCTTGGACTAAATGTAAAGGAATTAGCAGATAGAAAATTCCAGCTTATTTCAAAAGCAAAAATGAAGTATTTCAATATTAATTTGGAAAATGGAGACTTATTTGTAAAAGAGAGAATTGATAGAGAAATATTATGTGAAATTAAACCAAACTGCTTTATAAACCTAGAAGCTGTTATTGAAAATCCTTTGAACTTTTACACAATCACCATTGAAATCCAGGATGTGAATGATAATGCGCCGATATTTTCAAAGAAACATTTTGATTTAGAAATCAGTGAACTGACCTCTCCTGGCGCCCGCTTTGCTTTAGGGAATGCGCAAGATCCTGATTCAGGCATCAATTCAATACAAAGTTATACGCTGAGTGCAAATGAAAATTTTGGCCTTGGGGAGAAAATAACAACAGATGGAATTAAATATCCAGAAATTATACTGGAAAAATCCCTGGACAGAGAGAAACAAAGCTTCTATGAGTTAATATTAACTGCTTTGGATGGAGGTAACCCACAGAAATCAAGTACTGCTACAGTGAAGATTATTGTCCAAGATGTTAATGACAACCTGCCAATGTTTAGTCAAGACACATATCATATAAGGTTACAGGAAAATGCAGCTATTGGATCTCTTGTAATACAATTAAATGCAACTGATGAAGATGAAGGCTCTAATGCTGAAATAACTTATTCTTTTAATCATATTTCTGACAATGCACGCCAATTATTTACTATAGATTCATTAAATGGTGATATAAAAATATTAGGGAAATTGGACTATGAAACATCAGATGCCTATGAAATGACTGTTGAAGCTAAAGATGGTGGAGGTCATGTGGCACATTGCAAGGTGTCGATACAAGTAATTGATGTCAATGACAATGCCCCGGATATAACTGTCACATCTCTCTTAGCATCAATTCCAGAGGACTCAGCACAAGGAACTGTTATAGCATTACTGAATGTCCATGACTTGGACTCTGGGGTGAATAGTGAAGTTCTTTGTCATATCTCAGACACTTTGGCTTTTCAGCTAATTCCATCCTCCAGTAGTTATTATAAACTAGTAACTGCAGGTACCATGGACCGAGAAAGAAATCCTTCCTACAATGTGACAATACAGTGTATGGATAGCGGATCTCCTCCATTGTCTACCAACAAAACCTTTCACCTCAACATCTCAGATGTGAATGACAATGCTCCGGTTTTTGAGAAGATGAACTACATTCTGTATATTGGAGAAAATAATCAACCAGGTACATCAATACAGACTATCCGAGCTTCAGATAGTGATTGTGATGAAAATGGGAAAATTACTTACAGCATTCTAAACAGCAATGTAGAAGAAATTCCAGTGTCATCTTATATCTCCATTAATTCTATAAGTGGAGTTCTCTATGCCCAGAGATCATTTGACTATGAACAGTTGTGGGAATTCCAGTTCCAGGTGATGGCTAAAGACAGTGGATCTCCTCCTCTAAGCAGTAATGTCACAGTGAGGATATGTATCATTGATAAGAATGATAATGCCCCTAAGATCCTCTACCCATCACCAGACACTGAGGGGTCGGCATTGTTTGAGTTTATTCCTCACTCTGCTGAGAAAGGTTATCTAGTCACCAAAGTGATTGCAGTAGACGCTGACTCTGGACACAACGCCTGGCTCTCCTATCACTTACTACAAGCTCCTGATCCAACAATATTCGCCATTGGTCAATATACTGGTGAAATTCGGATTGGACGAGATCTTCAAGACACAGATACCTTAAGACAAAAGATTATGGTTCTGGTGAAGGATAATGGAGTCCCATCTTTGTCATGTACTGTTTCAGTTCATTTAGTTGTGGCTGAAAACTTTCAACAGGTTTTACCAGAAATTAAACGACAACCCAATATATCACATAGTTCTTCCAATGTGACATTCTACTTGGTAGTTTCTATAGGTCTAATTTCAATTTTATTCATTGCAACTGTGTTAATTACTATAATTTTAAAATGCAGGAAAACCAGTATGCCTGCAACCTATGGAACATATGGTAGAAATGTGTATCCTCAGTTCACCCTGGGATGCCCTTCTGAGATCAGTGATACAAGTTTACCTTTCCCATTTTCATATGATGTGTGTGTGACTATGGACTCAAAACAGAATGAAATCGCTTATCTGAAACCAGTACAGAACGTCCCTACAGAGAATCTCATAGACACTGATGACTCAGCAACAGCAAATTATACTTCTCAAACTGATATGCCTTCTGAAAACATTAAAGAGGTATGATTTCAAAATCTTATTAATTACCTATTATCTTATGTCCATTAGTAATGTAGTACAGGTTTACGTAATTTCTAAAATAATTTATTATACGGCTTCTGTTTATAATATGGACTTTACTAAACCACTGATTCCCATATTTAATAAACAAACCAGCCTTTCACATTGACTCAATAACTTTTATAAGACCATATAGTGCAAAAAATGATGAATATTGCATTCATTAAATTAACATATTTTTACAAGCATAGTAACCGCTTTGATAAGCGTACCCCAAGACTGGAACTATTCACTCTTGGTATCAGAAAAAGTTGTTTGATCCATAATTGCTTAACAGGAAAAGTGTGGCAGCATGTTAACCTTTTCCAATCCACTGTCTGACCCCTGAAGACGTTATGATTTAAGGCTGTACAGCTCCGATGTTGGAAGTTGTCCGTCAGGGTTCTCTTACTGTATATTGTCAGCCTCTCTGCTGTCGAAGCCTATCCAATGTGTCACCTCATGCAGTACTGGCTTTAGCCAGCGTATAGTGCCGTTGTGTATCGCCAGAAAAAGAGTAAGCCCCCTAGGAAAATCAGGATACAAATTGGATTAGAAAGGGTTAATACAATATGTAGACAATGATGTGGCTTGTTTTGTGAAAGATAAAATGGATAAATTAGCTAAAAAAAACCATATGACCTTTTGTAAAAGAGGTTTTGTCTATAGAGTAATTTTATATGTACCCTAAATTATGCTCTCGTTAATTTAAAAAAATGTTCACAGCAGTTCTAGGTAAAAAGAATATCTCTTAGGCTGCATTCACACGACCGTATATCGGCTTGGTTTTCACGCCGAGCCGATATATGTCGTCCTCATCTGCAGGGGGGGGAGGGGATGGAAGAGCCAGGAGCAGGAACTGAGCTCCCGCCCCCTCTCTGCCTCCTCTCCTCCCCTCTGCACTATTTGCAATGAAAGGAGGTGGGACAGGGGTGGGGCTATGTTACGAGAGAGGGGGCGGGAGCTCAGTTCCTGCTCCTGGCTCTTCCATCCTTCCCCCCCTGCTGATGAGGATGACGTATATCAGCTTGGCGTGAAAACCGAGCCGATATACAGTCGTGTGAATGCAACCTTACATATAAAAACTGCAGAACATTAATGGTGACCGTGTTGCCTATGAGAGCTAGTCATAATTCAGATATCATTTTGCAGGTGAGATTTTCCAAAGGAGATTTGATCTGTGTTTGGTTGATATATGCTACAAGGAAACCTTTTGTGAGCTTATTTTAATTTAAGGGGTTACTAGAATAGTTTCTTTAGCAAACTATTTCATAAAATATGCTGACACCAATTATAATGAAAACAGCTATAACAATAATCCATGATTGACCATGTACTCATCTGTTGCAAAAAAAAAAAGCACAGTTTGGCTACAAACAAATATACCATTCTGAAGCAAAGATGATTCATTGGAATCTCTGCAAAAACTACCATCTACCCACAACAAAGTAAAAAATGCTGTGGAATTTCTGTGTATAAAGTCTTAACCCACAACATGCCCAATTTGACAATCATTAAAAAGAAAAGGTCACAGTTAGAGATGAGCGATCCTACTCGGTAAAGCAGTTACTCGAGCGAGCATCGCTCTTCTCGAGTAACTGCTTAGTGATCCGAGCAGGTTCGGGTGGGTTGTGGGGGAGCGGAGCGGGAGGAAGAGTGAGAGAGATCTCTCTCTCTCTTCCCCCCGCTCCGCTCCCCCCCCCCCCCCCCACAGCCCACCTGAGCCTGCTCTGATCAGTAAGCGGTTACTCGAGAAAATCGATGCTCGCTCGAGTAACTGGCTTACCGAGTAGGATCGCTCACTTCTAGTTACAGTCCATTGACATTACTATACCCAGAGATGGCAAGGTCAATGACAAACAACAACAGAAAATGTTCAAATATGAAGACTTGAAAGTCGAAATACAGCATCTCTGGCACAAGCCAGCAGTGGTGGTCCTAGTGGTAATCGGCACACTTGACCTTGACCAACACTTGAACCAACTCAATATTCACAAAATTAACACCGGTCAGTTACAAAAAGCCACACTGCTGGATTCTGCATGCATTTCACACTGATATTAAATATCATCCTAAACTCCTTGATAGTTCTCTATGGATTATGAAGATGAACTACCAATCTGTGATTTCATGCTTGTGTTGTACTGCCTTCTTAATAATCCCATAATAATCCCATTTACCTATGTAGTAGCTGAGTATGCTCAAAACTGGAATATAATTGTTAATGATTAAAAAACCTAATTCAATTGTTTACAAGTAATATGTAAGATTTAAATGTTTACTGACTTTTCAAACAAGTTATATGATAGCCGCTGTAATTAATAGCAAAAGTACAGATTACTTGATTTACTAAAAGTGAATTTTTTTTTGCTGAAAAATTACTGGCTACTCGGGGGTTCCTTTCCTGTTAATTTGCTGTCCACTACTTTTGTCATGTGAAGTCTGTTTCTAGTAACAGAGACACCAAGATGGGAATTAGGAACTTTAGGTTGGTGTTGTCTCATTCTACCCATAGAAGGTTATAGAACATATCAGGGAGGAGATAGCTGCTACAAAGGGAAGGAGACTAACACGGACATACTACTGCAGCCAACAGTAAGGCCGCCTGCAGACAGGTGGAATCCCGTGGCGGGATTTCCCGCGGAATTTCCACCCTTGGAAGCTGCCATAGGATTGCGTTAGCAAACGCAATCCTATGCAGGCGGCCACGGTTTGTCCGCGCGAAATCTCGCGCGGAAAACAAACCGCAGCGTGCTCTATTTCTGTGCGGGGCTCACAGAGCTCCGCACAGAAACATCACTCACCGGCCGCCAGCTCTGCTTTGCGCATGCGCCGGCTGCCCGGCAGCCAGCACATGAAAGAGCCGGAGCTGCGGGGCGCGAGTGAGTATGCGCTGCTCTCTGCAGGGGCTCGGGTCGGATCCGACCCAGCCGTCTGCAGGCCGCCTAAGTCAGAATAATTGGGTTGTATTTGAGCTAAATGTCATGGTGTATAATACCATCTTAATGTAATCTTCATTAATGTCTCGCTATGTGTGCTACATTCAAGTGCTTTGTGGGTCACAGATAGAGCTTGCTACCAGTCTTTATCGCTAAATGTTTGGGCCATCCCTCTCACTCTCTTAACAGCTAAGTGTTTTTTGAATATTAGCACAATCATGTAATAAGGTATATATAGGTTTTGACTTTTTAATTCCTTTAGAGAATATTTTGAATATAGTTGGGTTAACCCATAATAGTAGAAGTTAATGCATATTTAAAAAAGGTTGCACTTGTAGCTGCTTGTAAAAGTCCCCTGGAGAAAAAAAATGAGATTCCTCTTGCAGTAAGTGTGAAAGGTTAGAAATACCAAGCAATTCCACTTTCATATATTAAAGTATGGGATAGCATATTGGAGCAAAGCCAAAAAAATATAATCCTTCAGAAGTGCATTCTGGGGTTTTGCATAATCATGGGACTTTTTCCGTGTCTTTTAAGTATCTTTGAGTCAAAGAGGAAAGGTGGGAGGGTAGAGACAAATTCCATAACGGAGTTAAAAGCAGAATCTTAATTGAGATAGGAGACACAGCATAAGCAGTTGACTAATTTATGCAATAAGATGCCTTTTCATCATCCAAGGATACAAAACTGCAGGGGTTTTCGTAGATTCAATATAATGTGCGAGATTTAAGACTTTTCTAGTGTTATCCAAAGCCCATATACCTTTCACGAAACCCACTTGGAAGCTAGTAACTTTGCTTAAATTTTAATGTCAGTATTTAATGATATAGGCTGAAAACTTTTGGAGATATCTGGGCGTTTTCTCGGTTTAGTCTTTTAATGCCCTTTTGATTTTCTTTGATAAAAAAAACCTTTGGTCATCGCTAGTTGGAAGGTTTTGCACATAAATAGAGATAGAGTATCTTAAAAAGTTTTGTAGTAAGCATTTGTAAGTCCTTCCGGTCCTGGTGATTTACTAGATAGTAAGGAGTTGGAGTGTCTTAGCACTTCGGCTACTAATTGGGACATTGAGGATTTCCTTCTGAGCCTCAGAAAGACCAGGTAAATTTATATTTTATAGTATTTTTTTAATCTGCTGTGTTGCACTTGGAAATGTGAAGGAATTATCTTTTAAATTATATAATGTCGAGTAGTACTCTCTAAGAATACGCAAAAGCTTGAGGAAGACCACTACGGCCGAAACGTTGCTGTCTTTGTGATGGGGCAATAAAAGTCTTTGTGCTATTCACATCCATGCATGCTGCCGGCTATTTCTTTTATTGGAGTAGTACTCTCTAAAACTGTTTGCTACATCTCTAGGTTTGTAAGCTTTCCTGTATTATTTTGACCTAGCAAGTATGGGATTTGCGATTTGAGCTGCTGGGCTCTAAGGTGAGAAGACAAATGTTTCCCAGATTTATTATTTAGCAAGTAAGAGTGGGCCTTGATTCTTTTTAATTTCCTCTCAGTGGCTTTGAAGTTTGTGTCTATATTAAAAGAGCTCATCCGTAAGTTAGGTTGTCTGCTGTTGTTTATTTTATATTTGAAGTGCTTTAATTCTATCAAATAGCTAATTTAGAATTTTTGTCCTTTTTTTTTTTACACATAGTGTCCTACCCTAATAAATGAGTCCCTTCTGTATGTCTAATGGGCGTTCCACAGAACATGAAGATTGACATCAGGAGATTCCTTAAGAGTGAAATATTTCATTATATTTCTCTCCAAATTAGATCTATGCGCCACCTACAATAGTAGGAAAGCATTACTTTGCCATAAGTATGTTGGTGATTGGTTATATTGTTCTGCTATAGTCAACAAGAGCTCAACATGATCAATCCAAGTGATCGTCTTTACTGTCGAATCTTGAGAATACAGTGGTATATTTCTATGTACTATGACCATGTCAATCCGCAAGTAGCTATTGTAAACATTTAAGTAGAAGGAATAGTCCATCTCAGACATCAAAAAGTTCCTCCTTCCACCATATGTCGTTTAAGGATTAAACATAATTATGCAACCTGGATGTGGTGTTCATGCCTGCATCTGAGACAATATTAAAATAAAGGCCCATTTACATGGGACGAATGTCGGGCAAATGATGCCTGACACTGGTCCCTGTGTGTACTCGCACCCATGCTGCTACACAGGAGCGAGAATCGCTAGCTCCCTCAGCAGGGCGGCTTGAATGGGTGGAGGAGATTTTACTCCTTGCTCTCCCCTGCCCCTCTTCCATTCACTCAACACAGCGGCCGTTCAGTACTGCACAGCTGCTGTTAACACTGAACGATCATCATGCAGGATTTTATGCAGCTTAAAATCCTGAATGATGATCGTTCAGTGTAAATAGTAGCCATTCAGTACTGAATGACTGCTGTATTAAGTAAATGGAGAGGGGCAGGGAAGAGCGAGGAGTGAAATCTCCTCCAGCCAATCTGGCCCACTGCTGGCCGCTCTGTGAGCCAGCCAGCAATACTCGAATCTTTTGAGATGTGCGGACAGGTACTCGCATAAGGCAATACTTGCTCGAGTAGTTTTCCTGAGCGAGTACGCTCGCTTATCTCTAATAACTGTCCATCACATAGTTGTGAATGAGAAGGAAAATGTAACAGCTTGACCAGACATGGCCAACAAGCACGGGGCTAAAAGTTCTTCAGTGATGGGGATAAAAGTGTTCCAGAGTTTCACAGCAGCAGGGCAGATTTGTCAGTTAGCGTAAGCTTCCCACCTACCACTATTCTGGCTCTTATTGGATGGACTGCTTCAGATCATTAGTAGGTAGGGCGACATGTAATTTTAATAGTCACAGAAGGGTTAATTCCATCATCCAGTGATTTAACCCCAGCAGTAGTGTTGATGCAGGTGATTAGAAAATGTACAGGGAAACCCCACTTATTTGCAAATTTGTCATCTATAAGTATTGTAGTTACAGGAAGCAGTTTTCCACTCTGGGGCAGAGTCACTTCAGATAGATAGATCTGTGAATAGAGACAATGCTTAGTATGGCACTGATAGGGAGCCTAGTTTCCTGGTGGCTTCCAGAAGCTTCTCTTTTACATGGAAGAAGTGCATTCATACCAAAACATCTCTTCACCCATGGTTCACTCAGTGGTTTTAGGACGTGGAAGTCTGTGTGCCCTATCTAAAATAAAGTCATGCAGCGTTTTCATCAGATTTTATAAATATTGCATCAGCTCAGTGGCAGGGATCCCTTTGAACATGACATTCTTGTGGCTTGACCTGTCCTCCAAGTCCGCTACTTTGTTTCTAAGTCGAAGAAATTCTGATTCCATATGTGCATCTATAAGGTTGTTGTGTAAATTCTGTAATTTTATTCTCTACATGAGTGATTCTGCTCTTTGCCTTAGCTATAGCTGAGTTGAGTTGGATGAGCCGGGCAAAGTAGGGCTGTAGAGAAATATGCAGTGCTTTCAGCATAGTTTTCATTGAGGTGTCCATGACTAATGCATCATTACCAAAAATATTGTCAATAATGTGGTGATGTAACTGTAGTAAATGAGTGATCACTCACATCTGTACCAAGTTGTCCCTCCAGAGAGTACAACTTCTGTCTTTGCTTTTCTGGATTAGCAGGGGGGGAAGAGACTGCGTCTGCCATGTGGCTGGGTAGATGATGATGACTGTGTTGTTGTGGAGGCTCCCGTCTGTGTTTCACAGGACTTCCTTTTATATTTGTGAGTGAACTAGCATGGCTTGAATAGGAAGCCCCATGGCTCAGAGTTGTATCTTTGCATCATTTCATTGGAAGGCATTTGCTCCACTGAGCACTGCACAGGTTGAGATGCAGGGGAGCCTCCGTGGGAACTTCCAGCCACTCCATCTTGGTGCCATGCCAGGGACTGAGAAAAGTTAATGAGTGGAGATGAGCGAGTATACTCGCTAAGGCACATTACTCGAGCGAGTAGTGCCTTAGCCGAGTATCTCCCTGCTCGTCTCTAAAGATGCGAGTGACAGGTGAGTTGCGGCGGGGAGCGGGGGGGGAGAGAGAGATCTCCCCTCCATTCCTCCTCGCTCTCCCCCGCCGGCCACCGAATCTTTAGAGACGAGGGGGAGATACTCGGCTAAGGCACTACTCGCTCGAGTAATGTGCCTTAGCGAGTATACTCGCTCATCTCTATTAATGAGCTTCTCCAGTTTGTCTGATGAGTACTTTCCCCTCCGTGTCATCCTGGGCACCTAGACAGCAGGTGAGAGCTATTTGGCTGTGATTTTACCACTTTGGAGTTGCCGTGGAGCCCTGGAGGATCAGGAGCTCTACAGTCAGGCAGCCATTCACTTCAGCAGCCAAGCCATATCCCCGATTACCTGATTTATGCAGGTACTTACATTTGGAAATACACTTTAGGCCCAGTTTTAAGGCATTCACTAGTTTGTAAATATTTGTATAAACATCACATTATAATGAATATACAGAGAGAGAAGCAGAATGTCAAAGATCAGCCTGGCAAGAAGTATCTTCTTTTGTGTCAATAATGGGTTGATTAACAGTGTTAATCAAACAGTGTTTCTCTCCCTCTTTTCAAAAAAGTTCTTCAGTGCCTGCAGTGTGAATTACACAATTTTTATAACTACTGCAGAACATCACATAAGAACCTTCAGGCTTACTTTTTAACCCTTTCCAATCCAATTTGTTTTCTGGTTTTCCAAGGGGGCTTACTCTTTTTCTGCTGTTATACAACAGCGCTATATGCTGGCTAAAGCCAGTACTGCATGAGGTGACACATTGGATAGGCTCCGACAGCAGAGAGGCTGGCAATATACAGTAAGAGAACCCCGGGGGACGTCTTCCAACATCAGAGCTGTAGAGCCTTAAATCATAGCGTCTTCAGACGTCAGAGAGTGGTTTGGAAAGGGTTAAAAAGAGTGAAGAAGTTTCATGTTTATTTTGTATTATTATCTGCTCAAAATTAGAATATTGGAAGCAACTTAGGAGTTCTGTAACCTGTATAAGTAACGGCAGTGTATACATAATGGCCAATAGAGAATACTATAGAAACAAAAACGTATGTAATATATTTGGGTCACGCATGTGACACGGAACTTATTGAGATCTGGGATGAATGGGATTATCTAGTACTTACGTATATCTGGTAAAAGCAATGTTTTTCTTATCAAATTTTAGAAATAGGACACCAGAGATGAGATACTTCAATACTCACAGCTGTCTTGGTTATATGTTTTAAACTAATCTTTTATGAGCTTGTAACATGTATGTAAGTCATTGCTGGTGTAAAGGTTTTAACACAAAATCTGATAAAGGTACCATTATTTGATATGCGCTCAATCCCACCATTACTTGTTTATGTAAATTTGTAATGATAAAGATCTTATGATAATATATAGTAATATTCATATTGCATTGTACACTGTATATTGTAAGCTTACTTACACTGTACAAATGCAGAAACTCTATATATTAAGCTACCATTTGAAATACTTTTCTTAGGTTACTTGCAGTACCTCAGTTTGACCTCTGAGCGCCGCCATTAGACTGTAGTATTTTGTGTTGTAGCTGAATAAGGGAACTAATGCAGCCTCACAGCACAGATCTCTAGAAAATCCTGCATTATTTTTTCACTGCTTCCTGCAACTTGCTTTACTCTAATCTGGTTCATCTTACAATTCTATATTCTTCTATAATTTTTAAAGAAGACCTTCTATCTCTAACAATGACACACAACACGGGATATAAAGGGACACAATGGACAGTGATATGGCAAGTATTATTCTACTTCTCTTCATTTTACTTCAGGGATATCTCAGGCCAATTACAATACTCAATACCTGAAGAGCTGAAAAGGGGATCTGTAGTTGGGAATGTGGCAAAAGACCTTGGATTAAATGTCAAGGAACTTGTGTTTAGGAAATTCCAAATTGTTTCTCATGTTACAAAGCAATATTTCAGCATAAATCTAGAAAATGGAGATTTAATTGTATCAGAGAGAATTGACAGAGAAACATTATGTGGGGCTAAACTGAATTGTTTTCTAAATCTGGAAGCTGTGATTGAAAACCCTTTACATTTTTACACAATTACCATAGAAATCAAGGATGTGAATGATAACGCACCTACATTTTCTAAGACATTTTTTGAAATAAGCATTAGTGAGTCTTCTGTTCCTGGAGTACGTTTTTTATTAGGAAATGCAGAAGATCCAGATCTAGGCACTAATTCTATACAAAGTTATACTCTTAGTGATAATGAATGCTTTAGCCTTGAAGAAAGACTCACTGATGATGGAATTAGAATTCCAGAAATTATACTAGAACAGTCTTTGGATAGAGAAAAGCAAAGTTTGTATGAGTTAATACTAACGGCTTCTGATGGAGGTAAACCTTCCAAAACTGGCACTGCAGTCATAAAAGTCACTGTTCTAGATGTTAATGACAACATTCCAATATTTAACCAGGACAGATATCGTGTAAGCCTACCTGAAAATGCACCTGTAGGCTTCTTAGTGGTTCATTTACAGGCAACTGATGAAGATGAGAGCTTATATGGCCTTGTATCTTATTCTTTTAGCCACATCACAAAAAATGCAGACCAAATATTTTCTATTGATTCATCAAAAGGTGATATCAACACAATAGCAACTTTAGATTATGAAGCATCAGATAGTTATGAAATGACTGTTGAAGCTAAAGATGGTGGAGGTCTTGTCACACATTGCAAGGTGTCCATACAAGTGATTGATGTGAATGATAACGCTCCGGATATAACAGTTACCACTCTTGCAACAACAATGCCGGAAGCTTCTCCACCTGGAACTGTCATAGCAATAATTAATGTTCGTGATTTGGATTCTGGTCTCAATAGTGATGTGGTATGTCAGATCTCAGACATAAAGGGTTTTCAACTGTTACCATCCTCCAGCAAGTACTATAAACTGGTAACTGCAGTTAGCATGGACCGAGAAAGGACTTCTGTATATAATGTTACAATTCAGTGCATGGATAAAGGATCTCCTCCACTGTCCACCAATAAAACCATTCAGCTGACTATTTCAGATGTGAATGACAACGCTCCAGTCTTTGAGAGAATGAAGTACACTGTGTACATTATAGAAAACAATCAACCTGGGACTTCGATACAAAGTATTCTTGCTTCAGATCTTGATGAAGGTGATAATGGGAAAATCACATACAGCATCGTGAACAGCAACATAGATGATATTCCAGTATCCTCATATGTTTCCATCAACTCAATGACTGGAGTTCTCTATGCCCAGAGATCATTTGACTATGAACAGTTGCGGGAATTCCAGTTCCAGGTGATGGCTAAAGACAGTGGATCTCCTCCTCTAAGCAGTAATGTCACAGTGAGGATATGTATCATTGATAAGAATGATAATGCCCCTAAGATCCTCTACCCATCACCAGACACTGAGGGATCGGCATTATTTGAGTTTATTCCTCACTCTGCTGAGAAAGGTTATCTAGTCACCAAAGTGATTGCAGTGGACGCTGACTCTGGACACAACGCCTGGCTCTCCTATCACTTACTACAAGTTCCTGATCCATCCTTGTATGGAATTGGTCAGCATACTGGTGAAGTAAAGATTGCGAGAGATCTTCAAGATGCTGACAATTTAAGGCAGAAGCTTGTGGTTCTGGTGAAGGATAACGGAGCCCCATCTCTGTCATCTACAGTTACTTTAAACTTAGTCGTGGCCGAGAATTTTCAACAAGTTGTACCAGAGATAATAAAACAACCGTCAAATTCAGAGAAACCATTCCACGTAACTTTCTATCTAGTTATATCCATAGCTCTGATTTCATGTTTATTCATTATAACTGTTATTATTACCGTCATCTTCAAATGCAGAAAAGCCGACACCCCAATAACCTATGGAGCATATAGCAGAAATATTTATCCTCAGTTCACGCTGGGATGTCCATCTGAGATCAGTGATACAAGTTTACCTTTCCCATTCTCATATGATGTGTGTGTGACTATGGACTCAAAGCAGAATGAAATTGCTTATCTGAAACCAGTGCAGAACGTCCCTACAGAGAATCTCATAGACACTGAGGATTCGACAGCAGTGAACGATTCGGCAAACACTAATTTGCCCTCCAGCAATATTGATCAGGTATTTGTTTATTAGAATTAAAATTTATGTCATTTTTATCATAGAAATAAAGATAACAATAGTGCAAGGTTAAAACTGCAACCTTAAAGCCAAAGAGCCACCCCGCCGTCAGCCTTGTATAGCCTTGTTTCATACTTGCACTCATAAGAGTTATGTAACATTAGATGTACAGTACAGAATAATGCTATGTATGTGATTCTTGAAATTGTGTCAACATAAAATATGATAAGTGTCAAAGTTTAAAGGTTGCTATAGAGTAACAGAGTACTGAATGTCCCATGTCCAGACAGATGGATCGGGCACAATGGCGGTATATAATATGCTTTATTGAAGTACATAAAACAAAGCGTTTTGAATGCGGACAAGATTCTTCCTCAGGTACAAGTACTAATTAGTACCTGAGATAGAACCTTGTCCATATTCGTTATGCATTGTTTCATGTACTTGAATAAGGGATATTCGTATATCCGTAAGATGAAAAAAGTTGCCCGCGCTCTCAGGACCTGAACACCAGGGTCAGGCTGCAAACATCACTCGCTTCAAAGTTTTATTGATACACTCTGTGCATACTCATACATTGTGCTTGATAAAGTCGTTAGGTATGACAAAATGCGTTGCACTGAGTATGCACAGAGTGTATCAATAAAACTTTGAAGCGAGTGATGTTTGCAGCCTGACCCTGGTGTTCAGGTCCTGAGAGCGCGGGCAACTTTTTTCATCTTACGGATATACGAATTGCCTTCGAGTGGGTCCTGCAATTCAGCAGGACACAGGAGCCCAGCAGCCTAACGGACGAACCAGGGGATTTACATACTAACGAGGAAGTGGAGGTGTTGGTGAGGCCTCCTAACAGGGGTACTCGCCAAACACCGGGTGAGTCCATCTAATTTTCTCTTGGCTATAGCACTCCCTTAGAGTGTTATATCTATTATAATTTTATAACTCCTAGTCCACACCGGTAGCGCTTCCCTGACGTGTGTTTGTGAATAAAGGATATGATATACCACTAGTATAGCCAATCTATCCTACAATATCTGAACTAGAGCATTCAGTACTCCATTTCTCTATAGCATCTATATGATCACCTTCTGTACTGGCTGTGTTTGGGATCTGTGGAGTAGGTGGCAGTCCTAGAAATACATTTTCATGGTACAGCAGCATTGTGTGAGCGCATATAGAGGGAAAATATTCAGTTTTGTACATATCAAGGTGATTTTCTGAAAACTAAAAAGAGAGGCATCAAATTAATTTATTTGTAATGAAGAATAGTATTGAGCAATCGTGAAGGGGAGCCATGACTTGGAGTATCTTATATAACTGAGAAAAGATGGGCCTGATGATCGGCTCATTTCACTCTGCTGTCTTATAAAATTATAATATATAAAGTTATTTAAAAAACCATAATTGAAATGGTTCTCATCAGACGACCCTTTTTCATGTGTCATGTTTGGGCACCTTCTAGTAGGAAAAGATAAGAGTGAAGTCAAATAGAGATATTGGTACGAGAAGATTGCAGGGTTCTTACTTGTAGTAAATTACTGGCATGTGTTGACGCTATGTTATTTGGTATTTTGCTGCTCACATGGAGCTAATGGTTGTCTCCATGAACTTAGTTGTACGTCTTATCAGCTTGTCCAAGGGAAATATCAACTGCAACATAAAATTTGTCCAAACCAGATAAATCCCTGCAAAGTTTTTATTTATTTAAAGAAGTTATCTAGGGAAAAACAATTTTTGAAAAGTGGGCTGAAGTGCTGTATAAACATAAAAGAAGGTATGCACACTTGATCCCTGGCCACTCCTGTTCTACCAGAGCCTTGCCCATGCTGCTCTCCACTTGCTGCTGCAGCAGCGATGTTGTCCCAAAGCAGCTATATGTGGCCGCACACGTGATCACCAGCCAAAATGAGCTGTTGATTGACTGCAGCAGTCATATGTCCCTGATGTTGGTGACATCATCACTGAAGCAGAAAATAGAGAGCAGCGGGGGATCGGGCTTTGATGGAATGGGAGTGGTGAGGGATAAGGTAAGATGGGCATACCTTCTTTTTTGGTTGTGCTGCGTTGTGAGCAGGTTTCCAAAAATGTTTTTTTGCCTGAGTAACCCCTTCTAATAAATATACAAAATGTAAGCCTTTCATTTCAAGAATTAATCAATTGTTATTAATAATAATCTGTTTTTATATAGTGCTTACAAAAACAGGAGAATACAGAAAGACAGACGTACAAAAATACATAAAACCACGGTTACATGTAGTAATAAGTTGGTGGAAACAGTAGGGGTGAGGGTCCTGCTCCAACGAACTTACATACTACAAATAATGGGGTGATACAGAAGGTAAAGGGGCTGGAGATGTGCATGGTATGGTGAGGTGGAGATGTGCACGGTATGGTGAGGTGGAGAGTGAGGGATGCTATACACATAGACAATGGTCAGACTCAAGCTGTGTAGTGGCTGAATCGGTACGACTGTAGGGGGCGGTTGATAGCAGCTAGCAGGGATTGCAGTCAGTAGGACAGGGAGCATGTTATCAGGCAGCATACAGAGGGGTTTGGTTTAGGGAATGTGGTATGCCTCCCTGAAATGCAGCGTGTTTAGAGCACGCCTCACGCCCTGTGCGTCAGGGATTGCCCGGATAGTTTTTAGTAGTGCGTTCCAGAGGACTGGTGCTGCTCTGGAGAAGTTTTGGGGCGGGAATGAGAGGTTCGAATGAAAGGGGCAGTCTGATTTTGGTAATGCAGCGAAGGGCACGAGCTGGGTGGGGATTGAGATGAGGGAGGCAATGTAGGGTTGTGCTGTGGTGAGTTTTATGGATGAAGGTACTGAGTTTAAATTGAATTCTGTATTTAATAGGCAGCCAATGCAGTGTAGGTTTTGTAGATGTACATTGGAGAATTATCAATATGAAAGTTCATAATAATGCAGATCTATCATCAGTCACTACATATGTATAAACTACCTGAAATCCTTGGTCATATTATTGAATAGTATAGTGAATAAGAAAATAGCCTTATGCCCCTGGAGCTGGATTGGATTCGAGTTCATACTGTGTGATTCTACAGACAAGCCCTCAATGCAATTTGTTATTAGATAAGCTTGTAATTGCAGGTACACCTTCCATTGATTTCAAAGAGTGCTGCACTTGCAATTACGAGCACTAGCCACTACACAGGGGTTGGAACACAGCTTCCTCTTCAACACCAGCATATGCCAGCTGGAGCTGCCTGGAAAACCCCTTTAAATGCCGCTGTCAGAATTAATAGCGACATTTACAGGGTTAACAGCTGCGGAGTGAGGTAGGAGCTTTCAAAATGTTGATCCAGGGATTATTCTGACTGCCATTATGGAGTCGGGAAGGGATTTTCTTCCCTAAATGGGCTAAATTGGCTTTTGCCTCATTGGTTTTTTTTTGCCTTGCTCTGAATCAACAAGGGGGTGGATCAGGATGAACTGGATGGACATTGTCTCCCTTCAGCCTAATATACTATGTTACTATGATCGGTGGTAGTGCTAATCACGGCTGTGGGGGATGGGTATTTCCATCACAGACTCGTGATCCATATAAACCCTGCAAACTCAGGACGCAACTGTGCATCATGTGGTGTTAAGGGTTAAAGAATAACTCATGTGCCAGTTGTTTTCTGCTGACCTCACATATATTTTTTAATCTATCTTATTATATAGAGAGACTTTTCATCCTATTTAATAATCTAGTTGCCTGCATCTGAACCCTTTCAAGCTCTTTTATATTCTTTCTAGGATGTGGAGCTAAAAATGTAATCCCATACTCACAATATGGTCTTACAAGGGATCAATATGTGGTAATATCACATAGAGAACATGGGGTTTTACACCCCTTTTAATGCTCCCTGTAACTTAACTCACATTTGCAGCTGTTGCGTGACATTGACCACTGCTGCGTAGCTCACATGTAATCAGAATACATGTCTTTCTCTTGTTCTTTGTCCCAGTTTTATTCTGCTTAGTATATTTTCAGTAATGCAATTACTGTGGCCTACATATATTACTTTTCAACAGTAATATACATTTCAACATTAAAATTAATCTTTTTTTTATTTTGAAGCATAGTTCCTTATTTCTTAATACATTTATTCTATTCTTTTATTGGATAAATCTTTTTTGCATTTGGTTAAACAATCGGCCAATTTACAGCATAGTTTTATTACTTTTTGTATACATTTGTAGTACAAATGAATATGTGAAACCTTATAAAATGTCATATTTGACGACAGTGGTATCATCTTAACCTTCCAGCAGCCTTTAGTTCCAATTTCCGCGTATAGATGCTCTCTCCATATATTAAGAAACCTTCTCAGTCAGCACAAAATCTGTCTAGAGTAAGGGCTCAGTCACGCGGGCGCCGATGCGCCTGTGTTACTGCACGATAAGACCGCCATTGCCGGCCATGTGTTCTATCTGCCGGACGGTGCGGAGAGTCATCCGCACCGGCAGCGTAGCCATCTTACCCTGCAGAAACACAGGCGTATCGGCGCCCGTGTGACTGAGACCTAAAACAGTAAATAGAGTAAGGCCAATTTCACATCTGGGTCAGAACCTTCTGTCATATTAGCGGCTGCAAATACCAGAAGAAAAAGTGATGTATGCAGTGCTTCTTGTTCAGTCCCAAAACTGTCCAGATAGGCTGAAAGTGGGCGGACTCCATTATAGTCAATGGGATCTGCTCGGTGCTGTTCGCTTCCATCCAGAGACAAAACTTTTTGGCTTTGGGGAATTCCCCTTTCTTGCTCCCTGGACGAAGGAGGAAAGCACCCTAAGAGAGTGAGGGCTAATAAAACTGAATCTTGTCGTTCATTGCTTTATTAAAAAGTAAGGGAGAGAGAGGAGAGGGAGAAGCAAGGGAGACAACTCATTGGCCCAGCGCCCAAAGCTCACCCACTTGGTAAACATATAATTTACAGAAACTAGTAAAAAGAAGAAAACAAGACCCAATATATGCAGATTGGACGGTGCCAGGACAAGGAATATGCAACTTTTGCAGCTACACAAGGTACAATAAATAAGGAGAACAGCTACAGCTGATTTTTTTTTATTCACTATGTAACCAGTATATATAAGTGGGCTAGTGTTATCTCGATTAGTTATTTCTTTCTTTCTGAAATTTCTGGCCTTTCGCCTCAGATAGTCATGTGATCTTAATTCTGACCAGCTTAGATCTACTTGGGGTTATGTGTTCAGTTTCTAGTCATTTTCTCAGTCTGTGTGAGCAGAGATCCCCAACTCCAGTCCTATGGGACCACCAACAGGTCATGTTTTCAGGATATCCTATAGTGAGAACACATGTGGCAATGTCTGAGGCACCGGCAATAATTACATCACCTGTGCAACACTGAGGAAATCCTGAAAACATGACCTGTTGAGTCCCTGAGGACTGGAGTTGGGGAACCCTGGCCTAGAGGGTGCACAAATACTTTCCCCACAATTACTGATGATGATCAGACAGCTATAGTAGAGGAGAACACAGATCCTCCTCCTGACTGTATACTTATGGTCTGCACCTTATTTAAGTAAATATATAGAATGCACATGGTAAAGGTGGTGTTGCAGAGATGGTGCAGGCTGTAGCTGATCATGTAATGCTGTGCTGATGCATGATGGAATTGATGTGAAAATGAAAGCAACATCAAGATGGAACCTAATAAGCATCAGACTGGCGGTTGCACTGCATGAAAGTCACTACAATAGACAGTGGAGACCTCTAGAGTGTGACAGGCAATTGGGTAAAGGAGGCAGAGATGGAAAATGTGTTTTTGCTGAAGAGGCCTTTTAAATGTCTTTGTACAGCCATCGTATCTGTGCTGCTAATAGAGTTTTAGGTTATTTCTTAAAGATATGTTTCCTTCAAAACAGACCAGTCAGCAAATGTCTACAGACTCTGACTCTGTCCAAGCAGTGTTCTCAGTATGAGATAGTTTAAGCATTGGTGTAAGTATAGGAGATGCAGGGGAACCTTAGGGACCCATAAGGCCTTTCTTCTCCATATAGGTAGACCCAGTACTATGAATAAAGCATTATAGTTGGGGGCCTTGTTACAGGTTTGGCATTGGGGCCCAGGAGCTTCAAGTTACGCCTCTGCGTTAAGGGGTTAAAAGAAGTTGGGGGGCCCCAATATAAACTTTTGCACTAGGGCCCATGAGCCTTTAGCTACATCCCTGAGTTTAGGGATATATGTTCTATTGACAAGTGTAACCATAACATCTATTTAGTCATACATTTCCAGGAGTGATAACAGAGGAACAGCTCAATGCAGATTTCCTAAAAAGGTATTCCCAATATTGAGAATATATGTCAGGACAGGAGACAAGTCTGCTTAAAGACGTACAAAACTAAAATACTAAAAGAAACTACTAATCTGATTATCTGTAGTTGGTTGGCTGTCTTATATGTCAATTTTTTGTACAGTACTATACGGCATTTTTGGCAAAATACATATTTAAATAATGTAATTAGCCATAGGACACATTTTTACTATTGGTGTCTTTCCAGGGGTTGAACTGTAAATGGTATAAGCTGAGAAATAGTAGAGTAGTTATGTCAGCTACAGAAACTACCTATATAATGAAAACAGTTCAGTTGTGTAAAGCAAAATCTACCAAAAGCAGCTTTTAGCCAGAGACTTGCAGTACCTCAATTTGAACTCTGAGCGCCGCCATTAGACTGTAGTATTTTGCATTGTAGCTGAATAAGGGAACTAATGCAGCCTCACAGCACAGATCTCTAGAAAATCCGGCATTTCTTTAGTGCATTCTGCAATTTGCTTTACTCTCATTTCCTTCTCAAGACTCGCCTGGAATCTTACAATTCTATAACATTCAGGACTTTTAAAAGAACTCATATTTCTAATAATGAAAGATCACACAGGATATGGGACACAATGGACAGTGATATGGCAAGTATTACTCTGTTTCTCTTCATTTTACTTCAATGATGTTTTAAGCCAATTGCAATACTCAATGCCTGAAGAAATGAAAAAGGGAACTGTTGTTGGGAATGTGGCCAAAGATCTTGGACTGAATGTCAAGGAACTTGCTGCTAGAAAATTTCAAATTGTTTCTCATGATGCAAAGAAATTCTTCAGTGCAAACTTAGAAAATGGAGATTTAATTGTATCAGAGAGAATTGACAGAGAAACCTTATGTGAGGCTAAACTGAGCTGCTTCATAAATCTGGAAGCTGTGATTGAAAACCCTTTGAACTTTTACACAATTACTGTAGAAATCCAGGATGTGAATGATAATGCACCTTCATTTTCTAAGAAATATTTTGAAATAGGGATCAGCGAATCTTCAGTTCTTGGAGTACATTTTCCATTAGGAAATGCAGATGATCCCGATATAGGCACAAATTCTATACAAAGCTATACTCTTAGTGACAGTGAGCACTTTAGTCTAAGTGAAAAAACTATGAAGAATGGGATAAACTACGCAGAAATCAAACTAGAAAAATCACTAGACAGGGAAAAGCAAAGTTCCTATGAGTTAATATTAACGGCTTCTGATGGGGGTAAACCTCCTAAAACTGGCACTGCCAAAATTAAGATCACAGTTCAAGATGTTAATGATAACTTTCCAGCATTTGCCCAGGACACATATCACATAAGATTACCTGAGAATGCACCTATTGGTTTTCTAGTGGGCAATTTAAATGCAACTGATGAAGATGAAGGTGCAAATGGCTTAATATCGTATTCCTTCAGCCATATACCTAAAAATGCCAATCAAATATTCTCTATAGATTCAGCAAAAGGTGTCATTACGATAGTAGGGAGTTTAGACTATGAAGTGTCAGATAGCTATGAAATGACTGTTGAAGCTAAAGATGGTGGAGGTCAGGTGGCACATTGCAAGGTGTTAATACAAGTAACTGATGTCAATGATAATGCTCCGGATATAACAGTTACTACTTCTAAAGCAACAATTTCAGAGGCTTCTCCAGCTGGAACCATCATAGCAATAATTAATGTCCGTGATTTGGATTCTGGGATGAATGGGGAGATTCTTTGTGTGGTCTCAGAAATAAAGGACTTTCAACTGTTACCATCCTCCAACAACTACTATAAACTTGTAACTGCAGTTAGCATGGACCGAGAAATGAATTCTGTATATAATGTTACAATTCAGTGCATGGATAAAGGATCTCCGCCACTGTCCACCAATAAAACCATTCAGTTGACTATTTCAGATGTGAATGACAACGCTCCAGTTTTTGAGAGAATGAAGTACACTGTGTACGTTATAGAAAACAATCAACCTGGGACTTCGATACAAAGTATTCTTGCTTCAGATCTTGATGAAGGTGATAATGGGAAAATCACATACAGCATTGTGAACAGCAACATAGATAATATTCCAGTATCCTCATATGTTTCCATTAACTCAATGACTGGAGTTCTCTATGCCCAGAGATCATTTGACTATGAACAGTTGCGAGAATTCCAGTTCCGGGTGATGGCTAAAGACAGTGGATCTCCTCCTCTAAGCAGTAATGTCACAGTGAGGATATGTATCATTGATAAGAATGATAATGCCCCTAAGATCCTCTACCCATCACCAGACACTGAGGGATCGGCATTGTTTGAGTTTATTCCTCACTCTGCTGAGAAAGGTTATCTAGTCACCAAAGTGATTGCAGTAGACGCTGACTCTGGACACAACGCCTGGCTCTCCTATCACTTACTACAAGTTCCTGATCCATCCTTGTATGGGATTGGTCAGCATACTGGTGAAGTAAAGATTGCGAGAGATCTTCAAGATGCAGACAATTTAAGGCAGAAGCTTGTGGTCCTGGTGAAGGATAACGGAGCCCCATCTCTGTCATCTACAGTTACTTTGAACTTAGTTGTGGCCGAGAATTTTCAACAAGTTGTACCAGAGATAAGAAAACAACCGTCGAATTCAGAGAAACCATTCCACGTAACTTTCTATCTGGTTATATCCATAGCTCTGATTTCATGTTTATTTATTATAACTGTTATTATTACCGTCATCTTCAAATGCAGAAAAGCCGACACCCCAATAACCTATGGAGCATATAGTAGAAATGTGTATCCTCAGTTCACGCTGGGATGTCCTTCTGAGATCAGTGATACAAGTTTGCCTTTCCCATTCTCATATGATGTGTGTGTGACTATGGACTCAAAGCAGAATGAGATCGCTTATCTGAAACCATTGCAGAACGTCCCTACAGAGAATCTCATAGACACTGAGGACTCGCCAGCAGTGAACGATTCAGCAAACACTAATTTGCCCTCCGGCAATATTGATCAGGTATTTGTTTATTAGAATTAAAATTTATGTCATTTTTATCATAGAAATAAAGATAACCATAGTGCAAGGTTAAAACTGCAACCTTAAAGCCAAAGAACCACCCCGCCGTCAGCCTTGTATAGCCTTGTTTCATACTTGCACTCATAAGAGTTATGTAACATTAGATGTACAGTACAGAATAATGCTATGTATGTGATTCTTGAAATTGTGTCAACATAAAATATGATAAGTGTCAAAGTTTAAAGGTTGCTATAGAGTAACAGAGTACTGAATGTCCCATGTCCAGACAGATGGATCGGGCACAATGGCGGTATATAATATGCTTTATTGAAGTACATGAACCAAAGCGTTTTGAATGCGGACAAGATTCTTCCTCAGGTACAAGTACTAATTAGTACCTGAGATAGAACCTTGTCCATATTCGTTATGCGTTGTTTCATGTACTTGAATAAAGGATATGATATACCATTACTATACCCAATCTATCCTACAATATCTGCACTAGAGCATTCAGTACTCCATTTCTCTATAGCATCTATATGATCACCTTCTGTACTGGCTGTGTTTGGGATCTGTGGAGTAGGTGGCAGTCCTAGAAATACATTTTCATGGTACAGCAGCATCGTGTGAGCGCACATACAGGGAAAATATTCCGTTTTGTACATATCAAGGTGATTTTCTGAAAACTAAAAAGAGAGGCATAAAATTAATTTATTTGTAACAAGGAATAGTATTGGGCAATCGTGAAGGGGAGCCATGACTTGGCGTATCTTATATAACTGATGATCGGCTCATTTCACTCTGCTGTCTTATAAAATCATAATATATAAAGTTATTTAAAAAACCATAATTGAAATGATTCCCATCAGACGACCCTTTTTCATGTGTCATGTTTGGGCACCTTCTAGTAGGAAAAGATAAGAGCAAAGTCAAATAGAGATATTGGTACAAGAAGATTGCAGGGTTCTTACTTGTAGTAAATTACTGGCATGTGTTGACGCTATGTTATTTGGTATTCTGCTGCTCACATGGAGCTAATGGTTGACTCCATGAACTTAGTTGTTCCTCTTATCAGCTTGTCCAAGGGAAATATCAACTGCAACATAAAATTTGTGCAAACCAGATAATTCCCTGCAAAGTTTATTTTTTTAAAGAAGTTATCTAGGGGAAAACGATTTTTGAAAAGTGGGCTGAAGTGCTGTATAAACCTAAAAGAAGGTATGCACCCTTGATCCCTGGCCTCTCCTATTCTCCCAGAGCCTTGCCCATGCTGCTAACCCCTTGCTGCTGCAGCAGCGATGTTGTCCCAAAGCAGCTATATGTGGCCGCTGCACATGATCACCAGCCAAAATGAGCTGTTGATTGACTGCAGCAGTCATATGTCCCTGATGTTGGTGACATCATCACTGAAGCAGAAAATAGAGAGCAGCAGGGGATCGGGCTTTGATGGAATGGGAGTGGTGAGGGATATGTCCCTGATGTTGGTGACATCATCACTGAAGCAGAAAATAGAGAGCAGCGGGGGATCGGGCTTTGATGGAATGGGAGTGGTGAGGGATAAGTTAAGATGGGCATACCTTCTTTTTTGGTTGTGCTGTGTTGTGAGCAGGTTTCCAAAAATGTTTTGTTTTTTTGCCTGAGGAACCCCTTCTAATAAATATACAAAATGTAAGCCTTTCATTTCAAGAATTAATCAATTGTTATTAATAATAATCTGTATTTATATAGTGCTTGCAAAAACAGGGGGATACAGAAAGACAAAAGTACAAAAATACAAAAAGCACAGTTACATAGTAATAAGTTGATGGAAACAGTAGGGGTGAGGGTCCTGCTCCAGCGAACTTACATACTACAGATAATGGGGTGATGCAGAAGGTAAGGGGGCTGGAGATTTGCACAGTATGGCGAGGTGGAGAGTGAGGGATGCTATACACATAAACAATGGTCAGACTCAAGCTGTGTAGTGGCTGAATCAGTATGACTGTAGGGGGCAGTTGATAGCAGCTAGCAGGGATTGCAGTCAGTAGGACAGGGAGCATGTTATCAGGCAGCATACAGAGGGGTTTGGTTTAGGGAATGTGGTATGCCTCCCTGAAATGCAGCGTGTTTAGAGCACGCCTCACGCCCTGTGAGTCAGGGATTGCCCGGATAGTTTTTAGTAGTGCGTTCCAGAGGACTGGTGCTGCTCTGGAGAAGTTTTGGGGCGGGAATGAGAGGTTCGAATGAAAGGGGCAGTCTGATTTTGGTAATGCAGCGAAGGGCATGAGCTGGGTGGGGATTGAGATGAGGGAGGCAATGTAGGGTTGTGCTGTGCTGGGGTGAGTTTTATGGATGAAGGTACTGAGTTTAAATTGAATTCTGTATTTAATAGGCAGCCAATGCAGTGTAGGTTTTGTAGATGTACATTGGAGAATTATCAATATGAAAGTTCATAATAATGCAGATCTATCAACAGTCACTACATATGTATAAACTACCTACTAGTTCGTATGGTCATTTGGATAATAATTTTATCTGAAATCCTTGGTCATATTAGAATAGTGAATAAGAAAATAGCCTTATGCCTCTGAGCTGGATTGGATTCGAGTTCATACTGTATGATTCTACAGACAACCCTTCAATGCAATTTGTTATTAGATAAGCTTGTAATTGCAGGTGCAGCTTCCATTGATTTCAAAGAGTGTTGCACTTGCAATTACGAGCACCAGCCACTACGCAGGGGTTGGAACACAGCTTCCTCTTCAACACAAGCGTATGCCAGCACTAACAGCTGGAGCTGCCTGGAAAACCCCTTTAAATGCCACTGTCAGAATTATTAGCAACATTTACAGGGTTAACAGCTGCGGAGTGAGGTAGGAGCTTTCAAAACGTTGATCCAGGGATTATTCTGACTGCCATTATGGAGTCGGGAAGGGATTTTTTTTCCCCTAAATGGGCTAAATTGGCTTTTGCCTCATTGGTTTTTTTTTGCCTTCCTCTGGATCAACAAGGGGGTGGATCAGGATGAACTGGATGGACATTGTCTCCATTCAGCCTAATATACTATGTTACTATGATCGGTGGTAGTGCTAATCACGGCTGTGGGGGATGGGTATTTCCATCACAGACTCGCGATCCATATAAACCCTGCAAACCCAGGACGCAACTGTGCATCATGTGGTGTTAAGGGTTAAAGAATAACTCATGTGCCAGTTGTTTTCTGCTGACCTCACATATAGTTTTTAATCTATCTTCTCATTATATAGAGAGACTTTTCATCCTTTTTAATAATCTAGTTGCCTGCATCTGAACCCTTTCAAGCTCTTTTATATTCTTTCTAGGATGTGGAGCTAAAAATGTAATCCCATACTCACAATATGGTCTTACAAGGGATCAATATGTAGTAATATCACATTGAGAACATGGGGTTTTACACCCCTTTTAATGCTCCCTGTAACTTAACTCACATTTGCAGCTGTTGCGTGACATTGACCACTGCTGCGTAGCTCACATGTAATCAGAATACATGTCTTTCTCTTGTTCTTTGTCCCAGTTTTATTCTGCTTAGTATATTTTCAGTAATGCAATTACTGTGGCCTACATATATTACTTTTCAACAGTAATATACATTTCAACATTAAAATTAATCTTTTTTATTTTGAAGCATAGTTCCTTATTTCTTAATACATTTATTCTATTCTTTTATTGGATAAATCTTTTTTGCATTTGGTTAAACAATCGGCCAATTTACAGCATAGTTTTATTACTTTTTGTATACATTTGTAGTACAAATGAACATGTGAAACCTTATAAAATGTCATATATGACGACAGTGGAATCATCTTAACCTTCCAGCAGCCTTTAGTTCCAATTTCCGCGTATAGATGCTCTCTCCAAATGTTTAGAAACCTTCTCAGTCAGCACAAAAGCTATCTAGAGTAAGGCCTCATGTCCATGGGCTTAAAATCCGCAGCATTTCTCCCGCACGCGGATCCGCGCGCCCGTAGGGATGCATTGGACACCCGCGGATCCGCGTGCGGGAAAAAAATGGACATGCTCCATTTTAGTGCGGGTCTCCCGCGGGGACGGCTCCTGCAGGCTTCTATTGAAGCCTATGGAAGCCGTCCGGATCCGCGGGAGACCCGTACGAGAATTAAACTCACCTGCTCCGGGCGATGCGGTTCTTCCCTTCTTCGCGTCCGGATCTTCTTTCTTCGGCTCGGCGGATGCGCCCGTGTTACTGAATGATAAGACGGCCGCACCGGGTACGGACGTCTCCCTGCATGACCGGCTCCATTGACGGCCATGTGTTCTATCTGCTGGCCGGTGCGGAGAGTCGTCCGCACTGGCAGTGCAGCGGTCTTACCCTGCAGGAACACGGGCACATCGGCGCCCGTGTGACTGAGCCCTTACTCTAGACAGATTTTGTCCTGACTGAGAAGGTTTCTAAACATTTGGAGAGAGCATCTATATGCGGAAATTGGAACTACAGGCCGCTGGAAGGTTAAAATGATATCACTGTCGTGGTATCATCACAAAGCTCACCCACTTGGTGAACTTATAATTTACAGAAACTAGAAAAAGAAAAAACAAGGCCCAAAATATGCAGATTAGAAGGTGCCAGGACAATGCATATGCAAGGTACAATAAATAAGGAGAACAAATTAATAATTAAAAAGAAGAAACAATGTTCTGCCTTTAAACGGCTATTCAGTTGATTTTTTTTCCATTCACTATGTAACCAGTATATATAAGTGGGCTAGTGTTATCTTGATTAGTTATTCCTTTCTTTCTGAAATTTCTGGCCTTTCGCCTCAGATAGTCATGTGATCTCAATTCTGACTAGCTTAGATCTACTTGTGGTTATGTGTTCAGTTTCTAGTCATTTTCTCTGTCTGTGTGATGCTATTACATGAGTCTACCACAGAAACTGCCTACAGCAGGGGTCCCCAGCTCTAGTCCTGTGGGGTGCCTGAGGACTGGAGTTGGGGAACACTGGCCTAGAGGGTGCACAAACACTTTTTCCACAATTACTGATGATGATCAGACAACTTAAGTAGAGGAGAACACAGATCCCTTCTCCTGACTGTATACTCATGGTCTGCAGCTTATTTAGGTAAATATATAGAATACACATGGTAAAGGTGATGTTGCAGAGATGGTGCAGGATGTAGCTGATCATGTAATGCTGTGCTGATGTATGATGGGATTGATGTGAAAATGAAAGCAACATCAAGATGGAACCTAATAAGCATCAGACTGGCGGTTGCACTGCATGAAAGTCACTACAATATACAGTGGAGACCTCTAGAGCGTAACAGGCAATTGGGTAAAGGAAGCAGAGATGGAAAATGTGTTTTTGCTGAAGAGGTCTTTTAAATTTCTTTGTACAGGCATCGTATCTGTGCTGCTGATAGAATTTTAGGTTATTTCTTAAAGATATGTTTCCTTCAAAACAGACCTGTCAGCAAATGTCTACAGACTCCAAGCAGTGTTCTCAGTATGAGATAGTTTAAGCATTGGTGTAAGTATAGGAGATGCAGGGGAACCTTAGGGACCCATAAGGCCTTTCTTCTCCATATAGGTAGACCCAGTACTATGAATAAAGCATTATAGTTGGGGGCCTTGTTACAGGTTTGGCATTGGGGCCCAGGAGCTTCAAGTTACGCCTCTGCGTTAAGGGGTTAAAAGAAGTTGGGGGGCCCCAATATAAACTTTTGCACTAGGGCCCATGAGCCTTTAGCTACACCCCTGAGTTTAGGGATATATGTTCTATTGACAAGTATAACCATAACATCTATTTAGTCATACATTTCCAGGAGTGATAACAGAGGAACAGCTCAATGCAGATTTCCTAAAAAGGTGTTTCCAATATTGAGACTATACGTCAGGACAGTAAACAAGTCTGCTTAAAGACGTACAAAACTAAAATACTAAAAGAAACTACTAATCTGATTATCTGTAGTTGGTTGGCTGTCTTATATGTCAATTTTTTGTACAGTACTATACGGCATTTTTGGCAAAATACATATTTAAATAATGTAATTAGCCATAGGACACATTTTTACTATTGGTGTCTTTCCAGGGGTTGAACTGTAAATGCTATAAGCTGAGAAATTGTAGAGTAGTTATGTCAGCTACAGAAACTACCTATATAATGAAAACAGTTCAGTTGTGTAAAGCAAAATCTACCAAAAGCAGCTTTTAGCCAGAGACTTGCAGTACCTCAATTTGAACTCTGAGCGCCGCCATTAGACTGTAGTATTTTGTCTTGTAGCCGAATAAGGGAACTAATGCAGCCTCACAGCACAGATCTCTAGAAAATCCGGCATTTCTTTAGTGCACTCTGCAATTTGCTTTACTCTCATTTCCTTCTCAAGACTCGCCCGGAATCTTACAATTCTATAACATTCAGGACTTTTAAAAGAACTCATATTTCTAATAATGAAAGATCACACAGGATATGGGACACAATGGACTGTGATATGGCAAGTATTACTCTGTTTCTCTTCATTTTACTTCAATGATGTTTTAAGCCAATTGCAATACTCAATGCCTGAAGAAATGAAAAAGGGAACTGTTGTTGGGAATGTGGCCAAAGATCTTGGACTGAATGTCAAGGAACTTGCTGCTAGAAAATTTCAAATTGTTTCTCATGATGCAAAGAAATTCTTCAGTGCAAACTTAGAAAATGGAGATTTAATTGTATCAGAGAGAATTGACAGAGAAACCTTATGTGAGGCTAAACTGAGCTGCTTCATAAATCTGGAAGCTGTGATTGAAAACCCTTTGAACTTTTACACAATCACCATAGAAATCCAGGATGTCAATGATAATGCACCTTCATTTTCTAAGAAATATTTTGAAATAGGGATCAGCGAATCTTCAGTTCTTGGAGTACATTTTCCATTAGGAAATGCAGATGATCCCGATATAGGCACAAATTCTATACAAAGCTATACTCTTAGTGACAGTGAGCACTTTAGTCTAAGTGAAAAAACTATGAAGAATGGGATAAACTACGCAGAAATCAAACTAGAAAAATCACTAGACAGGGAAAAGCAAAGTTCCTATGAGTTAATATTAACGGCTTCTGATGGGGGTAAACCTCCTAAAACTGGCACTGCCAAAATTAAGATCACAGTTCAAGATGTTAATGATAACTTTCCAACATTTGCCCAGGACACATATCACATACGATTACCTGAGAATGCACCTATTGGTTTTCTAGTGGGCAATTTAAATGCAACTGATGAAGATGAAGGTACAAATGGCTTAATATCTTATTCCTTCAGCCATATACCTAAAAATGCCAATCAAATATTCTCTATAGATTCAGCAAAAGGTGTCATTACAATAGTAGGGAGTTTAGACTATGAAGTGTCAGATAGCTATGAAATGACTGTTGAAGCTAAAGATGGTGGAGGTCTTGTCACACATTGCAAGGTGTCCATACAAGTAACTGATGTCAATGATAATGCTCCGGATATAACAGTTACTACTTCTAAAGCAACTATTTCAGAGGCTTCTCCAGCTGGAACCATCATAGCAATAATTAATGTCCGTGATTTGGATTCTGGGATGAATGGGGAGATTCTTTGTGTGGTCTCAGAAATAAAGGACTTTCAACTGTTACCATCCTCCAACAACTACTATAAACTTGTAACTGCAGTTAGCATGGACCGAGAAAGGACTTCTGTATATAATGTTACAATTCAGTGCATGGATAAAGGATCCCCTCCACTGTCCACCAATAAAACCATTCAGTTGACTATTTCAGATGTGAATGACAACGCTCCAGTCTTTGAGGGAATGAAGTACACTGTGTACGTTATAGAAAACAATCAACCCGGGACTTCGATACAAAGTATTCTTGCTTCAGATCTTGATGAAGGTGATAATGGGAAAATCACATACAGCATTGTGAACAGCAACATAGATGATATTCCAGTATCCTCATATGTTTCCATCAACTCAATGACTGGAGTTCTCTATGCTCAGAGATCATTTGACTATGAACAGTTGCGGGAATTCCAGCTCCAGGTGATGGCTAAAGACAGTGGATCTCCTCCTCTAAGCAGTAATGTCACAGTGAGGATATGTATCATTGATAAGAATGATAATGCTCCTAAGATCCTCTACCCATCACCAGACACTGAGGGGTCGGCAGTATTTGAGTTTATTCCTCACTCTGCTGAGAAAGGTTATCTGGTCACCAAAGTGATTGCAGTGGACGCTGACTCTGGACACAACGCCTGGCTCTCCTATCACTTACTACAAGTTCCTGATCCATCCTTGTTTGGAATTGGTCAGCATACTGGTGAAGTAAAGATTGTGAGAGATCTTCAAGATGCAGACAATTTAAGGCAAAAGCTTGTGGTTCTGGTGAAGGATAACGGAGCCCCATCTCTGTCATCTACAGTTACTTTGAACTTAGTTGTGGCCGAGAATTTTCAACAAGTTGTACCAGAGATAATAAAACAACCGTCGAATTCAGAGAAACCATTCCACGTAACTTTCTATCTGGTTATATCCATAGCTCTGATCTCTTGTTTATTTATTATAACTGTTATTATTACCGTCATCTTCAAATGCAGAAAAACCAACACCCCAATAACCTATGGAGCATATAGTAGAAATATATATCCACAGTTCACGCTGGGATGTCCTTCTGAGATCAGTGATACAAGTTTACCTTTCCCATTCTCATATGATGTGTGTGTGACTATGGACTCAAAGCAGAATGAAATCGCTTACCTGAAACCATTGCAGAATGTTCCTACAGAGAATCTCATAGACACTGAGGACTCGCCAACAGTGAACGATTCAGCAAACACTAATTTACCCTCCGGCAATATTGATCAGGTATTTACATATGAAAGTCACAAATTCATTAAATCTTTCTTAGCTTAGACTAAGGGCTGATTTACACACAAAGCTAATTTTTCAAACAACTGAAAGATTGAATGATTTTGCGATCTAATTGCATCTTTATTTGCATGTAAAAGAGCATCCATGAGCTGTTTGCAGAGCCCAGTGTATGATTAATCACACGCCCAGCTGTGCACATTGCTGCATTATTCTACTCGAGGTTGCAGGCAAATTACAATGTTATTTGCCGCTTGCCATGGAGATAACAGCATTCGGTCTATTAAGAGACACTTTATCTCTTAGTGTCTGAAAGATGGATTTTAAGTTCCCCTTAAAATCATCGTTCAAACGAAAAGTGCATGATGCCCATGTTTACATGTAACAAGTATTGCTCATTTTTGGTCGTTTAAACAAATTTTGAGTGATAATCATTACGTGTAAATGGGCCTTAAGTGCGGGTTCCCATGGCCCTATTTGTGCACATATTTGCAATGCGTAACATTGGCATATGCAATATGTGAGGAATAGAACCTATTGATTTTAATGGGTTCATTCACGTTACCTTTTTTTAGAAGTCTATGTGGGGTGTGCACAGGCGCACATAATACGCAATGGGATGCGCAAAATACAATCTAAAACTGTGGAGAAAAGAACACATCTTGACTTCATTAGGCTAAATAGCCTTTTAAATCAGGACGGAGTGGGTTACGTGTGCATATGAACAAGCCATGCGTCTGCAAAATACTACAGTACAATGCACAGACATGTACGCAAATCAACCTTGGTCATAACACAAATTCATTGTGATTAAGTGTGTGCAACTGGAATGGCCTCATAAAGGCCCAGTCAGATAAGCATTTTTTTTGCGTGCCTATGTGTGCAAAAAAAAGCACGTCCGATAGAACCATTGGTTCCCTATGTAGTGTTCACATGTCAGTCTTTTACAGGCGCAAAATACCTGCAAAAGATAGGGCATCCGTGCAGCGGCAAGGTCTGTGCTGCGCATAAAATATCCCCACGGGGAGTCCCCTCATGACTGGGCATATACCTCATCACAGCCATTCATTGAATTTACTGAATGCCTGAGCACGGCGTCTGATTGGCTAAGCGCTGTGACCAATCACAGGCAGCGGTCAGCTGTCATTCAATGACCCGCACTTTCTGGAGGTGTGGATTTTTGAATCCCCGGCCAGCAGAAAGTGCTTCAGAGCAGTCTTGGCAAGAAAGAAAGAAGACGCACTGGAGCCCCGACAGCAGTGGAAGGTGATGTATATATTTTTTTTATTTTTTACACCAGCTAGGGATGATTTTCAGGGAAGGGCTTATATTCCAAGCCCTTCCCCGAAAATCACTGTGGGGGTTGCCTGCATCCCATTGCTTTCAATGGGGCTGGCTGCAGTAGCACAGGCCCCATTGAAAGCAATGGGCACGGAGCTGCTGTCATGTGCATTTTTAACATGCATGAAGCAAAAAACGCTCTTCTGACTGAGCCCTTATGCAGTATATTAGTTTTAAAAAACTGAAGAAACTTTTAAAAACTGCACATGCAACATTATAATTTTGTCCAATGTAAGCAGTGATACTCGCATATATCCTAATCCACTATGTTTTTTTAAGAATGACTTGCATAGCTTTTTATTGTATTGTGTACGTTTTAGAGGAAACATACAATATCAGAGCAAAGAAACTCCGGGCTTAAATGTTTGCAAGAAATGAACTCTCTATATATTGTACACAAAACAAATTCACATCAATCAGCCTCCTTTATCATGTTTTGTCTAATATTGCAATCCAAATGAAGAAATACTTGATATAAATAATTATTCTGTGTGCCTCGGGATATCGGCTGTTGGACCCTCCCCAGCTTCTCCTCCCCATCCTGCGTTTGACTATACTAAAAGACAGAATTGCTTTAGAGCCCAAGGGCCCTTTTACACAAGATGATATATGGGACACAGAAGCCCAACAGGTCATCCGAGTCATAATTGTTCATGTGCTTTTAGACAGGACCGAGCATCACTCAGTAAATGGCGGCATAGCAGGTCGAAGGTCCTCCCGGGCCGCCTCCATTCACAGTAAACAGGAAGTGGTTCATAAATGCAAAACCTGAAGGACAAATGAGAAGCGAATGAATTCTTGTTTGTTGTTCATTCGGGACATGCATTTACACTGAGTGATCGGCCTGTGTAAAAGGTTTGAAGAAGTACATAATCTGAGTGTTGCATGCATGTCTGCACATCGTACTGTACCCAAGGCCTACTCATACACACATATGACACCCCTTTCTGTGGATTTTAATAGCTATTTAGGGCCTAGTAAGCTCCAGATGTGTTATTTTGCCTGCGTTGTCTCACACCCTTCTCCTTGCGTATTTTCGCACCTCCCATGGACTTCTATGGGACTTTTGCTGTGCGAAACGCAGCAAAATGGAGCAGGTCCTACTTTTTTCCATGTGCACGAAATGCACACGCAAAATAGAAATCAATGGGTTCTATTTTCTTTGTTTAGCGCGCTGGCTGTGCATGCACAAATACTTCACAAGTACAGTCATGTGAAGAATCCCTTAGACAGTATTAGTAAATTTGAACCAATGTATGAAGAATCGATGCATAATAGATGTTTTACATGTCTACCCATCCTATGATATACCTGCAGTTTTCATGAGACTTATATATGTTCACTATAATCATCACTGTTATCTTCAGTTATTCATTGTGTAAAGCAGAGATCCCCAACCTGTGGCTTCGGAGTCACATATAGCTTGTAACCCCTAGTTCGGTGCCTTGTCATAGGAGTCATGGCCTTTTGCACTGGCAACTGAAATTAATGCAGAAATTTCCTAATTATTGAACAGTGCCAATTTGAATGATTTATGACTAGGGATGAGTGAGTATACTCGCTAAGGCACTACTCGCTCGAGTAATGTGCTTTAGCCGAGTATCTCCCTGCTTGTCCCTGAAGATTCGGGAGCCGCTGCAGCTGACAGGTGAGTCGCGGCGGGGTGCAGGGGAGAGCGTTCCTCCCCGCTCTCCCCCGCAGCTCGCCGCCCCGCGCCGGCCCCCGAATCTTCAGAGACGAGCGGGGAGATACTCGTCTAAAGCACATTATTCGAGCGGGGAGGAACGGAGGGGAGATCTCTCTCTCCCTTTCTCCCGCCCGCTCTCCCCTGCTCTCCGCCGCGACTCACCTGTCAGCTGCGGCGGCTCCCGAATCTTCAGTGACGATCGGGGAGATACTCGGCTAAAGCACATTACTCGAGCGAGTAGTGCTTTAGGCCTTAGTCACACGGGCGTTTTTTCACGCGAATTGCGGATCGCATGACGGATGCGCATCCGCAAATCGCGTGACCGGGGCCAAAAAATCGCCTAAAAAATCTGCTCCTAGCCGCGTTTCATTAGAAACGGGCCGGAGCTGTCCAGCGCATTAAATTCAATGGAGTCGGCAATACAGCCGGCTCCATTGAAAGCAATGGGCTGCCGGCGGGCGCGGGATGAATTGTCGGGAAGGGCTTAAATATATAAGCCCTTCCCTGCAATTCATCCAGAAATGTGTAAAAATAAAAAAAAAAATGTATACTCACCTTTCCGCTGCAGCCGGAGTTCAGCGGCGGCCGCCGGCAGTTCTCCTGAACTGCTTCTCTATAGTATTCAGCAGCCGGGGCTTTAAAATCCCCGCCTGCTGAATGAGCTGCCTCTGATTGGTCACAGCCTGACCAATCAGAGGCAGATCTCACTCACACACCCATTCATGAATTCATGAATGGGTGAGTGACTGCTGCCTCTCATTGGCTCAGCGCAGGGACCAATCTGATTGGTTAGTGAGCCCGACTTTTACGCCCATTGACTTTAATGGGAGTCAGAATCGGCCCAATGACTATGATGAAACTGGCGTGGTCCCAACACAAACCGATTATACCAATAATTACCCATCAAGGGGTAACTCCAAAAAATTATTTTCATACTAACAGTCTAGAAATTAGTAATTTGCAGTATTTCTAGTATAAACAAAATAACTTTTTCATTACCTTCTGCTTCTCTGTATGACCCCTTTTGGGGCAACCGCTAAATCAATGTTGCTGAGAAAAGGTCCTGATAGAAGTAGTCTCCTTTCACCTCTGACCCTCTGGTAGCTGACAGTATAAGGAATTCTTGTGTTCCCATCCATCTTTCCAACCCTAACCAGCTGAGATGAAAGATGTTTCTTAGCTTTACTGCCATTTTACTGCAAAGAATCTGTTTTATTTCTGACATGCAGAAAGTTACTTCTATTAGCTGCTCTATAGTGAACCGAGGAGTATGCAGAGACCTGGCTGTGGGCAGTGTTAGTGAGCATGTGTGTCCACTAGCACTCAACTCATTAGGTGTCATCTAATCACACCACAACTCTAATCATTTGCATATTTGCCTGAGATGTAACTGCGTTTTGTAGCAAAATGACAACTCTTTCTATGTCCTTAATTTTTTTGACGATGAATGTATATTAAAGGTAATCAACCTTTTTTGAGCTCTATTAGCTATGCTTATGGGCTACAAGTAATCCGTCCCTTCTAATTTTATAATGGGCGGACTACTTAGCAGTGCCACTCAATGCACTGAGCGTCAGTTTCCAGTGCTGACAACAAGGGAACAACGGGGGAGGTAAGTATAACACCTACATCCCGGACTCCACGGGTCAGCTATTTTTATCACATAAGCTTATCTTATAAAAGCAGAGGACACCGTTTCTTTAAATTTATTTGTGGAGTAAAGAAACTGAACTAAAACTTGAGGTTCTCTTTGTTGTGCAGTATTTAGAACTCTTAGATTGATAAGGTGGAATTAGCAAGTAACGTATCCTGAGATGAATGTCGCAAGATGACCAGTTTTGAAAAAAAAAAGTATGCTCTCATGATACTCTGGCATGAGATGTCGATGCTATATGACTGTATGTGTGACCACCCAGGGCTGGTAATGGGAGTCAATGGTCTTACTAGCATGTCACAATATTGAATTGAATGTGATTGTGAGAAATTGAAGTCCTTAACAAAATTCAAGAAAAGGTGACGGCAGATATATTGTTATCTCTGCAGTTGTATTGTAAGTACTAAGTATACTAAGTAATTTTGAGGTCCATAGAAGTGCATTGAACATTGTATCTTATGTGATGAATTGTGGGCAAGATGTAGCATCATAGAAACAAGGAAAAGTCAATTTGACTTGATAGATGCATTGTCGATTTGTAAGGGCCATTTGATGGTCTCCATTAGCGCTCCGGAAAACTGCAGTGTTCTTTCCATCTGACATGTCAGCTTCTTTCTGGTGACAGGGCTTTGAATACCCTGCCTCCAGCAACACGAGCGCTGTGATTGGCTATTTATGCCCCAGCCAATCACTGCCGATACTCGATGAGCCAATCACAGCCACTCAGTAAATGGGGAAACATGGTATAGGTGGGCCGGTGCTATCTCAGTTTCTTCTGTCTGAAACTCGCAGCCTCTTTTTTCCCAGATGGTCATGTGATCTGAGTTCTGACCCTCTCAGATGTACTTGGGGTTATGGATTCATTTTCTAGTCAATTTATTAGTTTGTGTGATGCTGTTACCACTGAATCTATATTGAGGGGGATACATAATCTCATGTTACAGTTACTAATGATGATCACACAGCTCCTGTCACACAGTAATAATAGAGAAGATCACAGTTCATCATCCTGACTTTATATTTATGGGCTGTAGCTTATTTAGGTGAAAAAAGAAGGTAAAGATAATTAAACTTCCACCCAGCAGAAAAAAATAGTATAGCCTGTTGTGCTGATGTATCAGGGTATTGATTGAAAGATAAAGTAAAAAATCTCACTCTCAAGCAGAGGCGTAACATGAAGCTTCTGGGCCCCGGTACAAAATCTGTACCAGGGCCCCCAAGTATAATGCTTTATTCATAGTACTGGGCGCCTGATATGGAGAAGAGAGGCCTGATGGGCCCCCTAAAGCCCCTGGGCCCAGGTGCAACTGCATCCTCTGCGTCCCCTATATTTATGCCCCTGCTCTCAAGATGAAGCCCAACAGGCATGGAAGGGGCTAGAATACACAGAGGAGAGCTCTAGAGTGTGAAAGGCAATCAGGTGAGGGAGGCAGGCATGGAAAAAATTATTTTTGCTGGAGTGGTCCTATAAGCTTTCTTAATTAAGAAATTATAAAATCCAAGCTACTGAAAGTCAGATAATGTTTCTTTTTTTAATTATAGAAGCATAGTATTTGTATTCTTCATTACATTGTTCTAAATGTAAAGGTAAGGATTGTTTTTTTAGTTTACTTTGGATAAATATTAAGTAGTTTAAATTTATGCAAACATGAATACAAATATGTTTCTAACTCAAAAGTAGCAAAATAAGCATTGAAATACAAAATGCTTTCAGACAGTTACTTGCAGTACCTCACTTTGAACTCTGAGCGCCGCCATTAGACTGTAGTATTTTGTCTTGTAACTGAATGAGGGAACTAATGCAGCCTCACAGCACAGATCTCTAGAAAATCCGGCATTATTTCTTCAGAGACGCTGCAATTTCCTTACTCTTACTTAGCTTCTCAAGACTCCTTTGAAATCTGTGAATACTATAGCATTTTTTTCTGAAAGAACTTAGATTGAATATCCTGGTAATAATGGAAGAAAACACAAGACTCAGAGGCTCACAATGGACAATACTATGGCAAGTATTACTTTGTCTTATATCATTTGGGTTGAGGAATATCTCAGGCCAATTACAATACTCAATACCTGAAGAACTGAAAAGAGGATCAGTAGTTGGGAATGTGGCAAAAGACCTTGGACTTAATGTGAAAGAGCTTGCTTTTAGAAAATTTCAAATTGTTTCTCATGATGCAAAGCAATATTTCAATGTTAATTTGGAAAATGGAGATTTAATTGTATCAGAGAGACTTGACAGAGAAATATTATGTGGGGCCAAACTGAGCTGCTTTATAAACCTAGAAGCCGTAATTGAAAATCCTTTGAATTTTTACACAATCACCATAGAAATCCAGGATGTGAATGATAATGCACCGATATTTTCTAAGAAATATTTTGCAATAGGAATCAGCGAGTCTTCTGTTCCTGGAGTACATTTTCCATTAGTAAATGCACAAGATCCCGATCAGGGCACAAATTCTATACAAAGTTATAGTCTTAGTGGTAATGAACTCTTTAGACTTGGGGAACGGACTACTAAGGATGGACTTAAATACCCAGAAATTATATTAGAGAGATCATTAGACAGAGAAAAACAGAGTTCCTATGATTTAATTTTAACTGCTTTTGATGGAGGCAAACCTGCTAAAACTGGCACAATGATCATTAAGATCACTGTTCAAGACTTTAATGACAACTTTCCAACTTTTACTCAAGATATAAATCAGTTTAACATACCTGAGAACGCACCTGTTGGCTTTCTAGTGGTCCAGTTAAATGCAACCGATGAAGATGAAGGTACAAATGGGTTAGTATCTTATTCCTTCAGCCACATTCCTGAAAATGCCAATGAAATATTTTCTATTGATTCCCAAAATGGTGATATAAAGATAATAGGAACTCTAGATTATGAAGCATCAGATAGTTATGAAATGACTGTTGAAGCTAAAGATGGTGGAGGTCTTGTCACACGTTGCAAGCTGTCGATACAAGTGATTGACATGAATGATAATGCTCCGGATATAATAATTACCACACTTGCTGCAGCAATTTCAGAAGATTCTCCACCTGGCATTGTCATAGCAATAATTAATGTCCGTGATTTGGATTCTGGGATGAATGGGGAGATTCTTTGTGTGGTCTCAGACATAAAGGACTTTCAACTATTACCATCCTCCAACAACTACTATAAACTGGTAACTGCAGTTAGCATGGACCGAGAAAGGAATTCTGTATATAATGTTACAATTCAGTGCATGGATAAAGGATCTCCTCCACTGTCCACCAATAAAACCATTCAGTTGACTATTTCAGATGTGAATGACAACGCTCCAGTCTTTGAGAGAATGAAGTACACTGTGTACATTATAGAAAACAATCAACCTGGGACTTCGATACAAAGTATTCTTGCTTCAGATCTTGATGAAGGTGATAATGGGAAAATCACATACAGCATTGTGAACAGCAACATAGATAATATTCCAGTATCCTCATATGTTTCAATTAACTCAATGACTGGAGTTCTCTATGCCCAGAGATCATTTGACTATGAACAGCTGCGGGAATTCCAGTTCCAGGTGATGGCTAAAGACAGTGGATCTCCTCCTCTAAGCAGTAATGTCACAGTGAGGATATGTATCATTGATAAGAATGATAATGCTCCTAAGATCCTCTACCCATCACCAGACACTGAGGGATCGGCATTGTTTGAGTTTATTCCTCACTCTGCTGAGAAAGGTTATCTAGTCACCAAAGTGATTGCAGTGGACGCTGACTCTGGACACAACGCCTGGCTCTCCTATCACTTACTACAAGTTCCGGATCCATTTTTGTATGGAATTGGTCAGCATACTGGTGAAGTAAAGATTGTGAGAGACCTTCAAGATGCAGATAATTTAAGGCAGAAGCTTGTGGTCCTGGTGAAGGATAATGGAGCCCCATCTCTGTCATCTACAGTTACTTTGAATTTGGTGGTAGCAGAGACTTTTCAACAAGTTGTACCAGAGATAAGAAAACAACCAACAAATTCTGACAAAACATCCCATGTAACTTTCTATCTGGTTGTATCCATAGCTCTGATTTCTTGTTTATTCATTATAACGGTTATTATTACCGTCATCTTCAAATGTAGAAAAGCCGACACCCCAATAACCTATGGAGCATATAGTAGAAATATATATCCTCAGTTCACGCTGGGATGTCCTTCTGAGATCAGTGATACAAGTTTACCTTTCCCATTCTCATATGATGTGTGTGTGACTATGGACTCAAAGCAGAATGAAGTCGCTTATCTGAAACCATTGCAGAACGTCCCTACAGAGAATCTCATAGACACTGAGGAGTCTGCAGAGGCAAATGATTCTGCAAATACTAACTTCCCAGCCAGCAATATTGATCAGGTATTTAGATATTGAAAATTGAAGTTCATATTTTTCTTATTGTATCCTTAAAAACACATTGTTTCAAAAAGAATATATTAATTATTTTTATCGAAGTTCTATCTAGTTTGCTTGTTTTCTGGGGCATAAACATATGGGACACAGAGCGAATGTGTTGAATTTTGAGACTAAAGTTTGTGTAGATATGTTTTAATGTTGATACTAAATTTATATAAATAATTATGTTTGGAATAGAAAAATTGAGGTATACTGATCAGGGTACATTCACACAAATTGGTAAACTCACATGCAATTTTAAAACATTTAGCACAATATAAGAATCACCTATACATCGTACCTACACATACTCACCACATTATAGAGATTCAATACACATTTAACATTTATTCACAAAAACGTATTCTTTCATTACATACACACAGTTCAGTAAATGTACATATTTACATATAATATAATGAGAAATTGGGTCTGGTAAGGGTTCACACTTCTTGAAGGGGAAAAAGTGATAGTTGTGCTGCACACTCCTGCAATTTTTGTAGGGTAATTGCACCCCTTAAACATATTTGGTGTATATGTTCAGGAAATATAGCTGCCCTAAAAAGATTCCCCGACGTGTGTAATAAGTAAAGAATATGTGATAATATAAAAAATAGTAATATGTGTTAGTATATTATCATATCATTATTGTCCAACATTTGGTTTTCTAGCTGTTGCGAGGCAATAGGGCAGACAAATAGGCAGTGACCAGAAAAAACAAGCAAACCATAGTTCCAACTTTCTCCCGATGGTCCTAGGAAAATGAAAGCTGGAACCTTATTGGCTGCTATTGGCATCTTCTCCATTTTTATTTTTCACTTACACATTCCAGATCCTCTTCCTGCAGTGCTTTGTAAAGCTGAAAACTCACCAGGATCCACAGAGGAGTCACTGACTTATTGCTCTGACCTATTAAAAGTTTGTAAAAAGTACAGTCACTCTTTAAAGATTTATGCAGAAGAAACAAAAGGATTAGGAGCTGATTGTCAACTTCTTGTATAAATGGATCTGGTTTGAATGCACTGTACTGTATGTTGATACAGCCCAGATCCAAGTATACAACAGGTTGACAACCTACACGTAGTCCTTCAGCTTCATCTCGAGAAGGGTTTATTATGAGCCTGGATGTTTCCGGCTGAGCCTCTCTAGAGTTGTGCTTGGAAAGCAAACATCTACCAGTGAGTATATGTTATACTAGTCTGTCTTAATGGATCTGTTTTCCCCTTTATTGTGGTATGCACCCAAGAGCACCATATAACTTTTTCTTTTTTTTTTAAATCGATGACCCTTGAAACTATAAGAGACACTGACTTCTTTGGAGTTGCTGCCTATTGCTAGCATAGTAAATAGCATTGTGGTTGGCTGTATGCAGTGTTTTGTGCTCTGCCTCATGAAATATACTGATTCTTCTTAAAGAGATCCTACTGGTAAGGACAGGGGCCAAATATTTTTTTTTAAAGACACAGTTTTGAGGCAATTTTTCTGCCAGTTTTTCATGCAGTTGTTTTTAGCTAAAGTCAAATGTGGATGCAGCAGGAAGGGGAAGTAGAAATCCTTCCTTTTTATTTCCCATATCTTTTGAACTAACCTCCGACTTTGGCTAAAAAAACTGCATGGAAAACTGGCACAAAAACCTATGTGAAACCACTCTTACTACTATCTTCTCTTCTGGCAAATAGAGGGGATTACCAAAAGGGAGCGCCTTCTATAATTTCTATATACCATGCACCTACTGCTAAAATGTGTCTTATTTTTTTCAATATTAAAATTAATGGTAACATCACATTTAGGGAAATAAAACCTACTTAGCATGTTTCAGACTTTTCATCATAGCTAGCTGCTGGATATACCTTACTGCTATGTATAATTATGATGAAGATTCAGTATGGTTATGTTTGTATAGTAGAATCATAGAATTCTAAAATAGTAGAGTTGAAAGGGACCTTCAGGGTCATTGGGTCCAATCCCCTGCTCAATGCAGGATTCACTAAATAATCCCAGACAGATGTCTCTCCAGCCTCTGTTTGAAGACTTCCATTGAAGGAGAACTCATAATCTCCTGTGGCAACCTGTTCCACTCATTGATCACCCTCACTGTTAGAAAGTTTTTCTAATATCCAATCTGTAACTCCTCCCTTTCAGTTTCGTCCAATTTCTTCTAGTCTTTCCTTGTACAAATGAGAATAGGGCTGATCCCTCTGCACTGTGGCAGCCCTTCAGATATTTGTAGACAGCTATTATGTCTCCTCTCAGCCTTCTGTTTTGAAAGCTAAACATTCCCAGATCCTTTAACTGTTCATCATAAGACATGATTTGCAAACTTCTCACCATCTTGGTAACCCTTCTTTGAACTTGCTTCAGTTTGTCTATGTCTTTTTTTAAAGTGGGGTGCCCAGAACTGGACACAGTATTCCAGATGAGGTATGACTAAGGAAGAGTAAAGGGGGATAATTACCTCATGTGATCTTGACTCTATGCTTCTCTTAATACATCCCAGAATCGTGTTTGCCTTTCTTGCTGCTGCATCACACTGTTGACTCATGTTCAGTCTATGATCTATTAGTATATCCAAGCTTTTTCACATGTGCTGCTGCTTAGCCCAATTCCTTCCATTCTGTATGTATATACAATGCCTTGTCAAAGCATTTACCCCTTTACTAATTAATTTTAGGGATGCTTGTACTTTTTGATTAACACAACATTCCTATCAATTTGAAGTTGCAAAATACCTTTTACTGTGACCTAGACAAAAAAAGTGCACTTTCATGTGTGTAACTATTTACCCTCTCAAAGCTGATAATTTGTGGAGCCACCTTTTGTTAAAATAATGGATGCAAGTCCTTTAGTGTAGGTCTCTATTAGCTTTGCACATGTAGACACTGGGATTTTTAACCATTGTTCTAGGAAAAACTGCTGCAACTCATTTAAGTTAGATGAGTTGCCTTGGTGTTCGGCATTCTTCAAGTCCTGCCACAGATTCACCATTGAATTTAGATCTGACTTTTAATTAGGCCATCCCTACACATTTAAATCCTTCCCCTTAATGGGGGAAGTGTAACTTTGCCAGTATGCTTAGGGTCATTATCTTCCTTCCCAGTCTTAAATTTTTGGCAGGTTAAATTTAACCTGCAGTCCCAGGACAGAATTTTGTTGTGAAACTGGAGGGTCACTTTAATTATACTCTACATTATAGCAATGCATGTAAAAACATGCATTTCTTGTCTCATTTATGAAAACTGAAAACACAATCAATACATTAATTTTGTTGAAAATCATAGAAATAAGTAATTGTAAAAGTAATCCATAACTTATAGTAAGGTAACTGAGCATTCATTGTTCAGCAGGCATAGGTTTAGACTAGAGATGAGCGAGCATACTCGGTAAGGACAGATACTCGAACGAGTATCATCCTTACCGAGTACCTGCCTGCTCGCCCGCAAAGATTCGGGTGCTGGCGTGGGTGAGCGCTGTGTTGCGGGAGTGAGCAGGAGGTAGCAGGGTGGAGAGAGAGATCTCCCTCCTGTTACCCTCCGCTCTCACCTGCCCCCCGCCGGCACCCGAATCTTTGCGGGCGAGCAGGCAAGTACTCGGTAAGGACGATACTGGCTCGAGTATCTGTCCTTACCAAGTACACTTGCTCATCTCTAGCGTAGACCAAAGTTGACTGCATCCTTAAGGTGTCAGACTTTATTCTGTAAAGTAAACATACAAAACATTAGACTTTATGTCAACACATAACTAAATGTTTGATAGATTTTATAAATATAATTCTAATTTACATTTTTACTTGAGTAAATATGATGTCAACAAACATTAGGGCAATAAATATATATTATGCAAAGTACAAGGTTTAAGGACTGTGAACATCTTTGGGGCATTTGTTTAACTTAAATGCATACATTTTTAGATAGAAAACATTTTCGGAATGACTTTATTAAAATGTTTAATGTTTTGCTTTATATAGCTTTTATGTATAAGAGTACAAAACAAACTGTAGAATAACACTAGCAATTCATTTAGAATGGTTGTTTGATGGCTTCGTCTCTAGAATTCTCTGTTGTCTCCTTACCAGCCATCTAAGCTCAATTATGATCAAATCAAAATTGACCAACTTTAATGTTTATGAACATTATGTCGGCTGTCGGCTTGCTGTCCAAACTGCAGATATCATGTTATAGAGCAGGAGGAGCTGAGCAGATTGATATATAGTTTTATGTGGAAGGATTCATATATCTTTTATTTTAATTATTTAAACCTATGCACATTTAAAGCTAAACGGTCCAATGGGTGGTATTAGCAGTGACTGACAGCTAGTTCTGTATGTACAGTCATTCACAGATAGCTATCAATCCAGTGGTATAGGACCGCCCCTTTTGACTATTTAAGTAATTAACATATAAGTTACTTGCTGTTTCGCCCGAGTTATTTTGGTATAGGTGTTTACCTGTTGTTCGCTCGGAAAATTTTATGAAGTTATTGTTACTTCAGAGGAACTGAGGAATACAATATGCATACACATAGAGGAGCGTTAGATTCTCCTCAGACTGCATGTGCGGATGTCCCTCCGCACAATGTGCCACCCCTCCCACTCTCCTCAATTTTTACCCTTAAAGATAATGCCCCTTTTTATTTAAATTTTGCCCCCAGACTAGTGGTTTCAGTCCCTACTTAGCCTTAAAGGGATGTTCTATTCCTGCAGTCCATTGCCATTTCCTTATGTACTTTACAGCCTTTCAGTATATGCACACAGTTAGATTCTCCTCAGTATATACACACAGAAGTGAGGTAGATTCTCCTCAGTATATGCATATAGAGGAGTGTTATATTCTCATCATTACATAGACATAGAGGTAGTAGACAAATCATTTCCCTTGGCTTTATGGTTTCTGAGAAAAGAACTATCTTATGTATCGCTGATTTTTGTACAGTTTGTCACGCTTAGAACTAAATATTGAAGTTGCGACCCTTTTACTTTTCCTCTTTAGGACATAAAGAATGGTCATGGCAATTTCACATTTGTGCAGTACTGATGTGTGTTATTAGTTACATTACATAGGGAGTCACTTACTTTGGTGCTTATAATTGATTAATTAAGATGGGACCTCTTTAGGCCCAATGCACACAGACAGATGTTTGCTGAGAAATCCAGAGTGGGCATCCGCCTCCGGATTCCACAGCAATAACCCTCCATAGCATGCAATGCAAGAAAGATTCTTCATGCACACGAGCAGAAACCAATTGCGGTTTCTGCTCATGAAAGAAAAATCGCAGAATGCTCTATTTTCCTATGGTTCCTGCGCAGAAAACTTCCATTGAAGTCAATGGAAGCCATTCACATTGCGGACGGGCCCGCGGATTCCGCAGGAAAAACAGAAGTTTAAAAAAATCTGTATTGCGCATGTCCGATGGCGAGCTGTGCAGACCACCCACACTACAGAGAACCCAGGAGAAGAGAGGTCAGTGCTGATGCCGCCGCCTGCATTCACAGGTACACAGTATCACCCGCTGCGGTCACGGATGGATTCTGTGTGGGAATCTGTGCATGCCATGTGCATGAGGCGTTACATTTCCTATGTAGGACCTAAAGAATGGTTGTGCCAAATTTCACGTTTGTACGACACCGAGAAGTTAGAGAATTAGATTAACTACATTACATAGAAAGTCACTTATTTTTGTGCTTAGAATTGAATAATCAAGTTGCAACCCCTTTATGTTTCCTATTTAGAAATTAAACAATTTTCGTGGCAAATTTCACGTTTGTGCGGTACAGATGTGTGTTATTAGTTACATTACACAGGGTGTCTTTTACTTTTGCCCTTAAAATTCAATAATCAAGTTGTGACCTCTTAACATTTCCTATTTAGAAAATAAAGAATGGTCGAGCCAAATTTCACGTTTGCGCGTTACAGATATGTTATTAGTTACATTACATAGGGGGTCACTTACTTTGGTGTTTAGAATTGAATAATCAAGTTGCAACCCCTTTACTTTTCCTATTTAGGATTTAAACAATGGTCGTGCCAAATTTCTAGTTTGTATGACGCCAGAAAGTTAGAGAATTTTATTAGGTACATTAAATAGGGGTGATCTTAATTTTACGCTTAGAATTGAATAATCAAGTTGTGACCAGTTTACTTTTTTTAATTTACGATCTAAAGAATGGTCGTGCCAAATTTCCAGTTTGTATGACGACAGGAAGTTTGACAATTTTATTAGGTACATTACATAGGGGTGCACTTACTTTTGCGCTTAGACTTAAATAATCAAGTTGTGACCACTTTACTTTTCCTATTTACGATCTAAAGAATGGTCGTGCCAAATTTCATGTTTGTAACACACCGGGAAGTTGGAGAATTACATTTGGTACATTACATAGGGGGTCATATACTTTTGCACTTAGCATTCAATAATCAAGTTGCAACCCTTTTCTTATTTAGGATTTAAAGAATGGTTGTCCCAAATTTTAGGTTTGTACGACAGCGGGAAGTTAGAGAATTAGTGGCGAGTCTGTAAGTGAGTGAATCAGTGCGTGTCAGTCAGTGAGTGAGTTAGTTAGTTATTGAGTGAGTGAGTCAGTAAGTGAGGGCTTTCACCCTTATATATATAGATACTAAATCTTTCCCCATAAAACTACAGTATATATCAATCCACTCAGATCCTCCTGCTCTATAACACACTGCCTTCAGATTGGGCAGCAAGTTCAAGCTGACAGATTCTCTTTAAGTCCTAGTAAGGAATATTGTCATGCAGTCGTTTCAACACTTATATAATGCACATATAATTCTGCTATAATTGTTATATTGTGCAACAGAGTGCATTGCTCCTATCAGTGTTATCCTATTGAGCCATGCATGCCAAGGAGCAATAAAAATATTAAAATGGCTAATTTGGGACATTCATTAGGCTCCTGGCTGCCATGACAATCCATTGGCAACTCACAATCACATCATGAAGGGGGTCACAAGGTTACAGAGGCCTCTGTTTAGAAGCTTAGATGCCGCAGTTGTTATTGGCTGAAGAATCCAAAGAGTTAAATGGCTGACATTGGAGATATCTCCAATCCTGGACGTTGTTACAGAACACAAGCTGAAATATACAGCTGCCATCTGCTGCATATGAAGAAAGTTCAGCTTTCAAGTCCACTGGACTAGATGGACGTTGTCTTCATTCGGCCTAACAAGCTATGTTACTATGTTACTCCCTGAACCATCCGCCATAGGTATGCGGCATATAGAACAAAGGCATTAACTGCGCAGGAGTGTCGAGGATGGAGTTTTGGGAAATTGGGAACATGCCTTAGTAAATATGAGCACTATGGTTTGCTGGGAATTCACAGTGATGTGAAGCAGTTGAATACATGATTTTCCATTTACAGTATCAGCTATCATTTTGAACTCTGAGGCCCAATGTCCATTGACAGATTTTCGCTGTGGATTTCGCAGCCAGACGCCTGATGCAAATTCCGCAGCAATGTCCGTCCATAGCCATGCTATGTTAAAAGATTCTCCCCTACCCACGAGCAGAAATCAACTGCAATTTTCCACTCTCAGGGGAGAATCGCAGCATGCTCTATTTGGTGCAGAAAATTGCACGGACAGCTTCCATTGCAGTCAATGGAAGCCGTCCGTCCCGCGGCACTTTTGCAGTGAGCACTGCGGAAGTATGGCGGGAATAGCCCCGCGTCATAGCCCACACCGGAGTGTCATGCCCTGCACTGCACATACGCGCCGGCTCGCCGGCCGAGACACTCGCAGCAGATCCGGACAGATGAGTATAGGGTCTCTGGGGGTCACTGCCATGGACAAAAGGCCTAAGTGCTAAGCATGGTGGCGTGCAGTATGAAACACTTGCCTTGGAAGTGAGAATTGCTTGTCCTACCCCTGTAGCCACACATATTTCTGGCTACACTATATCCAGTACAGTGAAAACATGATTTCAAACTGCTTATGTAATTGGAACGGGGCGATCATCAATATTAATCTGATTATCAGTAGTATGTAAACTCCTTTATACCAATTTCTTTCAAAGGTTACACCTGTCTATTATATATTCTTTTGCTATACAAATATTTAAACCTCAGTGACAGGACACATATCTGAATTATTTCTGTTCATTGCTTTAGTTAAGATAGCGCATGATAATAATACATTGAAGCTTGAATACTTTAACCAGTTATTACAGCTTTAGTTGTTGATGGTGATGATACTAATTATAATAAAAATAGCTAATATTTCTATTCTGTATCAGTTCTGAACAGAACAGAACAACATTTCAGCCAGTTACTTGCAGTACCTCAATTCGTACTCTGAGCGCCGCCATTAGACTGTAGTATTTTGTATTTTAGCTGAATACTAGCACTAATGCAGCCTCATAGCACAGATCTCTAGAAAATCCGGCATTACTTCTTCACTGCATCCTATAATTTGCTTTACTCTTCTCAAGAATCATTGGAATCTTACAATTCTATTTTCTTCTGAATTTTGAAAGAAGACCTTCTATTTCTAACAATGACACACAACACGGGATATAAAGGGACACAATGGACAGTGATATGGCAAGTATTATTCTACTTCTCTTCATTTTACTTCAGAGATATCTCAGGCCAATTACAATACTCAATACCCGAAGAGCTGAAAAGGGGATCTGTAGTTGGGAATGTGGCAAAAGACCTTGGATTAAATGTCAAGGAACTTGTGTTTAGGAAATTCCAAATTGTTTCTCACGTTACAAAGCAATATTTCAGCATAAATCTAGAAAATGGAGATTTAATTGTATCAGAGAGAATTGACAGAGAAACATTATGTGGGGCTAAACTGAATTGTTTTCTAAATCTGGAAGCTGTGATTGAAAATCCTTTACATTTTTACACAATTACCATAGAAATCAAGGATGTGAATGATAACGCACCTACATTTTCTAAGAAATATTTTGATATAGGGATCAGTGAATCTGCTGTACCTGGAGTACATTTTCCATTAGGGAATGCAGATGATCCGGATCTAGGCACAAATTCCATCCAAAGTTATACACTTACTGGAAATGCATGGTTCAGTCTTGGAGAAAGAACCACTAAGGATGGGATTAAATATCCCGAAATTATTCTAGAGAAATCATTAGACAGAGAAAAGCAGAGTTTCTATGAGTTAACTTTAACTGTGTTCGATGGGGGTAAACCTGCTAAAACTGGCACTGCAATCATTAAGATCACTGTTCAAGATGTTAATGACAACTTTCCAACATTTTTGAAAGACACATATAGCATAAGATTACCTGAGAATGCACCTATTGGTTTCCTTGTGGTCCATTTAAATGCGACTGATGAAGATGAAGGTGCAAATGGCTTAGTTTCTTATTCCTTTAGCCACATACCAAAAAATGCAGACCAATTATTTTCCATAGACTCATTAAAAGGAGATATTACAATAATTGGAAGTTTGGATTATGAAGCATCAGATAGTTATGAAATGACTGTTGAAGCTAAAGATGGTGGTGGCCATGTTACAAATTGCAAGGTGTCCATACAAGTGATTGATATAAATGATAATGCTCCGGATATAACAGTTACCACTCTTGCAACAACAATGCCGGAAGCTTCTCCACCTGGAACTGTCATAGCAATAATTAATGTCCACGACCTGGATTTTGGGATAAATGGCGAAGTTATTTGTCAGATCTCAGACACTACGGATTTTCAACTGTTACCATCCTCCAACAACTACTATAAACTGGTAACTGCAGTTAGCATGGACCGAGAAAGGAATTCTGTATATAATGTTACAATTCAGTGCATGGATAAAGGATCCCCTCCACTGTCCACCAATAAAACCATTCAGTTGACTATTTCAGATGTGAATGACAACGCTCCAGTTTTTGAGAGAATGAACTACATTGTCTACATTATAGAAAACAACCAACCCGGGACTTCGATACAAAGTATTCTTGCTTCAGATCTTGATGAAGGTGATAATGGGAAAATTGCTTACAGCATTTTGAACAGCAACATAGATAATATTCCAGTATCCTCATATGTTTCCATCAACTCAATGACTGGAGTTCTCTATGCCCAGAGATCATTTGACTATGAACAGTTGCGGGAATTTCAGTTCCATGTGATGGCTAAAGACAGTGGATCTCCTCCTCTAAGCAGTAATGTCACAGTGAGGATATGTATCATTGATAAGAATGATAATGCCCCTAAGATCCTCTACCCATCACCAGACACTGAGGGGTCGGCATTGTTTGAGTTTATTCCTCACTCTGCTGAGAAAGGTTATCTAGTCACCAAAGTGATTGCAGTGGACGCTGACTCTGGACACAACGCCTGGCTCTCCTATCACTTACTACAAGTTCCCGATCCAACTTTATTTGGAATTGGTCAGCATACTGGTGAAGTAAAGATTGTGAGAGATCTTCAAGATGCAGACAATTTAAGGCAGAAGCTTGTGGTTCTGGTGAAGGATAACGGAGCCCCATCTCTGTCATCTACAGTTACTTTGAACTTAGTTGTAGCTGAAAATTTTCAGCAAGTTGTACCAGAGATAAGAAGACAACCAATTAATTTGGACAGTAAATCCCCTGTGACCCTCTATCTGGTTATATCCATAGCTCTGATATCTTTTTTCTTTATTATAACTGTTATCATTACAGTTGTGTTCAAATGCAGAAAAGCCAACACCCCAACTACGTTTGGAAATATTGGTGGACATGTGTATCCTCAATTCACTCTGGGATGTCCTTCTGAGATCAGTGATACAAGTTTACCTTTCCCATTCTCATATGATGTGTGTGTGACTATGGACTCAAAGCAGAATGAAATCGCTTATCTGAAACCAGTGCAGAACGTCCCTACAGAGAATCTCATAGACACTGAGGACTCAGCAGCAGTGAATGATTCTGTATACCCTGGTTTGCCTACCAAAAATGTTGATCAGGTATTTAGATAAAATATTATTACTATTAGTATTATTATATGGTGTGTTAAATGTTTAACTCAGTTACCAAGTGCTAAGCCGGACAATGGCTAAGGCAAAGCAACTAAAGCAGTACAAAAATTTAACTCATGACTTGTTTATGTGTGTGTCCAGGTCTAGAAGTGTCCTGACAATGTGACATGTATTTTTCATGACTGCTTTTTGCAGCAACATGAATATGTTTAGATTTAAAGTTTCTGGACTTTTGTGTAGTTTATGTGGTCCAACCCCATTAGTAGAAAGGATGACAGGCACAATAAGTACCCTGTGCATTCTTCACAAGTGTCTCCCGTCCTGTGCGAGTTCAGTGCATTTATTGATTTTCTCATATTTTGAATGTTGTGAGTGTTTGGAATGGATATGTCTATGATGGATGTGGTTTCGTTATGTTTGCCAATGAGTATGATGTCTGGTCTATTGTGGTGGATGGTTTTGTCTGTGATTATGGCTTTGTTGTAGTAGCATTTGTGCGTGTTGTTTTCTAGGATCGCCTGTGGAGTGTATTTATAGTATGGAAGATGAGTGTGTGATTATTATTATTACTAGAGATGAGCGAGCATACTCTCTAAGGACAATTGCTTGATAGAGCATTGTCCTTAGCGAGTATCTCCCCGCTCGGAAGAAAAGGTTTGGCTGCCGGCGCGGGTGAGAGGTGAGTTGCGTCATTGAGCAGGGGGGAGCGGGGGGGGGGGGGAGAGGGAGAGAGAGATCTCCCCTCCGTTCCTTCCCGCTCTCCCCCACAGCTCCTTGCCCGCCGCTGGCAGACAAATCTTTTCTTCCGAGCGGGCAGGTACTCGCTAAGGGCAATGCTCAATCAAGTAATTGCCCTTAGCGAGTATGCTCGCTCATCTCTAATTATCACTATTATCATCACCACTATAAAGCAACCTTAAAGTTGATAACCTGGAATTCCTAAAAACCACGACTAATGTATGCTGACATATTTTGTCCTTTTGTAGCTTTGCAGGAAATATTTTAATCCATGGCACATGCTGAAATCCAAATATATAATTGATGATCTTGCAGACTTCATAGCAATAGCTGTTTTTGTGGTGTGCCTTGAATCTGTTTAATTGAGGGAAGTCTTGATTTCACCTCACACCCTAACTTTGACATCCATATGTTTAGAAAGGAGTAGGGGATAAAAGGGGAAGATAAGATTGACAGCGGTCAATAGATGCATTTATATGTGATAAATGATCTAGGAAGCCTCTCCGGAGTCTCAAAAAGACATGGGCATTATTAAAAGATTCTGTTTATAACCCTAGCTACTGTATAAGAGCAGTGTTGATACCCAAGCCACTCCACTAGCAAGTGAAATACTATATGTAGACCAGGACCATGGGCATGACTATGGCTGTAGGAACTCCTATGGAGGCCTAAAAAACTACAAGTTTTTTGCTCCATTTAGTGACAAACAAGCATGGCCTTTGCTTTATTCTGTCTAGCGTCACCATGTTGGCTTTGATAAATGTCACTACTTTCCAATATTTCTTTCCTTCTCAAGTCTAACCCAGAAAGAAGTGCTGTACTGTTTTAATAAGACTAAGAGCTCCTTAACATGAACACATCAGCGCAATTTATTTGCGCTATGAACGAGGTAGATATATGGTTATATTGGCGTATTTTACGGTACTTTTTGTGTGTGTAGGGCAGGTTTTTTGTACACAGGACACTTCCATGCCAAAATTTAAAAAGTTATTTAGCTAATGAGGACCAGATGTGTTCTTTTTTTCATGGAACTTTGCAACGTATTGCACATTTGCACACATATTGAATACGCATTTGCACACCTCCCATAGACTTCTGAGAAAACTGGTGAAGGACAGCGCTCCGACCCACTACTACTTATTTCCAAACAATATGATACTTCTTCAAGTATAAATGTGGGACTTACCCGGTGTAGGTGGGAGAACCCTGAAGTAGGGCCACCCACCTTCCACCTCCACGTCTTAGTGGGTGTTGAATCCAAAAATTGGGGTCCCCGTTCTGGTTTTCCTAACCCCTCTCCCTAAAAGGGAAGGGGGGGAGCAAGCCGTGACTTATCACATCCCTGGAAGGGGATGCGACCGTTAATGGCTGGCAAAGAACAAAAAAAGTAGTCTGGCGCTCCCAGGAAAAACTCTGTGTGGAACAGTGCAATAAGCTTTCCTATATTAAAAGGATTCTTTATTGTAAAATATGTCCGACGCGTTTCGTCGCGTTACTGCGACTTCCTCAAGTCAAAGCTTATTGCATTGTTCCACACAGAGTTTTTCCTGGGAGCACCAGACTCCCATAGACTTCTGGTGCGCAGAAGTGAAAAAAAATAGGGAGTGCTGCATTTTTTTCTGTGCACACAAAAAAGTATTCTCTGCATATTGCGTGTGCAAATATGCACGCAAATACATCTGTGTGAGGGAGCCCTCAAGGTCCACGTGCATGCGGTGATGATTACCTGAATGATTGTTCATGTGAACAGTCATTTCCAATCACTGCCACGTCTAAAGTGGTCTGGATATTGAGTGAAAATAACAAAATGCACGTGTGTCATTAATTGCTTTTATTATGCCAACATTAAACTCATTGTCAGTAGAACATCTCTAGTGGGAACCTTGTGGGAGCAAAAAATTGTAAGAGCAATCGGCCAAACCTACTCAGAATAATTGCCGGATTTAAATGGAAGCAAATAAGTGTGATCAACTTGTTATATCATCAATCACACATGTTAAAGGCAGAATATTTGTCTGTATAAATGGGCCAAACAGGCAATGTAACTGTATCCTAATACCAAGCTGTTTTTACATGAATGGTGCAAACATTTGATAGGGACTTAAAATTAGCCAGGAAAACTGTAGCTTCTATAGCTTTGTAAGTTTAACCACCATTGTGGGTTGGAGGGATCGGTTTTCCCAAACTAATCTGAAAATCTTCTAGCAGAAATTAAGTTCTAGACTAACATTTCTCACCCAGGATTTTCTTTGAAAATAGATAAGTGTTTGGGGTTTCCAAGGAGTGGAAACATTTATTATGGCATCTTGTATGGCAGAGATGCAAAATTTGCAGCCTGGGGCTACATGCAACCTGTTATATCATTAAATGCAACCCCCAACCATCTGGTCACAAACATGAATTCTGCATCTGGTGGCTGCTCAATTGTATGTTCCATGCCGGAGGCAAGAGAAATAACAAGTAGCAGGAACAAGTAAGACCCCAATGTATTAGCAGAATAAAGGTCTTCAGTTCCCTCCATGAGACTCCACAAATGAGTAGATGAGGTAGAGTATCCACACTTTGTGGCTATCTTCATTGTAATATATGGTAGTAGTGGAAGTTTCAGCAACTAACAAACTATTGTACAATTAAGGGAGCCCATGAGTACACACATTGTTAGTTCCTATCTGGACTTCTTCCAATAGGGGGGAAGTCTGATATGCCATAAATGTGTCAGATGGTAATAAACCTTTTAGATTTATCGCAGGCATTGGTATTGGTTTAGTCTCAAAATGTGGCTTTCAGACTAGAAAAGGTTGCAGACCCCTGCTCTACAGTAATAAGGTTGAGAATCACCATTCCAGACCTTACCCAGAAAAAGGTGATAGATTATATATATATCCTTCAATTTTCCAAAGCATTTGATACTTTTTCACATAAAAGGTTGGTGTATAAAATAAAAATGCTTGCACAAATCCATGTAAAATTGGGTAATTGGGTAGAAACTGGTTTAACCCCTTAATGCTCCAGGATGTAAATTTATGTCCTGCAGTGTCAGCGAATGTATGAAGAGAGATCGTGGGGCGACCTCTCTTTATACAGCGTGGGCGTCAGCTGTTTATTACAGCTGACACCTGCAGGCAATAGCTGCAATAAGCCGCACGGCTGATCAGTGTTATTAACCCTTTAAATGCCCCGACCAATGTTCGCGTGTCCCATACAGCCCCACGCGATGAGACCGCAGGGAGCCGTGTGCATGCTATGGCAGCTAGGGACCTTCTGAAAGGCCCCAGGGCTGTCTTAGCAGGCTGCCTATCCCTATGGGGTGGCTTGACAGACTGCCTGCCCAATCGCAGTATGATGTAATGCTATGGCATTAAATCATACTGCAATAACAATCAAAGCATCGCTAGTTGTGGTTCCTTAGGGGGGGGAGGTAAAAAAAAAGGTAAAAATAAGATCCATGAAGTTCTACTAATTGTAAAAAAAATGCAATAAAAGTTTAACCCCCTCCCCTTTGCCATATGTATAATAAAAAAACAACCAATCAATGAAACGCATTATTTACCCCGCAAGGTGAACGTCATCCAAAAAAAACCCCACCAGAAATGCACTTTTTCGGTCACCCTGTCTCCCACAAAAAATGCAATAAAAAGCAATCAAAAAGTCGTATGCATTCCAAAATTGTACAAACGTAAACTACAGGATGTTTTGCCAAAAATGAGTTCTTGCACAACTATGTCGATGAAAAAATAAAAAAGTTATTGCATGCAGAAGATGGCGGCAGAAAATAATCTAAAAAAATTAAATGTCTTTGAAAAAAAATAAAAGTAGTACAGCCAAAAAAAAACGATACAAGTTTGGTATTGTAGAAACATACTGATCCATAGAATACAGTTATCATGTCAATTTTGTTGCAGTTTGTGCACAGTAGAAAGAAGAAGCACTGAAGGATAGAGGAATGTCATTTTGTTTTTTGTTTTCATTTTACTCCACTTAAATTTTTTTCAAGTTTTTCAGTACATTATAGGGTACACTAAATAGTACCATTAAAAAAAACTCGTCCTGCAAAAAATAAGCCCTCATGCAGATATGTTGATGGATAAATATAGGATTTTTTTTAAAGGGTGGAGAAAAAACTGAAAATGGAAAAAAAAGCAGGGCCCCGTCAGTAAGGGTGGCCTCACACGAGCCTGTTTTTGTGCGTACATAGCTGCTGACAGCTCCATTGAAAACAATGGTCTGCCCGCACCCCTGCATTGTTTTTCAGGGAAGGGCTTTACATATAAGCCCTGCCCTGAAAAACAAAAATTTTAGTGTAAAAAAAAATAATAAAAAATAAACTTACCTGTCTGCCGCTGCTGTGTCCCCCACGGGGATTAAGAACACATCTGCCGCATGCGCTATCCCCGCTACTAAAAAAAATTTCCTGCTGCTACATCTGCCCCAACTGTGACTGATGCAGCAGAGGAATTCTTCAATTCTCTACCGCAGTTGTCATACATGACAGCTACAGTAGAGGATTCTGCTACTGGCACCCCGTCAATTGATTTCAGGGAAGGGCTTTAATATCCAGTAAAAAAATAGATACTCACCTTCCTTTAGCTGCCGGAGCTCAGCCACGTCTTCTCCTGCTGTCCCCTGCTCTGTGGTGCTGATCTATCAGCAGGCGGGGATTTAAAATCCCCGCCTGCTGAGAGAGCTGAATGTGATTGGCTGAGGTGCTCATCCAATCACAGGCAGCTCTCGTCCGTCATTCATTCATTTAAATTTAAAAATAATATTTAAAAATAAATCTGAAGATCCTGCATTTTTCATACTGACCACAGAGTAAAATAATAGCCTGATACTTCCTTTTCTGTAGAGAAAGCTTTGCAGCAGTCATCTCATTAACATCACAGGCAGTATTGTACTGTAAGGTAACACCTATATATATAGGATCCATCATTCACAATATGCGAAACACTGTAACTATCTACTCCCCCTGCAAAATGACCTCTGCACAGGTCACAGAGCATGCCTAAAACAGTGACCCATACAAGTTAATGGGTCCCTTCTTATCTGTTGTGTGAATGGCCCATGTAGCTGCTTGCTGTAAAGCACATATTCTAAATGTTCGAACTGCTGTTAAATGTATCTCAGGAAAGATGACAGCCCCCTAGTTATGTAGAGACAACAGAATAAAAAAAATCTAGAATCAGAAAATTAGAAAAATGTAAAATCTTATTTTAATTAATAAAAAAATACTGATATAGTCCCTTTAAAGTTTTTTTTTTTCATCTCAGCCAACTCCTGAGTTGCTAAAACAGTGTAGTTCAGTTTGCTACACTGTTCCTATAACTCTCTTTCACTTCTGTTTGCATTACACAAACAGAGTGTAATAACCAGTTTGGCTGTTTCTGTACTTCCAGCTAGCTGTAGCCACAAAGATGAGCATGGTAAGGTGTCAGGAATCCCCCATTCTGGCAATAATAGTGGGTCTCATAGGTGGGACCTGCATCTAATAGACATTTGTGGTATATCCTATGGATAGGAATACCCCTTTAAAATAAACCAGTCATGTTAAAAACAATTTCTTAAATGGGGAAAATACGTCCCTTTGCACTATAGGGCAGGAGGAGTTGAGCACATTGATATAAAGATTTGATGGAAATATTTATTTTAACTTGTATTCTATTAATTTAACTACCTGCCCATTCTAGGCTTAAAGGCCCTTTTACGTGCAACAATTATCACTCAAAATTCATCCAAGCAGCTGAAAATTAGCAATAATAATTGTTTCATGTAAACACAGGCATCATGCACTTTTCGTTTGAATGATGGATTTTAATTGAACTTAAAATCCATCATTCAGCCACTTAAAGGCTGAGTAAATACATTCCGTTTGGATGTATTTTGTTCATCTTTCAAAAGACTGCAGGATGTTCTCCCTGTGGGCAGCCGTGAGGTGAGCATAGGAATGTGTTTAAACACACACTGGGCTCTGCAAACAACTCCTGCAGGTCTTTTTACGTGCAAATGAAGATGATAAAGTATTACTGGCCATTAACACTTTATGCAAATAGATCGCTAAATCTTTCAGTCTTTGAAAGATTTTCTTTGCGTGTAAAAGGGCCTTAAGAGTTTAGTCGGTGGTCCTACTCATTGACTGACAGTTGTCTTTGTATGCAGATTCATAGAGGGAAGTCCATAGAGTCAAGGATACATAGATTAATCCAGTCCTACCTTTCCTCTTGGTGAAATATACTGCACAGTATCCTGATATATGTAATTCAAGATGACTCGCTTTGATTTCACAATATTCTGGTTGGAGAGATGACTATCGTATATCAACATGGAGAGATGGAAACAGGCTGAACTGGATGGACATTTGTCTTTTTTCAGCCTAACATGCTGTTACTATATTTGTCTATTGTGGCTTCCCAGTGGTTGTGATGTGATTTATGGTTTGTCAAGGGTTTTGATAGCATATTGAAATAATATATTAAATTTATATGGTGAGAACTTGACAATGCAATGTCACTCATTCAGAATTAGAGATGGAAACTGCCCACTTGATACATTGACAACACCAAGAGTTGGACCTAAGAAGAGCTCATGTAGGCAAAGGAGAGTGACTCTGGAAAAAATAAATAGGGATAGAGTTGGGAGGGCTGTGGCTGCACAGCCATGAAGTCAGCCCCACTGACTTTATCTTGTGATAAGTCCTTTTTACTGCAGTACAGGTCCTCTTTACTATGCTAATGTATTGTTTATTTGAGGCAGAAAAGAATTTTTTTGTACTTTATTCAAATTTTTATTTTATATTCTTTAATATTTAAACTACATTTTAACCAACATATTGCTTTTGATGGTGATCACTACCACAGCTGTAGGTTGTTGGTTATAGGAATATTTGGTACTGTATCAGCAAATATCCATTTACTATATAAACAAAAGAGAGTTTAAATTATTATAGACGTGTGTTTAATGGCGGTTATAACTATAGAAATAATAACTGTATAATAAGCATCAAAATTGTATCTAATTCTCTTGAGGACCATTTTTGAAAGTTCAATTACATTTCCATTTTCGTTAGATTTTACATTTCTGCATATTCTAAAAATAAGCTGAATAAAAGGCATTGATTATTTTTAACTAAAAACTCATTTATATTTTACTTCTATTCTTGAATACTTTAAATATAATTTCCAAGAACGATTACTAAATGTAGCCACATATAGATACAGTTTAAAAAATATTTTGTATCAGTTAACTTTTACTTGTCTTTGTAGAAGATAAAGCGAATACTGTTAAATGCAAAGTTAAAAGTTTCTTTAACAACATAACCAATAAATAAATCAGTTGGCATAATGAACTTGGAGTATCTATACAATATAAGTTTATAGAATTGAACATTTCAATAGAAAAATAATGTGTAAATGTACTTTTGACCAGAAAAGAGGAGAATATAAGCAAACTACATTTAGGACAGCGTTAAATATATTTGAATTTAGACAATAGGTACTTACAGCTGAAACTACTGTGGAAATCCGAGTTGCTGTTCCACATGTAGCCTCAGAGGGCCACTGTTGGATCAGAAAAGTTCTTTGTGTTCAAACTACAAAGAAACTAGCTATAGAGGCACATAACAGATCTGCAGAACATCACACAATCCAGGATTTATACATTCAACCTGCATTTTCATCTGGGAACTTAAAGCCAATTTGGACATATTTTACTGTTCATTCCTACCTGCATAAAAGGAAATAAATAAGGAAGGGCCGATTGAAAGGAAGACAAAATATACCCACAGAAGAACAATGACATGGCAGGTACTCTTTTACTTGATTTGTCTTACATTTCTAGAGGTTGCAGCTCAGCTTCAATATTCCATACCAGAGGAACTGAGGCATGGATCTGTAATAGGAAATATAGCAAAGGATTTAGGAATAAGCTCCAAGGATTTATCTCTTAGAAAATTCCATATTGTCTTCAGAGGTAAAATACAGTATTTCAATGTTAATTTAGAGACTGGCGACATAAGTGTTGCACAAAGAATAGACAGAGAAGCTATTTGTGGTATGAAACAGACTTGCTTAATAAGCTTTGAAGCTGTGATTGAAAACCCTTTACAGTTATATACAGTTAAGGTGGAAATTCAAGATGTTAATGACAATCCTCCAAATTTTTTAAAAAGCACCTTTGACATAGTGATAAGTGAGTCTGCCTTGCCTGGAGTGCGGCTTGCTTTGGAACATGCACAGGATTATGACCTAGGAAACAACTCTGTACAAAAATACCAAATCAGTGACAATGAGTACTTCAGGTTAGTAGAAAAAATAACGGATGGCATTAAATACCCAGAACTTGTTTTAGAAAAAGCACTGGACAGAGAGAAACAAAATCAGCACCAGTTAGTTTTAACAGCTATGGACGGTGGACAGCCTCCCAAAACAGGAAGTGCTTTTATAAAAGTTTCAGTTTATGATGCAAATGATAACTTTCCAAAGTTTAGTAAGGATACATATCAGATAACTTTAAATGAGAATTCACCAGTCGGTTTTCTGGTTCTGCATCTGGATGCCATTGATGAAGATGAAGGCTTCAATGCACAAATAACATATTCATTCGGAAATGTTCCAGACGATGTACATCAGATGTTTGCTGTAGATCCTCTACGTGGGAATATCTCTGTCATAGGAAACTTAGATTTTGAGATGACAGAAGAGTATAAGTTTACAGTAGAAGCAAAAGATGGTGGTGGTCTTGTCGCCCATTGTAAGGTGTCAATACAGGTTATTGACATAAATGACAATCCACCTGAAATAAAAGTAACATCTCTTATTACTGAAATTCCCGAAGATTCTCCACCTGGTACAATTGTAGCTTTAATTAATGTCCACGATTTGGACACTGGAGACAATGGTAAGGTTTTCTGCCATATTTCTGAAAAATTGCCATTTCAGTTAATATCATCATCTCCAAACTATTACAAACTGGAAACAACAGTCAATATGGATAGAGAGAGGGCTTCGGAGTATAAAATAACAATTACTGCAGTCGATAAAGGGATTCCTCAACTGTCTGCTAACAAGACAATTCAACTGCTGATCTCGGATATCAATGATAATCCTCCTATTTTTGAAAAGCAGAATTATATTTTATATGTTCCAGAAAATAACCAAGCAGGGTTATCAATACATAGTCTTTACTCATCTGACCTTGATTTAAATGACAATGGCAAAATAACTTACTGCATATTGAATAGTAATATTGAAGATATACCAGTTTCATCATTTGTTTCCATCAACTCAATGACTGGAGTTCTCTATGCTCAGAGATCATTTGACTATGAACAGTTGCGGGAATTCCAGTTCCAGGTGATGGCTAAAGACAGTGGATCTCCTCCTCTAAGCAGTAATGTCACAGTGAGCATATGTATCATTGATAAGAATGATAATGCCCCTAAGATCCTCTACCCATCACCAGACACTGAGGGGTCGGCATTATTTGAGTTTATTCCTCACTCTGCTGAGAAAGGTTATCTAGTCACCAAAGTGATTGCAGTGGACGCTGACTCTGGACACAACGCCTGGCTCTCCTATCACTTACTACAAGTTCCTGAACCTTCCTTATATAACATTGGACAACTAAATGGGGAAATCAGGATAGCTAGAGACCTTTCAGACTTGGATTCTGCAAGGCAAAAAATTGTGGTTTTGGTTAAGGATAATGGATCTCCTTCTTTATCATCCACAGTAGTGTTGAATATAGTTGTAGCAGAAAACTTCCAACAAGTTGTACCAGAAATAAGACATCAACCCAGTTATACAGAATCGTCAGCTAATACAACTTTCTATCTAGTTGTTTCTATAGGTCTAATTGCTATTATATTCATAGTGACTGTAATGGTTATAGCAGTTTCTAAATGCAGAAGAACAAATACCCCAACTTCTTTTGGAAATCTTGGTGGACATGTCTATCCTCAGTTCACGCTGGGATGTCCTTCTGAGATCAGTGATACAAGTTTACCTTTCCCATTCTCATATGATGTGTGTGTGACTATGGACTCAAAGCAGAATGAAATTGCTTACCTGAAACCAGTGCAGAACGTCCCTACAGAGAATCTCATAGACACGGATGACTCAGCAACAGCAAAAGATGGTCCTCAGACAACAACTGTCCAACAGGTAAGTAAACTTAATATTTTTTTAATTTACCGGGGTTTTTTGGCAGGAATTTTTAAATCATGAACTTTGTAAGACTTTGTCAATTTTATAGGCCTCTGCAATGTATGTTTTAAATTTGTCATATACACTTTTCAGTTAGGCAGTTAAGTGTTTCCAAGATGGGGGTCAATACAGCGATCTAGAGAAAAGAAGATTTCTGCACTGACAAACAAGGAGGTTCTTTACTGTAAGAGTAGTGAGACAATGAAACTCTCTGCCTGAGGATGTGGTAATGACAAATTTGATTAAAAAAAGTTCAAGAGGTGCCTGGACGTCTTTTTTGAGCAATACAATATTATATGTTACAATCATTAATAACTTTCCGCCACTGAAAGCCTGCATAGGAGTGCATTACAATACGCACTGCTATGCAGACGGCCGCGGTTTGGCTGCGCGAAATGTCGCGCGGCAAACAAACCGTGGCATGTTCTATTTCTGTGCGGGGCTCGCAGAGCCTCGCACAGAAACGTCATTCACCCGGCCGCCGGCTTCGGTCTGCGCATGCGCCGGCTGCCCGGCAGCCGGCACATGAAAGAGCCGGGGGCCGCCAGGCGCGGGTGAGTACGCGCTGCTCCCTGCAGGCGCTGGGATCGGGTCCCGCGGCGAGAATTCTCGCCGCCGGATCCGACCCGCCCGTCTGCAGGTGGCCTTAGTCTTCCTTAAAGTTATTTACTGTTCGTTGCTGGGGAACTGACCATGCATTTCCGCACTGCTAACTCTATATGCAGCAATCTACTGGGTGCCGAGGATCTCTATAGCACATATGCAATAGCTCCTGACCTGGGCACCTGCTCTGCTGTTTCTTTGCAGAGAAGGGCTTTTGAGTAGTGCGAACCATGAAGACTTCTTTGTGCGGCTCATATGCCCTTCTTTGGAAAGAAGACAACAGCTTTGCAAGAAAATGGGGCATTTTTGCAAGAGACGTGGCAATGGTAAGTGCTTTACTTTCCTATTTGCAACACATTGGAATGGGGTTCCCAATATCTTGACAAACACATAAGCCAATTCAAACTTAACAGGTCATTTAGGAGAATACTTCACTATACTGATAATTGGGACAAATGGGACAATGGATATAATAGCTATAGGGTAATGACCCATTTACACGTAACAGTTATCACTCAAAATTCGTTCAAACAAATGCATTTAAGTGATACTTGTTCAGTGTAAATACAAAAAAAATGGGTTACTATCCGTTCATGGTTGTTTATCACTGACTGAAAGTCAGTGAAAAAAACTATCGCTGGATTGCTGGCTTCTCCCTACGTGTAAATGCTTCCCTGCTTCACATAGAAAGTGAAGCGCTGAGCAAGAAACCAGCGACAACCCTGCGATCTAGAGAGAAGTCCAAATGCTTTGCACAGGCGCTGACAACCATAGCTGTGACGTCAGTACTTGTGCGGTCATTTAAACGACTGTCAACCTGAGGAAAAGGGCCATAAAGGCTCCAGTTATTTGCAAGTGATTCATGGTAAATCGCTGCAACTTTAATGTTTATCCAACGGACCTAAAAAAGAAACAAAAAGGTGTTATATATGTTAATACAATATCTTAGAAAACACTGTCCTACTTTTCATAATGCAATCTCTTTAAATATATATTTGGTAATACTCATATCAAGCATTAAGGTTTGTTACATGTGGATTCATAATACTTTACCTACTAACATTAAATATTTGATTAGAATAGAAGCTTTTAATATTGAAATTAGTAGAGTAAAAACCTTTATTTTTGCTATAGAAGCAAAATCAAGTATTCTGCAGTGATGCTGCAATTCCCTAAGTAGGCTCTAAGTGCCGCTGTTTGACCATTTATTGAAACTTTAACTGTGAAGATCAAGATTCCTTCCACTAAGTCACCACATATATCTGTAAGGCAAGACACGAGACAGGATTTTTTTCCAACCTCTGGCAATTTGGATTGTTTTACAATATAAAATCTAAATTTTTTTTGACCATTTATAATGTTGATGCTTTGAAAGAAAATGAAGATACATTCATCTCCAATGGATATCAAAATCATTGCTGGCAAAATCCGAGACCTGGAATGGCAGGTAGCATTTCTTATTTCCCTCCTATTTCATCCTATTTCCGCTCAGCTTCATTACTCAATCGTTGAAGAAATGAAGCAAGGTACTGCAATAGGAAATATAGCAAAGGATCTGGGACTCAATGTAGAGGAATTGTCACTGAGGAAATTCCATATTGTTTCACGTGGTAGAATGCAGTGTTGCAATGTGAATTTAGACAATGGAGATTTGTACATTGCAGAAAGAATAGATAGAGAGGAAATATGTGGCGGGAAGCAAACTTGTATAATAAGCTTCGAGGCGGTGATTGAAAATCCTTTGCATTTATATACAATTAAAGTAGAGATACAGGATGTAAATGACAATATGCCAAGTTTTTCAACGACTCATTTTGAAATAGTGATTAGTGAATCTGCTTTACCTGGAGTGCGGCTAAGCTTACTTCAGGCACAAGATCCTGATCTAGGTACTAACTCTGTACAGGACTATAAAATTGCTGCAAATGAATACTTCTCCTTGAGAATAAAAGTTAACAAAGAAGGAATTAAATCTCCAGAACTTATTCTAGAAAAGGCTCTGGATAGGGAAAGGCAAGATCTATATGAAATCATTTTATCTGCTCTAGATGGGGGGAAGCCTCCCAAAACTGGAACAATTATCATTAAAATAATTGTCCTAGATGTCAATGATAATTTTCCCCAATTTAATAAGGATACATATAAGATAAGTTTAAATGAAAATACCCCCGTTGGTTTTCTGGTTCTCCAGCTGAATGCGGTGGATGAAGATGAAGGTTTAAATGCACAAATAACATATTCATTTCAAGATGTTCCTGAAACTTTGTATTCAACGTTTCATCTAGATCCAAACAATGGAACACTTAGTGTCATAGGAGACATTGACTATGAGGTTACAGATAGATATGAGTTAACTGTAAAAGCTAAAGATAGCGGAGGCCTCGCAGATCATTGCAAAATCATTATTGACATTACTGATGAGAATGACAATGCTCCCGAGATCACAATCACCTCTTTCTCAGCCACAATTCCAGAGGATTCTCCACCATCTACAATTATCGCATTAATAAATGTTCATGATTTAGACAGTGAACAGAATGGGGAGGTTGTCTGTGAAATATCTGAAAATGTACCCTTTCAATTAATATTACCCTCCGCTAATTATTATAAACTGGTATCTATAACAAATCTTGATAGAGAGAAGATCTCTTCCTATAACATAACCATTACAGCTATGGACAACGGATCTCCTCGGCTATCCACCAATAACACTGTTCAACTGAATATCTCTGATGTGAATGATAATCCGCCTGTCTTTGAGAAGGGAAGTTATATTGTCTATGTAGAAGAAAACAATCCACAGGGAACCTCCATACATATTATCCATGCTTCAGATCATGATATCAATGAGAATGCCAAAATAACTTATTCTGTAATTAGTAGCAACATAGACAGTATTCCAGTGTCATCATATGTTTTCATCAACTCAGTGACCGGGGTCATTTATGCTCAAAGATCCTTTGACTATGAACTGTTGCGGGAATTCCAGTTCCAGGTGATGGCTAAAGACAGTGAATCTCCTCCTCTAAGCAGTAATGTCACAGTGAGGATATGTATCATTGATAAGAATGATAATGCCCCTAAGATCCTCTACCCATCACCAGACACTGAGGGATCGGCATTGTTTGAGTTTATTCCTCATTCTGCTGAGAAAGGTTATCTAGTCACCAAAGTGATTGCAGTGGACGCTGACTCTGGACACAACGCCTGGCTCTCCTATCACTTAATACAAGCTCAAGAACCATCATTATTTAATATTGGCCAATATACTGGTGAAATCAGGATTGGAAGAAATCTCCCAGACATGGAGTCTTTAAGGCAAAGGATTGTGGTTCTTGCAAAAGACAATGGAGTCCCTTCCTTATCATCTACAGTTACTCTGAGCTTCGTAGTTGCAGAAAACTTTCAGCAAGCTATCCCAGAAATAAAGCGTCAAGCAAGTAATTCAGATTCTTCACCTAACGTAACTTTCTACCTAGTAGTTTCTATTGCTCTGATTTCTATTGTGTTCATTGTTACGGTGATGATCGTAGCAATTTCTAAATGTAGAAAATCAAATGTTCCAACAACTTTTGGAAATTTCGGCGGACATGTGTATCCTCAGTTCACGCTGGGATGTCCTTCTGAGATCAGTGATACAAGTTTACCTTTCCCATTCTCATATGATGTGTGTGTGACTCTGGACTCGAAGCAGAATGAAATTGCTTATCTGAAACCAATGCAGAGTGTTCCCACAGACAATCTTATTGATACAGGTGATTCAGCAATAGTGAATGATCAACCATCAGACAGGTTACCAGACAACACTAGCACCCAACAGGTAAGAGAAATGTAGCTATAAATCATAATAATAACATTTATCATTACTTAAAACATAAAGACCCCTAAATTTCAAAGGTATGATGGCCAAAATTGAAGCATTCAACTACTTTAAGATGATTTGGGATAATTCGTTTTTTGATTCATACTTTTGGAAAATGTCTTTATAGTGGTCAGAACTTTATTTCTCTGTCTATATGCCCTATTTAGACATTAGGATGTCATAAAGACTGGGTCCCCTGCTTCGGAGCTTCCTCTATTAGTTGAGAAAATTTAAAAAGGGTGCTGGATTTGAAATACTTCATGTCCAGTGGAATGCATTGAATCAGCATTCGCTGTTGGACAAACATCCTGGTTCCACCAACAATAGCAAAGGATTTCCAAGAGTTTCAGCTGATCACTATTGGATCCTTCTATTTTTTGGTGTCCAGTACATACTTGAAGATCAAGCATGACCTGTCTTGAAAGCTGGCATCTTTAATCTTCTATGTCCTGAAAATCATCATATAGTTTACATCACTATATACCCCTGACCTTCTATGAATGTTTTATAGTATAAGAGTAAATCAAGCATAATTTGCACATACGATGTAAGAATGTTGTTAGTACAAATGTGGATATCATCTGTTCAAGAACTGAAAACAGTAGTTCAGAGAAAATCTAAGGTTGGGTTCACACGGGGCGCATTCCCGCCGGAAATCCCACGGATTAGCTGCAGCAAAAACCGCGAGATTTCCGCCGGGAGAAGCGCCGCGGAAAAAGCTGTGGCGGCTTTGAAGCGGCCCAGCCGCTTGCTTTTCCGTTGCTGCCGATGCTCCCATAGAGGAGAGAGTGGCCGCAACGGAAGTAAACAACAAATAGACATGCTGCATCTTTTGAAACCGCGGCAGCCGCAGCCGCGGTTTCAGCCGGACTTACCGCAGCGGATTGGCCGTCCCGTGTGGACGAGATCTCTGAGAAATCTCGTCCACATGGCTGGCTAATCCCAAGATTAGCGGCCGTGGGCAAAGTTCCGCGCGGCAAAACCGCGGCAAATCCGCCCTGTGGGAACCCAGGCTAAACCATTAGAAGTGCTGATGATATCATTGAAGCCAATGGATCCTTTTCTTTCATACTGGTGAAGTCAATAGACCATCTTGTTGGCCACTTTTTGCCAATATGCAGACGTATCCTTCTTTATCTATCTTCTTGATTTGACATAACCTGAGATATGTGGCTCGAGGTGATCAGCTTTGAAAAAACATGATTTTGGAATACTCTGTCATCTATCAGGAGATGTATATGCTATATGTTCCCATCTGTGGCCACTCAATGATTGTGAGTGCTGGCCTATCATTTTTTTAGCATATTGCAATAATGGTTTGAATTGTTGTAATCAGAAATTGGAGTCTTTAGGAAGATTTACAGGAAGGAAAGGACAAATATGTATAACCATAAATAACAAAAGTGATAAAACTACTAAGAAATAGTTACAGTAAAATACTTACAAATATGATATTAAAAGCATGATCATTTTGGGCCCCTCTTTCTAGGCCTGCATCTGCTTTTTTGCTGTTTAGAATAATGAAGCATGTCATAATAATAATATTTAAGATTAGATGTTAGGATTTCTATTACCGTATTGCATTTGGAATTATCATCATCATCCTACATCAGAAAATAATAGTTGGGTAAGGTAAAGTCCCCAGGTGTCATGACCGACTCCTATGATGATGTCACATTGTGACGCTTTCTTAGCAGACTGTTTTTGCGGGGTGGTTTGCCTTCACCTTCCCCAGTGAACAGTTGGGTAGGGTTTTATCAGGGGTGTAACTATAGAGGGTGCAGGGGATTCGGTTGCACCCTGGCCCAGGAGCCTTAGGGGGCCCATAAGGCCTCTCTTCTCCATATAGGGAGCCCAGTACTATGAATAAAGCATTATAGTTGGGGGCCCTGTTACAGGTTTTGCATTGGGGCCCAGAAGCTTCAAGTTATGTCTCTGTGCAGCATGGTTTAGGTATGGGTAAATGTACAGATAGGAGGGGGGGGGGGGGCAGCTCACGTTTTGCATCAGGGCCCCTGAGCCTTTAGTTACGCTGGGTTGTATAATTAATTTATGCTTAGTTTTATGCTACCTATTATGACCTCAGTCTCTGTCCCCTGTTCCATTTCTACTCCTTATTTATTTAGTTTGTATGATTTATTTAATTCTGTGAGTCTTAAATATGGGCATATAAAATGAGTTACGGCATTAATCAAGCAATGTATCCAAGTAACAGACTTGTTAAATGACTAAAGCTTTTGTTAAATAGTGTGTTAAACATTAGATTATAAATTTGCTACCATCATAGCCACATGGTTGACTTTTTAATTTGTACTGAAAAGTGGAGCATTTGATTTATTAACCCCTTAGTGACGGACCTTTTTTGCTTTTTTCCATTTTTGTTTTTTCCTACTCCCTTTTAAAAAATCGTAGCTCCTTAATTTATCCATCGACGTCGCTGTATGAGGGCTTGTTTTTTGCGGGATGAGTTGTATTTTTCAATGGCACTATTTATTGTACCATATAATTTACTGAAAAACATTTTAAAAATTCTTAGCGGAGAGAAATGGAAAAAAAATGACATTCCACCATCTTTCGGTGCGTCCTGTTTCTACAGCACACATATTGCAACAAAAACAACCTGATATTTGTATTCTATGGGTCAGTACTAGAGATGAGCGAACGTGTTCTAAACGAACACTTACGCACCCAGACACCGGCTTTACCGAGGACTTCAGTGTCCGCGCGTAAAGATTCGGCCGGCGCCGGGGGGCGGGGAGAGGCGCGGCGGCGCGGGCGGCAGCAGCGGGGAACAGGGGGGAGCCCTCTCTCTCTCCCTCTCCCCCCCACTCCCCGCCGCACCCCCCCGCGCTGCCACGGCGACCCCCGAACTTTTTTCGCCCGAGCACGGAATTGCTCGCAAAGTTCGGTGCTCGGGCGAAAAGGGGCGGAGCCGAACACGTTCGCTCATCTCTAGTCAGTACGATTACTATGATACCAAACTTGTATAGTATTTTTTCTGCTGTAGTACTTTTATTTTTTTTTTTAAGATATTTAATTTTTTTCAAGTATTTTCTGCCGTCATTTTGTGCGCGCAATAACTTTTTTATTTTTTCGTCGACGTAGTTGAGCAAGGGCTCATTTTTTGTGGGATGTCCTGTAGTTTTTGGAATACATATGACGTTTTGATCGCTTTTTATTGCGTTTTTTCTGGGAGACAGGGTAACTAAAAAAGTGTATTTCTGGCGTTCTTTATTTTTTTTTTCAGACGACGTTCACCATGCGGGAAAAATAATGCACTACTTTGGTATATCGGACTTTTACGGACGTGGCGATATCAAATACATATTTTTATTTTATGATTTTGATTTTTTAATAATGGATACGGCAAAAGGGGGGTGATTTAAACTTTTATAACTTTTTTTTTTTTAACAATTAAAAAAACTTTATTGATTATTTTTTTTACATTACTTTGAAGTCCCCCTGGGGGACTTTAACATGCGATACTTTGATCGCTCCTGCAGTATGACATAATGCTATAGCATTACGTCATACTGCTTTTTTACAGGCAGTCTTTCAAGCCACCCTGTGTGGATGGCTTGATAGGCAGTCTGCTAAGGCAGCACTGGGGCCATTCATTAGGCCCCCAGCTGCCATGACACCTGCATGGCTCCCCCAATCTCACCGTGGGGGGCCGTGCGGGACCCCGAACAGCGCTCGGGGGATTTAAATGCCGCTGTCAGAATTGACAGCGGCATTTAAAGGGTTAATAGCCGCGATCGGCCGAACGGTCGAGCGCAGCTATTGCCCGCGGGTATCAGCTATAATAAACAGCTGATGCCCGCGCTGTATGGAGGGAGATAGCGGCGCTACCTCCCTCCATACACGTCCTGCAACAGCAGGACGTAGTTTTACGATAGGGCCGTCACTAAGGGGTTAATCTAGAATAACTTTAGAGAAGACACCTAAGAAAGTAAGAACTTTTAATCTATGAAGAAATAAGGGTGACCTATTTGTTTTTTTAATGAATGTCCCTACCATTTGATTCAGAATTGCATTGTGACTAGCTATGGCTAAATGAAATAGTAAAACCTCTACTGACGTTGGTATTCTATCCAAAAGCAACCGGCTTTACTTGAAACTGTTGCTACTCGAGGTAATTATTTCCATAGAAATCAATGTATATCTAATTAATTCATTCTACATATCCCAAAAAAACACAACAAATGACATTTAATGGAGGATGAATATGATATTTAATACCAAAAACAATAACAATAATAAATGAATATGAAAGACTACTCTAAAGAATAAATGAACATCTAACATGCTATTGAACATGTTACTGTGTGTTATCTGTGCTGTTACATAGGACTGCAGGTCACATCTACTACATCATCTGTCCTGAGCGTTATCATTGTGTTCTCTGTGGTGTTATATAGGACTGCAGGTAACATCTGCTGTAGTACAGTATATCTTCTGTCCTCAGCGTTAACCCTATGTTCTTTGTGGTGTTACATAGGACTGCGGGTGACATCATTATCTGTCCTCAACGTTATCACTGTGTTCTCTGTGTTGTTACAATGGGGTGCAATTGTACAGTACTGTACTGTACTAGTGTATTACCTGTCGCTGATGATGGAGAAGGGTTGATTGCATTAGCAGCAGGAGGAGGAGGAGACGCCAAGCAGGAGATCACATAGACTCAGCAGCAAGGTCACGTGGGCCGGCACACACCGGTGTTATTGGAGGCAACCAATGTAACCAGAGATAAAATTTTTGCTAAAAAAACAGCTTTACTCAAAATTGGCCTTAGTTGATGTCAATGCTAGTAGAGAAATTTGTGAATGATGAGGTAACTTACAAAGGCTAAATGAATACATATATTTTGCATATAAAATGGTGTTGGGTTTTAGAAAAACTATTTTTAAATGCTATGGATTACTGAGTTGAGATTCGGGTCCACTGATTAGGACCCTAATCAATGATCCAGAGAGTCTCTCTTGCCCTGAAGAACCTGCTAAACTAGTGTACCAATGCATTACACAGACAGTGCAGTAATTGCAATGGGCATTGTGTCATACTTTATTTCTCCTATGTTATGGGGGAAGCACTGTAGGTAAACTGAATACTTGCTGTTGGAATCCAGAACACAATTGAATGTTGTCAGTAATATAGGTCTTAGGTTCTGTCCACACTTGCCTTCATAGTAGCAGATCAACAAATGAAGGATGTGGCGGGTTGGCAGTAATGTGGTTCATCAAGCTTCTGTCATGCCACCTAGTATTTTACTGGGCAACATAGCACAGCTGATGATGATTTTGTCCCAGATGTGAAGAGAGTCTTAGCAGTAAGACATTCTGTGATCAAAGTATCATTAGGAAACCTTCTACCAAAAAGTAATTGTTATGTGATGTCACTGGGTCTTCTGGCTCCAATGACACCCCGTTAACAGGTCACATGGGCTTCTAATATGGAAACCCAAGTCTGTTTACGGAATATCACTGATAACACTCCATGCTGAAGGCTCCTATTGGCTGTAGGTATTACATGGATAAACAACCATGTGACAGCTGCAGTCAAAGTAAACAAACTGGCCAAAAGATGGGATCAGCAGTGGAGGAGCACTGTGTCAACATATAGGTGAGTATTATTATTATTATTTTTTAATAAATAGTTCACCCCACTGTCACTAATTGACCCTTTAATTGACTACTTCATGATTGAAATTCAGCAAAAAATAAGTTGGGCACATTTATAATACTTGTTGCTTTTTTAGTGTTTTTTGTTTGCATTTAGTAAAATGTGTGTATGCATCACCCTATAGTTATATATTTACAAAAAAATAACATGAATTATGACTAACTGAAGTTTTTGAACATTTCCTTCAAATGTTCTTTTTTTTCAAAGCAATATACAACCATAAGCATTATCTGGTCAATAAAAACTGAAATGTCACAAAGTAAATGAAACGTCACATCTTAAAATGCTTTGTATATTTGCTTTACAAAAACCCTTCTGTAAAGTAACCCAAGTCTGACCAATTTGTAAATAGCCATTTGATCTTGGAGTCGGAAATACTGTACATATTTTTTTTCAATGGAGCAAATCTAAAAAAGCCAAGAACTTTTAAAATTATTCTAATGCACAATCAAGATTGTTAGTAGGCTTAATTATAAATTATCAGTATTTAACTTTGCAACAATTATTTAAACATGTTGTACTTTTCATGTATTACTTGCATGAGGTTTCTAATTGCCCCAATGATGTCACACTTGGGAGGCTTGAGACTACCAGAGGCCTGCCCTTTGCCCTAATTGAGTTTTAAACACTGCTAAATATTTTGCACCCAGGGTATTTGTGAATCATCTCAGCAGTAATTAACCCTTACATTACATGTTGACCTCTTCTAGAGCTTGAGGCCTTATTGACAGGTCAGTATTTTTCATCAGTATGTCAGGCCAAAACCAGAAGCGGCTCTAAAATATGGAAGTAACGCAAATCTTTCCATTATACTGTCTCTCTGTACGTTACACTCCTGGGTTTGGCTTACAAAATACTGATGAAAAATACTGATTTTAGGGACTGGCTTTAGGGACTGGCTCCACAATAAAATATAGTATTGTACGTTTAATCAGACTAAAATTTAGACTGGGGAGAAATTTTGACAGACTTTCATCATGTTAGGTTGAAGTGTCATGGATACTACAAACAGTACATCTTAATATATTGCACATATACTTTATATGAAGTTTTTGAAACTACATTATGAAAAGTAAAAAATATATATATATATATATATTTCTAGAGAATACCACTGAGATCTATTGGAAGAAAGCTTTATATCAGTCTATTATATAGCTAAGGCAAATGAAACAGAATTATGAAAAGTAGATTTTAGTAAGATTTTCTTTACAAATACAATTTTCTTTTTATATTATGGAAACTGTATACTTGTTTGCACTTGTTTAAAGACTGAACTAGAAATCATGTTGCTGCAGTTCCTTAGGTAGACTCTAAGTGCCACTGTTTGACTGTGTATTAGAAATAAGCTCTTAAGGCTGTCCATGCCTGCCACAGTTTCATAGCAAAAATCTGCCAGACAAGGGACAATATAGGATTTCTATTCATCCTCCTGCAGCTGAGTTTATTCTACTGATACAAATTTACAATTTTGGATTTGGATTATTTATTTTTGCCTTTGTGGATTTATTAAAAGATCTTAAAAATCAGAAATGGATAAGAAGATTGACCATTCCAGACAAAGGACCATAAAATGGCAAGTAGCAGTTTTTCTTCTTTTTCTTATATCTGGACATACCAGTGCTCAGCTTCACTACTCAATACCTGAGGAATTAAAGCAAGGATCTACAATAGGAAACATAGCAAAGGATCTGGGATTGAAGACAAAGGAATTGCAGTTAAGAAATTTCCATATTTTTTCCAGAGGAAACATTCAGTACTTTAATATTAACTTAGAAAATGGAGAATTGTATGTTGCAGAAAAAATAGACAGAGAAAGCCTCTGTGGGGCAAAACCAAACTGTCTTATCAGCTTTGAAGCTGTGATTGAAAACCCTTTACATTTATATACAATTAAAGTAGAAATTGAGGATGTTAATGATAATCCTCCAAATTTTTCGAAAAGCATTTTCGACACTGCAGTTAGTGAGTCGGCTTCACCTGGAGTACATCTGCCTTTGGTACTTGCACAGGATCCTGATATTGGAATTAATTCTGTGCAGGACTATAAGATTAATGAAAACGAATACTTCTCACTGGGAATAAAAACTACCAAAGATGGGATTAAACACCCTGAACTCATTTTAGAAAGACCTCTAGATAGAGAAAAGCAAAGCATATATGACTTAATTCTAACTGCTTCAGATGGTGGGGTGCCTCCAAAAACTGGAACTTCCCTCATAAAGATTGCTGTTCAAGATGTCAACGATAATTTCCCGAAATTTCATAAAGACATATATGAAACAAGCATAAATGAAAATGTTCCCATTGGTTTTCTGGTTCTCCAGCTTAATGCAATAGATGAAGATGAAGGCTTGAATGGACAGATAAGATATTTATTTGGGGATGTTCCTGAAAATATCTACACAGTCTTTAGTTTAGATCCAGTGAATGGAAGTATTACTGTGATTGGAAATATTGACTATGAGATCGCGGAAAGATATGAGTTGAATGTCGAAGCTAAAGATGGTGGTAACCTTGCTGCTCACTGTAAGATCTATATTGATGTAACTGATATCAATGACAACGCACCCCAAATCACTATCACATCTCTATCAGCAACGATTCCCGAGGATTCTTCCCCAGGTACAATTATAGCACTTATCAATGTCTATGACTTAGATAGCAATGTAAATGGCGAGGTTACGTGTGAACTTCCTGAAAATGTACCATTTCAGTTAATATCATCCCCTGGAAATTATTATAAATTGGTAACTACAACTTTTGTTGATAGAGAGGAAGTGTCCCATTATAATATAACTATTACAGCGATGGATAATGGAACTCCTCATCTATCCACCAATAAAACAGTTCAATTGAATATTTCTGATGTCAATGACAATCCACCTACTTTTGAGATGAGAAATTATATTGTCAATATACAAGAAAATAATCTACAAGGGACTTCAATACATAATATTCATGCATCAGATTGTGATGTTAATGAAAATGCAAGAATTACATACTCTGTTCTCAATAATAACATAGATGATATTCCAGTGTCATCATTTGTTTCCATCAACTCAATGACTGGAGTTCTCTATGCCCAGAGGTCATTTGACTATGAACAGTTGCGGGAATTCCAGTTCCAGGTGATGGCTAAAGACAGTGGATCTCCTCCTCTAAGCAGTAATGTCACAGTGAGGATATGTATCATTGATAAGAATGATAATGCCCCTAAGATCCTCTACCCATCACCAGACACTGAGGGATCGGCATTATTTGAGTTTATTCCTCACTCTGCTGAGAAAGGTTATCTAGTCACCAAAGTGATTGCAGTGGACGCTGACTCTGGACACAACGCCTGGCTCTCCTATCACTTACTACAAGTTCAAGAACCATCATTTTTTACTATTGGCCAATATAGTGGTGAAATCCGAATCAACAGAGATCTTCCAGACATGGATTCTTTAAGACAAAAAGTTGTGGTCGTCGTCAAAGATAATGGAGTCCCATCTCTGTCGTCTACAGTTACATTGAGCTTAGTTGTGGCAGAGAATTTTCAACAGGTTGTTCCAGAGATAAAGCATCACTCCATTAATTCAGATTTAACCTCTAATACAACATTCTACCTTGTAGTTTCCATCGCTCTGATCTCTCTCTTGTTCATCATAACTGTAGTGATTATAGTGATTTCAAAGTTCAGAAAAGCAAATACTCCAACATCATTTGGAGCTTTTAGTCACAATGTGTATCCTCAGTTCACCCTGGGATGTCCTTCAGAGATCAGTGATACAAGTTTACCTTTCCCATTCTCATATGATGTGTGTGTGACTATGGACTCAAAGCAGAATGAAATCGCTTATCTGAATCCAGTGCAGAACGTCCCTATAGAGAATCTCATAGACGCTGAGAATTTAACTATTGAAAATGATCCACCAGACAGGCCATCAGAAAATACTGTCCCACAGGTAAGTGACATAGCCAACTGAATATAGGTACCATTATAATAGATATAGGAGATAAACTACAAGAATAGTAAAAACAAGAATTGTGTGTAACAAAAGGACAACTGCTAGTTTAAACCAATAATGTCCATACAGTCCCTTCCATATGAGGAGATCAGAACTATAAAGAAGCATTATAGTTGGAAGCCTTGGTACAGATTTTGCATTGAGACCTAGAAGATTCAAGTTAGGCCTCTGTTTAAGGGTTTCCCTGCTTGGGACATTCTCTATTATCTACAGCAGAGAGCTGCTACAAAAATGTAGCTCCCTCTCTGGAGGACTTGGTATCATGTAAATATCTATATATGCCTCACTATTTACAAACATTACATTGCACCATTATTATAATAATTGTGTATGGTAGTCTAGCAAAGAACATGCTGTAATTGGTTTATACATTGACTAACAGCTACTATATTCTTCCTGGCACCATAATGCACATGTACGGGATGCTCAGCTGAGCATGAATGTATTCTCAATAGGAAGAAGGGACTCAGCTGCTGCCAAACACCTCCACTGGTTGCCTATCTCCCATGAGAACAAAAGATAAGGCATGTTAAAATCTAATATGTCTGTCTAATCCTTCATCAACCTGATACTGCCATAAACATTAGGTCATCTGCCAGTTCCACCAAGATTTTGGTGGGTTTGGTAGACATTTACCTAATGTGTATGGTCTCTAGTAATACCTCAGGCAGCCTGCAGTTTGATATCCATTGGCAGATCTCTGACAGGTCTTGACTGAGTATTTTAACAATGAATATACTTTAGTCCACAGTATTGAACTCAAAGGTGGTCAGAGCATTAATTCTTGATCCATTAATTGTTCTTACAGTAGCTCATTGGTGTACACTTTTGATTTCTGTAATCATATGGCCCAATATCTACAGGCGAGATTGATTTGCAGAATCCGCGTGGGGCTCCCACTTGGAAGATCCCCAAATCAAGCCGCCCTTAGGGAAGCATGGGCGTCCGCAAAATAAATAAAGCATGCAAATTTGATTTGCAAACCTTTTGGTCCAGAAAACAAATTGCAGCATGCTCCATTTCAGTGCAGATCCTGCTCAGACGGCTTCCATTGAAGGCAATGGAAGCCATCCGATCTGCAGCCTGTGTGCAATTGAATTGTGGACGGGTGGCAGATTCCGCGGGAAAGCAGGAGTTTAAAAAATCAAAAACTCCACTGCGAATGTGCGGCGGCGTGTCAGCTGGTGCTTCCACACACATTTGCAGTGAAGAAAATAAAGACCCGGATGGGTAAGCAGAACGCCCACAGTGTCCTCGTCTGCGGGCAGGTTCAGATTCTACTGCGGGCCCCCAAGAATAAATCTCTCAAAAATAAATAGAAGAGAAGAACGAGTAAACTACTAAAGTGAATTTTTGAACTGAATGCTTCTTTTTTCATTGAATAATTTGTTTTTTCTTTGTTTATTTGAAGCAACAATATTTTAGTTTTCTATAACTGTGTCTTAAGGACTCCCTCACACGCAAAATCGCTTGTGCAAACCGTATCGAGCAAAACAACTCCTTGATTTCAATGCAGGGGTGTAGCTAAAGGCCTATGGGCTAGGGTGCAAAAGTTCATCTTCGGGCCCCCCCACCTTCCCTTAATGGCTGCAGTCCTTATAACTTTTCAAGCATCTGAAATGTAAAAAAAAACATAATGAAGGAGACATTGTTTTTTGGGGGTTGTTTTTATAGCGTTGTAAGTGCAGTAAAAAGGACAAAGGAATTTTTTTATGGTTTACAACTATTAAAAAATAAAAACCTTTTTTTAGAAAATACTTTCTCTCGCCATATTCTGAGACCTATATGTTTTATATTTTTGCATCAATTAGGCAGTGTGAGGCCTTGTTTTTGCAGCATGGGCTGTAGATTATAGCACCTATATAGCACGGGGCATTTTCACTCCGTGCCGAAAAGATAGTTTTGGAACTGTCTTTCCGTCCGGAGTATGTCGGCCGCTACATGGGCTCCTATGGGAGCCAATGACCGCGACTGGAAAAGGGAGGTAGGAGGGAGTTTAGCAGTGTGACTGCTAAACTCCCTCCCTCTTTTCTCCTCTTCTCTCCTCCCCTCTCCTCCCCTCCGGCTGTTTGCAATGTGAGGGAGTGGGGTGGGGATGGAGCAAAGCTCTACCGCCTCCCATTGCTGGTTGGGGACAAAGGGCGGGGAGGGGACAGGTGCTTAGCTCCACTCGGGTCCTGCCCACTCCCATTGCAAACAGAGGAGGTGATCCGGTGAGGGGAAGGTAAGGTAAGGAAACAGCATTGCGGCGTATATGCGCCGGGGCCCGTGCCTTCTGAACGGGTGCACAAACGTTAAATTTGTGCGCCCGTTCACACATTGTTACAGCATCGGCAGGCGCACATAAAACGCTTTTGGACATGTGAAAGAGGCCTAAGTGCAACCAGGTAGAAGCAAACGCATTACATGGGATGTTTGGGGAGATAATTACTTTTTGTTGAATGGTTATTATTTCAAATGTTTATTGTTTTACAGTATGTGTTCAATTTGGTTTGATTTCTGTTGTGGGAATACGCCTATGAAATCATTTTTTCCACTATCATGACCTCTATTATGGTACAGTACAATTTCATTGTGAATATCAATGATGATATCTGAAGTTAGGATTAATCTAGCAACATATTTATTAGCAATAATAATAATTTTTTGTCTCAATAAATAACTAAACAGGAATAGACAGTACATGTTGTGAGCTGTTCATAAGACTAACCAGAGTTTAATAATAATAATTGACAACTTTTGCTTCTATAACATCAGCATGCAGTACAGTGCTGTAAAATGAGGTGATCAACAAGCAGTTAAAATGACAAGCACTTAGAAAAACATAACATCAGTTAACAATTTTGTAGGGGTTAAATGGAGGACACAATAGGTACAAAGTAAAAATGTGTTCCAGTTGGCCAGTTGAGGCCTCAGTCACACGGGTGTTTGTACGTGCGTCTGTCATTTTCCAGCCGCATCTAAATAGAACCAATCGTTTTCAATGGGAACGGGCACATGTGCGAATTTTACATGCACACAAACGTATGCGGCGAAAATTATAGGTCACCGGTTCGCTGCATTCTGCGGCAAACCAGCACCAACCCCATTGAGAACATATAGTGAAGATCGCAATTGTATGCCATAGCTGTCACAGCTATGGCAGATGGTAGCAATGTTCTCCCATTGAACTCAATGGAGCCGGCAATACAGCCATTTAAAGCAATGGGCAGCAGTGATTTTTGGGGAAGGGTTTAAAATATAAGCCCTTCCCTGAAAATCAATACAAAAATGTATAAAAAAAAAGAAATGTATACTCACCTCTCTGCAGCTGCCAGGGTCAGCCGCATCCAGCCGGCTCTTCTCCTGCACTGCTCTGAGGAGTATTCAGCAGCAGGGGATTCAAAATCCCCGCCTGCAGAAAGGGCTGCCTCTGATTGGCTGAGCGCATGGACCAATCAGAGGCAGCTTTCAGCTCTCATTCAATAACTGAGAGCTGCCTCTGGTTGGTCAAAGTGCTCAGCCAAATCCCCGCCTGCTGAAAAATCCTCAGAGCAGTGCAGGAGAAGAGCCGGCTGGATGAGGCTGGGCCCCGACAGCCCATTGCTTTAAATGGCTGTATTGCCGGCTCCATTGAGTTCAATGGGAGAACATTGCTACCATCTGCCAAATTTTTTCAAATTTTTGGATTGATTTTTATGCTGTCACAGTGTCCAGTGACAATGGGACTCCCCGCTGAGATGAAGAAATCCTCTGCCACAGCTGTCACAGCTGTAGCAGAGGATCACGATGTTCTCTGTATGTCAATGGGGCCGCCGCAGCTGCCCATTGACCACAGGGGAAACCCCTGGATATGACAGCATCCAGGGGTTTTACATCCAAGGAATCCCCTACTGCAGCTGTCACAGCCGCATCAGGGGATAGCGGGCAGCGCTCTTTTTGAGCGGATAAATGCTGCTAGCGTTTTTCCCCCGTGACGCCCGCTTTGGTCACGCAAATTTTTGAACGCATAACTGATATTTTCAAAAATTTGTGCATCAAAATGCCTGTGTGACTGAGGCCTGAAATGGCATCCAGTTAAAGGGATTCTGTCACCATCTTTTTGTACCCCTCTCTCATGGCAACATAAGATAGTATCATGCTGATAACAGTGATATGTTTGCTGTATACAACTGTGCAGTAGTTTGGGAGAAACATGCATTTTATTAGTAGCAGGTACACAGAGGACTATCCTTCAATATTCATCAGTCGCAGGCTAGCCATGCATACCCCGCTTTCTAGCCAATGATTAACAACTTTTTACCATTAATAGGCAGACAGCTATATGCACAGTAATACACAGACAGCTATCAATCAGTGGCTGCATGGCGTGATGATGTGGCTAGCCTGCAGCTCATGAATATCAATGTATAGTCATCTGTGTGGCTGCTACTACGGTAATAAAATGCAAGTTTCTCCCATGCTACTAAACAGGTACATATAGCAGACATGTATCAGCATGACTGTCAAAATCAGATAGGACTGCAAAATATGGAAACACATTCCCTTTAAGCACAGAGTAGTGAAGAGGTGTTTGCGACCATTCCATGTGGGTCTTGAGCTCTGGTTTCAATTACAGTCTGATTTTACCACCTCAAAGACATAGCCTGTTTTGACCATAAGGGCACAATAATTTTGGGGGGATTTTCATCTTCACTTTCAAAAGCTATAACTTTTTATTTTTCCATCAACATATCCGTATGAGGACTTGTTTTTTACATGGTGAACTGTAGACTTTATTGGTACTATTCGTGGGTACATATAATGTACTGTAAAACTCTTATTAATTTTTTTTGTAGGACAGGGACAGAAAACACATAGTAACATAGTATGTTAGGCTGAAAAAAGACAAATGTCCATCAAGTTCAGCCTATTTCCACCGCCACCCCCTTGTTTATCCAGAGGAAGGCAAAAAAAAACAACAATGAGGCAGGAGCCAATTAGCTGGATCAACATTTGAAAAGTTTCTACCTGACTCCAAGACCGGCAGTTGGAAGATACTCGGATCAACAAATCTTCTGGTTATTTAATATCTTTACCCTGTAATGTCATAGTGCTCTAAAAAGATGTCTAGTCTCCTCCATAAGAGCTATGATTGCTATCATCGCGCATTGCAGTACTTCTGTACTGCAATGCCTTATCGCTAACAATAGCGATCCTATGTCGTGGGAGGCTGGGGCACTAGTGTCTGGCATTCGATTGCCATGGCAACCCATCAGCCAATCGTGATTGCATCGTGAATTGCTGTTGATGTCATAGTGGGAATGTGCTCCTTCTGTGAACCCTTTACATGTTGCGATGTACATGGATCGTGACATGTTTGGGGTATCAGTAACAGCCAGCTGCGGGGTGGCACAGGCTCACTTCTAATCCCGCTCCATCCACAGGATATAAGTTTATGCCCTGTTGCATTAACTCACACTTTGCCAGGATGTAAGTTTACATCCTGTAGCTTTAAGGGGTTAAGCATGTATACAAAACAAATTTCTTCAAGGAAGCTTATGTACCAGTTTCAACTTCCTTAAAGAATTTTTTTAAAATACATACTTAAAGGGGTTGTCCCGCGCCGAAACGGTTTTTTTTTTTAATTCAATAGGCCCCCCGTTCGGCGCGAGACAAACACAAGGGATGGGTTAAAAAAAAAAACAGTTTAGTACTTACCCGAATCCCCACTCTGCGGCGACTTCTTTCTTACCTTAGCAAGATGGCCACCGGGATCTTCACCCACGATGCACCGCGGGTCTTCTCCCATGGTGCACCGTGGGCTCTGTGCGGTCCATTGCTGATTCCAGCCTCCTGATTGGCTGGAATCAGCACACGTGACGGGGCGGAGCTACGAGGACCAGCTCTCCGGCACGAGCGGCCCCATTCACCAGGGAGAAGACCGGACTGCGCAAGCGCGTCTAATCGGGTGATTAGACGCTGAAATTAGACGGCACCATGGCGACGGGGACGCTAGCAACGGAGCAGGTAAGTGAATAACTTCTGTATGGCTCATAATTAATGCACAATGTACATTACAAAGTGCATTAATATGGCCATACAGAAGTGTATAGACCCACTTGCTTTCGCGGGACAACCCCTTTAACCACTTGAACAGCCTTAAGGAGCAAACGATTTTTATTGCTGCATTGCAAGACCCAGAACTCCTTGACATAGCCATACAAGGGCTTGTTTTTGGGTACAAATTGTATATTTTAACAGCACCACTCTAGGGTACGTATAATACATTGTATAACTTTTGTAACATTGTAAATTTTTGGAGGGGAGGAAAGGGAGGTGGAAAAAATATTGAGAAATTCGACCATTGTTTTAGGGTTTTGTTTTTACAGCACTTAGTATTCAGTAAACATAACGTGATAACTTTCTTATCTAGATCAGCATAATTACTGTGATATAAGTTTATAAACATGTTTGTTTTTTTTATTACTTTTCCACAATAAAAACACGTTTTTAAAGAAAAACAATTGAATCTGCTTCGTCGCTTTATAATACCCATAGCAATTTTATTATTTTGGCAACAGAGCTATGTGAAGGCCTGTTTTTTGCAGGAAGAGTTGTAGTTATTATTTGTACCATTTTGAGGTATAAATGACTTTTGAATTGCTTTTTATTATGTTTTTGGTAGGCGAACAAAACAAAAATAGTAATTCTGGCATTGCTTTTTAAATTATTTTTGCTACGTTCGCAATGCAAGATAAATAACAAGATATTTTTATTGTCCAAGTCATTACGAATGCAGTAGTATATGTGTTGTTTTTTACATTTTTTTTGCATTTGATTTTATACATCTAAAATGGGTTTTTGTGGGAAAAAATACGTAAGTTTTTTGCCGCTTTTTTTTCCATATAAACTTTATTGAACATTTTTGACACTATTTTTTAGTCCCTGAAGAGAACTTGAAGATATGATCGTTTGATCACTAGGCTAGTACACTGCATTACCTAAGTAGTACATGTTACTTAGCCTATGACAGCAGCCCATTAGACTTCATGGGAGGCAAGGTCTAATAGGCTGAGTTACATGGCAGAGATGGATACTTTGTTAAGGCTTACAGCTGCCATGGGAACCCATTGGAACCTTGAAATCACACTGCAGATGGTGATGGGTGACATAAAGTGTCCCCTCCATGTGTCATCTGCTTACATGCTGCAATTGCTCTTGATTGTAAGGGTTTAAACTTGATTATGTATGGGTTTAGACTGCCAGGATCTGAGGTTTATCCATTTCTGGTTGATAGCGCACAAGTCAGCCTAGCCACCACCTTAAAAAGAAGTATGTGCAGGTTTAAAGCCCATTTGTGAGGTCAGTAAAAAGGCATATTGTAGTCAGGAAGGGGTAAAGAAGGCCGAGTTCAGTCATCAGACTTTTTTTCTTTCTGGCATTGTAGTGAAATGCCAGAGGAAAACTGATGTATTAGCTTGGTATGGGATCGCCCATGGCATCCAGCACATCAGCTGTGATATTGGATGTCTCCCTGCGATGGACAGAAAAAAGTTACATGCAGCGTTTTCTGTCTGGCTATGTTCAGCTATGAACCAGTCCACAAAATTCACCAAATGGACATTGGTTGTATCCAGCTCCAGCATGAATCAACTTCACAGCGATATATAAGAATCCAACTCTCATATATATTTTTTTAAGTCTGTGCCTACAAATGACTTTTGAACACTTTTTAGTAAGTACAGGAGAACACTCTCTATACATAATAATCACAGGCATAATGTCACTCTAGAGTGTTGGCCCATCATATATTTCACCTCAGGCTTGAATTAGTAAGAAAGTAAATTTCTGAAGTGCATAAGTGAACCTTTGGGAGATATAAATCAACTTAATTTTGGAAACATTTTTCCAAAAATTAGCAACCACATGATTGCTAATATGATGACCTAGTGATTTGAGGTGTGATGTATAGGCACCTTTAATTTTGAAGACCACAGCCCTTTAAATGAGTACTGATCAGCGCTCATGTAAATGATTTTTATACATTGTTTATCTGTATTAGAGATCATTAATCATTGTAGGTAGCAATTCTTCCATTCACACAGGGGATGTGCTGCCATTAACAATTATTTCTTTCTGCAGCATAAGCAACCAAAACAGCCGACAATTGATCATATGCTCATTCAATAGCTGATTTGGGGCATATATATATATATATATATATATATATATATATATATATACATTTTTAAAATTAATTTTGGAAAAGGGAAAGAGAGAGAGGGTAGGCAAATGGGATAACAATCAGGAATAGGAAAAGGGCCAAGGTGAAAAGCAAATATTCATGACTTGTGACCATGAAACACCAAGGCCAAAAAAAGGAAATTTTGTGTTAAATAGTCTCAGTAAGAAAATATTGATGAAAGGGTATTATATATGTTTATATTAATGATTAGAAATCTGGTAATTATTCTGGAACCCAAGCCATATTTTCCACATATTCTGGTAATTCTCAAAGTTTCTGTTTCATAGGCTTGTAGTTTCCTCATAGGCAATTATAATATTTAAGAATTGAGAATTCTTCATTTTCTTTCCAATGTCTGGTGATTCGAGCTTTAGCTGTATTTGTAAGAAATGGAAATATAGAGGATTTATTTATCAGAGTGCCTGAATGATCTAGATTTAACAAAATAAGTTTAGGAGAAAAGATAATGTTGGAACCCCGTATGAAATTAAAAATCTATTAAAAATCTTTCCAATATGATTTGATGAGACGGCAGGAAACTCATATATGAAGATAAGTGCCTAATCCCCTGGCACAGCACCAAAGTAGAGGGAAGAATTTGAACCTATTTTATACAATAGTTCAGGGGTTTTATAGATTCTGGATATTATTTTATAATTTAATTCTTGAAATCTCATTGAGCTTGAAAGTGAGTGTGAGTTAGATAAGATATGTTGGACTTCATCTGTAGTAAAGATGGTGTTCTGATCTTGTTCCCATCATTTAATAAAGGAACGGGTCAAACTTTTGGATATTTGAGAGAATATTTGTATATTTTGGAAATCTTGCCTTTCTTATGATGTGCTTTCCATATTAATTTGTGAAGTAAGAGTTCCTGATTAGCATGCAGTATGTCCACAAGACATATCAGAATTGAATCTCTTATGATTCCTCTTCACTAAATTGTGTTTCACCTAATGTGTTCAAAAAAAGAAGGTCTGAGAAAACTACTTTGTTATCTAATAACTAATGTATTTATTAAGAAGCTAGTGAAATGTCCTATGATATTTTGCGAATTGTACATTTGTTTGGGGCTAAACACTGAAAGAGAGTGTATCCACTTGTTGTTGGGATCAACTTGAGTTTTTTCTTTAAAGGGGTTCTGTCATTTAAAAAAATTCTATACTTACCAATTCCTTCCCTATCAGTCTACTTACCAGATCTTCACATCATCTATCTTCTCCTGTCTTCTGCAGTCCCCAGGAAAGTCAGTTTACCTCCAGCTGGCTCATTTCTCTGCTTCCTATGAGGTTACGTACATTCACAAGCATTCCCCTTCTGCCCGGCAATGTACACTGCATCGCTAGCTCACAGCCTAGGAGGGAGTGCCAAGCTATTTAAGAGACATGCCCGCTGTCTCTGCAATAAATCAGCATTTCTTTCTAGCCAGTGAACGCTACATCACAGGGATATGACCTTCACTGGCCTGCAAGAAGAAGAATATGAGGAATGCAAGATTCATAACAAGCCTGCTCGCTGGAGGTGACGTGACCCAGGGGACTGGAGAAGCTCAGCAAGGAGAAGATGTGGTAAGGAGACTGCCTGTGGAGGAATAGGTGAGTATAGATTTTTTTTAATGACAAAACCCCTTTACGTTTGTGCCAAGTTCTAATGGTTTAATTCATTAATGGGTTATCAATCTTAAATTTCAATTTGTTGAAAGTGGTAAGTAAAAATAATTTGTTGATATTGCCATTAAGGGGAAAAAGTTCCAGGTCCACTCAAAGTTTACTATCTGAAGGGCTGGCTAAGTCAATCATGCAATTTATATATATGGCATTTTTATAGAATTCAAAGTCTGGGAGACAAATACCTCCCATTTTCTTTGGTTTGATTAGGGTTGTATATTTAGCTCCGAACCCTTTTGCTTGCCAAACAAATTTAGTTATCAGTTGTTTTAATCTAGAGAAGAAAAGCTGGGAGAATTTTATAGGCAAGGTTTGAATCAGATAAAGAATTTTGGGACGAATTATCATATTTCTTCATTTTTTTCTGCCAAACCACGTGATTTGTAAAGATTTCCATGGAATTAAGTCTTTTACTATCCTCTCCAATAAAGGTATGAAGTTTAAATCATAACGTTTTGAAAGGGTTTTTGAAATTCTAGTCCCTAGATAAGTTATATGTTTACTGGTGTTTTTAAAAAGGGATACTTTGGTAATAGTAGACCATGTTGTGGTATCAATATTTAGATTCAGAAGTTCTAATTTGGAGAATTTCAGTATAAAATTAGAGATCCGTGCAAAAACTTTCGATTCTTGTAATACATCATCTATTAAATTATGGGGGTATGTAAGATTTAATAAGATATAACTTGCGAAGGAGTCTATCTTGTACTCTCTCTGGTAATTGGCGGTAATAGCCTTAAATCATGGAATATCTAATGGAAGAGAGCCTTAGCATGTTAAAGCAACTTTAAATTTACTTTTTGTTAATACAGCTGGGTAACATTAGGCTTAAAGCACTTCTTGCCCATTTACAAGTGTAAAAAATGCATATTAAGTCGATTAACATTTATATTTTTGCAATTTTTTGCAACATACTAAATTTTAAACTCATCATTTGACATTGAATTTATGGCAAATGTCATTAATTTAAATAAAATATTAGAGTACTTTATAGTGAAATATTTCTAAAACATGATACTACTATGACATAACAATAGTGCCAGAGATTGCTGCAGTTCCTTGCATAGACTCTAAGTACCAGTATCCACCTGCAAATTCCAGCTCAGAATGCACAGTATCTGATTTTCACTACCATGCAGCAGCAGAAACCAGTAGGACAGATCACATTAAAAGATTTTTCCTCGTTCTCTGGCATCTTGGATTATTTTACCAAAAGGCAAAAACAGATTTTTTTAGAGGAACCTGCGAACCAGTGATATCTCAGCTAAAATGGACAAGAAGAACTTTAACCCTTTCCAATCCACTGTCTGACGTCTGAAGACATTCTAATTGAAGCCTGTGCAGCTCCGATGTCGGAAGACATTCGGCAGGGTATTCTTACTGTATATTACTAGCCGCTCTGTTGTCGGGGGCCTCTCCAACAAGTCCGATACCGCAGTACTGGCTCTAACCAGCAGATGGCGCCATTGTATAATGGCGGAAATAGAAAACCCCCTAGGAAACCCTGAATTCAAAATTGGATTGCAAAGGGTTAATGGAGGCAAAATGACAATGAAATGGCAGGTATCATTCTTCATTATTTCCTTTATGTCAGACCTCATTTATGCTCGGCTACACTATTCTATACCAGAAGAATTGAAACAAGGAACTACTATAGGAAACATAGCAAAAGATCTAGGACTTAGCGCCAAGGAATTATCATTCAGAAAATTCCATATTGTCTCAAGAGGCAAATTACAATATTTTAATGTGAATTTAGAATCTGGGGACTTGTATGTTGCCGAAAGAATAGATAGAGAAAGAATCTGTGATCTAAAACAAAGCTGTTTAATCAGCTTTGAAGCTGTAATTGAGAGCCCATTACATTTCTACTCATTTAAAGTGGAAATTCAAGATATAAATGATAATCTGCCAAGTTACTTTTGATGTGGTTATTAGTGAGTCGGCTTTACCTGGAGTACATCTGGCTTTGGGACATGCTCACAATCTTGATATTGGTACAAATTCTGTGCAAGACTATAATATTAATCAAAATGAATACTTCTCACTGGGAATAAAAACAACTAAAGACGAAATTAAATTTCCAGTTAATTTTAGAGAAACATATTGACAGAGAAAAGCAAAGTACTTATGAATTAATTTTAACTGCCTCAGATGGAGGACAACCTCCTAATACTGGGACTGCTCTTATAAAAATTAATGTACATGATGTGAATGATAACTTTCCCAAATTTACTAAAGATACTTTTGAAATTAGCTTAGATGAAAATGCTCCTGTTGGTTTTATGGTTCTCCAGCTGAGTGCATTGGATGAAGATGAGGACTTGAATACACACATAACGTATTCATTTTGTGATATTCCTCAATTTATATATTCAGTTTTCAGCATTGATCCAACAAATGGAACAATAACAGTAATCGGTCTTATAGACTATGAGTTTAAGGGAAGATATGAAATAACTGTAGAGGCCAAAGATGGCGGAGGCCTTGAAACCCACTGCAGAATATTAATCCATGTTACTGATTTAAATGACAATGTCCCAGAAGTAACAATCCCATCACTACAGGATACAATTCCTGAAGATTGCCCACCAGATACAAATATAGCTTTAATTAATATTCATGATTTAGACAGTGAACAGAACGGAGAGGTTGTGTGAAATCTCAGAAATGTTACCCTTTCAACTACTATCATCATCCACTAATTACTATAAATTAGTGACTATGACTTATATTGATAGAGAAAAAACATCATACCATAACATAACAATTAAAGCTATAGATAATGGATCTCCTCAACTATTCTCCAACAAAACAATCCAATTGACTGTTTCTGATGTAAATGACAATTATCCTATTTTTGAGAAAAAAAGTTATGTTGTCTATGTACAAGAAAATAATATTCATGGGATGTCAATACACAGCATTCAAGCATTAGATTATGATATTAATGAAAATGCAAAAATTACACGAGCTTTTTTTCTTCCTGATTTTATTTGTGAGGGGTTATGCCTTTTTGAGCCGTCTCATATTTTATCTAGAATAAACATTAAAAGTTACGTTTTAAGGAGTTGTGCAGTGAAAAACAGTTTTGATTAACCCAATTCCTCTGCCGCAGTGAAAAAGTAGTTTCAGGAACAGACAAGTAGGCAGTTTTATGTTGCCTTATGTAGCTTTTGTAACTCACATAGGAGTAAATAAGATTAAGGGTGCCTGTCCACAGGTGAATCACACCCTCTGAAGCTTTCCATAGCGTTGCAATGGAAGGTGCCAGCCCCCTGTCCACGAGCGGAGAATCATTGCGATTCTTCGCTCGCGGCCGGCAATTCGCGGCATGCTGCGAATTGCCCAGATTCTCCTCGGTCAGCCTATCTATCAGATTAGGCTGACCTGCGGAGAACCGTTGGCGGCTCCTGCTCCCGGGCGGCAGCTCCTGCGGCGGAGCTCCGCTGTGGGATACCACAACGCACGTAGACAGGGGACGTTAGGGAACTAACTATGTTGTTTCCACAGCTTGCTAGTTATGGAAACAGTGTAATTAACATCCACTTCTATGGGAATTATAGAAGCAGCGTAGCACAGCCCACTCAACTGTTTTTGTACTTCTGGCCATCCCAGCCACCATGTACATAGGGGTATTACTATCCTGGCCATGATCAGCTAAGATGGCCAGGTACTATTTAAAACCACTGTCAGGAAAAGTGAATAAGATTAATCATCTAGTGCCATTGGCGCTTGTCAAGAGTTGGGATTTATTATGCAGTAGGTGAACAGTCAGTTCTCCATAGTAATTTTCACTCATGCAATAGGCTCTTTAAATTGTGGATCACAGATAGCATCCATTGAAGGCATCTGTCAGATATATATGTTTTCTTATTTTTCCTCTCATGGCACACACCTCAGGATTCAGTACATTGAATTATGAGAGGACGAATCTGTAACTCTATCTGTATGGGGATCTGAGATCATGTTGAAGAGTTTTAAATACGCGGCATGCACTTTCTGTCATGGATTTTTCTGCAGATTCCTGCCATGAATTACACACATTGCAGTGAAAAGCGTATTCATATGAGAGATGGCACAATGCCTCCGCAGGGCCGCCTATTAGAAGATAGCTTTCCTACAAGTCAACGTCCGACCTCTTAACAGGCCTTGTAACATGACTGGGAGTATAAGCCAAAACCAAAGGTTTCTCCAGCATGAAAATATAACTACATACCCCTGTATAGTCAGTGTGGTCTGTCATCTTCATTTTAGATCCCTTTTAAAACAAATTTGCCAATTGTTATTGCATTCTATATACACAGAAGCTATGATACTATTGAGAACAAATTCTACATGTGCAATCCATCAACTGAGATGAAGGATTGTGAGAGACATTACGAATTTCACAAGATACGAACTATCTGTTCTGCACAGTATGATGTAATGCTATGGCATTACATCATACTGTGCAGGGACCGGAGAGGCTTGTATCAAGCCTGATAGAAGCCTGTCCGGTCAGATCGCGGTTGCTAGGCAGCCGGGGGCCTTCTGAAAGGCCCTAGGGCTGTCTATGCAGAGCGCCTATCAAGCCGTGCGCTTGATGGGCACTCTGCATAGGCAGCCCTGGGGCCTTTCAGGAGGTCCCCGGCTGCCTAACAATCGCACAGCGTCCCGCGATCTCATCTTGGGACGCTGTACGGGCCGCCTGAACGTCGGGTGCCGGCTGTTTCTTACAGCGGGCACCCGGCAGCAGCAGTTCCGGCGAGCCGTGCCGCTCGTCAGAACTGTTAACACTTTAAATACCGCTGTCAGGGCAGTATTTAAAGTGTTAACAGTTCCGACAAGCGGCGCGGCTCGTTGGAACTGCTGCCGCCGGGTGCCCGCTGTAAGAACAGCTGGCACCCGACGTTGTATGGAGCGGGATCCGCCCACAATCCCGCTCCATACAACCATTTGTTCGACTTGCGAACAAACGGACTTGCGAACAGGTTCCTGGAACGGAACCTGTTCGCAAGTAGGGGACTAACTGTAATGGTATTATGGCAAAGAGCATAATTCATGGGATTTACCTTAACTAATACCTTATTTTTAATATCAATATAACATCTTAATATGAGGCTGCCTACACACGGGCGGATTAGCATTGCAAAATCCAGAGCCATCATCTGCCTCCAAATTCCGCAGCAAATCCAGCCCATAGCATGCCATGCCTATACGCGATTTCATGTCCACGAGCGGAAACCGATTGTAATTTTTCGCTCGCAGAGAAGAAATCACAGCATGCTGCGATTTTGTACAAGCTCCACACGGACGGCTTCCAATGAATCATTGGAAGCCGTCCATCCCGCAATGACCATTGCAGAATGGTCGTGGGATACGCACCATCGCCCAGCGATGGCGCAGCGTCATCTGTACTGCACATGTGCACCAGCCGACACATCCGCAGCACAGCAAAAAGGACACCAGACACGTAGCAGGGGTCACCAGCCCGGCACCGGGTCAGACTCTGCATGCAGGGTCCGACCCGATCGTGTGCAGGCGGTCCTACTCAGAGTATTTAATTTGTCATCACAGGTAAATATGTTTATAAATAAATGAGTAAAGGGTACCTGACTTACCAATTTGCGAGTTTTCCTACTTGATATTCAATTTATACATCATTTCATATTTCTTTAATTGTTGCATATTTTTTCTGGATTCCTTTAAAATTTAGATTTAAAAAAAATCTGTTTTTATGTGAAAAGTCCCTTGTAGTTCCCAAATCAGACTCAGTGTGTCACTGTTGACCAACCAGGAAGAAAAGCAGAATATATACTGTAGTGCATTAGGACCTTCAATAGGAAGACGGCATAACAAAGGCAGCAGAAAATATCACCTTATCGCACCTCGCTTCTATTTTTGCATTGTGATCTTCTGCTTTTTCATCTGAAAGGAATTCTAGAATATTCATACAGGATATAAAAAAGGACATAGGCAAGAATGTCAGGAATGGTTGAGATTACTCAATGGAGGACAATGAAATGGCAAGTAATGTTTTTCTATCTTCCCCTTCTGTGTTTACCTGCTTCTGGTGAAGTTCAGTACTCAATTTTAGAAGAAACGAGACAAGGATCTGTGATAGGAAATGTTGCTAAAGATTTGGGCTTTAGTACTAACGAGTTGGCCAATAGAAAATTACAGTTTGCGCCTTATTCCAAGACGCATTATTTTAGTATCAGCTTGGAGAATGGAGATTTATATGTCACTGACAGAATAGATAGAGAGGCGATTTGTGGGGCAGAACAGAGCTGTGTTCTTCCTCTGGAGTTACTGGCTATTAACCCTGTAAACGTATTTCATGTCACAGTTGAAATTCAGGATATCAATGACAACTCACCAAGTTTTTCTAAGGATATTTTTGAGGTGGGCATTAGTGAAGCCGCTTTAGTAGGCACCCATGTGGCTTTGGGTAACGCACGAGATCCGGATCTAGGTAAAAATTCCGTGCAGGGTTATACTTTAAGTCCTAACGAGCATTTTAAATTGGGGGAAAGAAAAAATGCGGAAGGAATAAAATATCCAGAGCTTGTTCTAGAAAAATCAGTGGATCGTGAGAAGCAAGACCTATATGAGTTTACCTTAACTGCTATTGATGGAGGAAACCCTGCGAAGACGGGAACAGCGTTGATTAAAATTGTAGTTTTGGATATTAATGATAATTTTCCCAAGTTCAGCCAGGATACATACCGAGTCACATTATATGAAAATGCATCAATTAATTCCTTAGTTCTTCATATTAATGCTACAGATGAAGATGAAGGCACTAATGCACAAATCACCTACTCATTCAGCCACATTCCTGAAAATGTTGTAGAAACATTTACATTAGACTCTCATACAGGAGAAATGACGATAATTGGGAAACTGGACTATGAAGTGACCAAAAGCTATGAGATGACAGTGGAGGCTAAAGATGGTGGTGGGCTGGTTTCACACTGCACTATATTAATACAAATCAGCGATGTAAATGACAATGCGCCTGAAATTACACTTGCATCACCAATTACATCGATTCCAGAGGATTCGGTACCTGGAACTTTCATTGCACTAATAAATGTCAAGGATCTGGATTCTGAGCAAAATGGAGAAGTTAATTGTCAAATAACAGAAATATCAGAACTTAAGTTAATACCATCATCTCATAACTATTACAAAATTGTAACTGCAAGTCATCTAGACAGAGAATCGAAGTCTGAGTATAATGTAACTTTTATAGCTGAAGATCAAGGATCACCACCGATGTCAGCTAAGAAACTTATTCATATAAGTGTTTCAGATGTGAATGATAACCCTCCAGTTTTTGATAAGACAAGTTATATTGTTTATGTGCCAGAATCTAATCAGCCAGGATCTTCCTTACATAACATCCATGCATCAGACTTAGATGATAAGGAGAATGCTCAAGTAACGTACTCCATCATAAATAGTAATACAGATAATATACCAATTTCATCATATGTTTCCATAAACTCAATGACTGGAGTTCTCTATGCCCAGAGAACATTTGACTATGAACAGTTGCGGGAATTCCAGTTCCAGGTGATGGCTAAAGACAGTGGATCTCCTCCTCTAAGCAGTAATGTCACAGTGAGGATATGTATCATTGATAAGAATGATAATGCCCCTAAGATCCTCTACCCATCACCAGACACTGAGGGGTCGGCATTGTTTGAGTTTATTCCTCACTCTGCTGAGAAAGGTTATCTAGTCACCAAAGTGATTGCAGTGGACGCTGACTCTGGACACAACGCCTGGCTCTCCTATCACTTACTACAAGTTCCTGATCCAACGATATTCACCATTGGTCTATATACTGGTGAGATCAGGATTGGAAGAGATTTTCAAGATATCCATTCTTTAAGACAAAAAATTGTAGTACTAGTAAAGGATAACGGAGTTCCCTCAATATCATCTACTGTCACATTGACCTTAGTTGTGGCTGAAAACTTTCAAGAAATTGCACCAGAGGTAAAACGTCAACCCAGTAATTCAGACTCCTCTTTTAATCTCACATTTTACCTACTGATTTCCATTGCTTTGATTTCTTTTCTATTCATTGTGATTGTGATAGTCGGACTTATTGTAAAGTGTAGAAAAACACATTCCCCAACATCATTTGGAGCATACAGTAGAAATGTATACCCTCAGTTCACCCTGGGATGCCCTTCTGAGATCAGTGATACAAGTTTACCTTTCCCATTCTCATATGATGTTTGTGTGACTCTGGACTCAAAGCAGAATGAAATCGCTTACCTGAATCCAGTCCAGAATGTCCCTACGGACAATCTCGTTGACACTGATGACACAGTTGTTGAAAATAATGTATTGAAGAACCATCTTCTGTCAGTTAGTCCAGCACAGGTAAGATAAATGTACAAATCTTATATACGATATACCATATATCCAGGTACCTACCCTAGCACAATGCAGTAAAACAAATAATGAAAGGGTTTTCCAGGAGTTTAGGAAATTAACCTAATAGCAAGAAATGTTATAAAATAAAAGAAATCAACCACTAATTACTTGTTAAACCCCTGCTGCTCCAGCTATGGTGGTCCTTAAAGATCTTTATTTTCTTGCAGCCATAATGTACAGTACCATACATTCATGTAACCACTGCAGCCAATCATGTCTCTGTGGTCTTGTGGTGTACATACTATCATCACTGCTGAGGCAAGCTATAGGCTGCAGTAGTCATGTGGACATAGACTCTAGTTGCAGCTGATTGGTTTCAAATCAACCAATGGGATAGCTACTGCTGGACTTTTGGGCTCATGATTGTCTCAGTACCTTCTGATGCTCTTGGTGAAATATCTGATGCTGTTTCTTGGGCATACTACTTCTTAAGGAGAAGAGAAAGGATTGAAACATTTAAAAGAAATAAGCTATAGTATGAAATAATATCATAAGTTACATGATAATCATAGTGTTATAAATTCCAATTACAATGGACTGCTTCTATCATATAAGGGGCCTTATAGGTAACCGCACAAGACAGAACATTAGATATAGTCTCTTCAATGGTGGCTTGTTTCTCCATCTATATAGAAGTATCCATAACTTGATCCACTGCATAAGGATAGTCTTGTTCCACAAAAGAAGAATGTAGTCCCTGCAATAAGACAACAAACTCTGAATGCCCATGGATGAGTTTCAAACAATGCCAAGATATCATATGCAGTACCTGTCTTATTAAATAAATGTTTTACAGAGCTTCATGGGGCACAGAGTGTTAATGGAGCAGAAATGCAGTCCTAAGCTCTTGCTAACGACCTAAAGGTTGCGGGTTCAATTCCTGTGTGGTTCAGGTAGCCGGCTCAAGGTTGACTCAGTCTTTCATCCTTCCGAGGTCAGTAGAATGAGTACCAAGCTTGCTAGGGGGTAAAAGATGACTGGGAAAGACAATTGCAAACCACCCCGCAAAACAGTCTGCCAAGAAAACATCACGATGTGATGTCACCCGAGGAGTCAGCTATGACTCGGTGCTTGCACCAGGGGACTTCACCTATATAGAGAATGACATGGCAAGACAATACTAATGCCTGGCCTGTTTGATGGTGTATTTTTGTCATCTTTTCTATTAAACAAATGGAAACCCTGGATAAAAGTAACTTGTCTAGCTGAGGTTTCCCTTTTTTGTACAGTTGGATACTCTGGGCCTTGTGCAGAATAACTATGTTAAGAAAAATTGTCAGTGCTGCCCCTAGTAATTATTCACATTCCAGCTTTTGTGTTCTGAGATTATGTTTTTAAATGTAAGATGTGATCACTGTGTGCAATACTGATGCTTTTTTCAAAGAACACTTTTTATTTGTCCATATTTGTTAAATTATCTGATATTGTGATCTGGTTACTGACTATTAAACTGTTGAAAAATGGTATCTCTGGAACTGTACGGCTGGTTTCACACCGTGTTTTTTGTACATCCAGCCCTTTCATCCTGGGGCTCTGTCTGAATCATCAAAAACAATGAAACCTTGAATGAAGCCATAGGCTTTCATTAGTCAAATGGAGACCAAAGGGGCAAGATTTGGTCTCTGCTTGACAAGTTTTCTATTCCTTTCTGGTATTTTTTATGGACAGAAAAGGTAATCGACAAGAAACTGCCAGAAATGGACAGAGACTTGGTGAAACGGAAACCAAAGTAGACTCTATTTGACTAATGAAAGCCTAAGGTTCCATCCAGGGTTCAATCTAAATGCGGTTTTTGGCAATTCAGATGGAACTCTGGGCTGAAAAGGCTGAGCACACCCTGAAATGCTGTGTGAACCCATCCTAGAAAACTATTCCAGCTTGTTGACTTAATATACAAAATCATTGACCAATCTGTTTCCTCCAACCCAGCCTATATAGTCTACTAGGGCTTCAGGGTCACCTCCACCAGACACTAAAAAAAGATCAACTCCAAGTTTGGGCATGTAATACAGTACTATATTTCTACTGTAGCAGCTATTAAAGGTCAGATTGCCAGACCTGTGGCGGTCAATTAATTGCTGGGGCTGCTTTCTTTGGAGAACAGATTGGCCTTTAATCACTACAGTGGCCACAATACACATAAAAACATGTTCTAAGACATGCATTTTACTCAATAATCTATTATTTGCCTCAAAATACTATTACCTATTAGAAGTTTTTAATATTGTTACGTGTAATCGGTCTTGGAAGAAATATTAAATGATTATGTCAGTGGAGCAGAAATATTTTGTGTATTAATCTGTAGGATGATATGAGATAGCTGCCCACTCAGTCACTTTTTTTGAACAACACTGTAACAGACGGGAATCAAGCATTTGGTACCCTCGTGTTCTTGGAAAAAGATCAAAACGAGTCTTGGATTGATTTTAGTTTATATAAAACTGTGTAAATACATTAATTTCTGCATCCTCACAGAAAAGAAGATTAGAGTTTTATCATTTCTTGAGTCCAGTAAATGTGCCTTAAGTTATTTTTTTCCAGAGGAGCAATATCTCTTCCAGGATTTGCATATCTCCACGGTAGAATTAGTAATGTATAATTACAATATGTCAAGTTCTCGAATTTCTTTTTATGGTACGAATAAACTTGTTAACTGTGTCGAGGACCCATCTGCTGCAGGGGAATTATCACATATACTATAATATATATATATATATTTTTTTATATACTGTATATTACTGAATGTTAGATGTTAGCGATGGATTTCTGCTTTATATTTTTTTATTGTCTGGATATGTATTTGTCTATTTTACACTAAGATTGCTGCCTAATGATGAACATTGGAAGATACGAGTTGTTCTGCACTGACTGATGCTATGATATTAGTACGTATTGTAATGCCAGTGCAGTTTTAGTCATTGGAAGAGTGGGAGTAACTCTTAACCAATAATCTTCAGAGCTAACACATAATATCTGCTTTTGCTGTCTTCCTTCTCTCCACCCCCGTCAGTGAGTCACCCTCCCTCTCTTGCTTTGATCAGTAAGAATAACAAAGCTATGCAAAGTCGCTTTGATAAAAGGAACAGTTAGTAAGGATTTAATTTGCTTTATTGGATTAATCCAGACCATATGATGCTTTGAGATTTCATCCAACAACCTGACATCCTATACCTACCATTCTCAGGGAGGCATTTCATTAAAATGGACTTTAAAAGGCAATGGGATGCTTGGATATGGCAAGTATTATATGTTTTTTGTCTTGGATATTTGGGAAGGGTCTGTGCTCAGCTACACTATACCATTGTGGAGGAATCTGAGCCTGGAACACTTATAGGAAATGTGGCTCGTGATCTGGGATTGAATGTTGAACAGATTTTTGAGCGAAGACTGAGACTAGGATCTGAAGAAAGCAGGAGATATTTTGTATTTCGATTGGAAACTGGAGATCTGCTACTGAATGAAAAGATAGACAGAGAAAGCCTGTGTGGTCTCAGCTCAAGCTGCTTGCTGCCTGTCGAAGTCATAATAGAGAAGCCCTTAGAGTTGTTTCGCTTGTTTATTGAGGTTTTGGACATAAATGATAATTCACCTCATTTTATCAATAATGAGAGACTGATAAAAATAGCTGAACTTGCTGCTCCTGGGTTGAGGTTTCCTTTAGAGAATGCCATTGACCAAGATGTAGGAACTAATGCTGTCAGTTCATATGAGATGAGTCCAAGTGAATATTTTTCAATGAATGTCAAGCAATTAAAAGATGGCAAGCTTTTTCCAGAATTAGTATTAGAAAATGCTTTAGACAGAGAGGAAATAGCAGAACATCACCTTATATTAACTGCATTAGATGGTGGCTATCCAATCAGATCAGGGACAACAAAAATAACTGTGCATGTCTTAGATAACAATGATAATCCTCCAACGTTTGATCAGCCTGTTTATAAGATTAGTTTATTAGAAAATATTATGCCTGGTACATTATTAATCAAACTTAATGCTACTGATATGGATGATGGTCCCAACAGTGAAATTGAGTATTCTCTAGCAGATCATAGTCTAAATTCAGCAGGTAAATTGTTTAAGCTTGATCCATATACTGGAGAGATTCATGTTCAAGGTAGGATTGATTTTGAAGAGTCTAGTTTTTATGAAATCTATATAAGAGCAAGAGATAAAGGTGTCCCGGTTATGGAAGGACATTGTGTCATTCAAGTAGAAATTGAGGATTCCAATGATAATGCTCCTGAAGTTTATGTGACTTCCCTTGAAAACTCAATTCCAGAAAATACACCGATTGGCACAGTAGTTGGACTGTTTAACATAATTGATCGTGATTCTGCCAAAAATGGAGAAGTGCTTGTAGAAATACCACCAGGGATCCCTTTTAAATTTAAATCATTTGAAAATCACTATTCTTTGATCACAGATGGTGTTTTAGATAGAGAAATTAAACCTCAGTACACCATATACTTAGTCGCCACTGATTTAGGCTTGCCACCAATGAACACAAGAAGGACAATTGTGCTCAATATCTCAGATGTCAATGATAATCCTCCTGTTTTTTCACATCGCTATTTCAATGCCTACATATATGAGAATAATGTTCCTGGAGTTTTACTTTGCACTTTGTTTGCTACTGATGCAGATGAAGGAGAAAATTCCCAACTCAGGTTTTCTGTATCAGAAATATACATTGCAGGTTCTCCATTATCCTCCTACATATATATAAATGAAAATAGTGGCAAAGTATATGCTCAACGGTCTTTCAACTATGAGTATATACAACTCTTAGAAGTTACGGTTTTTGTAGAAGATCAAGGGTCACCTAAATTAAAGTCAAATGCCACTCTATACATATTTATATTAGATCAAAATGATAACCATCCAAAAATTCTATACCCACTTTTGTCTAGAGAGGCCATTGATCATCAAAGAATACCACGCCCTGTGTCCGCAGGTTATTTGATCACCAAAATAACAGCTGTGGATGCTGATTCAGGTTATAATGCATGGCTTTCCTATAGCATCTTAGAGTCATCTGACCCTTCCCTCTTTAAAGTGGCTCCACATACAGGAGAAATAAGAATGATGAGAAGTTTGCTTGAGTCTGATGAAAGCTTGTACACCATTTTGGTTCTGGTTAGGGACAATGGAGATCCAGCCTTATCAAGCACAGCTACAATCTATGTTTCCTTTGAAGAGGTGGTACATGATGAAACTCCAAAGTCACAAGACTATCAGACAGCTCACAATGAACCATCAGACATGACCTTATATTTAATAATATCCCTTGCTGCTGTCAGTACTGTATCAGTCATCACATTCATTGTTCTGACAGTAAGGTGTTTAAGGACAAGTAATGACCAAAGTGTCTGCAAATGCTTTGGTGGATCTGAAGTGAACGACTTCCAATGTCACCACCAACCAACTCTTCAGTTGACTTCAGATGGCACCTTAAGATACATGGAGGTTAAGACCTTGACTAGACCTACAAATCAATGTTATAGTTCCTGCATTTCACCTGCATTAGAAAGAACTGATTTTACTTTCTTAAGACCTTTGGATTTTCCTCAACTAAAGGATATTCTGAATGATGAGGAGTCCTTCTCCATAAATAGTGAGTTCAGCGATGTGATTCAGGTGAGAAACAATGACCAGCATGTTTAGTATTTCATTAACTGAAGTCAAATTACAAATGTAACAGCATTTGCATAAACTGGATTAAGTCTATAATCAAATCATTTCAGATTTTTCTAGAACCTGGATATTTCTGACTAATATTGTCTTTCTCTAGTTTCTCTTAAGATCATTTGTAGGATTCGGAAAACAGACCATATACTGTATATATGTAAAATAATGTGTTTATCCCAACCATGTTTTTATAGAAATTTGTTTGTGTCAAGGAAAAATAATTTGCATATGAACATGCATATTAATATGTTACTTCAAAGTCAACTATTTTCTCCATTACAAGGCTTGCTATTAGCACTGTTATGAATGCCCTAAAGACATAATTCATATTTTATGCAACTCCATGCCACAAGCTGTCTTACTGTTTTAAGTGTGAACTTAAGATGACATGATATATGATGTTCTTGTGTATTCCATGTTGTTAAGGAAGTATCCTACTTAAAATAGATGACGTCTTCCTTCTTAGTTGTAATTATGTGATAAGTAACACAGCTTTATAAGGTATTTCCAGAACAAATGCAAAAGGCAGCTGTTCTAAGCAATAGTGAGAAGTAGATGATTTTATTATGGTCCAGTGTACAACTAGCTATCTAGAAGGATTGCTTCATAGTACAACTATATTCTGAATCTGTTAAACCATTTAAGGCTCTGATCACATCATGGTATGTGAACACCATCAGCCTATGTGTAGAAAACCCCCTGGCACATATAGTACATGACTTTTCCATAGGCTCCATACACCCAATGGAGGCCAAGTGAGTGTTCTTTTAGGCGTTGTATGCATTGGTATACCTATTTTACTGTATAGAAAAGGCAAAGTCTACTTCACTTTTCTATAGAGACATCCGACAACTAAGTGTATACCGTGCTTATGGTCAACATTTACCACTTTATGTCTATTCAGTGGCATATGTTGAAACCTTCCATTGAAGGTACACATCAGAAATTCCTCCAACATACAGTATACCTCCAACAGAAGACTCAAACAGAAACAGAGCCTAAACTACACATATCTTGTGATTTAGTTTCTTTTGGGCTTCTGCACAGGTTCCCTGCTTTTCTTCTATCTTTGAAGACATTGTTCGGTATGGATACCTACACTGAGAATTTTAGGGTTAGGTTAATTGTAAGAGTCCCTTCAGCTAGACCAGCTTAATATTACAGTGAACACATTTGAATCTGTGGTTGTTCACTAGAGGTTTAGATATAACTGATACAAATGTAGAAGGAGCAGCATCATGTTTTATCCTATGATATTGAATTGGATTAGATGGACATTGTCTTCTTTCAGCCTAACATACTATGTAACTATATATCTGTAAACTCAATCATTTTAGTGGAAAGTAACTTGAGCATAAAGAGCCATAAAACAGGGAATTGTAGTTTATTAAATAAATATATAATCCATAATCTGCATAGGAAGTAGTGAATGAAACATATATCAGAGGCTGGGGTGGGGGCTTGGTCATTAGTTGACAGCATGTCTGACCTAGGTTGGTAAAAATAATTCAGCCCAAATTAGATTGTTTATTGCATCCACTGTAGGTCACTACTTGGCGTACCTGGTATGTAAAAGTGGAAGCCGACAGCACTCAAATAATAATACTTGGCGTACTTGCACTAGGTAGACAATATTTTGTCTCTGTATCTGAATCCTACACATTTCATGCATTTTGTATTACAGTTGCATTGACAGATGTGTACACCCTTACCTTAGCTCTAATTTGGCTAAGGACTAGAGATGAGCGAGCGTACTCGGTTCGGGTGTGTTTGCACTCGAGCACCGCTTTTTCCGAGTAACTGACTACTCGGACGAAAAGATTTGGGGGGCGCCGGGGGTGAGAGGGAGGTTGCAGAGGGGAGTGGGGGGGGAAGAGAGCTCCCCCTGTTCCCCACTGCTACCCCCGCTCCACCACGCCGCCCCCGGCGCCCCCCGACGCCCACCAAATCTTTTCGTCCGAGTAGTCAGTTACTCGGAAAAAGCGGTGCTAGAGTGCAAAAACACCCGAACCGAGTACGCTCACTCATCTCTACTAAGGACTCATAAAACAATTCAATACAATATTGCAAAATACTAACAAAACCCTTGAGAGGTGGCAGCCATATAGGATAGAGATCTCGTGACACAGTATTGCAAAATCACGTTTTTCTGAAAACTTGGTCAAGGAATGGCACATCTGTATATGTAGACTTTATTATGGATTACATTTTTAAAAGCCACAGCTTTACATGATTATCATAAAAGTTTTCAGCGGGCCTTAACATATTTACGGGTATTTGGACTTTTGACACATGTAATTGTATAGCGTGTACATATTTTCTACAGCTTTTTGAGTGTACTTCCTCTATAGGGTATGCAGGTTATAAGCCCCCATTCATATTTCCCATTAGGGCATATGGACGTCATAAAGGGAGGTCCATATGATGCAACATGGGTAGATTCTGCTTGACAATTTGTTGCATAGTCACTCATTCATTTTAATGAATATCTTATTTCCCCCAGCTTTCCCCAGTGATAACAGCTGATCATTGATACATTACAGCAAAATGTGGACTTGCAAAAGGAATATGGAATAAACCAGCTAAGGGAAACAAATTTTCTTTCCCTGACTAACAAAATAGTAACTTTGCCAGGTCTATATATATATATATATTATCTCATTAATCCTTTAAAGAAACTGGTTTCTAAATCAAAGAATTACCTTTGGTCCCCATATCAATATGTGTCACACTAAACTGCAACATGCAGACGTTTTTAGCACAATGGCACCAAACTTGACTGTAGGGTAATGCTTGTAATGCATAGAAAAGGATTTAAGTTGTATGGGCATGGAACATTCAAGAAAAGTCGGTAAGAAAGACATTAGATAGAAAATGTTGCAATACATTTGAAATTGGGGCTATATAATATATGTGTGTAGCTGAGCCCCAGTCTAAATTAATCATAATTTCAGGCCGCCTGTACATAGCAGAGCCAGATTCCGCATGCGGGAGCCCACAGAAGAATCCAATCCTAACCGCAGCCGGCGTCTGTACTGTGGATGGACCTGGTGGTTCGCTGTTGAACATGCACAGTCGCTAGGCGATGACACGGAATCCGTGACCTGTCCGCAATGTTAATTGCTGATGGCCACGGGACAAATGGCTTCCATTGACTTCAATGGAAGCCATCTGTGCGGACACTACAGGAAAATGCAGCATGCTGCGATTCGATTTTTCCTCCACTCTTGAAAACCGCAATTGGTTTCTGCAAGTGTGCAGGAAAAAGCGTTTTTCCATAGCAAGCTATGGACTGTATTTGCCACGGGGCAGCGGTGCAGATCCACCCGTTTGCAGGCAGTCCTAGACCGTTAAGCTAAGCATAGTGTTATAGATATCAACTGAGCTACCCTTCACAGACAGGCAATCAGAACATAAATCAGTAGCTACTTTAAATCTAGCTCTATTTTATGCAGAACAGATGGAATTAGCTTAAATGTTTGAATGTCTTACATTCTGGCAAATTAGGACAGACAAAAATGTTCCTCCATCGTGATAATTATATGCATTAACACTGAACTTCAGTGTGCTAAATATTATAAGGGAGATAAGCTTGAACATCAAATACATCAAAAATCAATTATCTGCATATCTGTGATATACAGTTGTGTCCTCCTTTATGTTTTTGTGAATTTCATTAGGGACTCTAATTTCTTACTAAGCAAAATCAATACATTATCATGACATGCTAACAAAGTCCTCAACAGGCTGCAATTCATATCACATCCATGGCGAGCCGGGCGGACCCCCCGCAGTACAGAGAAGACGAAAGAAAAGAAGGTATGAGTGGATACCGGCTGAGCACAGTGTCGGATCTCCATTGCGGGATTCTGCATCCGGAATCCGACCCGCCTGTATGCTGCCGGCCAAAGGCTGGATCACTGTATCTCTGGTAGTTCTGTGTGTGAGAATGTGGGCTTTAACCCCTGGAGAACAGAAAAGTTGCAGAGAGAGCAGGACCTCTATAGAGGTCCTGAACCGCTCTGTGATCTTTTTATACCAGCTCTGGATATTATCAGCACTGTCTGTGTGCTGATTTGTCGTGCTGGTAAAGTACATGTTGGCTGGCATGACAGGTCAGCATCACTCATGCTACACAAACACCATAAATTTAATTTTAGCTGTAAAGTGATGCCTCCTTCTTCTAGATGCCCTCAGATGCCTTATTATAAATGCGGCCCTGCTGGCAGGAGCAAGAAAAGGCAGCATGGAGCATCGATGGACTGAGACGGGTGAGTATAGGATCTTTTATTATTTTTTAACATGAGCAGCTTGCAAAAATATATTTTAAAAAATTCTCAGAAAACACCTTTAACAGATGAGAATTTGCGTGTTCATGACCTTCCTTTCTTAGCCAGAGCAGAGAGCGGCTGCAGAGAGTAGGCCCATTCTAGCAACAGTGAGGCAGACAAGCCATCACAAGTTATTATGGTACTGCCAACCGGCAGTAAACTCACTGGTCGCGTGACGCAAATTATATTCGGACCTGCCTCAAATGGATAAGGCATCTGAGGAGCTTTGCGGGCAGTTAAGCAAGTTAAAGGAGCTTTTTTTGAGTAATGATTGTCCAGCGAGAACACATCTCTAACAACTTTTCTAACTATTCTTTCACTTTTGTATACTGTTTGTTGTAAGCGTCATAAACAGCACCACGGTGTTCTGTAAGCTCCCAACTTATAACATAAAGGGTAAACCTGTCATATATTCTTTTTTACCTGCATCGATATACAAACTGTGTATCACTGTCCACCCCCTGGCTTCGTGAATCACCCGCCTATCTCTTTCTGTCACACAAAAGAAATTTGCTTCTCTGACGAAACGCTTAAATGCAAAGAATATCATTACAGCCTACACTACATTGAATCACTAAATGTGCTTGTTACACATCACATTGCATAAAGAAGATCCACAGTACACGATTCTTTGTACCAAGGATTTAAGATCTGGACACTCAAATCTATCTCCCCAAAGGTTTTGAAATATGAACTGTTGCTTTGTTCCACTTCTCTGCAGCTGGAGGTTCTCCGGGCATTTGTGATATATTATTGTAAAGATGTTCCATCCATGGACTGTATTGGAATACAGTAATAGCCAAGAATCTTAGCTTAACTCTTGCATATATCTGTAAAAGATAATCACTATATATATGTATATATATATATATATATATATATATATATATATTCATTGAGGATATGAGGATATAAATCAAGGAGGCAGATATCATAGTATACTGGTCAGAATAGATTGAGAGAGTCTGGAGTCAATGTAGCTGTGGATCCAGGCATTGGCATTACTGTATAATGTAACTCTATATACAATTAATCCAAATCATTACTTATTTTTTAGAATTAGTGAAGATTCAAAAAGTTGGAACTGCTCTTCCTGAGATGGTTTTAGAAAAGGCTTTTAGAATTAAAAAAAAAACAGAACATAGGTAAATCCTTACTCCTCTGAAAGGGAAGAAACAAGGTTGAGTAGGAACATGTACTGCATCAGTTTTTGACCAATCAAGCTAAAGAAATTAAACTTTATATAAAACTCAAATTCATATAATTCTAATAAGACTAAACATTGCTGATGGGCATTAGGTCTAAACGGAAAGTTACATATTATTTTCATGACAACATGGCAAAACAGTGAATGGTGGATTTTGAAAAAACAAACTTCTATGAATCAGTCAGAGCAAATAACAAAGAAATGCCAAAATTAAAGCTTGTTTATATTTGCAAAAGGGATACCATATTGTTGTGCTCTGGGAGTAGGAGAATGGCACCAATCAGGCAAACAGGATCCATCTCATGTCAGAACCAGAAGGTGCTGAATGGACTCCATTGGCTATAATGATGTCCATTGGGGTCCTGTCTGACCATCCAGCAGTTTACAGCATTTCATCGGGTATTTTACTGGAATTTGGTGATGGAGGTTCCGAACGGAACCTTTGACACTGATGTCAGCAGACCCTAAGAAGGATCATGTCTGATTCAGGTAAATTGCCTCTATTTGATAGGACCTGCTTGAAAATTCATCATGGATAACAGCTGTAGTTTTTGTCAAAAGATACTCAGATACTCTGAGTTTGGGTCAGTACACATGCGAATTGGCCGGATCTCTCATCTGTATTATAGGTGTGTATATGTGCCCGCCATACGCTCACATGAAACTAGTTTTGTACAGAAGTCTTTTGAGTTCAGTGGATTTTGTGTAAGTCTCCATTTCCTGTGATACTGTTGCATGTTAATTGACCACTTTCTGATGGGTTTCCCCACTGGTTACATCTGATTTCTTGGTATCTGTGCTGGGGGGAAAACATATCATAAGGTAATTTGGGCAAACTGTAAAAAGCAGACATTTTTCAAAACAATTAATACTTTTATTCATATTTTTCAAACATTTCTATTCATATTTCCGCACAGTGCAAACATTATGGTTAAAACCTTACTATTATGTTTAATAAGCTGATCTATATTACTTAATGGTTCGATTAGTTATAAAACGAATAATTATTTATTTAGTATGATTTATGTCATGTGCCTGTTTACTGAATTATTTGATTTGCAATTATTCAAGTCTGTAAAGGTGCAATTTACTGCATAGGTTAAATTTCCATTTGCTGAATGCAATTAACACTGTTGGCCAGAAGAGGGCAGACATGTCATCTAATAAAATGAGAAACTCCAACATTAGATCTGCTGTTACCATCACTGCGCTCTCCTCCCCTTGGCTCAGTGAATCATCCACCCATTCTCTTCTCCCAAACAAAGAATAGCAGATGCTTCAATGAAAAGCTTGTGGATTTCTTATTACTACCTCTTTGTTTTTCCCCCCAAATGATGTATGTGTACACTGTACACTAATGGGATTATAACTCATTTATGCAACATCAAATATCAAGGATTAACTTTGAGATATGGACTACAGAAGCAGCTCAAAGGCTTGGAAATGGCAAGTAGCATATCTCTTTCTGCTATATAGCTGGGGCTGGGTCTCTGGGCAGCTTCGTTATTCTATTGTTGAGGAGTCTGAACCTAGCACTATAGTAGGGAATGTTGCTCGGGATTTGGGTGTGAAACGTTCAGAGCTTTCTCATCGTAGGTTACGTTTAGAGACAGAAGAAAACAAGTATTTTGCTGTAAATAGAGAAAATGGAGCTTTGATTGTGAAGGACAGAATTGATAGGGAGAGTCTGTGTGGATCTAGTCCGAGCTGTGTGATGCATTTGGAGGTTGTGGCTGAAAACCCATTGGAGCTTTTTGGTGTAGAAATAGAGATTGTGGATATTAATGATAATCCACCTATATTTTCAAGTAATTATCGCAATATACAAATTTCAGAACTGTTTACAGGTCCCGGTGCTCAGTTTGCATTAGAGAGTGCAGAGGATTTAGATGTTGGTTCAAATGGTATCAGTCAGTACATATTGAATGCAAATCCATATTTTTCTCTGTCTGTAAAGAGTCGTAAGGACGGAACGCTCATCCCTGAGCTGATACTAGAGAAGAATGCAGATAGGGAGGAAAAACCACAGCATAATCTGATACTCACAGCCATTGATGGAGGAGAACCGGCCAGATCAGGGACCTGCAATATAACCATAACTGTACTAGATATTAATGATAATCCTCCAGTCTTTAATCAATCCGTTTATAAAATCAGTTTGAAGGAAAATCCATCTTTGCATTCTGTTATTCTAACACTCAATGCAACAGATCTGGATGAGGGGGAAAATGGTGAAATACATTACTATTTTGATGATCACACATCTAAGTCTGCAAGACAGTTGTTTGAATTAAATGATCAAAATGGAGAAATCTTAGTGAAAGGAGTTTTAGATTTTGAGGATATAAATTTTTATGAGCTGTATATCAAATCAGTGGATAAAGGCACCCCACCCTTGGGAGCAAAGTGCCTAGTCCACATAGACATTGAAGATGTTAATGACAATGCGCCAGAAATCTCTCTTACCTCTATGACAAATATTATTCCAGAAGATGCACCAGTAGGTACTGCTGTTGCATTTATTAATGTTAGAGATAGAGATTCTGGAAAAAATGGAGAAATAAAACTGCACTTATCACCAAATGTACCTTTAAGAATTAAACAGATGAAAAACCGTTATGCATTGGTGACAGATGGGAATCTGGATAGAGAGGAAACCCCCCAATACACTATAGAGCTGACAGCCTCTGATTTAGGGTCTCCTCCTCTATACAGTAAAACCAGCGTCACCCTCAGGGTGTCAGATATTAATGATAATGCTCCGCTGTTCACACAGTCTACTTATAATGCTTTCATTAAGGAGAACAGTGACCCAGGGACTCTCCTATGTACAGTATCTGCTAGCGACCTAGATGAGGGGGTTAATTCTGATCTGGTTTACTCCATAGTGGAGAGTCAGATTGACGGCTCCTCTGTCTCCTCCTTTGTCTACATTCATTCTAATGATGGGAATATATACGCTCAGCGCTCCTTTGACTATGAGCAGATCCAGGTTTTACAAATCACCATAAAGGTGGTAGACTCAGGATCTCCACAGTTATCTTCCACTGTTCCCGTCTTTCTCTTCATTCTGGATACAAATGACAATCCCCCCACCCTGCTGTATCCAGAACACTCTGAAGACCTCATTGTCCAAGAGAGGATCCCAAAGTCTACAAGTGCCGGATATCTGGTGACAAAACTGTCTGCAGTGGATCTGGACTCTGGTCACAATGCCTGGCTGCTGTTTACTCTCATCCACCCCATCAATTACTCATCATTTCAAGTGTCTAAACACACCGGAGAGGTGAGAACTGTAAGAGGATTCCAGGAAGCCGAGAACATGGAGCAACAACTTGTCATTTCTATCAGTGATCAGGGGAGTCCTCCATTATCCACCACAGTGACGGTACTTGTCAGTATGGCAGATGAGGTTATAGTGGAAAGACCGAAATCTGGGGACTTCCTGACAAATTCCAAACCCCCATCAGATATGACTCTGTATTTAATCGTTTCCCTGGTGGCCATCAGCTTAGTGTCACTTGTTACCTTCATGATATTATTGGTGAAGTGTCTGAGGAAGGACAGTTATGATTGGGGCAGTAGTTGCTGTTTACTTGGTGGATCTCAATCCAAACCCTACACAGATCAGTATCAGCCGGCTCTGTACCTGAACACAGATGGGACCTTAAAGTACATGGAGGTCAGGATGGTTCCTCCAGGGTCCCAGGGGCAGAGTTACCAAACTCATTTACCCCCGGCCCAGGAACAGCAAGATTTTAACTTAATGCGGCCTCTGGATTTTCCCCACTTAAATATCACTACACCTGCTAATACCTCAGGATTAAGCTGTGAGAATGTACCTAGCCAGGTGAGTACAATAATTTGATTAACATACACAATATTTTCATAGTAATATCTATATGTATTCATCCCAATGAAACATTTTACCTGATTGTAATAATTGCTTGACAAATTAAAATGTACACAATATCTTGCTTGTGTTATGGTTATAAAAGGGAGTCTGTCAACTCCTGTGAGTCCCATAAGCTAAACTCATATGCTCATAGGATCTGAACCTCTGATTCCAGGGATATGAGTCAAAGCTGTCACTGAATGTATCCATTGGACTACATAGCTGTGTGTATAGAATGTACCAAGTAATACATTGGAGGCATTCTGTGGTGGCTTTGGCAACCCACATAGGGAAAATGGCAGGGAAGTTAAGTATAAGACTCATATTCCCAGAATCAGGATGTTTCTACTCCATTAGCCCTTACAGGGGTTGTCCCGCGAAAGCAAGTGGGGTTATACACTTCTGTATGGCCATATTAATGCACTTTGTAATGTACATCGTGCATTAATTATGAGCCATACAGAAGTTATTCACTTACCTGTTCCGTTGCTAGCGTCCTCGTCTCCATGGTGCCGTCTAATTTCAGCGTCTAATCGCCCGATTAGACGCGCTTGCGCAGTCCGGTCTTCTCCTTGGTGAATGGGGCCGCTCGTGCCGGAGAGCTGGTCCTCGTAGCTCCGCCCCGTCACGTGTGCCGATTCCAGCCAATCAGGAGGCTGGAATCGGCAATGGACCACACAGAGCCCACGGTGCACCATGGGAGAAGACCCGCGGTGCATCGTGGGTGAAGATCCCGGCGGCCATCTTACTAAGGTAAGGAAGAAGTCGCCGCAGCGCGGGGATTCGGGTAAGTACTAAACGTTTTTTTTTTTTAACACATGCATTGGGTTTGTCTCGCGCCGAACGGGGGGCCTATTGAATAAAAAAAAAAACGTTTCGGCGCGGGACAACCCCTTTAAGTTTAGTTTTTCAGGACCAGTAGAGCTGAAATTCTCTTTAAGATTTTATTTACCCGTTTAATATGTTTCTATATTATAATGTATATATTAGATAACTGGCAACATTTGAAAACTTGATTTTAAGGTGATGATTTCAATAAAAACAAGCTATAAAGTATACATTTTGTTATAAAACACAAAATGCAAATGTACAGTATAATGTGAAATAACGTCTTCATGATAATAAGCTGTAACTATCATTTCCCTAAAAGATCATTGGGTAGACCTGGCTCAGGTGAGTCACTAAAGGAGTCAGAGTTTTGTGAGTTTCATGTCTTTTTAAATATACGTTACATATACAGATGTAGTAAAGTTTAGCTTGTCTGTGATAACTTGCCACAGAAAGTTATTTTATAGTAAGCCTTTAAGAAGCTATTGTCCTCTTATCTAAAATAAACAAAAGCCTTTGTGAGATAATTGAAAGGGTAAACAAACGGAAACAAATAGTTAAAAATCATGTTAAACTTTGCTGCATCTGTACCTTTTTCTTAGGGCTCAAGCAGACGGCCGGGTCGGATCTCGCTGCGGCGTCTCCTCCTCTGCTCAGAGCCGGCGCATCGGCAGTGACATTTCTGTGCAGGCCTCTGGAGGCTCATACAGAAATAGGACATGCCGCGATTTGTTTACCGCACGAGTTTTCACGCGGTTAAATCGCGGCCGTCTGCAAAGGATTGCATAAACTAATGCAATCCTATGGCAGCGTGCACGGGCAGAAATTCTGTGGGAAAGCCCGCTGCGGAATTTCCGCCCGTGTGCATTCACCCTTAGGCTGCTCTGACTGTATTAAGTATTTAGTGGTGACCTGCAGAACTAGCAGATGCTAAACATTCTCATGCTGTATAGACATTGATATTGCTCATGGAAATTTAATTGGGCATACTGATAGTTTGATCATTCTTGAAAGCTACATATTACATATTATTAATTTTAATGTGGGTTTTTGTTGATACCCAGCACATTATTGCAGTCTCTATATATTTTATTTAAAGACCATCTGATAATGCATTATTTCTAATCCTTTTCTATATCTTAACAATATTTATGCTTTATGTTATAATTTTACTTTGAATGGGTATTTCCATCTCAGTCAACCTATGGCTAAGGGGCGAATAAGGCCAGCTGCACACAACTGGATTTGCATTGTGAAATCCAGAGTGGGTGTCTGCCTCCGGGTTCTGCAGCAAATACTTTAAATAGCAGGTTATGGAAAAGTGATCCTTCTTGCACATGAACGGAAATCGATTCAATTTCCACTCGCGGAGGAAAAATCGCAGCATGCTCAATTTTTGAGCGGATTCCACTCTGACAGCTTGTATTAAAGTTAATGGAAGCTGTCCGACCCACGGCCCATCTGCAATTAACATTGCGGAAAGGTAGAGGAACCCGCGTCATCACCGGGAAACTCTGTTCTGCACATGTCCCACGGCGAGCCATCCGGACCATACGCTGTAGAGAGAAAAGACGACAACTACAGGTAGGCGGGGGCTGGATTCCGCTTCGGGATTCCACATGTGGAATCCAGCTCTGCCATGTGCAGGCGGCCTAAATCATTCAGATTCCCACATCCTGCGGGGACAACCTGTCGAACATCTGTGCCCGGCAGGTCGTCCTATGTAAAATGGCCCTTAAAAGGGAATGTCTGTTTATATCCCACGGCCCGAGGTGACCATGTTGACAAATACAATCAAGCTGCTTGTTCTACATTGTTTCTGGAACTCCTATAGAAGTGAATGAGAGTTACAGATACATCATAGAACAGCTATTTCAGCTGCTTCTGTAATTTCAGTCACCTCTGTTTGTGGGATACAATCAGTAATTTCATTCTCAGCCATCATTGACTGAGAAGAAAATACCCCTTAAATATTGTCCTTCTATTATGAGCATTAAAACCATCAGCAGGAATTCGTAATCCCAATTTTCCAATAGCTTTAACTCCCATTAACCTTGATTTGTATATCATTTAGCATAATTGTCTTTTTATACTAGGTATCATTTGATTGCATTACTAAATCTGCACATGGGCTATAATGGGCAGACTATGTGGCCTTCAATCAGAGACTACAGGAGCTGAAGCAACTGGATACTTTCCTTTCAACTCTGCCCTGCCACTTAGTTTTAGCAGTCAGGAAGGGGATCATAATGACTGAACCCCCACCAATCAGACATTGATAGAATATTTCATAGATATACTGTTTGTCACTATTTTCATTTGATAGATAGATATGAGATAGATAGGAGATAGATAGATAGATAGTAGAGATGAGCGAGCACCAAAATGCTCGGGTGCTCGTTACTCGAGACGAACTTTTCGCGATGCTCGAGGGTTCATTTCGAGTAACGAACCCCATTGAAGTCAATGGGCGACCCGAGCATTTTTGTATATCGCCGATGCTCGCTAAGGTTTTCATTTGTGAAAATCTGGGCAATTCAAGAAAGTGATGGGAACGACACAGCAACGGATAGGGCAGGCGAGGGGCTACATGTTGGGCTGCATCTCAAGTTCCCAGGTCCCACTATTAAGCCACAATAGCAGCAATAGTGGGCCCCCCCCCCCCCCAACAATTTTTACTTCTGAAAAACCCTCATTAGCAATGCATACCTTAGCTAAGCGCACCACACTACCTCCAACAAAGCACAATCACTGCCTGCATGACACTCCGCTGCCACTTCTCCTGGGTTACATGCTTATAGCCGGTTCCACTGAAAGCAATGGGCTGCCGGCGTGCACGGGATGAATTGTCGGGAAGGGCTTAAATATAGAAGCCCTTCCCTGCAATTCATCCAGAAATGTGTAAAAATAAAAAAAATATATATACTTACCTTGTCCCGGCAGACAGAGTTCAGCGCAGCCGGCCTACAGTGGGTGTGAAGGGGGTGTGAGTCAGACCTGCCCCCTGATTGGCTCAGCCTGAGCCAATCAGAGGCAGGTCTGACTCACACCCCCTTCACACCCACTGCCGGCCGCCGCGGCTGAACTCCGTCTGCCGGGACAAGGTAAGTATATATATTTTTTTTATTTTAACACATTTCTGGATGAATTGCAGGGAAGGGTTTCTATATTTAAGCCCTTCCCGACAATTCATCCCGCGCACGCCGGAAGCCCAACTATCAGATAGTTGATAGATTGAGAGAAAGATAGATAGATAGATATGAGATAGATAGATAAATATATAGATAGATTTGATAGATAGATATGAGATAGTTGATAGATAGATAGATAGATAGATAGATAGATAGATAGATAGATAGATAGATAGATAGATAGATAGATATGAGAGAGAGAGAGAGAAAGATAGATAGATAGATAGATAGATTTGATAGATAGATATGAGATAGTTGATAGACAGATACTGTAAATACTTTAAATGTATACTTTTTGTTTTATTTTTGTAAAATCTGTATAAAAGTCGATGCAGTATTTCTTCTTGAAATTAAAGTATATAAGTATAAAAGGATTCTTAAACAATATGACGATTGTCGGGCTAGTTAAAAAAAAAAATCCATAACATATTTTGCAACTTTGCTTTATATCAAACCATATGGTTCACAAATGTTGTAGAGGATAATTAAATGGGAAAATAAGTTCGCAGATATCTCTCACATACAGTATGTACAGAAGGCCCATGTTTAAAATTGAAGTTATGTGTTCAAAGCTTTTTCTATACTATATTAGGAAACATACATATACATTCCATATGGCTTATATTGTAGGTACCGTATTTTTCATTGATTTCAAGACACCAATGTCTATGATAATTTTACCGAATAACTCCAGCAGACATATAAAATTACCCCAATACCCCACAAATTAGCCCACTTTGTACAAGTGATCTTTAAAATGTTCATGGTAATAATTATAAGAATATCAAATTAACTCTAGAAAAATTAAATGATTAAAAGCAAAAAAAATATGTTGTTGACTAATGATAAACGTATGGAATGTATTAATTATACAAGGTAAGCAAATATTAAGGTATAGGAATCATTTTCACTAAAAAGCTGTACAGGCTCTTCTCACTAGGGAGCCAATCTGGTGATGAGGTTCAGCAGGTCCATACTTGCCAATAGGATCAATTTTGCTAGGAGAATCCCATGAAACTGACTAAAACAAGGGGAACAGTTTATTCAAACCCCAATCAAAAGTGTATGCTTTAGGATATTCCTGGGTTTTGCCGAGTGGGCTGAAATATTCAATTTTTGCCGATTTTCATGTTGCAGGTCTGGCTTCTAGAAGTACTGTATGAGCAGCCACATATATTTGTTGTTTGCGAAAATGTAGCATAAGGCAGACCCTAGAATTCCTTCTAAACTTTTTGCTGTTTTTAACCTTTTCACTGCCTGAGGCATAAAGGAAACAGTTCCCTCCCTTTCCAAAGTAAACTGAGATTAATAGATATACGTATCTGGTATAATGCTGCCCCTTACAATCAGGGTAAGTTAATGCTGAGGTGAAAAGCTCACTTTGCCTCAAGGATAGCAAAGTCTATACACACATACATGAGGACCAAGTGAGATAGGTAATAGCATTCTGTGCTGAGTCTCTCAGAACAAAAGTTGCTCTGTACAATGGTACTGAAGTTGCTTTTTCCTGAGGACAACAACTATATTTATAAGTTTGAACAGGGTACATGAACAGTAGTTGTGTTGCATCAGCGTAACCCCTGGAAATTATTCTCATTAAATATGTACGTAGATACATATTTTATAATGTTAATTTTCTTGCATAGTAAGCTTTTACATTTTTGCTGAATGACCTACAAAATGTCTTTCCTAGATAAGAACATTGAGCGAAAGACATTTAGTTTATAAAGGTTTACATGCAACTCTATTTTTTCATTCAAATCTGATAAAATCTGTGGCAGAAGATCCAAGCAGAACCCTTTATGCAGATTTAATTATAGCCATATATTATTTAAATGAGAAGACGTATTACATTAAAGGACCTCTGTCAGCACCTTTGGGGAGCATAAACTATATTATGGTGCTTAAGGTGAGGAAACTGGGAGTCCATGAAGGTATGTGTTATACTCATCTAGTCCTCCATTCCTGCTCTATGTCCCTGTGAAGTTGCTGTGTGCACACAGAGTGACTGTTTTTAGACAGCTCTGGGCGTATGCTTCTCCCATTCATCTCTATGGGAGAGCACATGCACAAAGCCACCAGAAAATAGTCACTCTGTGCATAAACACCTAGTTCATGGGGGCATAGAGCAGGAACAGGGGACACAGTGAGTATAATACATCCTTCCCTCGACTCCCCATTCCATCACCTTTGAACGCCATAATGTGGTTTTTGAAGCTCAAAGTTTACTGATAGAGGGCCTTAACCCCTTCCTGCTCCAGGACGTACATTTACGTCCTGGAGCGTCAGGGTATATATGAAGAGAGGTTGCATGGCCTCCATACAGCGTGGGGCGTCAGCTGTTTATTACAGCTGACACCCACAGCCAATAGCTGCAATCGGCTGCGAGGCCGATCGCGGCTATTAACCCTTTAAATCCTGCTGTGAAATCGGGGGAACCGTGCAGGTGTCATGGCAGCCGGGGGCCTTCTGAAAGGCCCCAGGGCTGCCTTAGGAGCCTGCCTATCAAGCCATCCCCGTGGGGTGGCTTGATAGACTACCTGTCAAAAAGCAGTATGATGTAATGGTATGGCATTACGTCATACTGCAGGAGTGATCAAGGCATCGCATGCTGTAGTCCCCTAGGGGGCCTAAAAAAAAAAGTGAAAATGCGATCAATAAAGTTTTATTAATTTAAAAAAAAGAAAAAGTAAAACAAATTTAAATCACCCCCCTTTTGCCATATCTATAAATAAAAAATCTAAATATTAAAAAAAAATAAACATTTGGTATTGCCGCGTCCATAAAAGTCCGAACTATCAAAGTTGCGCATTATTTACCCCGCACGGTGAACGTCGTCTGAAAAAAATAAAAAGAATGCCAGGAATGCACTTTTTCAGTTACCCCGTCTCCTAGAAAGAATGCAATAAAAAGCAATCAAAATGTCGTATGTATTCCAAATTAGTACTCTAAACTACAGGACATTGCACAAAAAAATGAGCCCCCGCTCAACTACGTCGACAGAAAAATAAAAAAGTTATTGTGCGCAGAAGATAGCGGCAGAAAATAAATTTTAAAAATTAAATGACTGGAAAAAAAAAGAGTAGTACAGTAAAATAAAAACTATACAAGTTTGGTATCGTAACAATCGTACTGACCCATAGAATAAAGTTGTCGTGTCCTTTTTGTTGCAGTTTGTGCACAGTAGAAATAAGACGCACTGAAAGATGGTGGAATGTCTTTTTTTTTTTTTTATTTTGCTCCACTTAAAATTTTTTAAAAGCTTTTCAGTACATTATATGGTACATTAAATAGCACCATTGAAAATACAAATCATCCCGCAAAAAACAAGCCCTCATACAGCGATGTCGATGAATAAATAAAGGAGTAACGATTTTTTTAAAGTAGGGAGGAAAAATCGAAAATGGAAAAAAAGGGACAGCATTATTAAGGGGTTAAAGTCGCTTCTTCACTTGTCCCTATTTGCACATCTCTGAAGAAAAGGTGCAAGGTGTTTCTATTTTGAATGGTAAAAATAATGCAGGTTATGTAACTCAGCCACAATGTGAGAGATCAATTGATCAGTGATAGCATGATACTGTATAAGTGTAAAACAGCTCAATTCTATATCTCTTGTAGTAGAAAAAAACAATCCAACGCTATATAAATCTGTAATTTAAAAGGAATATGTGTGTTTATATGTAGGTATGTATATATGTACTATAATCTTCCAAGATTACTAAATTTGTGTATATATATATATATATATATATATATATATATGTCATAGGACCCATAGCATGCTATGAGAAAACGCGATTTCCCACTCACGAGTGGAAATCAATTGTGATTTTCAGCTTGCGCGGGAGAAATCGCATTTCAGTCAATGGAAGCCGTCCAGCCTGCATCAAAGGTTTCACGGGTTCCCCGCGATCCGCATCATCAACAAACACCGGGGCCTACTACGCATGCATGACAGAATCGGAGTGCAGAAAGACGCTGCCGGACAGCTACGGGGGCACGTGGATGACCTCCACCGTGAATATCCCGCATTTGGGGTCCGACCCACCTGTGTGCAGGAGGCCTTAACTGTATAATTCTAGCCATATAACGTATATTAGTGTATATGTGATTAATGCATTTCTGTATCAAGCAAGAAATACTCAGTAATCTCTATTTATTGAAATCAAAGAATTTAGAGGTAAGACTTATAGATTTGGATATATAAGTAGACAAAAACAATTAACAGTACAAATACACTACACATTACATAGAAATATTTTAATATATGCAGTATACAGAACACTTGAAGAAATGGAATTCTTGGCTGTTTAAAAATGCACTTCTTACAAATGACCAGAAGAGTGCAGCATTGTATTCCAGGTTTACTAAACAACTATACCAGAGAATGTGCTCATGTCAGCCCTGCGCTCTCCTCCCCCTGGCTCAGTGATTCACCCTCCCATCGTTTCTCTCACACAAAGAAGAGCTGCAGCGCTGATGAGAGCCCTGTGGCTGTTTATTTTCCTCAGATGGATTATATTTTTGGGAATATGGACAGATAAATTCATGATCCTCATGCAGCTGGGATTACACAGCATCTACATGACATCAAATATCAAGGCAATCATTTAAGATATGGACAACAGAGGCTTTTATCAGTGCTGGAAATGGCAAGTAGTCTGCTCCTTTCTCCTTTGTAGCTGGGGCTGGGTCTCTGGGCAGCTGCGTTATTCTATTGTTGAGGAGTCTGAGCCGGGGACATTGGTAGGAAATGTAGCTCAGGATCTGGGGATAAAACGTGCAGAGCTCTCTCAGCGCAGGATCCATCTGAGATCTGAGCAATCCCAACAATATTTCAGTGTAAATCAGGACAATGGAGGGTTGGTTGTGAAGGAGAGGATTGATAGGGAGAGCCTGTGTGGATCTAGTCCCCGCTGCTTACTGCAGTTAGAGGTTGTGGCTGAGAATCCTCTGGAGCTTATTAGTCTGGAGATAGAGATTCTGGATATTAATGATAATTCTCCAACATTCTCATCTAATGATCGTATTATAGAAATCACAGAATTAGTAGCAAGTCCTGGCACTCAGTTTGACTTAGAGATTGCTGATGATTTAGATGTCGGTGTGAATAGTGTCAGTCAGTATACACTGAATACAAATCCTTATTTCTCATTGTCTGTGAAGAATCGTAAGGATGGAACGCTCATCCCTCAGCTGATACTAGAGAAGGTTTTAGATAGAGAAGAAAAACAAGAACATCACCTCATTCTCACAGCTATTGATGGAGGAGAACCGGCCAGATCAGGGACCTGCAGAATAACAGTCCTTGTATTAGATATTAATGATAATCCTCCAGTCTTTAATCAGTCAGTTTATAAAGTCAGTATAAGGGAGAATCTGCCATTGAAAACTGTCATATTAACCCTGAATGCGACAGATCAGGATGACGGAGCAAATGGGGAGATTGAGTTCTCCTTTGACGATCATACTTCGGAATCTGCTAGAAAAATATTTTTTCTCAATGATCAAAATGGGGAGATTTGTATTATTGGACTGGTAGATTTTGAAGAACGGGACTTTTATGAATTATCTATAAAGGCTGTAGACAAAGGATTTCCCAAATTAAAAGGAAACTGCAGAGTTCAAGTGGAAATACAGGATGAGAATGACAATCTCCCTAAAATTACATTTACCTCTGTGGCTAATGATATTCTGGAAAATGCACCATCTGGGGATGTTGTAGGATTTATTAATGTAAATGACAAGGATTCTGGGAAAAATGGAGAAATAAAACTAGACTTATCACCAAATGTGCCGTTTAAAATCAGACCTGTTAAAAACCGTTATGCATTGGTGACAGATGGAAATCTGGATAGGGAGGAAACCCCCCAATACACTATAGAGCTGACAGCCTCTGATTTAGGGTCTCCTCCTCTATACAGTAAAACCAGCGTCACCCTCAGGGTGTCAGATATTAATGATAATGCTCCGCTGTTCACACAGTCTACTTATAATGCTTTCATTAATGAGAACAGTGACCCAGGGACTCTCCTATGTACAGTATCTGCTAGCGACCTAGATGAGGGGGTTAATGCTGATCTGGTTTACTCCATAGTGGAGAGTCAGATTGACGGCTCCTCTGTCTCCTCCTTTGTCTACATTCATTCTAATGATGGGAATATATACGCTCAGCGCTCCTTTGACTATGAGCAGATCCAGGTTTTACAAATCACCATAAAGGTAGAAGACTCAGGATCTCCACAATTATCTTCCACTGTTCCCGTCTTTCTCTTCATTCTGGATACAAATGACAATCCCCCCACCCTGCTGTATCCAGAACACTCTGAAGACCTCATTGTCCAAGAGAGGATCCCAAAGTCTACAAGTGCCGGATATCTGGTGACAAAACTGTCCGCAGTGGATCTGGACTCTGGTCACAATGCCTGGCTGCTGTTTACTCTCATCCACCCCATCAATTACTCATCATTTCACGTGTCTAAACACACCGGAGAGGTGAGAACTGTAAGAGGATTCCAGGAAGCCGAGAACATGGAGCAACAACTTGTCATTTCTATCAGTGATCAGGGGAGTCCTCCATTATCCACCACAGTGACGGTACTTGTCAGTATGGCAGATGAGGTTATAGTGGAAAGACCAAAATCTGGGGACTTCATGACAAATTCCAAACCCCCATCAGATATGACTCTGTATTTAATCATCTCCCTGGTGGCCATCAGCTTAGTGTCACTTGTTACCTTCATGATATTATTGGTGAAGTGTCTGAGGAAGGACAGTTATGATTGGAGCAGTAGTTGCTGTTTACTTGGTGGATCCCAATCCAAAGCCTACACAGATCAGTATCAGCCGGCTCTGTACCTGAACACAGACGGGACCTTAAAGTACATGGAGGTCAGGATGGTTCCTCCAGGGTCCCAGGGGCAGAGTTACCAAACTCATTTACCCCCGGCCCCGGAACAGCAAGATTTCAGTATTGTGCAGCCTGTAAATTATCCTCAACTAAAGGATATATATCAAGAAGCCTCGTCTGAGGGGGAATCACTGAATGATCCAAACAATGTAAGTGGTGATATTATAGTATGATGATATTTTGAGTTATTTAGGTCTTAAAATTGAAATAGAAATGATATGTTATAACTAGAGATGAGCGAACGTACTCGTCCGAGCTTGATATTCGTGCGAATATTAGGGTGTTCGGGATGCTCGTTACTCTTAACGAGCACCACGCGGTGTTCGGGTTATTTCACTTTCCTCTCTGAGACGTTAGCACGCTTTTCTGGCCAATTGAAAGACAGGGAAGGCATTACAACTTCCCCCTGCAACGTTTAAGCCCTATACCACCCCCCTGCTGTGAGTGGCTGGGGAGATAAGGTGTCACCCGAGTATTGAAATTTGCCCTTCCCGCGGCTCGCTACGGATGTATTCTGACATTAGTTCAGGGAAAGTGGTATCGTGTTGGAGCTGCTATAGGGAGAGTGTTAGGTGTATTGTAGGCTTCAAGAACCCCAACGGTCCTTCTAAAGGCCATAAATCGTCTCTATATGCGCTCAGTGGGGCCGGCGGCAGCAGCGCCGACCCCATTGAGAACATATAGAAGACAAATCCTTCTTTTCTGCCACAGCTGTAACAGCTGTGGCAAAGAAGAACGATGTTAGCCCATTGAATTCAATGGAACCAGCAATACAGCAGGTTCCACTGAATGCAATGGGCTGCCGGCGATCGCAGGATGAATGGTCGGGAAGGGGTTAAATATATAACCCCTTCCCTGCAATTCATCCAGAAATGTGATACACTAAAAATATATACCGGCGTATAAGGCAACGCCCAGTCTGCAGGAGCGGCGCAGATCGTCTGAAGAAGTAAGTAATGCTTTTTATTCTTTGCTCCACTGTATTGCCGGCGTATAAGGTGACAGTTGGGGGGTCGTCTTATACGCCCCGTCGCCTTATACGCCGGTATATATTTTTAGTGTATCACATTTCTGGATGAATTGCAGGGAAGGGGTTATATATTTAACCCCTTCCCGACCATTCATCCTGCGATCGCCGGCAGCCCATTGCATTCAGTGGAACCTGCTGTATTGCTGGTTCCATTGAATTCAATGGGCTAACATCGTTCTTCTCTGCTACAGCTGTTACAGCTGTGCCAGAGGAGAACGATCTTTACGCTGGCAGTGTGGGGGGGGGGCCCACTCTTGCCGCTATTGTGGCTTAATAGTGGGACCTGTGAACTTGAGATGCAGCCCAACATGTAGCCCCTCGCCTGCCCTATCCGTTGCTGTGTCGTTCCCATCACTTTCTTGAATTGCCCAGATTTTCACACATGAAAACCTTAGCGAGCATCGGCGAAATAGAAAAATGCTCCGGTCGCCCATTGACTTCAATGGGGTTCGTTACTCGAAACGAACCCTCGAGCATTGCGCAAATTTCGTGCCGAGTAACGAGCACCCGAGCATTTTAGTGTTCGCTCATCTCTAGTTATAACTTAATTATTAAAGAAAAAAAGGTTTGTTACTGTGTTAGCGGTGATTGTCCTCAGGAAGAGACACCAAGTAATCTTGTAGATATGATACCTTTTAATTGTCTAACAAAAATACATGATGTTATAGCGAGCTTTCCAACCTACTTAGTGCTCTTCCTCAGGCATGGTAACTTAATTATTTATTTCATTACATTTTTAAATATTGTTATACTAACATCTGCTTGAAATTATTAGCCTCTGGCTAGCACATAACTTTTAGGCTTAAGATACTGTAGTTGCATCCAGATTCTGCTTCGTGAGCGCACCTATTAGCTTCTCTGACTTATACAAGGACAATAGCAATAAAAATAGTACATGATTGTTAATGGATCTCAATTGGTATATATTGTGTAATAATGCCTAGGAGCTTCAAATTTTGCCTTTTTCGATTTTTCTTTATGTAAGAGTAATAGTAACTATTTTTTTCTAACCTTTGTTGCTCTATAAATTGATTACCTACAGTATATCCAGAGGCACTTTGCTGCTGAGCTGTTATATTTAACCCCTTAATGACCAAGCCTGTTTGCGCCTTAATGACCAGGCCAAATTTTGCAAATCTGACACATGTCACTTTAGCATGGAAAAACACCAGAAAGGTTTTGCATATCCAAGCGATTCTGACATTTTTTTTTCGCCACATGTTATACTTCATCTAGGCGGAAAAAAAAGACCGATAGAATTTGTATTTATTTATTAAAAGCGCCAAAATTGGGAAAATTTTGAAAAAATCATTTTTTCACATTTCCAAGTGCAATATCTCAAATATGTGCAAACATAATATAGAAATTTTTGCTAAGATATATATTTCCATCCGTTTACTTTATTTTTGGCGCACATTGGAAAAACGTTCGTTTTTTTTTTAACCATTTAGGAGACGTACAAATTTAACATTACTTTTCAGCATTTTGAGGAACACTTTGTTTTCCTACACCAAACCAAGATTGGAAAGGCTCATAGGAGTCAAAATGATAGATACCCCCACAAGTGACCCCATTTTAAAAACTACACCCTTTAAGGTATTCACTGAGGGGTGTCATGAGTGTTTTAACCCCACAGTTTTTTTTTTAGGAGTCAATGCAATTTAGAAGAGAAAAACTAAAATTTCATATTTTTGCAAATATGTCATTTTAAAGACAGGACTTTTTTCTATAGTACACATGAAAATGAGGATTTGCACCCCAGAATGGATACCCCTGTTTGTCCCGTGCTTAGAAACATACCCATTGTGGACCTAATCGTATGTCTGGATGCACAATGGGGCCCAAAATGAAAGGAGCAACCGGTGGCTTTCAGAACAGAAATTTTGCTTGAAGGAGATTTAGGCCCTATTGCACACTTGTAGAGCCATTGAGTGACCAAAACGATGGAGAACGCCCACAAGTGACCCCACTTTGAAAAGTAGACTCCTTAACGAATTTATCTAGGGGTACGATGACTTTTTTGACTTCACAGTTTTTGAATGAATCTAAGCCAAGCCGAAGGCAGAAAATTACGATTTTCATTTTTTTGGTAATTCTGTCATTTCAAAAGCAGTTTTTTTTGTGCCGCACATATATGAATGAAGATTTGCACCCCAAAATGGATACCCCTGTTTGTCCCGTGCTCAGAAACATACCTATTGTGGCCCTAATCTTACGTCTGGATGCACAATGGGGCCCAAAATGAAAGGAGCAAACGGTGGCTTTCGGAACAGAAATTTTGCTTGAAGGAGATTTAGGCTCTATTGCACACTTGTAGAGCCATTGAGTGACCAAAACGATGGAGAACGCCCACAAGTGACCCCACTTTGAAAAGTAGACTCCTTAACGAATTTATCTAGGGGTACAATGACTTTTTTGACTTCACAGTTTTTGAATGAATCTAAGCCAAGCAGAAGGAAAAAATTATGATTTTCATTTTTTTGGCAATTGTGTCAATTTAAAAACAGGTTTTTTTTTGTACAGTATACATAAGAATGAAGACGTTCACCCCAAAATGCATACCCCCATTTGTCCTGTGTTCAGAAACATACCCACTGTGGCCCTAATCTACTTAAAGGAAACATAGCTAGGCCTATAATGGAAGGAGCACCCATTGGATTTCAGGGTACAACGGAATAAATTCCAGGCCCCATTGCCCACTTGTAGAGCCATTGAGCGGCCAAAACGATAGAGAACCCCCACAAATGACCCCATTTTAAAAAACTAGACCCCTTAGCAAATTCATCTAGGGGTGTACTGCGTATTTTGACCCCACAGTATTAGAATGAATCTAAGCAAAGCAAAAGGAAAAAATTACGATTTTCATTTTTTTGGCAATTTTGTCAATTTAAAAACAGTTTTTTTTGTACAGTGTACATAGGAATGAAGACGTTCACCCCAAAATGGATACTCCCGTTTGTCCCGTGTTCAGAAACATACCCATTGTGGCCCTAATCTACTTACAGGACACATGGCTAGGCCCATAATGGAGGGAATGCCCGCTGGATTTCAGGGCAGTACTGAATAAATTCCAGGCCCCATTGCCCACTTGTACGGAATAAAAATTGACTTCCTAAAAATAATCCCTACCCCACCGCCATCCCCATTTTTTGGCATTTCCTAAATATTAGATAAAGGTAATAATATAAACTGTGTTTTATGTCTGAAGACAGGAGTAATTACGGAGGCTGGTTGGGATGGGCACATGGGGCAAGAAAACCGGGTACCCCCCCCCTCTCACTTTTTTGGGGGGGTATTTCGTGACCTCAGCGGCAGGGATGGGGTGTAAAAAGTGGCGCTCTGTGAGGCTTTGTAATTTTGCTGCGGTGCGGCGGTCTCACACAGAAGGCGCTCAACAAGCTGCTCCTGAAACTGCATGAAGGCGAACGTTCCAGGGGCTTCTTGTAAATTACGTATTACAGGTAGCGGTCTGAATAACGCCGGGCTCACGCAGGTGTAGGTGGAATCTGCTTGCGGAGGCCCGCAGCGGATCCCAGCTGTGAGCCCGGCTGTGACTCTGCGTACAGCCGCGTAATGTACTGCGCATAACTGCCTACTCACACAGGCGGTCATGCGCAGTACTTTTTTTTTTTGTTTGCATTTCCCGCGCCGTCGCTTAGAGATGACACGCGTACCCGCAGCCCGTACACAATGTATTTGCATATGGGCTGCGAGTATATCCACGGTCATAGAGCACAATGGGCTCTAGGTCGCAGATATTCGCGGTAAAATATAGCATGCTGTGTTCTGTTTCTGCGAGTGGATTACGTAATTCCGACCCGCTAATTGGGGGGATTGTATAATCCAATGCATGCGATTGATCCGTGGATTACCGCTGTTCAAGCGCATGCAGAACCCGTAATTCCTCTCCAGTCATGCGCGACCGGCCTAATGTTAGATCGCTACTTTATCACGTGACCGGGGAGCGCTCAAAGAGGCCGCCGGTCACGGCTTCAAGCACTCAGCGACCGTTGGTCGCTGGGAGCAAGGAGATTTAAAATTTCCTGGGCTCCCCGGCTCCTGCGAATGTGTCCAGCATTTTGCCGGTGGGCGCATGTGCAGCAGCCGGAAGGGTCCATGGAGGATAATCGCATCTGGATTCAAATGCGGAAGCCTCCGAGAAGATGTTTCATCTCCTCTCACCGATCGCATCGGTGAGGGGAGATGAAACTGCCACTTTTTAAAGAACTTTTACGTGATCGCCATTATGCATTGGTAACGGCGATCACGTGACCAGTAACCGCATACCGCGGCTCCCCGTGACATCTCCAGGCTCTTGGCTACCTTTGGTAGCCAGCAGCAGGGAGATGTTACATTTCTTGGGCAATATTTCACTTTTGCGCATGCGTCCGCCATCATGCTGACGGGCGCATGCGCCAAAGCTGGGGTAAGGTCTGCGGATCAACATCCCAACAGGGAACAAATCCGGGACCTTGGGTACGTAATTTCATCCCCCCTTACGGATACGATCCGTAAGGGGAGATGAAACTTTAACTTATTAAACTTTTAACTTTTTTTTTATTTTTTTACTTTTTAACTTTATATGATCATCATTATCCGATGGATAACGGTGATTATATGACTGGAAACCACATACAGCGGTCCCCAGTCATATCTCCCTGCACTCGGCTATCTGTGACAGCTGGGTGCAGGGAGATTTTGAATTTGCCGGGCTCGCCGGCCTTCTGCGCATGCGCGCCACATCGGCGCATGCGCAGAAGCCAGCGGGGGTCCCGACACCGGGCGGAGGACATCGGCGGACCTGAGGTGAGTATTTTCACCTCCCCTCATGGATCCGATCCATGAGGGGAGGTGAAACTTTTCTTTTTTTACACTTTTTTTCACTTTTCCACGATCGTCGTTATCCATTGGATAACGACAATCGTGGTACTGGGGACCGCTCACCCCGGTCCCCGCTGACATCTCCTGCCTCCCGGCTACCTACAGGAGCTGGGAGCCAGGAGATTTTAAGTCTCCCGCACCGCCGGGTCTTCTGCGCATGCGGCTGGCGTAATGCCGCCTGGCGCGCATGCGCAGAAGAACGGCTACGGCGCCCGGAGCATCGGAACAGCGGGGAGCCATGCGGCGGACCTTGGTGAGTAGTTTCAGCTGCTCCGATGGATCCGATCCATCAGAGCAGCTGAATCTTTAACTTTTTTTGCAGTTTTGTTTACTTTTTTGTGATCCGCGCTATTGGATAGCGCCATTGGATAGCGCCGATCGCAATGCCGGGGGGGGGGGTCCGAACAGCCCGGGATGACAGCTCCATGCTGTCAGCTACCTGCGGACACCGACAGCATGGAGCTGCCACGTCCACAGCCCGAAGGGCTTTATTCTCTGCAGGAGACATGTTTTTACGTCCTCATAGAATAAAGCCCACTTCGGAGGATGTAAAAACACTATGGGCTGGTCATTAAGGGGTTAAACTTGATCATATGTTTATACAATGATGCCTAAGGTTACAATAGCCTCCGGATACAATATTTTCAACATCTATGGTCTTTCCGTAGCCAGCTTGAAATGGGATTCAACATAGAATGCCACAGACAGTCCGCATCTGTGGCACATGCAATTTGCTAGAAAGTCCAGCTTGAGAAAGACCCCATGAGGGTCGAAACGTAGCATGTTTTTGGAGGAATAAATTATTTATTTTTGCATTACGCCCTGGATGCTGCCACGAACCTTTTTGTGAGATACTAGAAAGTCCAGCCAACCAGCACTGGTAAAGCCCCGGTATTACTGAAGCGCATGTACTGATGGGCCATCTAGTATTGTCTCTCTACAGTACAGTGCAGTGCTACATGTCCTGCGCTGCTCTTTACCTGGGACAGGATGAGCTGCTCCTTTACATACCAGCTGAGGGTGACTACATTGTACTTTTTTGGTTTAGGCTCCTTTCACACATTTATAATATGATCAGTATTTTGCATCAGTATTTGAAAAGCAAAACCAAGAGCTGAACTGCAGAGGAAAAACCTGTAAGGCCCAAAGTCCACGTCCGGATTTTATTTATAAAATCCGTGCGTGGCCCCTGCACGGAAGGTCTGTGCATCTTGCTGCCCACAGGGATGCATGCACGGGAAGAAATTGCAGCATGCTCCATTTTCCTGCAGGTCTACTGCATGGACGGCTCCCGCAGCTTCCATTGAAGCCAATGGAAACCGTCCGTATCCGTGGCATAGCCGCAGCTGTTTTTGTGCTGTGCCGCTGAAACGCGGGAGAGCAGGAGTTTTAAAAAAAGTGTGCTCGGGGCGAGCGCGGCATACTGCCAGAGTGCCAAGCACATCCGCCAGGCAGAAAAAAAGATGCAAAAATATGTCACTCTGCTTCTCTGAATACATGATATACACTGTGCAGTAGTATGTATTAGTAGTATGCACATGGACAGCACTGACCAATCTAAGCAGTATTTATTGTCTTAGATGGTGTCTGATAAATATCAGACAGGAGGCTGCACTGCATGGAAAGGAATGCAATATACATAAGAGATGTCCAGAGAGGAATAGATAATCAGGTGAGGGGTGCACAAATTGAAAAATGAGTTTTCACTGGAGTGGCCCTTTCATGATGCATGGATGTAGGTACTTTCAGGTTCATGGCATTGCTTTGACAATGTCAGCCACTTTACCAATTCCTCTACATGATAAAAATCATTCGTCTTTCTTTCTTGCTCTGGGAAGATAATGATCACCGAGTGTAGTCGATGTACCCTACTGCGTGGTCATAAAGTAGGTGCATTTCTTGCTTTCTGATTTTATAGCTGGATCTCGTATTTTCCTTGTGTGGAGAAGTAACATGTGGGTCTTATTTACTAATATATCGAAAGGAATAGTTTCAGTTTGTTGCATGGGGGAAGCATGGGGAATGGTTTCATAATGGTAAAATCTAATTACAATATAAATAATATAGGGCATATTTTCTATTAACGTATTTTATTATAAATACCCATTACTGGTGGAACATGGAAAGGCGTCCAAAGTCTAAACATATTTATATACAGGGAAGAGTTATTATGTATTTTATTTATGTCTTTTACATATTTACATTTCTATTATATATTACAATCATTTGTTTGTTGCTTGGACTTAACACACCATGATATAAACTTACATCCTGTGGATGGTGTGGGCTCAGAAGCAACAGCAGGGATTGATAAGAACCGTGAACCCTGCTGTTAACCCCCCTTTATGCTGTGATCAATGTCCACAGTGGCATGTAAAGTGTTCACAGAGGGAGCGTGAGGGCTGATAGGTAGCCATGGCAACAGGATGTCGGACACTGGTGCCTGGGCTTTCCATGGCCTGTGATCGCTATTGTAAGCAATAAGGTATTGCAATACAGAAATACTGCAATGCATTTTCATAGCAATCATAGCCTTTATGGTTCAAGTCCCCTAGAGGGACATAAAAAATGTTTAAGAAAAAAACTAAACTAGTGTAAAAAAATCTAAAAAAAAACAAAAAACTACCTTTTTTGCTCACTTTACCCTGTGTGCATGAAAATATAAAAAATTTACAGCTATGGGGGATTAACCCATAAAAGGGAGAGACGGATTGGTGATATGGGTTAATCCCCATTAGCTCCGCTCTCTCTCCCTGCTCTGGGGAAATCCCCTATAGCACCACTCTCTCTCCTTGCTCTGGGGACCCCCAAGGGATATCCCTATAGCACAGAGAGAGTGGGCGGGGCAATAGGGCTTCTCACAGACAATCCCCATAGCAAATATAGAGAGGGTGTGGCTAGAGGGGGCGCTAGATGTTGGATCCCTCTTACCCCCCCCTCTCACGTGCTTTTGGTAAAGCCCTTGGGAAAATCCCTGTAGCCCTGCCCCCCTCTGTTTCCCCGCTACAGGTAAATCCCTTGCGGAGACAGGTGGTGGTAGTCCCCTACTGCCCCCCATTGCTGGAGGAATTCCCCGCTATTTACAGCAGGACATTTAAAACGTGCTGCCAAGAAGTACATTTTTTAAATGTCCCGTCGTTAATTCCTGCTAGTCCCCACAGGGATTAAGGGATCCCTCAGGGAGTCGTCTCATCTCCATGGGGACTAACAGGAGTTTACACCGGAACTTTTATAATATATTTCTGGGCAGCAGGTTTTAAATGTCTTGCTGTAAGCTACAAGGAATCTTATCCCTGGCAGGGGTTTCCATAAACTCCTGCTCCCATAGGAGTCAATGGAAACTCTTGTGCAGCACACCAAACGTAGGTCAGATCCTATCTTTGTTAGGTGTGCGCCATTTGAAACACCTAACATTCTCTCATGTAAGCGCTTCTATAGTAACCCATTGTTTCTTTTAGAAGCGATCCTTTTGCACACCGATAGGCGTGCAAAAAAAACCGTTCATCTGACCGAGGCCTAAGGGAGTAAGGACCAAACAACATGATTAAAAACACTGGTGATAAAGATACAACAAATAACCTTTGGGGCTCTATAGCCAACCCTATAGTCATTTTGTATTCCAAAAAAGATTTTATGTTTAATCCGTTTTTATTGAATTTCTAAAATATTCATCATGTGTGTCTCGCAAGACTATATTAAAAAAACAGCAATAAAGAATATAACATGTAACATATACATTTGTAAGTGTCTATGGGTCATAACCTGCAGATAGCTTCCTCCCATTATCAAGAAGTACAGTAACAGTGAGGAAAGCAGCCAGTAATCCACAGGCAACGATCCGCCAACGAATTAAAAGGAAGGGGAAACAATTCCATTGATACAATTTAAATGGGAGACTGAAGTCTTCTGTTTATGGTAGTAAAGAGAAAGAAAGAAGAAAATATAGAAGAGAAGAGAAATGAGGGGAAAGGGAGGGAGGGTGTGGGGGGAGTAGAAAAATGAAAAAAATAAAAAAGTAAATAATTAAAAAAAATTATTACATCATAAGGGAAAATAAGAGCCTGACTAGAAACACCAACCACCCCGGAGGAGTGTCCAAAATCATTTCGGAGTCTAAAAACAAGCCCCTAGGACTCTAGTAGAAAAAGTACTGAAATGTCACAGAAAACTCAAAGTCTATCCAAGACAGGCATACCGACAAAAATTTCTCAGCTTCCCTTGAGCACTCCATATACAGTTTCACCATGTAGCATAGGTGGGACATTCAGACATGGAAGTAATCCGTGTGGACCATCAATGGCATGGAACAACTGCCAGGCAGAACCAGAGCAGATCCTTTTTCTGTGAACTAATTGACTAAAAATGATTTTATGTTCCACAGATTATTTCTTTATGTTTTACCATATCATACGTTTTCTAAACTTCATGACATTTTCTGTAATTTGATTTCCTTGAATGCATGATTTACCTTGTTCTTGCTACATAACTTTAGAATAGCAAATACCTCTTGCTACATATACTGGCACCAGGCAGGAATTCATGGAAATAGAAGAAGTGCTTAATAATAATAGTTATGCACTATATAGGCCGCTGTCAACTATTCATACTGCATCTTCATTGTTACAGTGTGATAATAATTGAAACTATCTGCACTTAATAACTAAATATATTTATCAGTGATAAAATGTTCATATACAATAAAATACTAACAAAAATCCATCCATACTATATCAATAAACAGATACTGGTAAATTCATAACATAATTTTACTAAGAAAATCATATGTGTCAGTATATATTACCATATTATGTATGTATGCTTTTCTTGCATATGGAATTTTTAAAAATACTGTAATTTAAAAACAAATCCTTCCAATATCAATATTTTCCTTTTGTGTTCTACTTATGGGCTGCATTCTCACTATTGGCCAGTAGAGGGTAGACTTGTCATCCAGTTCTTTATTTTGCTATTACCAGAGAATGTGTTCATGTCAGCCCTGCGCTCTCCTCCCCCTGGCTCAGTGATTCACCCTCCCATCGTTTCTCTCACACAAAGAAGAGCTGCAGCGCTGATGAGAGCCCTGTGGATGTTTTTTTTCCTCCGAAGGATTATATTTTTGGGAATATGGACAGATAATTCCATGATCCTCATGCAGCTGGGATTACACAGCATCTACATGACATCAAATATCAAGGCAATCATTTAAGATATGGACATCAGAGGCTTTTGTCAGTGCTGGAAATGGCAAGTAGTCTGCTCTTTTCTCCTTTGTAGCTGGGGCTGGGTCTCTGGGCAGCTGCGTTATTCTATTGTTGAGGAGTCTGAGCTGGGGACATTGGTAGGAAATGTAGCTCAGGATCTGGGGATAAAACGTGCAGAGCTCTCTCAGCGCAGGATCAATCTGAGATCTGAGCAATCCCAACAATATTTCAGTGTAAATCAGGACAATGGAGGGTTGGTTGTGAAGGAGAGGATTGATAGGGAGAGCCTGTGTGGATCTAGTCCCCGCTGCTTACTGCAGTTAGAGGTTGTGGCTGAGAATCCTCTGGAGCTTATTAGTCTGGAGATAGAGATTCTGGATATTAATGATAATTCTCCCACATTCTCATCTAATGATCATATTATAGAGATCACGGAATTAGTAACAAACTCTGGTGAACGTTTTGCCTTAGAGATTGCAAAAGATTTAGATGTCGGTGTGAATGGTGTCAGTCAGTATACACTGAATACAAATCCTTATTTCTCATTGTCTGTGAAGAATCGTAAGGACGGAACGCTCATCCCTCAGCTGATACTAGAGAAGGTTTTAGATAGAGAAGAGAAACAAGAACATCACCTCATTCTCACAGCTATTGATGGAGGAGAACCGGCCAGATCAGGGACCTGCAGAATAACAGTCCTTGTATTAGATATTAATGATAATCCTCCAGTCTTTAATCAGTCAGTTTATAAGGTCAGTATAAGGGAGAATCTGCCATTGAAAACTGTCATATTAACCCTGAATGCGACAGATCAGGATGACAGAGCAAATGGGGAGATTGAGTATTCCTATGATGGGCACACGTCTAAATCTGCTAGAGAATTATTTTTTCTCAATGTTCAAAATGGGGAGATTTATATTAATGGACTCGTGGATTTTGAAGAACAGAACTTTTATGAATTATCTATAAAGGCCGTAGACAAAGGTGTTCCCAAATTAAAAGGAAACTGCGTAGTTCAAGTGGAAATAGAAGATGAGAATGACAATGTCCCTGAAATTACATTTACCTCAGTGGCTAATGATATTCCGGAAAATGCACCATCTGGGGATGTTGTAGGATTTATAAATGTAAGGGACAGGGATTCTGGGAAGAATGGAGAAATAAAACTGGATTTATCACCAAATGTGCCTTTTAAAATTAAACAGATGAAAAATCGTTATGCATTGGTGACAGATGGGAATCTGGATAGAGAGGAAACCCCCCAATACACTATAGAGCTGACAGCCTCTGATTTAGGGTCTCCTCCTCTATACAGTAAAACCAGCGTCACCCTCAGGGTGTCAGATATTAATGATAATGCTCCGCTGTTCTCACAGTCTACTTATAATGCTTTCATTAAGGAGAACAGTGACCCAGGGACTCTCCTATGTACAGTATCTGCTAGCGACCTAGATGAGGGGGTTAATTCTGATCTGGTTTACTCCATAGTGGAGAGTCAGATTGACGGCTCCTCTGTCTCCTCCTTTGTCTACATTCATTCTAATGATGGGAATATATACGCTCAGCGCTCCTTTGACTATGAGCAGATCCAGGTTTTACAAATCACCATAAAGGTGGAAGACTCAGGATCTCCACAGTTATCTTCCACTGTTCCCGTATTTCTCTTCATTCTGGATACAAATGACAATCCCCCCACCCTGCTGTATCCAGAACACTCTGAAGACCTCATTGTCCAAGAGAGGATCCCAAAGTCTACAAGTGCCGGATATCTGGTGACAAAACTGTCCGCAGTGGATCTGGACTCTGGTCACAATGCCTGGCTGCTGTTTACTCTCATCCACCCCATCAATTACTCATCATTTCTGGTGTCTAAACACACCGGAGAGGTGAGAACTGTAAGAGGATTCCAGGAAGCCGAGAACATGGAGCAACAACTTGTCATTTCTATCAGTGATCAGGGGAGTCCTCCATTATCCACCACAGTGACGGTGCTTGTCAGTATGGCAGATGAGGTCATAGTGGAAAGACCGAAATCTGGGGACTTCCTGACAAATTCCAAACCCCCATCAGATATGACTCTGTATTTAATCATTTCCCTGGTGGCCATCAGCTTAGTGTCACTTGTTACCTTCATGATATTATTGGTGAAGTGTCTGAGGAAGGACAGTTATGATTGGAGCAGTAGTTGCTGTTTACTTGGTGGATCCCAATCCAAACCCTACACAGATCAGTATCAGCCGGCTCTGTACCTGAACACAGATGGGACCTTAAAGTACATGGAGGTCAGGATGGTTCCTCCAGGGTCCCAGGGGCAGAGTTACCAAACTCATTTACCCCCAGCCCCGGAACAACAAGATTTCAGTATTGTGCAGCCTGTAAATTATCCCCAACTAAAGGATATATATCAAGAAGCCTCATCTGAGGGGGAATCACTGAGTGATCCAAACAATGTAAGTTATAATATTTTAGTACAATGATACTTTGTGTTCTTTTGATGTTTAAATTGAAATGTAAATTAAATGATATCATTCATTTATACTGCTTTTGATATATATTTTATTAACTTTTCCTTAATAAAATTGATTTGCTTATGGCTGCAACATGTTTTTTGAGGTTCAGAGGCTGTGGTTGCCTGCAGTTAATAGTGTGTGAGGGTGCTTAATGGCCTCATTGCCAAATAGGAGCTCCGTGGTATTATTCGTGGTATATGATTGTTTATGGTACTTATTACAGATGTTGCAGTAAGGTCCAGGAATGTCAAACTTTGCGTTTGTAATTAGGCTACATCAAAAAGTAAGAGTAATTTAACGGGTTGTTTTGCAATTGCGTTCTAATGTCTTAAACCAGTAGCTTTATTCATTTTACTGTTAAAAACTGTCCTCATGGTCATTGTACATAAAGAGTTGGTTTACTGTTTCCTTATAATCTTTTCTGCACTTCAAATCTATAACCTACCCTATAATATATAGGAAAAGACACTTTGCTGTTGATCTGTTAGGTGCGGTCAGATGAGCAATTTTTAAGCGCATGTACAGGAACGCTAAAAAATCGCATCTGATAGAACCAATGCTTTCCAATGGAAGTGGTCAAATGTGCGATTTTTACATGCATGGAAAAATCACAGCTGTTAAAAATAGGACAGCGTTTATCGCATGTGACCGATGAATAAAAAAATGTGAAACCCCTGGATGCTGTCACATCCTTGTGTTGCACCTTGTTGTCAATGGGGCCGGCGTTGCTGCCGCCGGCCCAATTGAAAGCATAGGGAGAAGATCATGCTCCCCTGCCACAGCTGTGGCAGAGGAGCGCGATGCTAACCCATTGCATTCAATGGGGCCAGTGCTGCTGCCACCCCATTGAAAGCAATGGAATGAAGGCAACCCCGGCAGCAATGATTTTTTGGGGGGAAGTAAGGGGGGCTTGAAATATAAGCCCTACCCTGAAAATCATCCACAGCTGTAAAAAACAAAAGGTAACTCACCTAGAAGCGCTATCCGACTCTTCTCCCTTTCCCCGGCAGTCTTTTCTGTATTCTGGTGGTCAGGGATTGAATAATCCCCAGCCACCAGAATACAGAGAAGACTGCCGGGGACAGGTGGGACGGCTGGATACAGCTTGGGATAATTTTCGGGGTAGGGCTTATATTTCAACAACCCCCTCTCCCCCCCAAAAAAAATCATCGCTGCAGGGGTGGCCTTCATCCCATTGCCTTCAATGAGGCGGCAGCAGTGCCGGCCCCATTGCAAGCAATGGGATAGCATCACGCTCCTCAGCCACAGCTGTCACAGCTGTGAGAGGGGATTCCTTCCTCTGCATGGCACCCGAGCAAGGGCTGAGGGGTAGCCAGACACTGGTGTCTGGGCTTGCCATGGCCTGTATTCATAATTGTAAGTAATATGTGATCATAGTTTTTATGGTTCAAGTCCCCTACAGGGACATAAAAAAATAAATAAATAAAAAAGAGGTAAACTAGAGTAAGAAAAACCACAAAGAAAGTAACAACCTCCCCCCCCCCTTTTTTGCACACTTTTCCCTGTTTGTATAAAAAAATAAAAAACTTTAAAAATCCCACACATTTCATATCATCGTATCCATAAAAACTCGGACAATAAATTAAACACACTATTTATCTTACACAGTGAAAAAACCCCCCCATAAAAAACGGAAGCAAAATGCTAATTTTCTTCATTTTGCCATCCATATGACGCAATAATAACTGATCATAAAAGCCTTATGTAACCCAAAATGGTACTAAGAAAAACACTACAGCTCATCACGTGAAAAAAAGGCCTCAGAGCTCCATGAATGAAAAAATAAAAAAGTTATGCGATTTTGAATGCAATGATATAACAATATTAATAATTTAAACAAAAAGGGGTGTTATTGTGCGAAAATAGAAAAACCTAAAAAAATAATAATAATTTTAGTATCTTTGTAATCGTGCCAACCTGCAGCAAGAATTATTTTTACTGAATGATAAATGTTGTAGAAAAAAAAAACAATGGCAGAATTTGTGTTTTCTCTCTCTGCCCTCCAAAAAAAAAGTATAAAAGTTTTAAAGAAACATACAGCATGCATTTTTTTACAGTGTTCCAATAAATAGAATACTGTAACCTACCATCCTATTGAATACCACAGAATAAGGTATGCTGGCCTGAAAGAGGCCAAAAGCACATTCCTTCAACCTCTGACAGGAGATTTCAGGGCATACACATCAAACATAGGACTCACTGGGACGTATACTTAGCCTGATGGGAATAAGGAGCAAACAGCATGATTAAACACATTGGTGATAGCAATGTAACAAATAACCATTGGATGATTGGATAGCGCGCCGGCCAATCACAGCTGGCGCTCGATAAACCGATCACAGTCATTCAATGATGTCATTCACTGAATGGCTGTGATTGGTTTATCGAGTGCTGGCTATGATTGGCCAGCACTCGATTCAATCACAGCAATTCCTCACACAGTGCTGACAGCGGGGAATGTCAAAACCAAGCCAGGGAGGTTACAGCGGGGAGAAGACTGAAACAGTTTGCCGCACCACCGGGAAGAGCATCGCGCTGGGGAAACTGACCCCGGCTGAGAGGTGAGTATTGCGTTTGTTTTTTTTACCTCACTCGAGTATAAGCCGAGGGTGGCTTTTTCCGCACATATTTTGTGCTGAAAAACGCGGCTTATACTTGAGTATATATGGTAATAATCAGATAATTATTTAAACAATTTACAGTAAATAAATAATCATATTTATCAGTGATACAATAATATTCTAAAAAAATATGTCCCCACTATATCAAAAAGCAGATACTGGTAAATATAATTTTACTAAGAAATTCATGTGTCAGTGTATATTACCTGATTATTTATGTTTTTGTTTTTTTTTAACATGGAGTGTAGTGCTTAAAATACTATAATTTTAAAACATATCCTTACAATATGAACATCTTCCTTTTCTGCTCTAGCTATTGGCTGCATTCTCATTATTGGCCAGTAGAGGGTAGTCTTGTCATCCAGTCCTTCATTTCAGCAATACTAGAGAATGTGCTCATGTCAGCCCTGCGCTCTCCTCCCCCTGGCTCAGTGATTCACCCTCCCATCGTTTCTCTCACACAAAGAAGAGCTGCAGCGCTGATGAGAGCCCTGTGGATGATTGTTTTCCTCAGATGGATTATATTTTTGGGACTATGGACAGATAAATTCATGATCCTCATGCAGCTGGGATTACACAGCATCTACATGACATCAAATATCAAGGCAATCATTTAAGATATGGACATCAGAGGCTTTTGTCAGTGCTGGAAATGGCAAGTAGTCTGCTCCTTTCTCCTTTGTAGCTGGGGCTGGGTCTCTGGGCAGCTGCGATATTCTATTGTTGAGGAGTCTGAGCCGGGGACATTGGTAGGAAATGTAGCTCAGGATCTGGGGATAAAACGTGCAGAGCTCTCTCAGCGCAGGATCCATCTGAGATCTGAGCAATCCCAACAATATTTCAGTGTAAATCAGGACAATGGAGGGTTGGTTGTGAAGGAGAGGATTGATAGGGAGAGCCTGTGTGGATCTAGTCCCCGCTGCTTACTGCAGTTAGAGGTTGTGGCTGAGAATCCTCTGGAGCTTATTAGTCTGGAGATAGAGATTCTGGATATTAATGATAATTCTCCCACATTCTCATCTAATGATCGAATTATAGAGATCACAGAATTAGTTACAAGCCCCGGTGAACATTTTGCGTTAGAAATTGCAAAAGATTTAGATGTTGGTGTGAATGGTGTCAGTCAGTATACACTGAATACAAATCCTTATTTCTCATTGTCTGTGAAGAATCGTAATGACGGAACGCTCATCCCTCAGCTGATACTAGAGAAGGTTTTAGATAGAGAAGAAAAACAAGAACATCACCTCATTCTCACAGCTATTGATGGAGGAGAACCGGCCAGATCAGGGACCTGCAGAATAACAGTCCTTGTATTAGATATTAATGATAATCCTCCAGTCTTTAATCAGTCAGTTTATAAGGTCAGTATAAGGGAGAATCTGCCATTGAAAACTGTCATATTAACCCTGAATGCGACAGATCAGGATGACGGAGCAAATGGGGAGATTCAGTTTTCCTTTGACGATCACACGTCTGAATCTGCTAGAGAAATATTTTTTCTCAATAATCAAAATGGGGAGATTTATATTAATGGACTTGTGGATTTTGAAGAGTGTAACTTTTATGAATTGTATATAAAGGCCGTAGACAAAGGATTTCCCAAATTAAAAGGAAACTGTATAGTTCAAGTGGAAATACAAGATGAGAATGACAATGTCCCTAAAATTATGTTTACATTAGTGGCTAATGATATTCCGGAAAATGCACCATATGGGGATGTTGTAGGATATATAAATGTAAGAGACAAAGATTCTGGGAAAAATGGAGAAATAAAATTGGATTTATCACCAAATGTGCCTTTTAAAATTAAACAGATGAAAAATCGTTATGCATTGGTGACAGATGGGAATCTGGATAGGGAGAAAACCCCCCAATACACTATAGAGCTGACAGCCTCTGATTTAGGATCTCCTCCTCTATACAGTAAAACCAGCGTCACCCTCAGGGTGTCAGATATTAATGATAATGCTCCGCTGTTCACACAGTCTACTTATAATGCTTTCATTAAGGAGAACAGTGACCCAGGGACTCTCCTATGTACAGTATCTGCTAGCGACCTAGATGAGGGGGTTAATTCTGATCTGGTTTACTCCATAGTGGAGAGTCAGATTGACGGCTCCTCTGTCTCCTCCTTTGTCTACATTCATTCTAATGATGGGAATATATACGCTCAGCGTTCCTTTGACTATGAGCAGATCCAGGTTTTACAAATCACCATAAAGGTGGAAGACTCAGGATCCCCACAGTTATCTTCCACTGTTCCCGTCTTTCTCTTCATTCTGGATACAAATGACAATCCCCCCACCCTGCTGTATCCAGAACACTCTGAAGACCTCATTGTCCAAGAGAGGATCCCAAAGTCTACAAGTGCCGGATATCTGGTGACAAAACTGTCCGCAGTGGATCTGGACTCTGGTCACAATGCCTGGCTGCTGTTTACTCTCATCCACCCCATCAATTACTCATCATTTCAAGTGTCTAAACACACCGGAGAGGTGAGAACTGTAAGAGGATTCCAGGAAGCCGAGAACATGGAGCAACAACTTGTCATTTCTATCAGTGATCAGGGGAGTCCTCCATTATCCACCACAGTGACGGTACTTGTCAGTATGGCAGATGAGGTTATAGTGGAAAGACCCAAATCTGGGGACTTCCTGACAAATTCCAAACCCCCATCAGATATGACTCTGTATTTAATCATCTCCCTGGTGGCCATCAGCTTAGTGTCACTTGTTACCTTCATGATATTATTGGTAAAGTGTCTGAGGAAGGACAGTTATGATTGGAGCAGTAGTTGCTGTTTACTTGGTGGATCCCAATCCAAACCCTACACAGATCAGTATCAGCCGGCTCTGTACCTGAACACAGACGGGACCTTAAAGTACATGGAGGTCAGGATGGTTCCTCCAGGATCCCAGGGGCAGAGTTACCAAACTCATCTACCCCCGGCCCCAGAACAACAAGATTTCAGTATTGTGCAGCCTGTAAATTATCCTCAACTAAAGGATATATATCAAGAAGCCTCATCTGAGGGGGAATCACTGAATGATCCGAACAATGTAAGTGGTAATATTATAGTATGATGATATGTTGAGTAGTTTTGATGTCTAAACTGAAATGTAAATTAAATTATATATTACATTTATACTACATTTGAGAGATATTTATATTAACTTTTCCTTAATAAAATGAATTAGCCTACGGCTGCTGCATGACTTTTGGGGTTCAGAGGTTGTGGTTGTCTGCATTTACTATCGTGTGAAGGTGCTTAATGGCCTCATTGCCAAATAGGAACTCAGTTGTACTGTTAGTGTTATGTGATTGTTTATGGTTCTTATTACACATTTTGCTGTAAGTTACAGAAATGTCAAACATTGCGTTTGTAATTAGGCTACATCTAAAAGTAATGCCGAATGCCCACGGACGTATTTGTACTGCAGGATCTAGAGTGAGCGTTCGCTTCCGGAACCCGCAGCAAATACTCTTTATAGGACATGCAAGGAAAACACTTTTCCCTGCCCACGGGCAGAAATCATCCACGGTTTTCCGCTCGCGAGGGAAAATAGCATGTCCTATTCTAGTGCGGGGCTTGCCAGGATGGCTTCTATTACAGTCAAGGGAAGCCGTCCATCCTGCTGCGAGTCTTAGCGGATCAGCGTCATCGCTTGTGCGACTCTGCACTGTGCATGTGCAGCGGCGTGCCAGCCGGCACATCCGCAGCGCAGAGAGAAGACGCTGAACAGCTAAGCCGGGACACAGGGTCTTATTCTTCTGCGAGACTTCGCAGTTGGAATCTGACCCGGCTGTGGGCATTCGGCATAAGAGTAATCAAAGTGACAAATTGTTTTGCAATTACATTCTGATGTCTGAAATTAGTAACTTTATTCATTTTACTGTTAAAAATGATCTTCATGGTCATTGTATATAAAGGGTTGGTTTACTGTTTCCTTATAATCTTTTCTGCTTTTGAAATTTATAACCTACCCTATAATATATAGGAAAAGACACTTTGCTGTTGATCTGTTATAGCTGAACGTTATCATATATTTTTATGTCTTTTATTAAAACAATTGCTTTATTTTATTTTGAGGCATTTTTATGAAAGACTAGATATTTGCATAAATTATGATATACCATATTTTTCGCTCCATAAGACGCACCTGATGATAAGACACACCTAGGTTTTAGAGGAGGAAAATAGGAAAAAAATATGTTGAACTCAGCAAGACCATGCGGTGAGGGAGGTATTACAAGAGAAATAAAGAGCAGTAACAGCTCCTGCACAGTGGTGACAGCGATATTGAGCTGTGATTCACAGCCCTATATCGCTCTCACAATGCATGTGGAACCCCTGGGTGCAAGGCGTTTTCATGTGAAAACAGCCTTGCATCACTGCGGGGAATCGCATCAGCCCATTGCTACCAATGGGGCGGCAGCAGCCCTATTAAAAGCAATGGGAGAACATCGCTATCTCCTGCCTCTGCTGTGACAGCAGCGGCAGGGGATTCCTTCATCCCCGTGGGCAGTCCCCTCATCACTGAACACCCTGCTATTGCTGTCACAGTGTTCAGTGATGAGGGGACTCCCTGCGGGTATGAAGGAATCCCCTACTGCAGCTGTCACAGCAGAGGCAGAGGATCGCGATGTTCTCATGCCAGCCCCATTGAAAACAAGGTGAAACCCCTGGATTTGACTGAAGAAATCCTCTACTGCAGCTGTCACAGCCGCAGCAGGGGATCGCGATGTCCTCCTATTGGAAACAATGGGCAATATCGCAAAAAGAGAGAACATTCTATGATTTCTTTTCACGCAGCATTGCTGGAGGGAAAACATCACAAATGAGAATGAAACATTCAAAATTCATTGTTTTCGATATGATGCATTATCACTCCCTCTTGCAACGCAAGAAAATTGCCCGATCTTCTCGCCAGTGTGAAGGAGCCCTAATACCACCTGAGAATAAAGATCTCACATAATAGATCACAAACTCACCAAAGTGAAGGGTGGCGTTTTTACAGAAAACCACCTCGCATCCACTGGTACATCACATGTGCATGAGTGCGATATCCGGCCAAGTTTCACGCCCCGATATCACACGCTGGCTCAGTATTCAGGTTAAATTGCCGTGTTGGCACTTTGCGGTAAATAAATGGGTTTTGGGTGGCAGTTTGGGCACTTGGCTTCTAAAAGGTTCACCATCACTGCAATAAACCATCACATAGGAATCTGGACGTACTAGTAATGTTTGCATCAGAAGGAAGATGGGGTGATCACAAACATCCACTGTTCCTATAGTTTTATACTATCACTTGCACACACATGAAGTTATATACAGTATATTTGGCCATTTGTAGAGGTTCTTCAAAGAAGTTTAACAGAAAATAAAAGCAAGAATGCAGGAGAGTTACAGCAACATCTGTAAGTTTGTGCGGTTGCTATTCCTAGGCAGGAATAGAGTGCAGAGGATAAAAGGGCAATTAGCCCACTCAGTTTTTATCCCAAGGAGATGTGGTGCCTTGTTATTTAACCCCTTAACACACCAGGTCTTATGTTTACGTCCTGGCAGGGTGATACTGCACACTAGGAAGTAAGCTTACATCTTATGGATGTTGTGGGCTTAGAAGTGAGCCTGCACCATCCTGCAGAGAAAGGCAGCTGACTGAGAGCCAGGCTCCTGCTGCAGCAGCAGAGATTGATAAGAACAGCGAACCCTGCTGTTAACCCCCTAAATGCCGTGATCAATGCACATCGCTGCATGTAAAGGGTTCACAGAGCAATAAAGGGTTTTAAATATAAGCCCTTTCCTGAAAAACAACAAAAAATGGTGATAGAAATGAAAACCAATCTATACTCACCTTTCTTCAGCTGCCGGGGCTCAGCTGTGTCTAGTCGGCTCTTCTCCTGCAATGCTGTGAGGAGTATTCAGCAGGCAGAGATTTAAAATCCCCACCTGCTGAATGGGCTGCCTCTTTGGCTGAGCACTCTGACCAATCAGAGGCAGGTCTCAGCTATTGAATGACAGCTGAGAGCTGCTTCTGATTGGTCCCTGTGCTCAGCCAATCAGAGGCAGCACTCACCCATTCATGAATTCCACGGCTCCATTGAAGAGAATGCGTGCATTTTTTTACACTAAAATTCTGTTTATTTAGGGAAGAGCTTATATGTAAAGCTCTTCTTTGAAAAACAATTCAGGGGTGCCGGCAGACCATTGACTGCAATGAAGCCTCCGGCAGCAGCTCCATTGTAGGCAATGTATGGACCGGCATTCACGCGGGTTTTTGCAGATACATGGGTGCACACTTATGTACGCACAAAAACTTGCTCGTGTGAAGCTGTAAAATAAAAACAATGGCAGAATTTGTGTTTTCTTTCTCTGCCCCCCCAAAGAAAATTATAAAAGTTTTAAAGAAACATACAGTATGCATTTATTTAACAGTGTACCAATAAATAGAATACTGTAACCTACCGTCCTATTGAATATCACAGAATAAGGTATGCTGGCCTGAAAGAGGCCAAAAGCACACTCCGTCAAATTTGGTGAGGAGATTTCTGGACGTACACATCAAACATAGGACTCAATGTGATGTGAACTTAGCCTGAAGGGATTAAGGAGCAAACAACATGATTAAAAATATTGGTGATTGCGATGCAACAAGTAACCATGGAGCCCCACAGCCAACCCTGTAGTCATTCTGTATTCCAAAAAAACATTTTATATTCATTTAGCACAATTTTTTTTATGTTTTCCCATGTAATTGGTTTTCTAAACTTCATGACATTTACTGTAATTTTATTTCCTTCAATACGTGATTTACCTCATTCTTGATATATGACTTTAGAATAGCAAATTCTGGCTACATATACTGGCATCAGGCAGGAATTATGGAAATAGATGGAGTACCTAATAATAATAGTCATGTACTATGTAGGCCGCTGTCAACTATGTATACTGCATCTTCATTCTAACAGTCTGATAATAATTTAAATAGTTTACAATTTATAACTAAATATATTTTTAGAGCTAAAATGTTCATATGCAATAAAATACTAATATCATAATTTTAAAAAATCATATCATAATATGATTTTACTAAGAAAATGATGTGTCAGTATATATTACCAGATTATTTATACTTTTTTTCTCATACAAAGACTTGTACAGTGCTTAAAAATACTATCATTTTAAAACATATCCTTACAATATCAACATTTTCCTTTTCTGGTCTTCTTATGGGTTGCATTCTCATTATTGGCCAGTAGAGGGTAGACTTGTCATCCAGTCCTTCTTTTCAGCAATACTAGAGAATGTGCTCATGTCAGCCCTGCGCTCTCCTCCCCCTGGCTCAGTGATTCACCCTCCCATCGTTTCTCTCACACAAAGAAGAGCTGCAGCGCTGATGAGAGCCCCGTGGATGATTGTTTTCCTCAGATGGATTATATTTTTGGGAATATGGACAGATAAATTCATGATCCTCATGCAGCTGGGATTACACAGGATCTACATGACATCAAATATCAAGGCAATCATTTAAGATATGGACATCAGAGGCTTTTATCAGTGCTGGAAATGGCAAGTAGTCTGCTCCTTTCTCCTTTGTAGCTGGGGCTGGGTCTCTGGGCAGCTGCGTTATTCTATTGTTGAGGAGTCTGAGCCGGGGACATTGGTAGGAAATGTAGCTCAGGATCTGGGGATAAAACGTGCCGAGCTCTCTCAGCGCAGGATCCATCTGAGATCTGAGCAATCCCAACAATATTTCAGTGTAAATCAGGACAATGGAGGGTTGGTTGTGAAGGAGAGGATTGATAGGGAGAGCCTGTGTGGATCTAGTCCCCGCTGCTTACTGCAGTTAGAGGTTGTGGCTGAGAATCCTCTGGAGCTTATTAGTCTGCAGATAGAGATTCTGGATATTAATGATAATTCTCCCACATTCTCATCAGATGATCGTATTATAGAGATCACAGAATTATTTGCAGGTCCCGGTGATCATTTTGCCTTAGAAATTGCCAAGGATTTAGATGTCGGTGTGAATGGTGTTAGTCAGTATACACTGAATACAAATCCTTATTTCTCATTGTCTGTGAGAAGTCTTAAAGACGGAACGCTCATCCCTCAGCTGATACTAGAGAAGGTTCTAGATAGAGAAGAGAAACAAGAACATCACCTCATTCTCACAGCTATTGATGGAGGAGAACCGGCCAGATCAGGGACCTGCAGAATAACAGTCCTTGTATTAGATATTAATGATAATCCTCCAGTCTTTAATCAGTCAGTTTATAAGGTCAGTATAAGGGAGAATCTCCCATTGAAAACTGTCATATTAACCCTGAATGCGACCGATCAGGATGACGGAGCAAATGGGGAGATTGAGTTCTCCTTTGATGATCATACATCTGAATCTGCTAGAAAAATATTTTGCCTCAATGATCAAAATGGGGAGATTTATATTATTGGACTGGTAGATTTTGAAGAGCGAAACTTTTATGAATTATTTATAAAGGCCGTAGACAAAGGATTTCCAAAATTAAAAGGCAATTGTATAGTTCAAGTGGAAATACAAGATGAGAATGACAATCTCCCCGAAATTACATTTACCTCAGTGGCTAATGATATTCTGGAAAATGCACCATCTGGGGATATTGTAGGATTTATTAATGTAAATGACAAGGATTCTGGAAAGAATGGAGAAATAAGACTAAATCTATCACCAAATGTGCCTTTTAGAATAAGATCTAATCAGAATCGTTATGCATTGGTGACAGACGGGAATCTGGATAGAGAGGAAACCCCCCAATACACTATAGAGCTGACTGCCTCTGATTTAGGGTCTCCTCCTCTATACAGTAAAACCAGCGTCACCCTTAGGGTGTCAGATATTAATGATAATGCTCCGCTGTTCACACAGTCTACTTATAATGCTTTCATTAAGGAGAACAGTGACCCAGGGACTCTCCTATGTACAGTATCTGCTAGCGACCTAGATGAGGGGGTTAATTCTGATCTGGTTTACTCCATAGTGGAGAGTCAGATTGACGGCTCCTCTGTCTCATCCTTTGTCTACATTCATTCTAATGATGGGAATATATACACTCAGCGTTCCTTTGACTATGAGCAGATCCAGGTTTTCCAAATCACCATAAAGGTGGAAGACTCAGGATCTCCACAGTTATCTTCCACTGTTCCCGTCTTTCTCTTCATTCTGGATACAAATGACAATCCCCCCACCCTGCTGTATCCAGAACACTCTGAAGACCTCATTGTCCAAGAGAGGATCCCAAAGTCTACAAGTGCCGGATATCTGGTGACAAAACTGTCCGCAGTGGACCGGGACTCTGGTCACAATGCCTGGCTGCTGTTTACTCTCATCCACCCCATCAATTACTCATCATTTCAAGTGTCTAAACACACCGGAGAGGTGAGAACTGTAAGAGGATTCCAGGAAGCCGAGAACATGGAGCAACAACTTGTCATTTCTATCAGTGATCAGGGGAGTCCTCCATTATCCACCACAGTGACGGTACTTGTCAGTATGGCAGATGAGGTTATAGTGGAAAGACCCAAATCTGGGGACTTCCTGACAAATTCCAAACCCCCATCAGATATGACTCTGTATTTAATCATCTCCCTGGTGGCCATCAGCTTAGTGTCACTTGTTACCTTCATGATATTATTGGTGAAGTGTCTGAGGAAGGACAGTTATGATTGGAGCAGTAGTTGCTGTTTACTTGGTGGATCCCAATCCAAACCCTACACAGATCAGTATCAGCCAGCTCTGTACCTGAACACAGATGGGACCTTAAAGTACATGGAGGTCAGGATGGTTCCTCCAGGATCCCAGGGGCTGAGTTACCAAACTCATTTACCCCCGGCCCCGGAACAACAAGAGTTCAGTATTGTGCAGCCTGTAAATTATCCCCAACTAAAGGATTTATATCAAGAAGCCTCAACTGAGGGGGAACCACTGAATGATCCAAACAATGTAAGTGACAATATTATAGTATGATGACATTTTGAGTTGTTTGGGTCTTAAAATTAAAACAGAAATGATATGTTATAACTTAATTATTTATACTGCTTTTATTACATCTTTGAGATGTTGGTTTACTAACATCTGCTCGATAGAAATTATTAGCTTGTGGCTAGCAAATAACTTTCAGGCTTAAGATGTTGTAGTTGCAGCTAGACTCTGCTGTATGTGAGGACAACAATAGCCATAAAAATGGTGCATGATTATTAATGGATCTTTATTGGGGTATATTGTGTAATAATGCCTAGGAGCTTCAAAGTTTGCCTTTGTCGAATGGTTTTTATGTAAGAGTAATAGTAACTAAATTAACAAGTTGTTTTGTAATTATATTATTTTGTCTTAAATTTATAACATGATTTACTGTACCGTTAATAAGTAGTCTACATGGCCATATTATGAATTTTTAGCTATTTATAAATATTTAATATCTAGTGGTGTTTTTATAATTGATTATATAAATTGATTACCTACAGTATATCAAGAGGCAGTTTGCTGCTGAGCTGTTATAGTTATACTTGATCATATGTTTATACAATGATGCCTAAGGTTACAATTGCCTCCGGATAAAATATTTTCAACATCTATGGTCTCCCCTTAGCCACCTTGAGGGCTCAGTCACACGGGCGCATCGGCACCCGTACACCTGCGCCAATGCGCCCGTGTGCCTGAGCCGTTACTGCAGAAAGAAGACGGACGTCTCAACAGCGCTGATGAAAGAACACATGACCGGCAATGAAGCCGGTCACATGTTCTTTCCTCCGACGTTTCAGAGAGACGTCCGTCTTCAAGTACCGCCGTGTGCTACCTGCAGTAACTCGGATGCCGATGCGCCCATGTGACTGAGCCGTTACCGCAGAAAGAAGACAGCCGTACCTGAAGACGGACGTCTCTGCAGCGCTGATGAAAGAACACATGACCGGCAATGAAGCCGGTCACATGTTCTTTCCTCCGGCGTTTCAGAGAGATGTCCATCTTCAAGTACGGCCGTCTGCTACCTGCAGTAACTCGGATGCCAATGCGCCCGTGTGACTGAGCCCTGAAACCAGATTCAACATACAATGTCACAGACAGTCTGGATCTGTGACACATGTACTTTTCTAGAAAACCCAACAAACTAGCCAACCAGCACGGGCATTTTACTGGTAAAGCCCCGGTATTACTGAGGCACATTAACTGATGGGCCATCTAGTATTGTCTCTGTACAGTACAGTGCGGTGCTACATGTCCTGCGCTGCTCTTTACCTGGGACAGGATGAGCTGCTCCTTTAGATACGAGCTGAGGGTGACTACATTTTACTTTTCTAGTTTAGGCTCCTTTCACATATTTATGATGTGATCAGTATTTTGCATCAGTATTTAAAAGGCAAAACCAAGAGCTGAACCTGCAGAGGAAAAAACTTTTGTGTTTCTTCTGTGTTTTGGACCCACTCCTGGTTTTGGCTGACAAATATTAATGCAAAGTATTGTCTAAAATACTGCGATGCAAAGGTAGGCTGTAACGGTACTGGTGTAGCTTGTTGACACCGGAAGCTAGGGGCTGACCGGCTTTAGCTGGAGTTGAAATTCCCTAGCTTCTGATTAGCTGATGGTCTGTCTGGATATCCTCTATGGATTTATCCCTCTGCAAGGCATGCGACCCCGGTGCTGGTAGTGTTGCGCCTTCCAGGTCCCCTGGGAGTGTGCCATCTGTGCTGTCTCAGTGTGTCTGGTAGCTGTGGCCTCAGCGGCTGCTGTGTTTCCAGGCCTGCTGTGACTGTGTCCGCAGTCGCCGCTGCTGCACCCGCGCTTTCCTGTTACTATCCTACTCTCACCTGCTATGTCAGCACCTGGCGCCAATGTTACAGTCCCCAGCGTCCTCCCTTCTCCACAGGCTGGTACGGCTATCACAGTTGCAGGCGTGCTGTAATGTCTCTCCGCTGAGGGGAGCGCGGTCAAATGCAAAATATTGCCTGAAATACTGCCGTGCGAAAGTGGCCTCATTATGTCTTGTAGAGGACCCTGAAGAATCTCCTGTGCTTTACATCGAAAGTAACTTACAGCTTCCAGCACCTCTCTGACTTTTATATGTAAGGACATACTTTAGGCTGCCTGTCCACGGGTGTTGTGGAGCCACCGCCCAGGACCAGGAGCCTGCAGACGGATCTCCGCTGTCAGCCTATCTGACAGATAGGCTGACCGTGGAGAATTGCCGCCCGCAAGTGGGGAATCGCTATGACTTTCTGCTCGTGGACAGGGGGGCTGCGCTTTCCATAGCAACACTATGGAAAGTGTGCATTGCGTTCCTTGTGGCCGGAATGCAATTCAAAAGCGCCCGTGGACAGGCAGCCTTATCTGCATCAATTTTCTACTAAATTTTCTTTAAAGCAACCCACTGGTCCTAAGCTTACAAAGATGGCCACCCTGCTTCTTTGATTACATGATATACACTTTGCATTAGTATGGAATAGTAGTATGCCCATGAACAGCACTGACCAATCAAAGCAGTATTTATTGTCTTAGATGGAGTCTGATAAATATGGAGTGCAATATACATAGGAGATGTCCAGAAAGGGATAGATAATCAGGTGAGGGGTGCAGGGATTGCAAAATGAGTTTTCACTGGAGTGGCCCTTTCGTGATGCATGGATGTAGGTACTTTCAGGTTCATGTCATTGCTTTGACAATCTGTCAGCCACTTTACCAACTCTTCTGGATGATTAATATCACTCTTCTTTCTTTCTTTTGCTTCAAAAATAGCTCCATGGCTGAAGAAGTTTGGGAACCACTGCTCTGGATGATTAAAATCATTCTTCTTTCTTTCTCGCTCTAGGAAGATGATGATCACTGAATGTAGTAGATTTTACCTACTACTTGGTCATAGTGTAGATGCTTTCTTGCTTTCTGATTTTCGAGCTGCTTCTGGTATTTTCCTTGTGGGCAGAAGTGACATGTGGGTCCTATTTACTAATATATCTAAAGGAATAATTTCAGTTTGTTACATGGGGAAAGTATGGGGAATGGTTTCATAATGGTAAAATCTAATTACAATATAAATAATATAGCACATATTTTCTATTCTCTTTCTGCCCTCTTGAAAAAAATATAAAAAAGTTTAAAAAGAAACATAAGGTATGTATTTTTTTTACAGTGTACCAACATAAAAATGCTGTAACTTACTGTGCTGGCCTGAAAGACTCCAAAAGTTCACTCTTTCCACCTCTGTCAGGAATTTTACTGGACATATACATCAAACAGAGGACTCAATGTGATGTGAACTTAGCTTGAAGGAAGTAAGGAGTAAACAACATGATTATTGGTGATAGTGATGTAACAAGTAACCATGAGGCCCACAGCCAACCCTATAGTCCTGTATTCCAAAAAAGATTTTATGTTTAATTGATTTTTATCGAATTTTTCACATAACATATTCACCATCAAGTGGGTCTCGCAGGACCATATTAAAAAACAGCAAAAAATATATAACATGTAATATATGTATACATTCGTTAGTGTCTGCGGGCCGTAACTTGTAGACAGCTTCCTCCCACTATTACAAAGTAGCTAGTAATCCCCAGGCGACGATCCGCCAACTAATGAAAAGGATGGGTGACAATCACATTGATACAATTTAAGCCTTGTCAGACGAGCGTGCTTTTTGCGTGCGCAAAATGAATGCTTCTAAAAGCGTTTATATGTGCGGAATTATGGCCGCAAAATGCCGTGCACCTAACAAAGATAGAACATGCACTATCTTCAGTGCGCAATGGGCAGGAGTTTTACATTGACTCATATGGGAGCAGGAGTTAATGGAAGCTCCTGCACACGAAATAGCTTCCCCGCTGCTTACAGCAGGACATTTAAAAGGTGCTCATAGCCAGAAGCAGCTTTTAAATGTTCCCCCGTGAGCAGCGAGGTATTTTTCCTGCCCCCTGCTGGGCAACTCCCCCAACATCTCTCTGCAAGGGATTTCCCTATTGTGGGGAATAAGAGGGGAGCTTCCCCCGAAGGTGTGGGAGGAGGGGACAGGGCCAGATGGATCACCATCTAGCCCCGCTCACTATATAAAGCCACGCCCACTTACTCTCCGCTATGAGGATATCCTTCAAGATTTCCCCATAGTAGGGAGATTTAGCGGAACTATGGGGGATCTCCTCAGAGCAGGGAGAGTGAGCGGACCTATATGGGATTTCCCCATAGCAGGGGGCAGAGAGCGGAGCAATAAGGGCTCCTTCCCACAGATGGATTTCCGCCGTGTTGCCCGCAGCTATTAGGTTCTATTGAACCTAATAGCTCAATGCTCAATGCTCACGGTGCGGAATTCCATCACGGAATTCCGCACCGTGAAGTCACCCGACCTCACCCGCGGCATGCTCTATTTTCCGCGGGTGTATGCGCGGACGGCTTCCATTGCATTCAATGGAAGCCCGTCCGTCACGCTATCTGGCGCTGTAGCACAGCGGAAGATAGCGTGAAACCGCTTCCCCGGACGGCGCGTCACATGATGCTGCGGCACATGCGCGCCAAAGCGTCGTGCGGGACTGAAGACGCCGGATCCGCAGGTAAGTATGGGGTCTCTGGGGGGCGCCGTCATGGCCGTGTGCAGCCGGCCTAAGGGATTAAACCTTCGCCCCGCTCCATCTCTCAGTGCTATGGGGAAACCCCCCATAGCTCTGCTGTCTCCTCCTGGAGCAGCTGCGCTTCTCCAAGCACAGCAGCTCCAGTGAATGGGCAATGTTTCATGTGATGCCCATATAAAACATTGCCCATTCACGTGTTTTCAGCGCATGCGAGCGGCGCCTTTTTTTTGTGTGCCTACTATTTAGAAAATATAGAAAAAATAGAAATAAGGGGAAAGGGAGGGTGTGGGGGTAAACGGATAATTAAATAAGTAAATAAATAATAAAAAAAAATAATGATTTACCTTAATCCTGCTAAATAACTTTAGAATAGCAAATACCTCTTCCTACATATACTGGCACCAGGCAGGAATTCATGGAAACAGTAGAAGTACCAAATAATAAGGCCTCATGCAAATCAAGCAGCGGATTCCTCGCTTGTCAGCAGGCGCGGACAATCCACTGCTCAATGTGCCCATTGATGTGTGTGGAGATTCATCTCTCCACGCACAGCAGCGGATTTTATTTGCGGCCACTACGTGTTGAAATAAAATCACAACATGCTCTATTTTTGGAGTGGATACACAGGGACGGCTTTCATTGAAGTCAATGGAAGCTGGGTCTCCCGCGGCACTTCTGCAATAAGCATTACAGTAGTGTCGCAGATCTGCGTCAGTGCCTAGGCGACGTGGTGTCTTCTGTATGGCTCATGTGTGCCTTGACACCAGCGGCACATCCACATAAGGAAAGAAGATGACTTCTGACAGGTATGCCGAGTCGCAGGCAGCGGGCACGCATGGATTCCATGCGCGATTTCCCAAACAGAATCGGTGCGTGCCGTGTGCATGAGGCCTAATAGTTCTGCACTATGTAGGACATTTTCAACTATTTTGTACTGTACCTTCATTGTCTGATAATTATTTAAACAATTTACTGTTAATAAATAAATATATTTAAATAAAATACTAACAAAAATATTTCCCTATTATCTTAATAAACAGATACTGGAAAATTCATAATATGATTGTACTAATAAGAATATGTGTTGGTATATATTACCAGATTATTTCTTTATACTTATTTTCTGCTGGAATGACTTGTATAGTGCTTAAAATACTATAATTTGAAAAGATATTATTCCAATATAAACATTTTCCTTTTGTGTTCTACTTGTGGGCTGCATTCTCACTATTGGCCAGTAGAGGGTAGTCTTGTCATCCAGTCCTTCATTTCAGCAGCACTAGAGAATGTGCTCATGTCAGCCCTGCGCTCTCCTCCCCCTGGCTCAGTGATTCACCCTCCCATCGTTTCTCTCACACAAAGAAGAGCTGCAGCGCTGATGAGAGCCCTTTGGATGTTTGTTTTCCTCAGATGGATTATATTTTTGGGAATATGGACAGATAAATTCATGACCCTCATGCAGCTGGGACTACACAGGATCTACATGACATCAAATATCAAGGCAATCATTTAAGATATGGACATCAGAGGCTTTTGTCAGTGCTGGAAATGGCAAGTAGTCTGCTCCTTTCTCCTTTGTAGCTGGGGCTGGGTCTCTGGGCAGCTGCGATATTCTATTGTTGAGGAGTCTGAGCTGGGGACATTGGTAGGAAATGTAGCTCAGGATCTGGGGATAAAACGTGCCGAGCTCTCTCAGCGCAGGATCCATCTGAGATCTGAGCAATCCCAACAGTATTTCAGTGTAAATCAGGACAATGGAGGGTTGGTTGTGAAGGAGAGGATTGATAGGGAGAGCCTGTGTGGATCTAGTCCACGCTGCTTACTGCAGTTAGAGGTTGTGGCTGAGAATCCTTTGGAGCTTATTAGTCTGGAGATAGAGATTCTGGATATTAATGATAATTCTCCCACATTCTCATCTAATGATCAGATTATAGAGATCACAGAGGTGTTTACAAGCCCTGGGGAACATTTTGCATTAGAGATTGCTGAGGATTTAGATGTCGGTGTGAATGGTGTCAGTCAGTATACACTGAATACAAATCCTTATTTCTCATTGTCTGTGAAGAATCGTAAGGACGGAACGCTCATCCCTCAGCTGATACTAGAGAAGGTTTTAGATAGAGAAGAGAAACAAGAACATCACCTCATTCTCACAGCTATTGATGGAGGAGAACCGGCCAGATCAGGGACCTGCAGAATAACAGTCCTTGTATTAGATATTAATGATAATCCTCCAGTCTTTAATCAGTCAGTTTATAAAGTCAGCATAAGGGAGAATCTGCCATTGAAAACTGTCATATTAACCCTGAATGCGACAGATCAGGATGACGGAGCAAATGGGGAGATTGAGTATTCCTATGATGGCCACACTTCTAAAGCTGCTAGAGAATTGTTTTTTCTGAATGATAAAAATGGGGAGATTCATATAAATGGACTGGTGGATTTTGAAGAACAGAACTTTTATGAATTATATATAAAGGCCGTAGACAAAGGTTTTCCCAGATTAAAAGGAAACTCTATAGTTCAAGTGGAAATAGAAGATGAGAATGACAATGTCCCTGAAATTACATTTACCTCAGTGGCTAATGATATTCCGGAAAATGCACCATCTGGGGATGTTGTAGGATTTATTAATGTAAGAGACAAGGATTCTGGGAAAAATGGAGAAATAAGATTAGACTTATCACCAAATGTGCCTTTTAAGATTAGACCTGTTAAAAACCGTTATGCATTGGTCATAGATGGGAATCTGGATAGAGAGGAAACCCCCCAATACACTATAGAGCTGACAGCCTCTGATTTAGGGTCTCCTCCTCTATACAGTAAAACCAGCGTCACCCTCAGGGTGTCAGATATTAATGATAATGCTCCGCTGTTCACACAGTCTACTTATAATGCTTTCATTAAGGAGAACAGTGACCCAGGGACTCTCCTATGTACAGTATCTGCTAGCGACCTAGATGAGGGGGTTAATTCTGATCTGGTTTACTCCATAGTGGAGAGTCAGATTGACGGCTCCTCTGTCTCCTCCTTTGTCTACATTCATTCTAATGATGGGAATATATACGCTCAGCGCTCCTTTGACTATGAGCAGATCCAGGTTTTACAAATCACCATAAAGGTAGAAGACTCAGGATCTCCTCAGTTATCTTCCACTGTTCCCGTCTTTCTCTTCATTCTGGATAAAAATGACAATCCCCCCACCCTGCTGTATCCAGAACACTCTGAAGACCTCATTGTCCAAGAGAGGATCCCAAAGTCTACAAGTGCCGGATATCTGGTGACAAAACTGTCCGCAGTGGATCTGGACTCTGGTCACAATGCCTGGCTGCTGTTTACTCTCATCCACCCCATCAATTACTCATCATTTCAAGTGTCTAAGCACACTGGAGAGGTGAGAACTGTAAGAGGATTCCAGGAAGCCGAGAACATGGAGCAACAACTTGTCATTTCTATCAGTGATCAGGGGAGTCCTCCATTATCCACCACAGTGACGGTACTTGTCAGTATGGCAGATGAGGTTATAGTGGAAAGACCCAAATCTGGGGACTTCCTGACAAATTCCAAACCCCCATCAGATATGACTCTGTATTTAATCATCTCCCTGGTGGCCATCAGCTTAGTGTCACTTGTTACCTTCATGATATTATTGGTGAAGTGTCTGAGGAAGGACAGTTATGATTGGGGCAGTAGTTGCTGTTTACTTGGTGGATCCCAATCCAAACCCTACACAGATCAGTATCAGCCGGCTCTGTACCTGAACACAGACGGGACCTTAAAGTACATGGAGGTCAGGATGGTTCCTCCAGGGTCCCAGGGGCAGAGTTACCAAACTCATTTACCCCCGGCCCAGGAACAACAAGATTTCAGTATTGTGCAGCCTGTAAATTATCCTCAACTAAAGGATATATATCAAGAAGCCTCATCTGAGGGGGAATCACTGAATGATCCAAGTAATGTAAGTTATAATTTTGCAGTTTGATGACATGTTGAGTTATTTAGGTGTTAAAAATCAAAATTAAAATGACTTGTTAAATTTTATTTAAACTGCTTGTTTTATAACTTTGCGATATTGTTATACTAATGTCTGCTTGATATAAAGTATTCGCCTTTGACTAGCACATAACTTTTTGGGTTTAGATGTTGGAACCGGATTCTGCTTTGTGAGCGCACCTATTGGCTTCTCTGACAAATACGAGGACAACAATACTAATAAAAATAGTTCTTGATTGATGTATATATTGTAATAATGCCTAGGAGCCTCAAAGTTTGCCTTTGTCGATTGGTCTTTATGTAAGAGTAATAGTAACTAAATTAGCGAATTGTTTTGTAATTACATTACATTATCTAGACTTTGTAAGATTATTTGTTGTTGTTAGGCGTTTGGTCGTTCATGTCGTTTAGTCCTCCGTGACCCTAAAGGCGAGCCCTCTCCATTTTTTTCGGTTTTACATTATTTACCTTACTATTTAAAAATAGTCTACATGGCCATAGTATTCAGCTATTTATAAATAGTTGATGTCTAGGGGTGTTTTTATGACCTTTGTTGCCTTATATGTTGATTACCTACAGTATATCAAGAGGCAGTTTGCTGCTGAGCTTGATGATAGTTATACTTTATCATGTGTTTATACAATGATGCCTAAGGTTACAATAGCCTCCGGATACAATATTTGTAACATCTATGGTCTTTCCTCGCCAGCTTGAAACCAGATTCAACATACAATGTCACAGACAGTCTGGATCTGCAGCACATGGGGCCCCACAGCAAAACCTATAGTCATTCTGTATTCCAAAAAAGATTTTATGTTTAATAGATTTTTATTGCATTTTACATATAAAATATCCATCAACAATTGGGTCTCGCAGGACCATATTACAAAGCAGCAATGAAGAATATAACATGTAACATACGTATACACTCGTAAATGTCTGCGGGCCGTATCCTGTAGATAGCTTCCTCCTACTATCGTAAAGTAGAGTAACAGTGAGGAAAGCAGCCGGTAATCCACAGGCGACGATCCACCAACGAATGAAAAGGATGGGTAACAATCATATTGATACAATCTAAATAGGAGACTGAAGTCTTCAGTTTATAGAAGTAAAGAGAAAGAAAGAAGAAAATATAGAAGAGAACAGAAATAAGGGGAAAGGGAGGGAGGGTGTGGGGGGAAGCGGAAAAGTACATTTTAAAAAAACGTAAATAAGTAAGTAATAAAAAAATATATAAATATATATCATAAGGGAAAATTAGTGCCTGACTAGGAACACCAGCCACCCAGGGGAGTGTCCAAAATCATTTTGGAGTCTAACCACAAGCCCTTAGGACTCTTAGGCTGGGTTCTCACAGGGCGGAATCCAAGCGGAAATCTCATGGTTTTGCCACAGCGAAAACTGTGGGATTTTCAACTGGAAAGCGCTGCTTCAAAACCCGCAGCACTTAGCTATGGGTCTTGGAGCGGCTTCACCTCATGCTTTTCAATTGCGGCCAGCGCTCCCACAAAGAACCGCGCGGCCGCAGCGAGAAAAAAAAATCATGCTGCGGTCCTGGGGTCCGCGCCGCAGCGCCGGTTTCTGCTGGATTTGCCGCGATGGATTGGCCGTCCCTCGTAGAGGAAATTTTTGACAAATCTCGTCCACATGGCTGGCTAATCCTGGGATTATCGGCCGCAGGCTGATTTGCCACAGCAGAATTCAACACAGAATTTCCGTGGCAAATCCGCCCAGCGTGAACCCAGTCTACTAGAAGAAGTTCTGAAACTCCACAGAAGATTCAAAGTCTATCCCAGGTTGCCATATATTTGTCAGCTTCCATTGAGCGTTCCACACACAGTTTCTCCATGTGGCATAGGTGGGACTTTTTTTGCTGCAATTCAGAAATGGAAGGAACCCGTGCGGACCGCCAATGGCGTGGAACTGCCCGAGTGACTGCTAGGCCAAACCAGAGCAAGTCCTTTTTCTGTGAACCAATTGACCAAAAATGATTTTATGTTCAACTAACACAGATTATTTTCTTATGTTTTACCATGTCATAAGTTTTCTGAATATCATGACATTTTCTATAATTTGATTTTCTTGAATGCATAATTTACCTTATTCTTGCTATATGACTTTATAATAGCAAAAACCTCTTGCTACTTATACTGGCACCAGGCAGGAATTCATGGAAATAGAAGGAGTGGATAATAATAATAGTTATGAACTATGTAGGCTGTTGTCGATTATTTATACTGTGTTTTCATTGTAATAGTCTGTAATAATTTAAACAATTTACAGTTAATAACTAAATATATTTATCAGTGATAAAAGGCTCATATACAAAAAAAAAAAGGAACAAAAATATTTCCCTACTATATCAATAAACAGATACTGGTAAATTCATAATATGATTTTACTAAGAAAATCATGTGTGTAAATATATATTACCAGATTATTTATGTATCCTTTTTTCTCATGGAATGACTTGTACAGTGCTTAAAAATACTAAAATTTAAAAACAAATCCATCCAATATCAATATTTTCCTTTTGTGTTTTTCTTGTGGGCTGCATTCTCACTATTGGCCAGTAGAGGGAAGTCTTGTCATCCAGTTCTTTACTTTACTAATACCAGAGAATGTGCTCATGTCAGCCCTGCGCTCTCCTCCCCCTGGCTCAGTGATTCACCCTCCCATCCTTTCTCTCACACAAAGAAGAGCTGCAGCGCTGATGAGAGCCCTGTGGATGATTGTTTTCCTCAGATGGATTATATTTTGGGGAATATGGACAGATAAAATCACGATCCTCATGCAGCTGGGATTACACAGCATCTACATGACATCAAATATCAAGGAAATCATTTAAGATATGGACATCAGAGGCTTTTGTCAGTGCTGGAAATGGCAAGTAGTCTGCTCCTTTCTCCTTTGTAGCTGGGGCTGGGTCTCTGGGCAGCTGCGTTATTCTATTGTTGAGGAGTCTGAGCCGGGGACATTGGTAGGAAATGTAGCTCAGGATCTGGGGATAAAACGTGCAGAGCTCTCTCAGCGCAGGATCCATCTTAGATCTGAGCAATCCCAACAATATTTCAGTGTAAATCAGGACAATGGAGGGTTGGTTGTGAAGGAGAGGATTGATAGGGAGAGCCTGTGTGGATCTAGTCCCCGCTGCTTACTGCAGTTAGAGGTTGTGGCTGAGAATCCTCTGGAGCTTATTAGTCTGGAGATAGAGATTCTGGATATTAATGATAATTCTCCTATATTCTCATCTAAAGATCATGTTATAAAGATAACAGAGGTGTTTACGAGCCCCGGGGAACGTTTTGCGTTAGAAATTGCAAAGGATTTAGATGTCGGTGTGAATGGTGTCAGTCAGTATACACTGAATACAAATCCTTATTTCTCATTGTCTGTGAAGAATCGTAAGGATGGAACGCTCATCCCTCAGCTGATACTAGAGAAGGTTTTAGATAGAGAAGAGAAACAAGAGCATCACCTCATTCTCACAGCTATTGATGGAGGAGAACCGGCCAGATCAGGGACCTGCAGAATAACAGTCCTTGTATTAGATATTAATGATAATCCTCCAGTCTTTAATCAGTCAGTTTATAAGGTCAGTATAAGGGAGAATCTGCCATTGAAAACTGTCATATTAACCCTGAATGCAACAGATCAGGATGACGGAGCAAATGGGGAGATTGAGTATTCCTATGATGGGCACACGTCCGAATCTGCTATAGAAATATTTACTCTCAATGATCAAAATGGGGAGATTTATATTAATGGACTTCTTGATTTTGAAGAACAGAACTTTTATGAATTGTCTATTAAGGCTGCAGACAAAGGTGTTCCCAACTTAAAAGGAAACTGCATAGTTCAAGTGGAAATAGAAGATGTGAACGACAATGTCCCTGAAATTACATTTACCTCAGTGGCTAATGATATTCCGGAAAATGCACCATATGGGGATGTTGTAGGATTTATAAATGTAAGAGACAAGGATTCTGGGAAAAATGGAGAAATAAGATTAGACTTATCACCAAATGTGCCTTTTAGAATAAGATCTAATCAGAATCGTTATGCATTGGTGACAGATGGGAATCTGGATAGAGAGGAAACCCCCCAATACACTATAGAGCTGACAGCCTCTGATTTAGGGTCTCCCCCTCTATACAGTAAAACCAGCGTCACCCTCAGGGTGTCAGATATTAATGATAATGCTCCGCTGTTCACACAGTCTTCTTATAATGCTTTCATTAAGGAGAACAGTGACCCAGGGACGCTCCTATGTACAGTATCTGCTAGCGACCTAGATGAGGGGGTTAATTCTGATCTGGTTTACTCCATAGTGGAGAGTCAGATTGACGGCTCCTCTGTCTCCTCCTTTGTCTACATTCATTCTAATGATGGGAATATATACGCTCAGCGCTCCTTTGACTATGAGCAGATCCAGGTTTTACAAATCACCATAAAGGTGGCAGACTCAGGATCTCCACAGTTATCTTCCACTGTTCCCGTCTTCCTCTTCATTCTGGATACAAATGACAATCCCCCCACCCTGCTGTATCCAGAACACTCTGAAGACCTCATTGTCCAAGAGAGGATCCCAAAGTCTACAAGTGCCGGATATCTGGTGACAAAACTGTCCGCAGTGGATCTGGACTCTGGTCACAATGCCTGGCTGCTGTTTACTCTCATCCACCCCATCAATTACTCATCATTTCAGGTGTCTAAACACACCGGAGAGGTGAGAACTGTAAGAGGATTCCAGGAAGCCGAGAACATGGAGCAACAACTTGTCATTTCTATCAGTGATCAGGGGAGTCCTCCATTATCCACCACAGTGACGGTACTTGTCAGTATGGCAGATGAGGTTATAGTGGAAAGACCGAAATCTGGGGACTTCCTGACAAATTCCAAACCCTCATCAGATATGACTCTGTATTTAATCATCTCCCTGGTGGCCATCAGCTTAGTGTCACTTGTTACCTTCATGATATTATTGGTGAAGTGTCTGAGGAAGGACAGTTATGATTGGGGCAGTAGTTGCTGTTTACTTGGTGGATCCCAATCCAAAGCCTACACAGATCAGTATCAGCCGGCTCTGTACCTGAACACAGACGGGACCTTAAAGTACATGGAGGTCAGGATGGTTCCTCCAGGATCCCAGGGGCAGAGTTACCAAACTCATTTACCCCCGGCCCCGGAACAACAAGATTTCAGTATTGTGCAGCCTGTAAATTATCCCCAACTAAAGGATATATATCAAGAAGCCTCAACTGAGGGGGAATCACTGAATGATCCCAACAATGTAAGTGGTGATATTATAGTCTGATGACATTTTTAGCTGTTTAGGTTTTTAAATTGAAAAGGAAATTAAATGTTATAATTTGATAATACTGGTTTTATTACAACTTTGAGATATTGGCTAGCACGTAACTTTCAGCATTAAGATGTTGTAGTTGCTTTGTGAGCGCACCTATTGGCTTCTCTGACGTATACGAGGACAACAATATTAATAAAAATAGTAAATGATTGGTAATAGTTTTTATTGATGTATATTGTGTAATATGGCCGAGGAACTTCAAATTTTGTCTTTGTCGATTGGTCTTTTTGTAAGAATAATAGCACCTGAATATACAAGTTGTTTTGTAATTACTTTACATTGTCTTAAATTATTTGTGTTGTTAGGCTTGTAGTCGTGCATGACTCTCGGCGAACCTAAAGACGAGCTCCCTCAATGGGAGGTTTTCCATTATTTACTTTACTATTAAAAAATAGTCTATATGGCCATAATATGAATATTCAGCTTTTTATAACTATTTGATGTCTAGGGGTGTTTTTCTAGCCTTTGTTGCTTTATAAATTAATTACCTACGGTATATCAAGAGGCAGTTTGCTGCTGAGCTGTTATAGTTATACTTGATCATATGTTTATACAATGATGCCTAAGGTTACAATAGCCTCTGGATACAATATTTTCAACATCTATAGTCTTTCCCTAGCCAGCTTGAAACCAGATTCAACATACAATGTCACAGACAGTCCAGATCTGTGGCACATGCACTTTTCAAGAAAGTCCAGCCAACCAGCACGGGCATTTCACCGGTAAAACCCCTGTATAACTGAAGCGCATGTACTGATGGGCCATCTAGTATTGTCTCTCTACAGTACAGTGCGGTGCTACATGTCCTGCGCTGCTCTTTGCCTGTGACAGGATGAGCTGCTCCTTTAGATACCAGCTGATGGTGACTCCATTGTACTTTTTTGGTTTAGGCTCCTTTCACACATTTATGATATAATCAGTATTTTGCATCAGTATTTAAAAGCCAAAACCAAGAGCTGAACCTGCAGAGAAATAAACTAGAATACAAAGGTCTGCATTTCTTCTGTGTTCTGGACCCACTCCTGGTTTTGGCTGACAAATATTAATGCAAAGTATTGCCTAAAATATCGCCATGCAAAGGTGGCCTTGTTGTGTACCATTAAGAACCCTGAAGAAGCTCATGCCCTCTATATAGAACATGATTTATAGCTTCCAGCACCTCTCAGACGTTTATATGTAAAGACTTACTGTATTTTTCGCTTTATAAGACGCACCTAGATTTTAGAGGAGGAAAATAGGAAAAAAATATTGTGAACTCCCCCAGACCAGGCAGGGAGATATTACAGGAGGAATAAAGAGTAGCAGTACTGCCACGGAATGAAGTATATACCACTTGTCAACCTGCCATTCAGGATCCAGGAAAGCTGCGTGTAAATGTAATGGTGATCTTATTACTTATCACCCAGCTTTGTAAGAGCCTTGAATGTCATGTTTGACTGGTTATAGCAATACATGTTGTATACATGCTTGCATAACTCTGCATTTGGCATTCAGGATCCTGGAAGAGCTGATTGACAATGTAATGAGGATTCCATTAGCTGCTCCTCAACTTTTCAAGATCCTGCATGGCATGTCTCATTATGGAGAGGTATGGTGTATATATCTGTTCACAACTAGGCACAAATGTATACACCATACAGGCAGCTCTCTTCCCTCTCCCGTCCCCCTCTGCTATGTAGCCTTGGCATTTATAGAGGTTCTTCAAAGATGTCCATTTGCTCAGATCTCATGGTGCCCTATCTCCCTGGTTTCCTCTTGCTCTTTTACTTTCTCTCTCCCTCCTGTTACCCCTGCCTGTGATCAGGGCATGCTCTCCCCTGGGATGCTGTCAGGTGCTCAGGGTTCTTTAATCTGTATTACGCCCCCGGTGTCATTGTCTACACCTGCTCAGCAAGTGTGGGAATGTCAAGTGTCCCATCCCAGCAGCAATGACTCTGGCTACAGGTCCTCTGATCTCTACTTTATGTCCTTCCCAACCTCACCAGAGAGCTCAGGAAAATACCAGCCGCAGGTGTGCAACTATGGACCGAGATGTCATGTTCTATATAGAACCAGGCGTGATCCCCCTACAGCTCATTGATGAGGGGAGCACCAGTTCCCTTTCATTAATGAGCTGTTTGTACAAGTGCTGGACGCTGCTATGGATCAGACCTGCGATGTTTATCAGACTGTTGGCTCCATAGCAGGAGCCGCCCACCCGTACAACAGCTCCCTGTTGGAGTCTGCTTGCGGGACTCAAAATGCAGCATGCCGCGATTCTCCATGGTGAGCCTATCTGTCAGAGAGAGTTTCAGCAACGTCCGTAACTTTGTGAGGTCGCTATTCCCAGTTGGGGACAGAGTGCAGATGATAAAACGGCAAAGTGTCTTGCAATTTGCCCATTCAGTTTTTATGTCAAGGGGTCACAGTGCCTGGTTATTTAAATTATAAATACCAGCTCTACCACATCTCTTTAGGTGCCTCCTATCAGGGGCATGTGTTGGGAGTGCCTCCTGATATTTTTCTAAGAGGCATCTCAATGAATAGGTATACACACCCCATTGTCTAGGTATACAGCGGGATGTGGCACATAGGGTCCCATAACATAAAGTATATACCATGCAGTATGTATTTTTTAATAAAGTGTACCAATGTATGTAATACTGAAACCTACTGTCCTATTGCATACCATTGAGAAAAAGCATGCTGGCCTGAAAGCATACTTCTTCAACCTCGGTGAGGAGGTATCTGGGGATACACATCAAACATAGGACTCAATGTGATGTGATCTTAGTCTGAAGGAAATAAGGAGCAAACAACGTGAGTAAAAACACTGGTAATAGCGATGTAACAAATAACCATGGAGCCCCACAGAAAACCCTGTATTCCAAAAAAGATTTTAAATTCAAACTGCACAGCTTATTTCCTTATGTTTTACCATGTTTTCAAAACATCATGACATTTTCTGTAATTTGATTTCCTTGAATGCTATATAACTTTAGAATAGCCAATACCTCTTCCTACATATACTGTCACCAGGCAGGAATGCATGGAAATAGGAGTAGCTAATAATAATAGTTATGAACTATAGAGGCGGCTTACAAAGGTTTATACTGTATCATCATAGTAATAGTCTGATAATAATAATTTAAACAATTTACAGTTAATAGCTAAATATATTTATCAGTGATAAAATGTTCATATACAATAAAATAGTAGCAAAAATAATTCCCTACTCTATCAATAAGCAATAATGGTAAATTCATAATATGGTTTTACTAAGAAAATTATGTTTCAGCATATAATACCAGATTATTTATTTATACTTATTTTCTGATGGAATTACTTGTATAGTGCTTAAAAATACTATAATTTTAAAACATATTCTTCCAAAATCAACATTTTCCTTTTCTCGTCTACTCATTGGCTGCATTCTCACTATTGGCCAGCAGAGGGTAGTCTTGTCATCCAGTCCTTCATTTCAGCAGCACTAGAGAATATGCTCATGTCAGCCCTGCGCTCTCCTCCCCCTGGCTCAGTGATTCACCCTCCCATCGTTTCTCTCACACAAAGAAGAGCTGCAGCGCTGATGAGAGCCCTGTGGATGATTGTTTTCCTCAGATGGATTATATTTTTGGGAATATGGACAGATAAATTCATGATCCTCATGCAGCTGGGATTACACAGGATCTACATGACATCAAATATCAAGGCAATCATTTAAGATATGGACATCAGAGGCTTTTGTCAGTGCTGGAAATGGCAAGTAGTCTGCTCCTTTCTCCTTTGTAGCTGGGGCTGGGTCTCTGGGCAGCTGCGTTATTCTATTGTTGAGGAGTCTGAGCCGGGGACATTGGTAGGAAATGTAGCTCAGGATTTGGGGATAAAACGTGCAGAGCTCTCTCAGCGCAGGATCCATCTGAGATCTGAGCAATCCAAACAATATTTCAGTGTAAATCAGAACAATGGAGGGTTGGTTGTGAAGGAGAGGATTGATAGGGAGAGCCTGTGTGGATCTAGTCCCCGCTGCTTACTGCAGTTAGAGGTTGTGGCTGAGAATCCTCTGGAGCTTATTAGTCTGGAGATAGAGATTCTGGATATTAATGATAATTCTCCCACATTCTCATCTAATCATCGTATTATAGAGATCACAGAATTACTTACAAGTCCCGGTGTTTGGTTTGCATTAGAGATTGCAGAGGATTTAGATGTCGGTGTGAATGGTGTTAGTCAGTATACACTGAATACAAATCCTTATTTCTCATTGTCTGTTAAGAATCGTAAGGATGGAACGCTCATCCCTCAGCTGATACTAGAGAAGGTTTTAGATAGAGAAGAGAAACAAGAACATCACCTCATTCTCACAGCTATTGATGGAGGAGAACCGGCCAGATCAGGGACCTGCAGAATAACAGTCCTTGTATTAGATATTAATGATAATCCTCCAGTCTTTAATCAGTCAGTTTATAAAGTCAGTATAAGGGAGAATCTGCCATTGAAAACTGTCATATTAACCCTGAATGCGACAGATCAGGATGACGGAGCAAATGGGGAGATTCAGTTCTCCTTTGATGATCACACATCTGGATCTGCTAGAAAAATATTTTCTCTTAATGATCAAAATGGGGAGATTCATATTAATGGACTGGTGGATTTTGAACAGCAGAACTTTTATGAATTATCTATAAAGGCTGTAGACAAAGGTGTTCCCAAATTAGTAGGAAACTGCATAGTTCAAGTGGAAATACAAGATGAGAATGACAATCTCCCCAAAATTACATTTACCTCAGTGGCTAATGATATTCTGGAAAATGCACCATCTGGGGATGTTGTAGGATTTATTAATGTAGTTGACAAGGATTCTGGGAAAAATGGAGAAATAAGATTGGATTTATCACCAAATGTGCCTTTTAAGATCAGACCTGTTAAAAATCGTTATGCATTGGTGATAGATGGGAATCTGGATAGAGAGGAAACCCCCCAATACACTATAGAGCTGACAGCCTTTGATTTAGGGTCTCCTCCTCTATACAGTAAAACCAGCGTCACCCTCAGGGTGTCAGATATTAATGATAATGCTCCGCTGTTCACACAGTCTACTTATAATGCTTTCATTAAGGAGAACAGTGACCCAGGGACTCTCCTATGTACAGTATCTGCTAGCGACCTAGATGAGGGGGTTAATTCTGATCTGGTTTACTCCATAGTGGAGAGTCAGATTGACGGCTCCTCTGTCTCCTCCTTTGTCTACATTCATTCTAATGATGGGAATATATACGCTCAGCGTTCCTTTGACTATGAGCAGATCCAGGTTTTACAAATCACCATAAGGGTAGAAGACTCAGGATCTCCACAGTTATCTTCCACTGTTCCCGTCTTTCTCTTCATTCTGGATACAAATGACAATCCCCCCACCCTGCTGTATCCAGAACACTCTGAAGACCTCATTGTCCAAGAGAGGATCCCAAAGTCTACAAGTGCCGGATATCTGGTGACAAAACTGTCCGCAGTGGATCTGGACTCTGGTCACAATGCCTGGCTGCTGTTTACTCTCATCCACCCCATCAATTACTCATCATTTCAGGTGTCTAAACACACCGGAGAGGTGAGAACTGTAAGAGGATTCCAGGAAGCCGAGAACATGGAGCAACAACTTGTCATTTCTATCAGTGATCAGGGGAGTCCTCCATTATCCACCACAGTGACGGTACTTATTAGTATGGCAGATGAGGTTATAGTGGAAAGACCAAAATCTGGGGACTTCCTGACACATTCCAAACCCCCATCAGATATGACTCTGTATTTAATCATCTCCCTGGTGGCCATCAGCTTAGTGTCACTTGTTACCTTCATGATATTATTGGTGAAGTGTCTGAGGAAGGACAGTTATGATTGGGGCAGTAGTTGCTGTTTACTTGGTGGATCCCAATCCAAACCCTACACAGATCAGTATCAGCCGGCTCTGTACCTGAACACAGACGGGACCTTAAAGTACATGGAGGTCAGGATGGTTCCTCCAGGGTCCCAGGGGCAGAGTTACCAAACTCATTTACCCCCGGCCCCGGAACAGCAAGATTTCAGTATTGTGCAGCCTGTAAATTATCCTCAACTAAAGGATATATATCAAGAAGCCTCAACTGAGGGGGAATCACTGAATGATCCAAACAACGTAAGTGACAATATTATAGTCTGATGACATTTTTAGTTGTTTATGTATTAAAATTGAAACAGAAATGATGTGTTATAACTTAATTATTTATACTGCTTTTATTGTTGATAACCTGTTGATATTGTTATACTAACGTCTGCTTGATATAAATTATTCGCCTCTGGCTAGCACATAACGTGTGGGCCTAAGATATTGCAGCCAGATTCTGCTTTGTGAGCGCACCTATTGGCTTCTCTGACAAATAGGAGGACAACAATAGTAATAAAAGTGGTTCTTGATTGATGTATATTCTGTAATACTGCCTAGCAGCTTCAAATTTTGCCTTTGTTGATTGGTCTTTATGTAAGAATATTAGTAATTAAATTAATAAGTTGTTTTGTAATTACATTACATTGCCTTAAATTTATAACATTATTTGTTGTTATTACGCATTTATTCATGCCCAATCCTCGGCGATCCCAGAGGAGAGCTCTCTCCATGTATTTCGGTTTTACATTTTTTACTTTTAAAAAATATTCTACATGGTCATAATATAAATATTCAGGTATTTATAAAGAATTGAAGTCTAGCGGTGCTTTTATAACCTTTGTTGCTTTATAAATTGATTACCTACAGTAAGGCCCAATGCCCACGGATGGATTATCGCTGCGGAAATCGCAGCCAGACAATCGCTGTGAATTTCGAAGCAATAACCGTCTATAGACATGTTTTGTTAAATGATTCTCCCCTGCCCATGAGCGGAAATCAACTGCAATTTTCCACTCACGGAGGAGAATCGCAGGATGCTCTATTTTGTGCAGAAAAATGCACGGACAGCTTCGATTGTAATTAATGGAAGCCGTCCGTCCCGTGACATTTCCGTTGTGAAGTGTTTTCTAAACTTTATAACATTTTCTGTAATTTGGTTTCCTTGAATGCATAATTTACCTTAATCTTGCTATACTACTTTACAATAGTAAATACCTCTTGCTGCATATACTGGCACCAGGCAGGAATTCATGGAAATAGAAGAAGTGCTTAATAATAATAGTTATTCACTATGTAGGCCACTGCCAACTATGTATACTGTACCAATATTATAATAGTCTAATAATAATAGAAACAATTTACAGTTAATAACTAAATATATTTATCACTGATAAAATGTTCATATACAATAGAAAACTAACAAAAATACTTCCCTACTATATAAACAAGCAGAAGCTGGTAAATTCACAATATGATGTTACTAAGAAAATTATGTGTGTTTGTATATATTACCAGATTATTTATACTTTTTTTATAGACTGATTTGTATAGTACTTAAACATACTATAATTTTAAAACACATTCTTTCAATATCACCATTTTCCTATTCTCGTCTACTTTTAACTGCATTCTAACTATTTGCCAGTAGAGGGTAGTCTTGTCATCCAGTCCTTCATTTCAGCAGCACTAGAGAATGTGCTCATGTCAGCCCTGCGCTCTCCTCCCCCTGGCTCAGTGATTCACCCTCCCATCGTTTCTCTCACACAAAGAAGAGCTGCAGCGCTGATGAGAGCCCTGTGGATGATTGTTTTCCTCAGATGGATTATATTTTTGGAAATATGGACCTATTAAATTCATGATCCCCATGCAGCTGGGATTACACAGCATCTACATGACATCAAATATCAAGGAAATCATTTAAGATATGGACAACAGAGGCTTTTGTCAGTGCTGGAAATGGCAAGTAGTCTGCTCCTTTCTCCTTTGTAGCTGGGGCTGGGTCTCTGGGCAGCTGCGTTATTCTATTGTTGAGGAGTCTGAGCCGGGGACATTGGTAGGAAATGTAGCTCAGGATCTGGGGATAAAACGTGCCGAGCTCTCTCAGCGCAGGATCCATCTGAGATCTGAGCAATCCCAGCAATATTTCAGTGTAAATCAGGACAATGGAGGGTTGGTTGTGAAGGAGAGGATTGATAGGGAGAGCCTGTGTGGATCTAGTCCCCGCTGCTTACTGCAGCTAGAGGCTGTGGCTGAGAATCCTCTGGAGCTTATTAGTCTGGAGATAGAGATTCTGGATATTAATGATAATTCTCCCACATTCTCATCTAGTGATAGCATTATTGAAATCACTGAAGTGTTTACAAGTCCCGGGGCTCGGTTTGCCTTAGAAATTGCTAAAGATTTAGATGTTGGTGTGAATGGTGTCAGTCAGTATACACTCAATACAAATCCTTATTTCTCATTGTCTGTGAAGAATCGTAATGACGGAACGCTCATCCCTCAGCTGATACTAGAGAAGGTTTTAGATAGAGAAGAGAAACAAGAACATCACCTCATTCTCACAGCTATTGATGGAGGAGAACCGGCCAGATCAGGGACCTGCAGAATAACAGTCCTTGTATTAGATATTAATGATAATCCTCCAGTCTTTAATCAGTCAGTTTATAAGGTCAGTATAAGTGAGAATCTGCCATTGAAAACTGTCATATTAACCCTGAATGCGACAGATCAGGATGACGGAGCAAATGGGGAGATTCAGTTTTCTTTTGATGGCCACACGTCTGATTATGCTAGAAAAAGATTTTCACTAAATGATCAAACAGGAGAGATTTATACAAATGGATGGGTGGATTTTGAAGAAAAAAACATTTACGAATTATCAATCAAAGCAATAGATAAAGGACTTCCCAAATTAGAAGGAAACTGCTTAGTACATGTGGAAATAGAAGATGAAAATGACAATCCTCCTGAAATTAAATTTACCTCAGTGGCTAATGACATTCCTGAAAATGCACCATCTGGGGATATTATAGGTTTTATTAATGTAAGAGACAAGGATTCTGGGAAAAATGGAGAAGTAAAGCTGGACTTATCACCAAATGTGCCTTTTAAAATCAGACCTGTTAAAAATCGTTATGCATTGGTGACAGATGGGAATCTGGATAGAGAGGAAACCCCCCAATACACTATAGAGCTGACAGCCTTTGATTTAGGGTCTCCTCCTCTATACAGTAAAACCAGCGTCACCCTCAGGGTGTCAGATATTAATGATAATGCTCCGCTGTTCACACAGTCTACTTATAATGCTTTCATTAAGGAGAACAGTGACCCGGGGACTCTCCTATGTACAGTATCTGCTAGTGACCTAGATGAGGGGGTTAATTCTGATCTGGTTTACTCCATAGTGGAGAGTCAGATTGACGGCTCCTCTGTCTCCTCCTTTGTCTACATTCATTCTAATGATGGGAATATATACGCTCAGCGTTCCTTTGACTATGAGCAGATCCAGGTTTTACAAATCACCATAAAGGTGGAAGACTCAGGATCTCCACAGTTATCTTCCACTGTTCCCGTCTTTCTCTTCATTCTGGATACAAATGACAATCCCCCCACCCTGCTGTATCCAGAACACTCTGAAGACCTCATTGTCCAAGAGAGGATCCCAAAGTCTACAAGTGCCGGATATCTGGTGACAAAACTGTCCGCAGTGGATCTGGACTCTGGTCACAATGCCTGGCTGCTGTTTACTCTCATCCACCCCATCAATTACTCATCATTTCAGGTGTCTAAACACACCGGAGAGGTGAGAACTGTAAGAGGATTCCAGGAAGCCGAGAACATGGAGCAACAACTTGTCATTTCTATCAGTGATCAGGGGAGTCCTCCATTATCCACCACAGTGACGGTACTTGTCAGTATGGCAGATGAGGTTATAGTGGAAAGACCCAAATCTGGGGACTTCCTGACAAATTCCAAACCCCCATCAGATATGACTCTGTATTTAATCATCTCCCTGGTGGCCATCAGCTTAGTGTCACTTGTTACCTTCATGATATTATTGGTGAAGTGTCTGAGGAAGGACAGTTATGATTGGAGCAGTAGTTGCTGTTTACTTGGTGGATCCCAATCCAAACCCTACACAGATCAGTATCAGCCGGCTCTGTACCTGAACACAGACGGGACCTTAAAGTACATGGAGGTCAGGATGGTTCCTCCAGGGTCCCAGGGGCTGAGTTACCAAACTCATTTACCCCCGGCCCCGGAACAGCAAGATTTCAGTATTGTGCAGCCTGTAAATTATCCCCAACTAAAGGATATATATCAAGAAGCCTCATCTGAGGGGGAATCACTGAATGATCCGAACAATGTAAGTCAAATTATTACAGTGTGATTACAAGTTTAGGTGATAAAATTGAAATGTAAATTAAGTGATATAATTGTGCTATTTATTCTTCTTTAATTACAATTTTTAGATATTGTTATGTTGATAAAAAAATAATTAGCCTCTGACTTGTCTATACGTTTAGGAGATCAGGTTTTCTCTAAGTCATGCTGCTTGAGGTCGCCCAAAGACCTCACTGCCAATTGCATATGTCACACATAAAGTGCCCGTTGGGGTGCCACTATGAAGTGGAAAAAAGCTCTGGCATCATCAGCTTGGTTGTCTGTGTTTTTACTGTGCAAAAATACACAGTTGGCCGCCTGCAGACAGCCGGGTCGGATCCCCTGTGGGAATTATAGCAGCGGTATCCGACCCGTGCCCCAGCAGGGACCAGTGCGCCTCTCACCTTCTCCCGTGGTTTCGGCTCCGATGTGTCGGCTGTCGGCCAGCCAGCACATGTGCAGAGCGGAGCGGGGGAGCCAGGAGTGACATTTCTGTGCCGGCCTCTGCGAGACCCGCACAGAAATAGAGCATGCTGCGATTAGTTTTCTGTGTGTATTTTCACGGGGACAAATCACGGCCATCTGCATAGGATTACGTTTTGTAATTCAATCCTATGCAGGCGGGCACGGGTAGAAATTCTGCGGGAAATCCCACAGCGGAATTTCTGCCCGTGTGCAGGGGGCTGTAGAAATGCAGGCAAACGTGCGCTTTAACACATAAAAATGCAGCTCTGCATGCAGCTAAAGCCTGCATAAATATGCAGTGTTTCTACATACGGTTGTATGAGGGTGGCCTCAGATCGCTCTCACATAGGATGCTTTTTACAGCAATCAGCGCACCGTTCCAAATGCCAGCATTCATTTCAATGAGTCCTCATGGAACAGTGTTCAAACATGGCGATTTTCGAGCGCTGTCAGCTCTATTTTCGTGCATTTTAGCTCTTTTTAACACACCTCATCACCCATCACAGTGATGTGGTGTCTTAAAAACCACTGTCAAACACTGTAACGTGCATTCAAAAATGCTGCATAAAAATTGTGCTAAAATGCTGCAGTTTCCCGTAGCGTTTTCTGAACGCATGTGTCAGAGCAGCCTAAGGCTGCCTGACCACTGGCGATGATCCGCTAGCAATAAATCGCCCGTGGATCACGCTCTGTAATGCTTTCCATAGAATTACTATGAATAGTGCAGTGCCAGCGTCCACATGCGGAGAATCATAGTGATTCTGCGCTCCTGGGTTTCAAATCGTGGCATGGGGGCCTTATAGTAATAACTAAAGTAACAAGTTGATTTATAATTACTTTCTCTTGTCTTAAATCAGTAACGATATTGACTGAGCTGCTAAAAAAAATAATCTTCATGGCCATAATATCAATATTTAGCTGTTTATGAATAGTTGATGTTTATTTTTCTTAGGATCTTTGTTGCTATACAAATGATAACCTACCTAATATCCAGAGTCACTTCACTGTTGATTTGTTAAAGGGAACCTGTCACATCCCATAAGCACTATAAACTAAGGCCGGCTGCACACGACCGGATTTCAGTTGTGGAATTCGCTATCATCACCTGCGCGGACGATCTGTGGTATTCCGCACCCATTGAAAAAATAGAGCAGTCACATTTCCGCTCAGATGAGTGGATAGCAATTGCGATTTCCGCGAGTGGATTTAAAATCACAGCATGTTCTATTTTTGTGCGGACTCCGGCAACAATATTGAGAAAAAGCATGGAAGTATATGCATTTTCTGGTATAACATCCAGGAGTTGTTGTATCCCCAACCCAACATGGGAAAAATTTGAAAGCATTATGAGAATAAGAGCGTGGGTTCAACACATTTTTGAGGCATTACACAGTTGTTAAAGGGGTTGTCCCGCGAAAGCAAGTGGGGGTATACACTTCTGTATGGCCATATTAATGCACTTTGTAATGTACATCGTGCATTAATTATGAGCCATACAGAAGTTATTCACTTACCTGTTCCGTTGCTAGCGTCCTCGTCTCCATGGTGCCGTCTAATTTCAGCGTCTAATCACCCGATTAGACGCGCTTGCGCAGTCCGGTCTTCTCCCTGGTGAATGGGGCCGCTCGTGCCGGAGAGCTGCTCCTCGTAGCTCCGCCCCGTCACGTGTGCCGATTCCAGCCAATCAGGAGGCTGGAATCGGCAATGGAACGCACAGAGCCCACGGTGCACCATGGGAGAAGACCTGCGGTCCACCGTGGGTGAAGATCCCGGCGGCCATCTTCGCAAGGTAAGTAAGAAGTCACCGGAGCGCGGGGATTTGGGTAAGTACTATCCGTTTTTTGTTTTTTTTTAAACCCCTGCATCGGGTTTGTCTCGCGCCGAACGGGGGGGCTATTGAAAAAAAAAAAACGTTTTGGCGCGGGACAACCCCTTTAACTTTAGTCTAGATTTACCACATCACACATTGCCTAGCTTTGAAATACAGTAATATTTGAGATAAGACTTTTAAAATGACAGATTGAGCCTGTCTATGCTCTTAGAGGAAGATGATCGCTGAATATCGTAGCTTTTTTCTACCACTTGGTCATTTTGCAGATGTTGTTGTTTCTGATTTTAGAGCAGGATCTGGTAATTCTCTAGCGGACAGAGATGATGAGGCTCCCATTTATGATAATAATTAAAGTATTAGTTCTACATTGTTACTATGGGAAATGATTTATTAATATTAATATATACTTGTATTATATGCAATTTCACACATATGTCTATTAGATAAATAATAAATTAAATGTCCATTAATTGTGGACCATGAAACAGTGTCAGAAGTCTGGATACACGAAGACTTATTACATGTTTATGTTTTTTTTCTTTTGCATATTTAAGTTTTCTTGTTATATACGTTAATCTCACTTGCTTTAACTTAGCCACAAAAAACATGCATTGTCTTGTATATTGATACATGTGAAACTGAAATCATGGAGCATTCTGGTGTTATATGACTTTAAAACATTGCATTGGAATCAGGACCTAGCAGTAGGTGGAAGCTGAATGGATTACAAACACCAACTGTGTTTTAGAATTCTATACTATCACTTTGACACACAAAGATATTGCAGTGTAAACAGTATACAGTACTACATATCTGGCCATTTACAGGGTTGTTCAATTGTTTTAAAGACGCTCATAACAAAAATGCAAGAAAGTTTCTAGACACATCTGTAACTTTGTGGGGTTACTATTGGCAGCCAGGAAGACAAAGTGCAAATGATAGATGTGCAAAGGGAATTGTAATTTGTACTACTAGTTCTAATGTCAAGTCTTGTTATTTAAAGTATAAATAGTGACCCAATTAAGGCCCTGTGACATCATCTTAAAAGTCTTCCATCGGGGTAAGCACTAGGAGCATCTTCTGATATATGCCTTCAATTGAAAGCTATGATATTTCCAACTGTGTGCATACAGTGGGATATATTGCAAATAGGTTGCCATTGAAAAGTTAGAAGGTTTACTTGGTAGTATGCATTTTTTTCTGTATACTTAGTAAGGGATAGTGTAGTGTACCATGTAATTCCATATCACAGAAAGAGGTATACAGATGTATACCAAGCCAGGGGAGGCCAAAAGTACACACTGTAAGCCCAATTTAGGTAACTCAGCACTATGAATGCATTTGACGTATACATCTGAATTTTTTCCAAGTATAGTTTGTTTGTCAAACATACAATATAATGTAATGTGAACATAGCCTTATGGGGAATAATGGACAAATGAGCATAAGCACTAGTGATAGTGATATAACAAGTTACTATGGGGCCCCATAGCAGACTCAAGAATGACTTGAACCTGATACATGGTAGTAAAATAAAGTCCCAAGCAATTGCATTTGTATTCCTAAAAGATGAAGAGGTTGATTATTTTTTTTATATTTTTAATATGTTGACCCTTTCCATTAGGGCTCAGTCACACGGGCGCATCGGGACCCGTACACCGGCGCCAATGCGCCCGTGTGACTGAGCAGTTACTGCAGAAAGAAGACGGCCGTACCTGCAGACGGATGTCTCTCTGCAGCGCTGATGAAAGAACACATGATCAGCAAAGAAGCCGGTCACATGTTCTTTCCTCCGGCGCTGCAGAGAGACGTCCGTCTTCAGGTACAGCCGTCTGCTACCTGCAGTAACACGGGCGCTGATGTGCCCAGGTGACTGAGCCCTTACTATACGATATTTTTGAAATAAACAATTTCGATTACCATATCATTTACATTAATCCTGTTTTATTTGGAAATATCTTGGTTACTGATTCTGATATTCACAGAAAGAATGTTGAGCAGTAGTCATAATAGTTATGTGCTACATAGGCCATTTTTTAACTTAAATATTACTGTACTATGGAATATTAACAGAACGAATTACTTAGAATGTCAGTAAGCAGAAGCAGGTAAATTCAGATGATTTTTACAAAAAAAAAGTATGTGAGTCTGTATATAATAACAGTTTCCTATTTAGTTTTTTGTTTACTCATTTATTTCTGATAGGATGATTTTTATATGGTTTAACAATATGTTTTAAAAACCAAGACTTTTGTTTCTATATCTCTGTTGTCCTTTTCTGTTCTACTTCTTTGCTGCATTCTCACTATTGGCCAGTAGAGGGTAGTCTTGTCATCCAGTCCTTCATTTCAGCAGCACTAGAGAATGTGCTCATGACAGCCCTGCGCTCTCCTCCCCCTGGCTCAGTGATTCACCCTCCCTTCGTTTCTCTCACACAAAGAAGAGCTGCAGCGCTGATGAGAGCCCTGTGGATGATTGTTTTCCTCAGATGGATTATATTTTTGGGAATATGGACAGATAAATTCATGATCCTCATGCATCTGGGATTACACAGCATCTACATGACATCAAATAGCAAGGCAATCATTTAAGATATGGACATCAGAGGCTTTTATCAGTGCTGGAAATGGCAAGTAGTCTGCTCCTTTCTTCTTCTTTGTAGCAGGGGCTGGGTCTCTGGGCAGCTGCGTTATTCTATTATTGAGGAGTCTGAGCCGGGTACATTGGTAGGAAATGTAGCTCAGGATCTGGGGATAAAACGTGCAGAGCTCTCTCAGCGCAGGATCCATTTTAGATCTGAGCAATCCCAACAATATTTCAGTGTAAATCAGGACAATGGAGGGTTGGTTGTGAAGGAGAGGATTGATAGGGAGAGCCTGTGTGGATCTAGTCCCCGCTGCTTACTGCAGTTAGAGGTTGTGGCTGACAATCCTCTGGAGCTTATTAGTCTGGAGATAGAGATTCTGGATATTAATGATAATTCTCCTATATTTTTATCTAATAATCACAATATTCAAATAACAGAATTATTAGCAAGCCCCGGTTCTCGGTTTGCTTTAGACATTGCTAAGGATGTAGATGTCGGTGTGAACGGTGTCAGTCAGTATACACTGAATACAAATCCTTATTTCTCATTGTCTGTGAAGAATCGTAAAGATGGAACGCTCATCCCTCAGCTGATACTAGAGAAGGTTTTAGATAGAGAAGAGAAACAAGAACATCACCTCATTCTCACAGCTATTGATGGAGGAGAACCGGCCAGATCAGGGACCTGCAGAATAACAGTCCTTGTATTAGATATTAATGATAATCCTCCAGTCTTTAATCAGTCAGTTTATAAAGTCAGTATAAGGGAGAATCTGCCATTGAAAACTGTCATATTAACCCTGAATGCGACAGATCAGGATGACGGAGCAAATGGGGAGATTGAGTTTTCTTTTGATGGCCACACATTTGAATCTGCAAGAAAAATATTTTATCTAGATAATCAAACTGGAGACATTTCCATTAGTGGACTGGTGGATTTTGAAGAACAGAGCTTGTATGAATTATCTATTAAAGCCGAAGACAAAGGTTTTCCCAAATTAGAGGGGAACTGCATAGTTTATGTGGAAATAGAAGATGTCAATGATAATCCCCCAGAAATAACATTTTCCACAGTGACTAATAATATCCCAGAAAATGCCCTAATAGGGACAGTTGTAGGATTTATTAATGTAAATGACAAGGATTCTGGAAAAAATGGAGAAATAAGACTAACTCTATCACCAAATGTGCCTTTTAGAATAAGATCCAATCAGAACCGTTATGCATTGGTGACAGATGGGAATCTGGATAGAGAGGAAACCCCCCAATACACTATAGAGCTGACAGCCTCTGATTTAGGGTCTCCTCCTCTATACAGTAAAACCAGCGTCACCCTCAGGGTATCAGATATTAATGATAATGCTCCGCTGTTCACACAGTCTACTTATAATGCTTTCATTAAGGAGAACAGTGACCCAGGGACGCTCCTATGTACAGTATCTGCTAGCGACCTAGATGAGGGGGTTAATTCTGATCTGGTTTACTCCATAGTGGAGAGTCAGATTGATGGCTCCTCTGTCTCCTCCTTTGTCTACATTCATTCTAATGATGGGAATATATATGCTCAGCGTTCCTTTGACTATGAGCAGATCCAGGTTTTACAAATCACCATAAAGGTAGAAGACTCAGGATCCCCTCAGTTATCTTCCACTGTTCCCGTCTTTCTCTTCATTCTGGATACAAATGACAATCCCCCCACCCTGCTGTATCCAGAACACTCTGAAGACCTCATTGTCCAAGAGAGGATCCCAAAGTCTACAAGTGCCGGATATCTGGTGACAAAACTGTCCGCAGTGGATTTGGACTCTGGTCACAATGCCTGGCTGCTGTTTACTCTCATCCACCCCATCAATTACTCATCATTTCAAGTGTCTAAACACACCGGAGAGGTGAGAACTGTAAGAGGATTCCAGGAAGCCGAGAACATGGAGCAACAACTGGTCATTTCTATCAGTGATCAGGGGAGTCCTCCATTATCCACCACAGTGACGGTACTTGTCAGTATGGCAGATGAGGTTATAGTGGAAAGACCCAAATCTGGGGACTTCCTGACAAATTCCAAACCCCCATCAGATATGACTCTGTATTTAATCATCTCCCTGGTGGCCATCAGCTTAGTGTCACTTGTTACCTTCATGATATTATTGGTGAAGTGTCTGAGGAAGGACAGTTATGATTGGAGCAGTAGTTGCTGTTTACTTGGTGGATCCCAATCCAAAGCCTACACAGATCAGTATCAGCCGGCTCTGTACCTGAACACAGACGGGACCTTAAAGTACATGGAGGTCAGGATGGTTCCTCCAGGGTCCCAGGGGCAGAGTTACCAAACTCATTTACCCCCGGCCCCGGAACAGCAAGATTTCAGTATTGTGCAGCCTGTAAATTATCCTCAACTAAAGGATATATATCAAGAAGCCTCATCTGAGGGGGAATCACTGAATGATCCAAACAATGTAAGTGGTGATATTATAGTATGATGACGTTTTTAGTTTAGGTGTTAAAATTGAAATTAAATTTACATGTTATAATTTAATTATACTGCTTTTATTACAACTTTTTGATATTGTTATACTAACGTCTGATTGATATAAATCATTAGCCTCTGGCTAGCACATAACTTTTGGGCTTCAGATATTGTAGTTGCACCCAGATTCTGCTTTGTGAGCGCTCCTATTGGCTTCTCTGACGTATAGGAGGACAATAGTAATAAAAATGGCACATGATTGTTAATGGTTCTTGATAGATGTATATATTGTAATAATGCCTAGGAGCTTCAAAGTTTGCCTTTGTTGAATGGTCTGTATGTAAGAGTAATAGTAACTAAATTAATGAGTTTGCTTTGTAAGTATATTACATTCTCTTAAGGCCTCGGTCGCACAGGCGTTTTTTCGCGCGATTTGCGGATCGCATGACGGATGCGCATCCGCAAATTGTGTGACCGGAGCCGAGGATTCGCCGAAAAATCTGCAGCTAGCAGCATTTTTGACGAAACGGCCCCGATGAAAGGAGCGCTGCCCGCTATCCTCTGCCATAGCCCTGGCAGAGGAGAACAATGTTTGCCCATTGAATTCAATGGAGTCGGCAATACAGCCGACTCCATTGAAAGCAATGGGCTGCCGGCAAGCGCTGGATGAATTTTCGAGGGAGGGCTTAAAAATATAAGCTCTTCCCTGAAAAACATCCTGAAAATGTGTAAAAAAAAAAAAAGTATACTCACCTTTTCCCTGCAGCCAGAGGTCAGCCGTGGCCGGCCGGCAGTTCTCCTGAACTGCTCTGTGTAGTATTCAGCAGGCGTGGATTTAAAATCAGCGCCTGCTGAATGGGCTGCCTCTGATTGGTCACAGCCCTCACCAATTAGAGGCAGCTCTCACTCACCCATTCATAAATTCATGAATGAATGGGTGAGTGAGTGTTGCCTCTGATTGGCTGAGCGCAGGGACCAATCAGAGGCAGCTCTCAGCTGTCATTCAATAGCTGTCATTCAATATGTTATGAGCAATATTTTGCATCAGTATTTGAAAGCCAAAATCAAGAGCTGAACCTGCAGAGAAGAAAACTATAAAATAATAATGGTTTCATAATGGTAAAATAAAATTGCAATATTAATTATATAGCGCATATTTTCTGTTTTCGTATTTTATAAGTAATGCCCATCAGTGGTGGAACATGGAAAGGCCTCGAAAGTCTAAACCTATTTATATACAATGAAGAGCTTTTATGAATTTTATTTATGTCTTTTACATATTTACATTTCTGTTATATATTATAGTCCTTTCAGCCGCTTAGAACTGTGCAATTTTATTATTCACTGACAGAATATATGTGATCCTAAATATCATAGGGCCATTCTGGCGTTGTATGACTATGAACCATCACATAGGAATCTGGACGTACTAGTAATGTTTGCTGCAGAAGGAATGCAAAGTGTTTTCAAACATCCACTGTGCTTATAGTTTTATACTATCACTTTGACACTCATGAAGTCATATACAGTATACCTGGCCATTTATAGAGCTTCTCGAATGATTTTTAACAGAAACAAAGCAAGAATGCAAAAGAGTGCAGATGATAAAAGGGCAAAGTGTCTTGCAGTTTGCCCACTCAGTTTTTATGCCAAGGGGACATGGTGCCTGTTTATTTAAATTATAATTACCTGACTCTGTCACGTCTCATTTAGAGCCATATCCGAGGTATGTGTTGGGAGTGTCAGCTGATATTAAGTTATTATAATGAAAGGCAATTTCAAATCGCAAAGCCATAAAAGAATTTGGGAGTACAAATTTATAACAACTTTTGACACCTTCAACAGAGGGTTAAATTCTTCAAGGGGATTCATGCGTGACTGGGAAGTATGAGAAATCTATAGGAGACATTACACACAGGCCTGGTGACCCACTAGCACTCATTCAGGGACCATAAAACCTTCACATCTTTATCAGTGGACTGTTTAAGTATTTATATATTTCTCTACTCATCCTTTGTTAGTATTCTTTTAAGTGCAAATTAATCAGATCCATGTCTGTGCCTTGTCATATGTATGTGTGTATATCTATATATATATATATATTTATATGTATGCCTCTTTGGATCTTTTTCATTACGCCTGAGGAAGAAGCCTGAGAGGTTTGAAAGCTCGCTATAACATCATGTATTTTTGTTAGCCAATAAAAGGTATCATATCTACAAGATTATTTGGTATCTCTTGCTGGGAACAATCCCATTCTGATATTTATCTGTATTAAATAGCTGAAAGGTGTCTCATTGTCTAGGTCTATAGCAGAATATGTTGCTCATAGGGTCCTATAAAATAAAGCATACACCATGCAGTATGCCCTTTTTTTTAACTATATATACCAGTATATAGAATACTGTAATTACTGTGCTATTTAATACCACAGATAAAGCTGTGCTGCCCTGTAAAAGGCCAAAGTTACACTCCTTCAACCTCTGTCGGGAGATTTCTGGACGAGCGCATCAAACATAGGACTCAATGTGATGTGAACTTAGCTTGAAGGGAATAAGGAGCAAACAACATGATTAAACACATTGGTGATAGCGATGTAACTAGTAACAATGGGGCCTCACAGCAAACCCTGTAGTCAATTTGTATTTTAAAAAAGATTTTATGTTTAGCACAAATTATTTCTTTATGTTTTACCATGTAATTGGTTTTCTAAACATCATGAGTCTCATGACATTTTCTGTAATTTTATTTCCTTGAATGCATGATTTACCTTATTCTTGCTATATTACTTTACAATAGTCAATACCTCTTGCTACATATACTGACACCAGGCAGGAATTCATGGAAATAGAAGTACCTAATAATAACAGTTATGCACTATCTAGAATGCTGTCAACTATTTATACTGTATCTTCATAGTAACAGTCTGATAATAATTGGAAGAATTTACAGTTAATAACTAAATATATTTCTCAGAGATAAAATGTTCATATACAATAAAAAACTAACAATAATATTTCCCTACTATATCAATAAGCAGATACTGGTAAATTCATATTATATTGTTACTAAGAAAATTATGTGTCAGCATATATTAGCAGATTATTTATTTAGACTTATTATGGAATAACTTGTATAGTGCTTAAAAATATTATCATTTCAAAACGTATTCTTTCTGCTCTAGTTATGGGCTGCATTCTCATTATTGGCCAGTAGAGGGTAGTCTTGTCATCCAGTACTTCATTTCAGCAGCACTACAGAATGTGCTCATGTCAGCCCTGTGCTCTCCTCCCCCTGGCTCAGTGATTCACCCTCCCATCGTTTCTCTCACACAAAGAAGAGCTGCAGCGCTGATGAGAGCCCTGTGGATGTTTGTTTCCTTCAGATGGATTATATTTTTGGGAATATGGACAGATAAATTCATGATCCTCATGCAGCTGGGATTACACAGCATCTACATGACATCAAATATCAAGGCAATCATTTAAGATATGGACATCAGAGGCTTTTGTCAGTGCTGGAAATGGCAAGTAGTCTGCTCCTTTCTCCTTTGTAGCTGGGGCTGGGTCTCTGGGCAGCTGCGTTATTCTATTGTTGAGGAGTCTGAGCCGGGGACATTGGTAGGAAATGTAGCTCAGGATCTGGGGATAAAACATGCAGAGCTCTCTCAGCGCAGGATCCATCTGAGATCTGAGCAATCCCAACAATATTTCAGTGTAAATCAGGACAATGGAGGGTTGGTTGTGAAGGAGAGGATTAATAGGGAGAGCCTGTGTGGATCTAGTCCCCGCTGCTTACTGCAGTTAGAGGTTGTGGCTGAGAATCCTCTGGAGCTTATTAGTCTGGAGATAGAGATTCTGGATATTAATGATAATTCCCCAACATTCTCATCTAATGATCGTATTATAGAGATCACAGAAATATTTGCAGGTCCGGGTGCTCGGTTTGCATTGGAAATTGCTGAGGATTTAGATGTTGGTGTGAACGGTGTCAGTCAGTATACACTGAATACAAATCCTTATTTCTCATTGTCTGTGAAGAATCGTAATGACGGAACGCTCATCCCTCAGCTGATACTAGAGAAGGTTTTAGATAGAGAAGAGAAACAAGAACATCACCTCATTCTCACAGCTATTGATGGAGGAGAACCGGCCAGATCAGGGACCTGCAGAATAACAGTCCTTGTATTAGATATTAATGATAATCCTCCAGTCTTTAATCAGTCAGTTTATAAGGTCAGTATAAGGGAGAATCTGCCATTGAAAACTGTCATATTAACCCTGAATGCGACAGATCAGGATGACGGAGCAAATGGGGAGATTGAGTTCTCCTATGATGAACACACTTCTAAATTTGCTAGAAAACTATTTGCTTTACATGAAAAAACTGGAGAGATTTATATTAATGGACTTGTTGATTTTGAAGAAAAAAGCTTTTATGAATTGTATATAAAGGCTGTAGACAAAGGATTTCCCAAATTAGAAGCAGGCTGCATGGTTCAAGTGGAGATAGAAGATGTGAATGACAATCTCCCTGAAATTACATTTACCTCAGTGGCTAATGATATTCCAGAAAATGCACCATCTGGGGATGTTGTAGGATTTATTAATGTGGATGACAAGGATTCTGGGAAAAATGGAGAAATAAAACTGGACTTATCACCAAATGTGCCTTTTAGAATAAGATCTCATCAGAATCGTTATGCATTGGTGACAGATGGGAATCTGGATAGAGAGGAAACCCCCCAATACACTATAGAGCTGACAGCCTCTGATTTAGGGTTTCCTCCTCTATACAGTAAAACCAGCGTCACCCTCAGGGTGTCAGATATTAATGATAATGCTCCACTGTTCACACAGTCTACTTATAATGCTTTCATTAAGGAGAACAGTGACCCAGGGACTCTCCTATGTACAGTATCTGCTAGCGACCTAGATGAGGGGGTTAATTCTGATCTGGTTTACTCCATAGTGGAGAGTCAGATTGACGGCTCCTCTGTCTCCTCCTTTGTCTACATTCATTCTAATGATGGGAATATATACGCTCAGCGCTCCTTTGACTATGAGCAGATCCAGGTTTTACAAATCACCATAAAGGTGGAAGACTCAGGATCTCCACAGTTATCTTCCACTGTTCCCGTCTTTCTCTTCATTCTGGATACAAATGACAATCCCCCCACCCTGCTGTATCCAGAACACTCTGAAGACCTCATTGTCCAAGAGAGGATCCCAAAGTCTACAAGTGCCGGATATCTGGTGACAAAACTGTCCGCAGTGGATCTGGACTCTGGTCACAATGCCTGGCTGCTGTTTACTCTCATCCACCCCATCAATTACTCATCATTTCAAGTGTCTAAACACACCGGAGAGGTGAGAACTGTAAGAGGATTCCAGGAAGCCGAGAACATGGAGCAACAACTTGTCATTTCTATCAGTGATCAGGGGAGTCCTCCATTATCCACCACAGTGACGGTACTTGTCAGTATGGCAGATGAGGTTATAGTGGAAAGACCCAAATCTGGGGACTTCCTGACAAATTCCAAACCCCCATCAGATATGACTCTGTATTTAATCATCTCCCTGGTGGCCATCAGCTTAGTGTCACTTGTTACCTTCATGATATTATTGGTGAAGTGTCTGAGGAAGGACAGTTATGATTGGAGCAGTAGTTGCTGTTTACTTGGTGGATCCCAATCCAAACCCTACATAGATCAGTATCAGCCGGCTCTGTACCTGAACACAGACGGGACCCTAAAGTACATGGAGGTCAGGATGGTTCCTCCAGGGTCCCAGGGGCAGAGTTACCAAACTCATTTACCCCCGGCCCCGGAACAGCAAGATTTCAGTATTGTGCAGCCTGTAAATTATCCTCAACTAAAGGATATATATCAAGAAGCCTCATCTGAGGGGGAATCACTGAATGATCCAAATAATGTAAGTGATAATACTACAGTTTAATAACAAGTTGACTTGTTTAGGTGCTAAAACTAAAATGTAAATTTTATTATATAATTATTTTTTTGTCTTTTTTAGATATTGTTATATTGATAAAAGTAATTAGCCTCTAACTGGAACATTTGGGTTCAGAAATTGTAGTTGTGCCTAAGTGCTGTTGATTGAGGTTGACCAATATAGGCCAAAGAGTGCTACAAATGGTACATGATTGTTTTTGTTTATTCTTAGAGATTTTGTATTAGGGCTCAGAAACTTCAAAATTTGTGTACTGCAGCATTTTACCGCTGTGTAAGCTACGGTAGCTCATCGCCACGTATGGCAGCAATTTTGGGCTGCGCTTGATAACGTATCTCACACATACTGTCATGCGCAGTCTTCCTTCTCTTTTTATTAAAATTTCCTGCTCTGTTGCTTAGCGACATATAAACTCAGCATATATGCAATTTAATAGCGTATGTACAGTATTTATAAGGCGCTCACAAAGAACAATAGGGCTCTGTCACACGTAATACGTGGTAAAATGCTGTGTTCCATTTTACACGCAAGTCTGAATGCATCAATGAAAATCAATATACTTTCATTCACTCCATTCATTGCATACTGTGGCACGTATATCGCGCACGTAATACACTGTTAAATGACTCTTGTGTGAGCCTGCCCTAAACCTGAAACATATTTGACTTAACTGTTTAAAATAATCTTCATGTTTATATATATAAATATTCAGCTGTTTATACATAGTTGATAGGGATGAGCGAGCGTACTCGGAAAAGCACTACTCGCTTGAGTAATTTGCTTTATCCGAGTATCGCAGTGCTCGTCCCTGAAGATTCGGGTGCCGCTGCGGCTGACAGGTGAGTCACAGCGGGGAGCAGGGGAGAGCGGGCGGGAGAGAGGGAGAGAAAGATATCCCCTCCGTTCCTCCCTGCTCTCCCCTGCAGCTCCCCGCTCCGTGGCGGCACCCGAATCTTCAGACACGAGCACAGCGATACTCGGATAAAGCAAATTACTCGAGCGAGTAGTGCTTTTCCGAGTACGCTCGCTCATCTCTAATAGTTGATGGTTATTTTTTTTGTATGTTTTTTGTTGCCATACAAATGCTATTCTAGAGAATATCCAGAGACACTTTGTTTTGACTTGTTAATCAAATCTTCTTATGGAACAGGCAATTAGGAGCTTGGGGATGTACTTGTCAGCGGTGGAAGTTGACACCCAGTCAGTTGGTTTGGATAACAGTGGGAAAATAGTCAAACTAACTGAAGGGGGTTGGACCCGATGACCCTTGAGGTCCCTTCCAACTCTACCATTCTATGACTGAGCGCCAACTTTCACCTGTGATAGTACAGGAATGAGGAACCAGATAAGTATAAAAAGCACATCCCTGGACTGGTGCTTATAGAATGTGACAGATTTCCTTTAAGGGTGCAGTCATGCAAGCGATTATTTAGTGCATGTATATGTGTGTTAAAATAATCGTACATCGCATGTGTTAAAAATCGTGTAATCGAAGCAAAAAAAAAAAGAAAGAATCGCACATAAAAATTTGCATATAATAGTGCAGTTGGTATCCCCTGCTGCAGCTGTGAGAGCTGCAGCAGGGGATTCCCTGAATGTGAAACCCCTGGATGCTGTCAGATCCAGGGGTTTCACCTTGTTGTCAATTGGGCCGGCGCAGCAACACAAGCCCTACTGAAAACATAGGGAGAATATTGCGCTCCTCTGCCACAGCTGTTGCAGGGGATTGCTTCATCCCCGCGATCCCCTCGTACCTCCACCTGACAATTCAGACATTGACCACCATCAGACTTTCAGGCTGGTGAGATCTGTGTAGAATTTTTTTTAGAAGTCCTCATTTATTGTGTTTACCCAAAAGATAACAGTCAATGATACTTTCATCTCAAAAAGTAAAGCAAAATTTGCCACAGCATGCATTGCGTTTCACTATTTTTCCTGCAGTATGGGTGACAATATTGTATGTGGGCGGGTGAGGTTTATGTACCAGAACATTGCTTTTTAATCCCAGTCTGGCCCTGGCCTGTGTTTAATAGACAGGTGAGCATTAAGGAATGTGCTCAGCTTCCAGCAGTAAGTGGTGTCCCAGATGCCAAGCCACACTGCATCTTTAGAATAGAATCTACCAAGTATATATGCATACTTTTTTTTGTCCTCTGTGAAGTAATGCTTTTTTTGGTTGGGGGTTGCAGGGAGGGGGCGCAGCAAAAAGAGTAGGGGCACCCCTGGTTAGGTGTATTATACAATTTAAAAAAACCTTAATTTTAATGACATACTATGAATGATCCTTAAGATAACATTATTATTGCAAATTCTGATTTAGGCATAAGAAGTAGATGCAGGTAATTTCAGGTTCATGTCATTGCCTTTTCAATCTGTCACGTACTTTGCTAATCTCTTTAGATTATAAGGGTATATTCACATAGGCAGTTTTTTTTCAGTCCTGAAAAATGGGACTAATGTTTTTGCAATTTTTACACAATTTTTATGCATTTCTGCAATCTTAGAGATGCTGATACAGTTGAAAGTGGGGATCGACCAGATGATCTTGGGCACTGCTCTAAAAATTCAAGGCTTAAAATGCAAATGCCTGGTAAGAGCAACTTCCTTGAACATGTACATCAGGTATAAGATGAAGTGATCACAAACAGCCACTGCGCTTTATAGTTCTGCACATACTAAGTCTATCTTCTCCCTGTGCAGTGTACTGATTATTGGAGAGGGATTCCTCTCTTCCCAGGACCTTCACCTGAAATTCTGCCACTTGCTCGGTCTTCCGGAAATGGTCCTGATGACATTCCAGCAAGTTGATGGACAGGGGTCTGCGGCTTGACAGAGGAACTGAGCCGGCCATATTGCTGCTGAACTTTTTATTAGGAAACAGGGATTAATAAGCAGCTTCTGAATTATTGGCGGTAAAGGCTCTTAAATGTGACAAACGGTTCAACAAATTGTCCATTAATAACAGTTTCTACAGTCCTGTGCTTTACCCTCGATATCAAAGATAGTCTCTCTTGGGCCTGAGGCCACAGTTGACTAGTAGTCACAGTTTTTGGCAAATCAAGACGATCCTCACACTTTTTGTCCTGTCTCTCCAGTGACAACTGTAGTCTCATGAATAGTTTTCAAAGTCCTTATATCAGTGCTCTGATATCGAAGTGAGAATGTTGGTCCAGGCCACCAGCAGTAGTAGGGCATGAGGTAGCCATAGACATCTTAGGCACCAAATCCATCAATCTCGATATTACAGGATATTCCAAAAATCGGAAACTTTCTGCCCCATGCTTCTTGACTTCTCACTTCTGGCTGGATACTAACTAACTGAAGGCCGTGCCAGTGGGCCTGTTACAACACCCAACTGGCAGCCACAGTTCACCATCCTGGTGTGGACTCTTCCTAGGTTTGAAGCTAAATACTAGTGAGTTAAAGGAGCTTCAATGAAGTCATGCCCCTCGTGACCCACCACAGCCAATAGAATAATAGACATATAAAAGATTAGAAACAATATGGAAAGAAACATTACTAATTGTGATTACTGGAGGTTGTGTTTGCATAACAAATCCTATGAACAGTGCTCAGATAATACAAACTTGGTAAGACATTCCCCAGAGCCTGTTACCACATGAACTCAAAATAAACATGGAATACACATACTCCCTATGTCAACAACAATTCTGACTTTGTGTGGCTGCTTTTCTCCATCTGTTTGTGTGGCATAGTGTAGCCTATCACATCATTCCATGCTGCATAAAAAAAGGCACTGATAATTATACAGGTCTGAAAGAGATCAAACGTACACTACTTTTGACTGATTTCCAATACCCTGTATGCCAAATATAGAACTAAACTTCATGTAAAAATAGCCTTATGGGAAATGTAGTGCAAAAAGGACAAAGAAACACTGGTGATAGCAATGTAACAAGTAACTATGGATGCCCCCCAAAAAAGTCTATCAATACATAAACTATGCATAGTAAAACAATGTCTCAATGGAATGTGTATTCCTGAAATATTTAATATTAAACTAACACAGACTGATCATTTTTTATATATCAGTGGTTTCAATTACTTTATTTTTTATGATTTAATTTTCCGAATAATTTACCTTAATGAGTTTTTTTGCAATAGCAGCTTGCTGAATATTATGGTATGTGATAAACGGAAAAAAGAATGCCTGAAAATCATCAAAATAATTATGTGCTCTATATGTTATTTTCAACTATTTATTCTCTAACGTCATTGTAATAATCTGCTAATAATTAAAATACTAAAGTAATAATACCTAAAACAGATTTTTTAGTAATCAGAAATTAGTATACTATGGAATAGTAACAAAACTGTTCATAAATATCATTATATAGATAATATACTCTTCATTAAGAAACCGATAGCATGTGTATCAGTGTAGATTAACAGTTTCCACTCCATTTGAAGACATATTTCACATATTTTTAACATGACTTGTATAGTGCTTAAGTATACATTTTTTAAAAATGAGGGTATTCCAATCTTTCTAGTATTTCTTACATCTTCTACTTATTTGCTGCATTCTCACTTTTGGCCAGTAGAGGGTAGTCTTGTCATCCAGTCCTTCATTTCAGCAGCACTAGAGAATGTGCTCATGTCAGCCCTGCGCTCTCCTCCCCCTGGCTCAGTGATTCACCCTCCCATCGTTTCTCTCACACAAAGAAGAGCTGCAGCGCTGATGAGAGCCCTGTGGATGTTTGTTTTCCTCAGATGGATTATATTTTTGGGAATATGGACAAATAAATTCATGATCCTCATGCAGCTGGGATTACACAGCATCTACATGACATCAAGAATCAAGGCAACCATTTAAGATATGGACATCAGAGGCTTTTGTCAGTGCTGGAAATGGCAAGTAGTCTGCTCCTTTCTTCTTTGTAGCTGGGGCTGGGTCTCTGGGCAGCTGCATTATTCTATTGTTGAGGAGTCTGAGCCGAGGACATTGGTAGGAAATGTAGCTCAGGATCTGGGGATAAAACGTGCAGAGCTCTCTCAGCGCAGGATCCATCTGAGATCTGAGCAATACCAACAATATTTCAGTGTAAATCAGGACAATGGAGGGTTGGTTGTGAAGGAGAGGATTGATAGGGAGAGCCTGTGTGGATCTAGTCCCCGCTGCTTACTGCAGTTAGAGGTTGTGGCTGAGAATCCTCTGGAGCTTATTAGTCTGGAGATAGAGATTCGGGATATTAATGATAATTCTCCCACATTCACATCAGATGATCGTATTATAGAGATCACAGAATTGCTAGCAAGTCCTGGCACTCAGTTTGCATTAGATATTGCAAAGGATTTAGATGTCGGTGTGAATGGTGTCAGTCAGTATACACTGAATACAAATCCTTATTTCTCATTGTCTGTGAAAAGTCTTAAAGACGGAACGCTCATCCCTCAGCTGATACTAGAGAAGGTTTTAGATAGAGAAGAGAAACAAGAACATCACCTCATTCTCACAGCTATTGATGGAGGAGAACCGGCCAGATCAGGGACCTGCAGAATAACAGTCCTTGTATTAGATATTAATGATAATCCTCCAGTCTTTAATCAGTCAGTTTATAAAGTCAGTATAAGGGAGAATCTGCCATTGAAAACTGTCATATTAACCCTGAATGCGACAGATCAGGATGACGGAGCAAATGGGGAGATTGAGTATTCTTTTGATGGACACACATTTGAGTCTGCTAGAGAAATATTTTTTCTAAATGAAAAAACTGGAGAGATTTATATTAATGGACTTGTGGATTTTGAGGAAAAAAGCTTTCATGAATTATCTATAAAGGCTGAAGACAAAGGATTTCCCAAATTACAGAGCAACTGCATGGTTCAAGTAGGAATAGAAGATATAAATGATAATCTTCCAGAAATTACATTTACCTCAGTGGCTAATGATATTCCTGAAAATGCACCATCTGGGGATGTTGTAGGATTTGTTAATGTAAGGGACAGGGATTCTGGGAAAAATGGAGAAATAAGATTGGACTTAACACCAAATGTGCCTTTTAAAATCAGACCTGTTAAAAATCGTTATGCATTGGTGACAGATGGGAATCTGGATAGGGAGGAAACCCCCCAATACACTATAGAGCTGACAGCCTCTGATTTAGGGTCTCCTCCTCTATACAGTAAAACCAGCGTCACCCTCAGGGTGTCAGATATTAATGATAATGCTCCGCTGTTCACACAGTCTACTTATAATGCTTTCATTAAGGAGAACAGTGACCCAGGGACTCTCCTATGTACAGTATCTGCTAGCGACCTAGATGAGGGGGTTAATTCTGATCTGGTTTACTCCATAGTGGAGAGTCAGATTGACGGCTCCTCTGTCTCCTCCTTTGTCTACATTCATTCTACTGATGGGAATATATACGCTCAGCGTTCCTTTGACTATGAGCAGATCCAGGTTTTACAAATCACCATAAAGGTAGAAGACTCAGGATTTCCACAGTTATCTTCCACTGTTCCCGTCTTTCTCTTCATTCTGGATACAAATGACAATTCCCCCACCCTGCTGTATCCAGAACACTCTGAAGACCTCATTGTCCAAGAGAGGATCCCAAAGTCTACAAGTGCCGGATATCTGGTGACAAAACTGTCGGCAGTGGATCTGGACTCTGGTCACAATGCCTGGCTGCTGTTTACTCTCATCCACCCCATCAATTACTCATCATTTCAAGTGTCTAAACACACTGGAGAGGTGAGAACTGTAAGAGGATTCCAGGAAGCCGAGAACATGGAGCAACAACTTGTCATTTCTATCAGTGATCAGGGGAGTCCTCCATTATCCACCACAGTGACGGTACTTGTCAGTATGGCAGATGAGGTTATAGTGGAAAGACCGAAATCTGGGGACTTCCTGACAAATTCCAAACCCCCATCAGATATGACTCTGTATTTAATCATCTCCCTGGTGGCCATCAGCTTAGTGTCACTTGTTACCTTCATGATATTATTGGTGAAGTGTCTGAGGAAGGACAGTTATGATTGGAGCAGTAGTTGCTGTTTACTTGGTGGATCCCAATCCAAACCCTACACAGATCAGTATCAGCCGGCTCTGTACCTGAACACAGACGGGACCTTAAAGTACATGGAGGTCAGGATGGTTCCTCCAGGGTCCCAGGGGCAGAGTTACCAAACTCATTTACCCCCGGCCCCGGAACAGCAAGAGTTCAGTATTGTGCAGCCTGTAAATTATCCTCAACTAAAGGATATATATCAAGAAGCCTCATCTGAGGGGGAATCACTGAGTGATCCAAATAATGTAAGTTATAATGTTGCTGATATGATTACTTGTTAAATTGCAATGGAAATTATTCATTTATAGTTCTCTTATTACAATTTTGAAATAATGGGGCAATTTTATCTAAAATTTTTGTTTTATATGCTAGTCTTAGATGAGTGATGATGAATTAAAATGCTTCAAATGCAATGAGAGGAACAAGCCAGTTAATATATTCGGCCATTCACTGAAATCCATCGCAGGCACAACTTGCTGTATTTTGGTACTAGAATTGAAGGCCGTTTTGGGGATAAATTATGGGCAGTGCCCCCCTTCCCTACACACACAGAAAGTCCTGCAAATGTTTACAAAAGCAGAAAAGTGAAAAATGTTTTGCATAAGGCCGCCTGCACATGAACAGGTTGGATTCCAGCTGCAGCATCCCTCAGCGGAATCCAACTCTGTACGTGCGCAGTGACTCCTGCTACCTGTCCGGCGTCTTCCTTTGCAGGCAGCCTCTGTGCCGTGGATGTGCCGTCCGTCACGCCGTTGCAAATTTGCAGTACGCGCCGTCACTAGGTGATGATGCAGATACCGTTACCCTTCTGCAGTGCTCACAGGGGAAGGGCCGCAGGATGGATGGAATTCAATGAAAGCCACCCGATCGGAAGCCACACAGAATCACAGCATGCTGCAATTTCTCCTCCGCGAGCAGAAAATCACAATCGATTTCTGCTCGTGGAGTTGAAATGGTGTTTTGCTGTAGCATGCAATGGCAGGTATTTGCTGCGGAATCTGGGGGTGGATGCCGACCCCCAATTCCACAATGCAAATACGGCCATGTCCAGCCGGCCTACGTGGGATTTGAGGAAAAATGTGTAACTGTTTAATACCAAAATTCTGAAGTAAAATTGTTTATGAATGCTGTGAATACTAAAATCACTTTTTCTTGCCAAACACTGTTAGCCTTTGGCTGGTGCATAACATTCAGGGTTCACATGTTGTAATCTCACCCAGTTTCCGCTACGTGAGGGTACCTATATGAGGGTACCTTATGACCTGACTGCCATTTAGTAGCTTAAAGGTTCTATATATGGTATGTGATTGTTGAAGATTTTTGCTATATGTAGATTTAGCAGTGTAGCCTAGGGGTTTCAAATTTTGCTTTAGTTAATGATAATGTCGGATATAGTCTAATTAACTAAAGTAACAAATTGTTTGCAATTTTTATTCTATTGTCTGAAATCAGTAACATTTTTCATTTTGCTTTTACAAATCGTCTTCATGGTCGTTGTATAAATGTTCACCTGTTTATAAATAGTTGTTTAGTGCTGGTTTATAATCTTTGCTGTTTTACAAATTGTAAGTCCTTTATACGTAATTGTTCTTGTCTATATTCTGCATGTGCTTGATAGGGGCTACTGCGGTTAGCCGAAACGCGTTGCACTCCAGCACCTTGTGCCTCCTGGCACTTTGTGTCATGGGTCTTATGCCAGAGACCCATTTTCCTTTTGTATCACTAAAGCTGAACCTTCGTTATCTATATTCTGGATGTGGGCCCAGAGTATTCTGTACATACAAGGTGTTCCTGGACATCCAGAGGGGAGAGAGTTTTTGGCTCCCAGCTGATTTCCCTCTCCTCTGCCGGGTGAGTTCACTTCGATCTTCCTGACCTGGTGTCCAAGCGCATTAGTAGTTCTCACTGACTGTTGTACAAATTGACAACCTACAGCACAAGACAAGACTTTTTGCTGTTGAGTTGTTATAGCTAAACTGGATCATATGTTTATATGTCTTTTATTAAAATAATTATTTTAGTTTTTTTGGATTCTTAAATATTTACATAAGCTATGATATAATGATGGAATGGATTTTAAAACTTTTTGTTGATGATGGAAAATCAGTAATTCCCAGTCGTCACATCAAAAATTTAAAAAACTTAAAAAAAATTGATATCACCACATCTGTAAAAAGTTCAACTTATTAAAATATCATATTATTTGTCCAGCATGATTAATGCCTTCTGAAAAAAAAGCAATTCCAGAATTGTGCTTTTGTGGTCATTCTATCTCCAAGATAAAATTGCATAAAAAGCTATCAAAAAGTTATATGTCATACAAAACCATACCAATAGAAACTACAGCTCACCCCACAAAAAACAGGCTCACCTGCCTATTGATGGAAAAGTGGAAAAGTTATGGGGTTCAGAATATGGTTACAAAAAAGTCTTGTTGTTTTTTAAAGAAAAAAGGTACTTTTTTCTTAAATAGTACAACATAAAAAAACTACAAAAATTTCATATCATCGTAAACATAAAACCCACAGTATAATGATAACATGTTATTTTTACTTCACTGTGAACAGCATAAAACAACCTTTCCTACTCTTCCCCCCCCTCTCACCCCCAACACACACACAAAAAACAGTGGCAAAATATATTTTATAATAAATTATATACTATATGAAATTGTACCACTGAAATACAGTATACAAACTAGTCCTGTAAAAAACAAGTCGCCAGGAAAATAAAAATGTTAGAATTTTTTTCAAAAATGGGAGTGGAAAAAAAGATTAAAGAGTGCAAAAGGCTACAGTTGGAAGGGATTAAAAAATGAAAGGTTGAGCCCGCCTAAGATCTAAGAGGATGATCACAGGGTGCGTTACGGCTTATAACTATCACTCGGTGACTGTGCAGGTGTCATTCTCTCTTTCTGGTTTTAAAGCCATCTCTGGTATTTGTTTTGTGAGCAGAGGCGACACGTGGCTAACATTTGTTATGCTGAAATAATAGTTTTGGATTGTTACTTGAGGAAAGTATGATGAGAAATGATTCCATAATGGTAAAATGTATTTGCAGTAAGTAATGTAGCACATGCTTTCTATAAGGATATTTTATAATATACACTCATTAATGATGAAACATGGAAAGGCCTGAATAGCCTGGATATATGGAGATACAGGAAGACTGTATTATTATTTTTTTGGCATGTTAAAGTTTTTATCCTATACTATAAGCTTATCTCCAGTGCCCTAACTCAGCTACCAAATGCTATGTATTTATCTTATACCTTCATACACGTGAAGTTAAAATCATGGGGCATTCTGATGTTATATGACCATAAAGCATCACATTTCAATCCAGACCTCTAATAATTCGCACAGCAGTTGGAAAATCATTTCATTACAAGCAGCCACCATGCCGTATAATTCTAAGCTATCACTTTAACACACCATGACGTTGTATGCAATACACAGGACTTCTCATTTGGATATTAAGAGAGGTTCTTCAAAGATGTTTTTTAAAGCAAACTAAAACCAAAAATGCAAGAATATTCCAGTAAGATGTGTAACTTTTTGTGCTTCTTGCTCCAAGTCAAGAGGACAAAGCGTAAATGATACAATGGCTAAGGAAGTTGTAATTTTCCCACCTAGTTCTTAGGGCAGGGGGATATGGCATCTTGTTCTGGAAAGTATGAATAGTGACCCAACTAAAGCATATGAACATATAATTATGGGAAACAAGGGGCAGACGAGCATAAAAAACTAGTGATAGCAATGTAACAAGTTATGATCTGGCCCCGTAGCAATTACTAATTAAATTAACTTAATTACCTAAACCTCAGGGCTCATTCACACGAGGACCTACTCATGCAAAAAATCCCATAAATAACTTGTGTCTATTAGAACCAATGGTTTCCTATGTCAACGTTCAGATTTTTTTTGCACATCAAAAATTCCTTCATCTGAATGTTCCCATAAAAAGACATTGGTTCTAATAGACGCACGTTTTTTACACTCGTGATATTTGCGCGAGTAGGTCCCCGGGTGAATAAGTCCTGATATAGAAAAATAATGTCTCAAATAATTCAGTTTTTATTCCTCATATATGAACAGCTGGATGATTATTTTAGATTTTCAATGTGTTGATGACTTTGTTTATGTTATTTTGTTCTAATTGAGTTTCCTTATCATACAAATTACTTTAATCCGGTTGTATTTAAAAAAGCAGCTGCCTCTTAGTAAATATCTTGGTAACTGATACTTAAAATATAAAGTGCCTGTTAATCATTATAATCATGTATGATATAGGCCTCATTCAAATGTTTATACTGTACCACCATTGTAACAGTATGATAATAATTCAAGTCATTTATTACTAATTCTTAAGAATATTTCTCAGTGCTAAAAAAGTTTCTTTAACTATATAATACTAAGAAAACTAACGGTTAACAAAATTAATAAGCAAATCCTGGTAAATTCATTATATGATTTTACCAAGAAAATTACGTGCGTCAGCATGTATATTATATATAAATCATTTTCTCTACATTTATACCTTTATTTCTGATAGTATTATTTGTATAGGGCTTACCAATGTATTTTAAAAACAAAGTTTATTCTTCCAATATCTCTACTTTCTTCTGTTCATCTTTTTTGCTGCATTCTCACTATTGGCCAGTAGAGGGTAGTCTTGTCATCCAATCCTTTATTTCAGCAGCACTAGAGAATGTGCTCATGTCAGCCCTGCGCTCTCCTCCCCCTGGCTCAGTGATTCACCCTCCCATCATTTCTCTTACACAAAGAAGAGCTGAAGCGCTGATGAGAGCCCTGTGGATGATTGTTTTCCTCAGATGGATTATATTTTTGGGAATATGGACAGATAAATTCACGATCCTCATGCAGCTGGGATTACACAGCATCTACATGACATCAGATAACAAGGCAATCATTTAAGATATGGACATCAGAGGCTTTTGTCAGTGCTGGAAATGGCAAGTAGTCTGCTCCTTTCTCCTTTGTAGCTGGGGCTGGGTCTCTGGGCAGCTGCGTTATTCTATTGTTGAGGAGTCTGAGCCGGGGACATTGTTAGGAAATGTAGCTCAGGATCTGGGGATAAAACGTGCAGAGCTCTCTCAGCGCAGGATCCATCTGAGATCTGAGCAATCCCAACAATATTTCAGTGTAAATCAGGACAATGGAGGGTTGGTTGTGAAGGAGAGGATTGATAGGGAGAGCCTGTGTGGATCTAGTCCCCGCTGCTTACTGCAGTTAGAGGTTGTGGCTGAGAATCCTCTGGAGCTTATTAGTCTGGAGATAGAGATTCTGGATATTAATGATAATTCTCCCACATTCTCATCTAATGATCGTATTATAGAGATCACAGAATTAGTTATTACTCCCGGGGCTCGGTTTGCCTTAGGAATTGCTGAGGATTTAGATGTCGGTGTGAATGGTGTCAGTCAGTATACACTGAATACAAATCCTTATTTCTCATTGTCTGTGAAGAACCGTAAGGACGGAACGCTCATCCCTCAGCTGATACTAGAGAAGGTTTTAGATAGAGAAGAGAAACAAGAACATCACCTCATTCTCACAGCTATTGATGGAGGAGAACCGGCCAGATCAGGGACCTGCAGAATAACAGTCCTTGTATTAGATATTAATGACAATATTCCGATTTTTGATCAGTCAGTTTATAAAGTCAGTATAAGGGAGAATTCTCTTTTAAAATCAACCATATTCATTTTAAATGCCACTGATCGTGATGATGGGGTAAATGGAGAAATTGAGTATTCCTATGATGAACACACTTCTAAATTTGCGAGGCAATTATTCTCTGTACATGAAAAAACTGGAGAGATTTATATTAATGGACTTGTTGATTATGAAGAAGAAAGCTTTTATGAATTATCTATTAAGGCTGCAGACAAAGGCGTTCCTAAATTAGAAGGAAACTGCATAGTTCAAGTGGAGATAGAAGATGTCAATGATAATGCCCCTGAAATTACAATTACCTCAGTGGCTAATAATATTCCAGAAAATGCACCATCTGGGGATGTTGTAGGATTTATTACTGTAAAAGACAGGGATTCTGGGAAAAATGGAGAAATAAAACTGCATTTATCACCAAATGTGCCTTTTAAAATTAAACAGATGAAAAACCGTTATGCATTGGTCATAGACGGAAATCTGGATAGAGAGGAAACCCCCCAATACACTATAGAGCTGACAGCCTCTGATTTAGGGTCTCCCCCTCTATACAGTAAAACCAGCGTCACCCTCAGGGTGTCAGATATTAATGATAATGCTCCGCTGTTCACACAGTCTACTTATAATGCTTTCATTAAGGAGAACAGTGACCCAGGGACTCTCCTATGTACAGTATCTGCTAGCGACCTAGATGAGGGGGTTAATTCTGATCTGGTTTACTCCATAGTGGAGAGTCAGATTGACGGCTCCTCTGTCTCCTCCTTTGTCTACATTCATTCTAATGATGGGAATATATACGCTCAGCGTTCCTTTGACTATGAGCAGATCCAGGTTTTACAAATCACCATAAAGGTGGAAGACTCAGGATCTCCACAGTTATCTTCCACTGTTCCCGTCTTTCTCTTCATTCTGGATACAAATGACAATCCCCCCACCCTGCTGTATCCAGAACACTCTGAAGACCTCATTGTCCAAGAGAGGATCCCAAAGTCTACAAGTGTCGGATATCTGGTGACAAAACTGTCCGCAGTGGATCTGGACTCTGGTCACAATGCCTGGCTGCTGTTTACTCTCATCCACCCCATCAATTACTCATCATTTCAGGTGTCTAAACACACCGGAGAGGTGAGAACTGTAAGAGGATTCCAGGAAGCCGAGAACATGGAGCAACAACTTGTCATTTCTATCAGTGATCAGGGGAGTCCTCCATTATCCACCACAGTGACGGTACTTGTCAGTATGGCAGATGAGGTTATAGTGGAAAGACCCAAATCTGGGGACTTCCTGACAAATACCAAACCCCCATCAGATATGACTCTGTATTTAATCATCTCCCTGGTGGCCATCAGCTTAGTGTCGCTTGTTACCTTCATGATATTATTGGTGAAGTGTCTGAGGAAGGACAGTTATGATTGGGGCAGTAGTTGCTGTTTACTTGGTGGATCCCAATCCAAACCCTACACAGATCAGTATCAGCCGGCTCTGTACCTGAACACAGACGGGACCTTAAAGTACATGGAGGTCAGGATGGTTCCTCCAGGGTCCCAGGGGCAGAGTTACCAAACTCATCTACCCCCGGCCCCGGAACAACAAGATTTCAGTATTGTGCAGCCTGTAAATTATCCCCAACTAAAGGATATATATCAAGAAGCCTCATCTGAGGGGGAATCACTGAATGATCCAAACAATGTAAGTGGTGATATTACAGTATGATATATTATTACAGTGTGATAATAACATATTGAAATATACAAGTCTATAAACAATAAATTTATTTGCAGATTTTTTTTTAAATTCAAAACTACAATTTCAGGTGAAAGCAAACTGTTAAAAATATGGCATATTATATTGTGAAGATGTTTTGTATGTCCATTTCATTGTCTGTGAACTGTGACAATCTTTACTGCATGAATTTACATTTTGCTATATAATTTAAATTATAATATACTCTTGGTTTTTCACTTTAGTGTTTTCTAATGTCTGAATTCCCAACCATTATTGAGCCACATATTAATGTGTTTAGTGTAGATTTGTAGATATTTACGTAATTTAGTTGTAATAATTTGGTTCAAGATCAGGATGTAAGTTCCCTCTTTTCAAGTTCTTGCCATTGCTCTACCAATATGTCAGCATATTACATGTATGAATAGTACAATACTATACTAGTTACAGTCAATACGCTTGAGTGTTTAACCTGGGGGGCACTTTAAGCAACAGTATGTGCACTTATGTCCTGTGGATGGCATGGGTCATAAGTGAGCCAATACCATCCTGTAGCAGGAGCTGGCTGTGACTGATAGCCAGCGTCAATCTGTGACAGCGGCGATCGATAAGAACATCGATCCCAGCTCTTAACCCTTTACATGACCTAATCAATTTACATTGTGGCATGTAAAAGGTTTACAAAGGGAGTGTGATCCCTCTGTGATGTCATCGCTACTCCATGATGTAATCACAGAGGGATGATTGGTTACCATAGCAATCAGATATCATACACTAGTATCTGAGCCTGCCATGGCCTGTGATTGCTATTGTAAGTGATAATGCATTGCAGTAGAGACGTACTGCAATGCATTATTATAGCGATCAGAGCTTTTATGGCTCAAGTCTCCTATAGGGACAGAAAAGATGTTTTAAAAAAAAAAATGCAAAAAAACAAAAACCCTTTTTTGAGCACTTTCTATTGTTTGTATAAAAAATAAACATTGAAAAACAAGCATATATTTGCTATCATTGCATACAGAACAACCTGTACAATAAATTATAAACAGCACTGATCCTGCACAGCAAAAAAACATTTAAAAAATAACACTAAAAACGGAGGCAAAATGCTTATCTTGTTCCTTTTGTCTCACAAAAATTTGCAATAAAAGTGATCAAAAAAGCCATATGTACCCCAAAATTGTACTGATAAAAACTGCAGCTCATCCAAAAAAAAAACAAGCCCGCACAGTGCTCCGTCCATGGAAAAATATTAAATTTATAGAACTTTGAATGTAACAATGTAAAAAAATAGAAAAGAGAAAAATGACCCCAGCGCTCACTGGGGAAGAATATTCCAATGGAAATATGGAAAATGTAACTGGCTTATTTGCAACGCGTTTCAGCCATAAAGATGGCCTTTTTCAGATGCTTGAAAAAGGCCATCTTTATGGCTGAAACGCGTTGCAAATAAACCAGTTACATTTTCCATATTTCCATTGGAATATTCTTCCCCAGCGAGCGCTGGGGTCATTTTTCTCTTTTCTACTTCCCTATTTTTGGGTCCCCTCTCTGGGGTATCCAAGGAACCCTGCAGCTCTCCTAACATTCGGATGTGGAGGAAGAACTTTCACTTTTAAGGCGATCTTGGACTAGGAGGTGCTAGCGGGGCCTGTCCTTGATAGGACCCCGCTCAGTACCGGGTAAGTCCCTACTAGTATTTTATTTTTACCTCATATGACCGCAGGAGCGCTGTATTGACCTTCGTTCACTTTATAATGTAAAAAAATAACCATTTCTCCCAAAAGTTTTTTTTTGTGCAAAAGTGAAAAAAAGTAATAATTTTGGTTTCACTCTAATCGTACCAACCCACAGGAAAAAAAATGTAAATCATTTAAGCTGCATGAATAATGCTGTAAAGGGGTATTCATAAACTAAAAAAAAATTATGATCAGGGAACGGGCTAAATAAAATCTAATATTATAGTTGATATCTAGCACTCAAATGACGAACTACATCAACCCAGCAACTACTTTCTTATATTTTGTGAGAATGAACATTAGTTTCGATACTGTACAGCAATGTACAGGTTTAAAATATCTATGTCACGGTAATTGTATTCTAATTAGAGATGAGCGAACGTACTCGGTAAGGGCGATTTCGCAATCGAGCACCGCGATTTTCGAGTACTTCACTACTCGGGTGAAAAGTACTCAGGGGCGCCGGGGGGCAGGGGGAGGGGCGGGGAACAGGGGGGAGCCCTCTCTCCCTCTCCCCCCCACTCCCCTCTGCAACCCCCCGCTAACCCCCGGCGCACCCAAGTACTTTTCACCCGAGTAGTGAAGTACTCGAAAATCGTGGTGCTCGATTGCGAAATCGGCCTTACCGAGTACGTTCGCTCATCTCTAATTCTAATGCAATAAATATGTCAGCTTTCTGTTATTTTTTTATTTGTTTATTATAAAACCCAATAAAAATTACGGAAAATAAAATAAAATCATTCAAAGATTCTCACCTAGTGCAGCCACCCCGCACCTCGCCACTTTTGCCCTTGAAGCTCCTGCTAAAACATACCACTCATTATTTAAGTGATCATTGTAGCCAATCACAGGCTTCAGCTCTGAGACTGCCAATAATGTCACATGACCGCTAAAGCAAGATATTGGCTGCAGCGGTCAAATGAACAATGAATGACACATGATTGCTATAGAAGTTTCTAAGACTGGAGCCGTGGGGACAGAAAGACTGCACTGGATCAAACGGGTCTATACTATGTATTTTTTACTTTAGCATATTCCTTACCCATAACATTTCCTCTCATTAGTTTTCAAAAACTCCTTAATGAAATATCCCAGTTGAGGTTAGAACATTGCACTTGTTCATGGGATGAAGAATACACTTCTTGATATGGAATTCAACAGTCTTTTCCTGCTGTGATTTTTGTGTATGGAAAGAGAACAGCTCTTGCTAGTTTTTATGTTACTGTATTCACATTGGTGTATTACCAAGGTCACAGAATGATATTGTGACGTATCATTAGGATCTGTTATATGAGGCAAAACCCTCTATAACAACTTTTTCCTGAAAAATAGCTAACCTTGCTACCCGCTTTGCAGGAAACTGAAAAAATAGCTCCATTTAGTGGGAAAACCTTTTGTAATGTTTGAAATTGAAGACTATAAGAAACATCTCATAAATTATACAATTGTTAGCATTCTTAGAATGTGCTGTGTCATATTAAACATTGTCAACATTCCGGAAATGACTCTTACTGATGAAGGGTTGAATGTTTTGGTGCTCCATAAGGATTATGATCAATCCTCACCGAGTGTAGTAGCTGTAATCTGCTGCATGTGCATTGTGTTCATGCCTTTCTTACCTTCTAATTCTATAGCAGGATCTGATACTTTTTGAGTTCTACGGAATCTTTTCCCATAAAACTATATATCAATCTGCTCAGCTCCTCTACTCTATAACTTGCTGCATGCATATGGGACTGCATGATTAATAGGAACAGGTTGTCTATAAATCTTTCTGTGGTTCTAATGCCAATTCAGTAGGACAAACAGTTATTTCTAAAACAATTTCTTGTACCCAACAGATTTTATGCCAACATGGCATCTTGGGCTCCTGTGTTAAAAATGTCTAAGTTTCATGTGTTCTTCAATTTATTGGATAGAGCAAGGATGTATCATTTTTGTACTAACTGGAGTCTTTAACAAACTCCAAGCAAAAGTAAGAGTGGAAAAATATGGAAAACAATACATTTCCTGACTTAATATAATGTTTCACAATAAGCTGTTCCTGAATATATATATATATATATATATACACAGAAATCTTGTTTATTAAGATACACGATAGAATCCCCTTTTCTTTGTTTTCCCAATGATCAGCATTAATCAGTCACCCTCGCCTACCATCACACATTGCTATCACTATATATATATATATATATATATATATATATATATATACTCACACACAGATATATTCTCTGAACCAATAATTGTACATTAATTTCATAGTTCTCAGTGTACTACTCTAGTATAGAATGTTAATATGTCCATAGCTTTATGAATATTTTAATTAAGATAGCAGTGTGTGTAATTACAGTTTTCTCTATATTAATATTTTTAGTTTAGTTCTTATTTGCGGTGTACTGTATTTAGTAAAAGAATACATTCATAAATCTGCATACGTAAAGTGGATTGTTCTAATATTTCTTTATTGCTCTTCTGTTTTATCTGTGGGCTGCATTCTGACTATTGGCCAGTAGAGGGTAGTCTTGTCATCCAGTCCTTCATTTCAGCAGCACTAGAGAATGTGCTCATGTCAGCCCTGCGCTCTCCTCCCCCTGGCTCAGTGATTCACCCTCCCATCCTTTCTCTCACACAAAGAAGAGCTGCAGCGCTGATGAGAGCCCCGTGGATGATTGTTTTTCTCAGATGGATTATATTTTTGGGAATATGGACAGATAAATTCATGATCCTCATGCAGCTGGGATTACACAGCATCTACATGACATCAAATATCAAGACAATCATTTAAGATATGGACATCAGAGGCTTTTGTCAGTGCTGGAAATGGCAAGTAGTCTGCTCCTTTCTCCTTTGTAGCTGGGGCTGGGTCTCTGGGCAGCTGCGTTATTCTATTGTTGAGGAGTCTGAGCTGGGGACATTGATAGGAAATGTAGCTCAGGATCTGGGGATAAAACGTGCAGAGCTCTCTCAGCGCAGGATCCATCTGAGATCTGAGCAATCCCAACAATATTTCAGTGTAAATCAGGACAATGGAGGGTTGGTTGTGAAGGAGAGGATTGATAGGGAGAGCCTGTGTGGATCTAGTCCCCGCTGCTTACTGCAGTTAGAGGTTGTGGCTGAGAATCCTCTGGAGCTTATTAGCCTGGAGATAGAGATTCTGGATATTAATGATAATTCTCCCACATTCTCATCTAATCATCGTATTATAGAGATCACAGAATTACTGACAAGCCCCGGTGAACGTTTTGCATTAGAAATTGCCAAGGATTTAGATGTCGGTGTGAATGGTGTCAGTCAGTATACACTGAATACAAATCCTTATTTCTCATTGTCTGTGAAGACTCACAAAGACGGAACGCTCATCCCTCAGCTGATACTAGAGAAGGTTTTAGATAGAGAAGAGAAACAAGAACATCACCTCATTCTCACAGCTATTGATGGAGGAGAACCGGCCAGATCAGGGACCTGCAGAATAACAGTCCTTGTATTAGATATTAATGATAATCCTCCAGTCTTTAATCAGTCAGTTTATAAAGTCAGTATAAGGGAGAATCTGCCATTGAAAACTGTCATATTAACCCTGAATGCGACAGATCAGGATGACGGAGCAAATGGGGAGATTGAGTTCTCCTTTGATGATCACACATTTGAGTCTGCCAAAAAATTATTTGCTTTAAATCCACAAAATGGAGACATTTACGTTAATGAACTTGTAGATTTTGAAGAATTAAATTTTTATGAATTATCCATCAAGGCAGAAGATAAGGGATTTCCCAAATTAAAAGGGAACTGCATAGTTCATGTGGAAGTGGAAGATGTCAATGATAATCCCCCAGAAATCACATTTTCCACAGTGACTAATAATATTCCAGAAAATGCCCTAATAGGAACAGTTGTAGGATTTATTAATGTAAATGACAAGGATTCTGGGAAGAATGGAGAAATAAGGCTAAATCTATCACCAAATGTGCCTTTTAGAATAAGATCTAATCAGAATCGTTATGCATTGGTGACAGATGGGAATCTGGATAGAGAGGAAACCCCCCAATACACTATAGAGCTGACAGCCTCTGATTTAGGGTCTCCTCCTCTATACAGTAAAACCAGCGTCACCCTCAGGGTGTCAGATATTAATGATAATGCTCCGCTGTTCACACAGTCTACTTATAATGCTTTCATTAAGGAGAACAGTGACCCAGGGACTCTCCTATGTACAGTATCTGCTAGCGACCTAGATGAGGGGGTTAATTCTGATCTGGTTTACTCCATAGTGGAGAGTCAGATTGACGGCTCCTCTGTCTCCTCCTTTGTCTACATTCATTCTAATGATGGGAATATATACGCTCAGCGTTCCTTTGACTATGAGCAGATCCAGGTTTTACAAATCACCATACAGGTGGAAGACTCAGGATCTCCACAGTTATCTTCCACTGTTCCCGTCTTTCTCTTCATTCTGGATACAAATGACAATCCCCCCACCCTGCTGTATCCAGAACACTCTGAAGACCTCATTGTCCAAGAGAGGATCCCAAAGTCTACAAGTGCCGGATATCTGGTGACAAAACTGTCCGCAGTGGATCTGGACTCTGGTCACAATGCCTGGCTGCTGTTTACTCTCATCCACCCCATCAATTACTCATCATTTCAGGTGTCTAAACACACCGGAGAGGTGAGAACTGTAAGAGGATTCCAGGAAGCCGAGAACATGGAGCAACAACTTGTCATTTCTATCAGTGATCAGGGGAGTCCTCCATTATCCACCACAGTGACGGTACTTGTCAGTATGGCAGATGAGGTTATAGTGGAAAGACCCAAATCTGGGGACTTCCTGACAAATACCAAACCCCCATCAGATATGACTCTGTATTTAATCATCTCCCTGGTGGCCATCAGCTTAGTGTCGCTTGTTACCTTCATGATATTATTGGTGAAGTGTCTGAGGAAGGACAGTTATGATTGGGGCAGTAGTTGCTGTTTACTTGGTGGATCCCAATCCAAACCCTACACAGATCAGTATCAGCCGGCTCTGTACCTGAACACAGACGGGACCTTAAAGTACATGGAGGTCAGGATGGTTCCTCCAGGGTCCCAGGGGCAGAGTTACCAAACTCATTTACCCCCGGCCCCGGAACAGCAAGATTTCAGTATTGTGCAACCTGTAAATTATCCTCAACTAAAGGATATATATCAAGAAGCCTCATCTGAGGGGGAATCACTGAATGATCCAAACAATGTAAGTGGTGATATTGTAGTCTAATAAATTAGCTTAGGTGGTAAACATGAAGCTGAAAATGCATAACATAGTTCTGTTAATCGATGTCTCTAGGAATATTTCAGATATTATAGTAAATTATTTTTGATACAAATGAAAATATATAACTCATTTTTTCATATTGTATATGTATTTAGAATTTTGAGATATTGCAAGCCTGGGTTCACACAGAGCGGAATTACAATGGAATCTTCGTGCTGACTCTTCGTACGAAAATTCCGCTGCATTTACAGTAACAGCAAAGTGGACAAGATTGTCCACATACTGGGGAAAAAATTCGCGATAAAACCCACTACAAGACAGGCATTCTGTGGCTGATCTGCAGCGAGATGTCCGCTGCGGACATATCACTGGAAATCAGCCCCGTGTGAGTGCAGTCTTAGAGTATATTTTTATTGGTAGAAATGATTAGCCTCTAGGTATTACTTAAAGGGGTTGTCTCACGCCGAAACGGGTTTTTTTTTTATTCAATAGGCCCCCCGTTCGGCACGAGACAAACCCAAGGGATGGGTAAAAAAAAAAAAGGTTTAGTACTTACCCGAATCCCCGTGCTGCGGCAACTTCTTACTTACCTTACCAAGATGGCCGCCGGGATCTTCACCCACGATGCACCGCGGGTCTTCTCCCATGGTGCACCGTGGGCTCTGTGCGTTCCATTGTCGATTCCAGCCTCCTGATTTGCTGGAATCAGCACACGTGACGGGGCGGAGCTACGAGGACCAGCTCTCCGGCACGAGCGGCCCCATTGAGAAGGGAGAAGACCGCACAGCGCAAGTGCGTCTAATCAGGCGATTAGACGCTGAAATTAGACGGCACCATGGAGACGAGGACGCTAGCAACGGAGCAGGTAAGTGAATAACTTCTGTATGGCTCATAATTAATGCACGATGTATATTACAAAGTGCATTAATATGGCCATACAGAAGTGTATACCCCCACTTGCTGCCGCGGGACAACCCCTTTAACCTTTAGGATGTTGAGAATATATTTGCACCCTGATCCTGGTGCTTCTGGGTGCCCAATGTCCTCAGTGCCGTATAGGAGCACAACAGTACTAAGAATAGTTAAAAAGTATTTGTGGGCCTTGTCATAGACTTTGTCTTAGACTGCGTGAGCTCCATGTTTTGCTTTTGTCAATTAGATACTGTATTTATAACTGCATTTTTCCTGAAACCTATGACATTATTTTACTGCATGTATCTTGAGAACAGTCGTCATGGTTATAGCATTAATCTTAATCTGATTTCATATTCTACCTAATGAGCTGGTCACTGACGTTATAGTGGATGGTTTTAAAATAGTCAAGATGGTTTGTTAGAAGAAAGTAACATTAAAACATACAGAATGTAAATGGATAGATTTCTTGGTTTGAATGCTGATCAGCGGGATCAGGAGGGATATTTTCCTTTATAGAGTAGATTAGTTTATGCCTTATTGGCTTTTATCCTTCTCTGAATCAATATGGTGAATGCAAGTTTTATACTTTACCAATACCCCTTCCTTTGATCCAAGTCCCCTCCCTTTACCTGGTAAACCATACAATTTTAGGCCTCATGCCCACGGCCGTGATGGACTCTGCCAGCGGAACCCCTCAAAACACCCACATTCACCTCTCGCATCTGCTGTGTGAATTCTGTCTGTTGCGCCTGCAGTGGCCGATGACGCATGCTGTGTTGTGCGGAGACGCGTATTCACATGATACTTCCACTGTGCTTCCACTGAACCTAATAGCTGCTGGACAATGCCGCAGATTTATGCCACGTAAAACGCGGCAGAAATCCGGCCGTGGGCATTAGACCTTATAGTGATAACTAAATTCATAATGTGTATGAACAGACAGTTTTCTGATTACATCTTGTAGTTAAACCCAATTATATGTCTATGTCTACTTTTAACACAATTACTACATTGTATTTTTAAATATTTCGTATGGCTGATTAGATATTTGCAGTATATACGTTATGTGTAATAACTGATTTTTTTTTTAGAAATGTGATTGATATTTGGGATACAGTGATACATTTTCAAGCTTTTTTTTTAAATTCAAAGACTGCTTGCTTCATAACAAAACAATTACTATATATAGTGTATCTATTTATTTCAGTTTTATTATATGTATGGTAAAACCTAATACAAAGAATCAGAACCTGCAGCGCATATCACAGATGGGTATAAATATGATATGATGCCTAATGTTACCTTAATGTTGAACATCTTATGCAAGAGAAATTGCCCAATAGCATACATACGGGGATGTCGATACTTTCACGCTCCTGCCATTGATTTGACAATCTACCACAAGATTACATTTAGGTCAGACATATAGTTATTAATTAGAACCAAATTGATGGCCGTATGCATAAAAGGCTGCATGTATCACACAGCGTATTACCGCCACATGAGCTGGTGGCAGGGATTGCGCACTGTGCAGGGCCGTGTATCGCACCTGTTTTGTTTTTTTATACATTCCCCGGTTTGTCTCATAGCGGAGTTGTGCATCCAATGCTGCACATATGCAATGTATTGCTTGTGTACAGCATTTAATATGCAACCCATAGAGAACAGTAGGGCTGTACGTGCGTAATACTTGGTGAAATAGATTATGCGGCCTTATTTTCACACGCGTATTATAAACCGTGTATGTATGCAAATGTGAATGGATGAATGAAAATCAATGTACTTTCATTGACTCCATTCACCACACAATACGCGCGCATACATCACACACGTAATATGCAGGGAAATTACACTCATGTGTAAACCGATTCTCGTTTGAATGTGCGCCCAAACGAGTGATGTCACCACTAATTTGTTCACAGTTGTTCAAATTCGTGCAGAATGTTTAGATAGGCAGATCACCGCTGAGAATTATTCACTTCTTGTTCACTTCTTGTTCACTTCTTGTTCACTTCTTGTTCACTTCTCACTCAGTGCTTCACATTCCTATGTAGATAAGGGAGATGGAACAATACTTCCACAGTGCCACCTATTGGAAGCAGCATTCCTTCAAGTCACGGTTAGACTCTTTATACAAGCTTTGTAACAAGTCTCCCAACTCACTCACTGCCTAGGTGCTCTCGCTAAGGAGGATAGATAGCGTTTCTGACCCACATTCCTATGTGCACCACTGAGCAGGGAGTGTTTAAATGTAACCAGAAGCAAGTGAACCGCCGATGATTTTTATGCAGGCTAAAAGTGAGCGATAAATAAAAAGCGAACAAAAAGTGCACAATATCCGTGTTTAGATGTAACGATTATCACACATTGCTATTCGTTTGAGCGAATTCTGAACAATTGTTGCATGGAAATGGCCCTTTACTACATTAGATTTTGCCCACATTTGAGATACAGTATCTCTCAATAATGATGGGTTGAGCCTGTCTGCTCTGAGGATGATGGTCAACTCTCACTTAGTGTGGTAGCTGTGACCCATGATACTGGTGTACTTTGTCGACACCAGAAGCGAGGGGTTTGGCTGCAGGTAACGCCCCGGACAAACCCCTTGTTGCCGATTCGTGGCACTGCACTGTTAGAGGGAACTGACTGACAGGGTAGCGGGGTGCACAGGAACTGACTGACAAGGTAGCAGGGTGCACATTGCGGGCCACCAGAACCACCTGCCATGGGAAGCCGCTGGGGACTGTGCTGGTGAGGCGGAGATCCATAAAAGCATCCATGCCGCACAGGGAGCACATCGCAGAGGAGACTGTGCTAGCAGAGCAGGGAGCACTGATTACACACCGCCAGGTAGGAGGAAACGCTGTGAGCGCTGCTCCGTGGAAGTTACTGGGGGTCCCCAACCAAAGCTGCCCCACCGGCTCAAAGCCGCAGTCATGTGGCCAATGGCATACAAGGAAAACTGCCACAGTCGTGGGCAGTGGCAGCGGAAGTGGAGCGAGACATCCACAGGGTCGGTGTCAGCGTAGATGCTCGACTACACACTCACAGCTTCAGCGTCTCACCTAACCTACAGTGTAAGTAGCATGGATGGCAGCTCATCCTCTCAGCCTCCAGCAGCCAATCACCACCTGTGGGTGTCACCTAGTTGTCAAGCTGGCCTCCACCCATACTAACGGTGGAGACAAAATACACCAGTACTGTGACCCACTGCTTGGACATTGTACAGATGCTTTCTTGCCTTCTTATTTTGTAGGATGATGTGGCAGAGCTATCATCGGCAGAGGGTACATGTAACTAAAATGGTAACATGGGTTACTTATGATGTTACTACTAAATTATTAGTCTTACTTTGATTCACGATGAAAATGCCATAATGGTAAAATGTAATAATCATAAGAAATATTTTCAATAAGTATAATTCATCCTAAATAGACTTTAGTGGTGGAACACGGAGAGATCTCAGAAGCCGGAACGTATGGAGACACAGAAAGGCTTTTAATTGCTTTAGTTCTGTCAGTAATAGCTGCAGTATTGTATTTGTCAGGTGGATTATGAATGGATCAGAAATAGAAACGTGCGCTAGATTTTTAAACATAAACATAGATATATGCAATAAACTAATTTTCTATCAGTCTAAAGAGAATATTTATAGATATTGTTTTTATGGAAACTAATAGAAGAATGTATGAGAATTCCAGTATATCTGCTTACACTACATGAGGTCTAGACGTTGAGGTCTTTGTGTCTGAATGGCCCTAAAACCATTCTGTCATATAGGAATACCGCAGTGCTGTAAATAATATTGTGGAGTCAGCGGGTCCTTGTTCATATTTGCACAAGCATTTCCAGTTATACCTCTGACCTAAAGCTTTGTGTGGTTTGTTTCCCCTATGTTATAAATCTTGTACCTACAGTCCAGGTTCGTATACTAACATGGCATGGTGAGTAAGGGCCCATTAATACGGAATGCCCGACAGCCGTCCTAGTGATGATTGTTCATGTGCTTTTACATAGGAGTGTTTATCGCTCAGTGAATGGAGGTGAAGCGGACTTCAGATCGTTCCGGCTTGCTCGCCTCCAGTCACAGTAAACAGGCAATCGTTCATAGATGAATGACTGCCCGGTTACACGGGTTGATCGCCATTCAGTTTTTTATGCCTGCAGAAACTGAATGATGGAAAAGCAAATGAATTCTGGTTTGCTGTTGAGTTGCTGCATGCATTAATGATGATTGTTCAGATTCCAACCATCCAGCAAGGATCTGAATGATGAACGGCCCGTGTAGAGGAGCCCTTACTCTGTATAGTGTAAGCTCTGGTCCAGTTTACTGGCGACTAGGTGATATACTGGTGCGTTGCACGGTGCTATAAGCGCAGGGTTTCTTTTCTTGAAAATTGGGCTTGCAAGGTTATTTCCTTCTTCTACATAATAACTGATGTTACTGCGCCATTTCGCAGCGGTCCCAAATCATTCTTTCATCAAAAATGTGATTATGAGGCGCTGCGCAATTGGCACACCAAGCTTATACGCAATCATCTTCAGTAACATTTCTTTTAGCAGAAATGTTCATTATTGTCATTAGTTGCTTTCCTAAGCTGTCCAAAAGAAAATCTGTGTTGCCCATAGCAACCAATCACAATGCAGCTTTCATTTCACTTCAGCAGCATAAGAAATAGCAACCAATCACAGCACAGCTTTCATGTTACCTCAGCAGTTTAAGAAATAGCAACCAATCACAGCGCAGCTTTTATATGACCTCAGCAGCATAAGAAATAGCAATCAATCACAGTGCAGCTTTCATTTTCCCTGAGCAGTATAAGAAATAGCAACCACACACAGGGCAGCTTTCATTTTACCTCAGCAGTATAAGAAATAGCAACCAATCACATCGCAGCTTTCATTTTACCTCAACGGTATAAGAAATAGCAACCAATCACAGCACAGCTTTCATTTCACTTCAGCAGCATAAGAAATTGCAACCAATGACAGCGCAGCTTTCATTTTACCTCAGCAGCATAAGAAATAGCAACCAATCACAGCGCAGCTTTCATTTTACCTCAGCAGCATATGGAATAGCAACCAATCACAGAGCAGCTTTTATTTTACTTCAGCAGTATAAGAAATGAAAGCTGAGCTGTGATTGGTTGCTATTAGCGGCAAAAATTACAGAGGAAGCCTCAGAGTTTTCGATTTTTAATGGCGCCAGTATTTGTCGCTGGCTGCTGAAGAACGCTTGTGCAAAATTTCACTCAAATCGGACAAGAACTGTAGATGTGTAGACGATACAAACAAACAGATTGTGCGTTTTATACATAAGATTACAAATATAGGGGATGAATTATAGTATGAAGCACTGGAAAGACAGGTTAACACTTAGGGCTCATGTCCACGGGAAAAATAGGATTTAGGATCCGCAGCGGATTTCCTGCATGCGGATCCGCAGCCCATAGGGATGCATTGACCACCCGCGGGTACATAAATACCCGCGGATCGTCAATAAAAGTGATTTTAAAAAAAATGGAGCATGAAAAAATCTGGACCATGCTCCATTTTCATGCGGGTCTCCCGCGGGGACGGCTCCCGCGGGCTTCTATTGAAGCCTATGGAAGCCGTCCGGATCCGCGGGAGACCTAAAATAGGAATTTAAAGCATTTACTCACCCGCAGCGGACCGCGAAGCTCTTCTCTTCCTCACGGCCGCATCTCCCTTGCTTCGGCTCGGCGGATGTGCCCGGCGCATGCGCGCGGCACGTCGACGACGTGCCGGCGACGTGCCGCCGGCGTCAGGAATTCATCCGCCAGCCGAAAATGAAGATCCGGCCGTGAGGAAGAGCGGAGCTTCGTCGCCCGCGCCGGATAGGTAAATTCTTTTAAATTGCTATTTTCGGCGCTCATGTCCGCGGGGCAGGAGGGACCCGCTGCAGATTCTCCATGGAGAATCTGCAGCGGATCTGATTTTCCCCGTGGACATGAGGCCTTAATCGGGGGCCACAAAACATGGAACAGGGACCTACTTTATTAGGACATAGAAGGCCTATGGTTTTTCGGTCTCTGCCATATCATCTACTTTTCTTTCCTTTGTCTTTCAATCATCTGCATCAATTTTAATTTGTGCAATTTATCATCCACCATTATCATGAATTACGGCTGAATTCCCACCTGCATTCGGGCATTCTGTCACAATTCGGTTTCTCTGTTTCATTTTTGGAGCAGAGAGAAGAAATTAAAATTTTTCATTTTTCCCTCTATTGCTTTCAATGGGGTTAAATAAAACTGATTGCTGTCAGTTTCCATTCCATTATGTCTCTGTTTTTGAACTAGCATAAAAAACACTACATGCTGCGCTATTCCTTCTGGCAATACCGCGCTATACCAAGAACATTTCCACCTTAATCCCTCATGCAGCGCTTCACATGAGGCTGCGCAAATTATTATTCTCTATCAATAATACCATAATGCTAAAGCAATAGGTTTAATTTCCCAGTGTTCTAATGTTAGCATACTATAGAATACTAATAACATTACTGGTACATGAAGAGCGCATAAGTATGCTAGTAGTTTTATAAATATGTGGAATGCTGGAAGAATGTAATAGATGTTATTGCTCTCAGAAAGGGAAAATAGTCTTGTACCGTAAATATAAATTTTAATAGATAAAAACAAAAATAAATGATGTTGACGTCTTGTTGGCAGTCATTAAGGGACATCATATCTATAGGATTGTTTTATTTTCTTTCTCTTGTTGAGAACAAGAATACATTTTTTTGATTGACTTACACAGTGCCAGCTTTTTCTTTTTGCAATACTTTTCTCTATATTTATAGTTTAAATTCAGATCTAATTTGAAGCACAATGTATATAGCACTGGAATGTATACCGAAAGCTTCATAACTAGATTGGATTTTTATTACCTTTCTATCTCCCATTCTGTTCTACTTATGTACTGCATTCTTACTTTTGTCCAGCAGAGGGTAGTCTTGTCATCCAGTCCCTCATTTCAGCAGCACTAAAGAATGTGCTCATGCCAGCCCTGCGCTCTCCTCCCCCTGGCTCAGTGATTCACCCTCCCATCGTTTCTCTCACACAAAGAAGAGCTGCAGCGCTGATGAGAGCCCCATGGATGATTGTTTTCCTCAGATGGATTATATTTTTGGGAATATGGACAGATAAATTCACGATCCTCATGCAGCTGGGATTACACAGCATCTACATGACATCAAATAACAAGGCAATCATCTAAGATATGGACATCAGAGGCTTTTGTCAGTGCTGGAAATGGCAAGTAGTCTGCTCCTTTCTTCTTTGTAGCTGGGGCTGGGTCTCTGGGCAGCTGCGTTATTCTATTGTTGAGGAGTCTGAGCCGGGGACATTGGTAGGGAATGTAGCTCAGGATCTGGGGATAAAACGTGCAGAGCTCTCTCAGCGCAGGATCCATCTGAGATCTGAGCAATCCCAACAATATTTCAGTGTAAATCAGGACAATGGAGGGTTGGTTGTGAAGGAGAGGATTGATAGGGAAAGCCTGTGTGGATCTAGTCCCCGCTGCTTACTGCAGTTAGAGGTTGTGGCTGAGAATCCTCTGGAGCTTATTAGTCTGGAGATAGAGATTCTGGATATTAATGATAATTCTCCTATATTCTCATCAGATGATCGTATTATAAAGATCACAGAAATATTTGCAGCTCCTGGCACTCAGTTTGCCTTAAAGATTGCAAAGGATTTAGATGTTGGTGTGAATGGTGTCAGTCAGTATACACTGAATACAAATCCTTATTTCTCATTGTCTGTGAAGACTCATAAAGACGGAACGCTCATCCCTCAGCTGATACTAGAGAAGGTTTTAGATAGAGAAGAGAAACAAGAACATCACCTCATTCTCACAGCTATTGATGGAGGAGAACCAGCCAGATCAGGGACCTGCAGAATAACAGTCCTTGTATTAGATATTAATGATAATCCTCCAGTCTTTAATCAGTCAGTTTATAAGGTCAGTATAAGGGAGAATCTGCCATTGAAAACTGTCATATTAACCCTGAATGCGACAGATCAGGATGACGGAGCAAATGGGGAGATTGAGTTCTTTTTTGATGATCATACATTTGAGTCTGCCAAAAAAGTATTTGCTTTAAACCAACCAACTGGAGAAATTTATGTTAATGACCTTGTAGATTTTGAAGAGTTACATTTTTATGAATTACCCATTAGGGCAGAAGATAAAGGACACCCTCAATTAACAGGGAACTGTATAGTTCATGTGGAAGTGGAAGATGTCAATGATAATCCCCCAGAAATTACATTTTCCACAGTGACTAATAATATCCCAGAAAATGCCCTAATAGGCACAGTTGTAGGATTTATTAATGTAAATGATAAGGATTCTGGAAAGAATGGAGAAATAAAACTAAATCTATCACCAAATGTGCCTTTTAGAATAAGATCTCATCAGAATCGTTATGCATTGGTGACAGACGGGAATCTGGATAGAGAGGAAACCCCCCAATACACTATAGAGCTGACAGCCTCTGATTTAGGGTCTCCTCCTCTATACAGTAAAACCAGCGTCACCCTCAGGGTGTCAGATATTAATGATAATGCTCCGCTGTTCACACAGTCTACTTATAATGCTTTCATTAAGGAGAACAGTGACCCAGGGACTCTCCTATGTACAGTATCTGCTAGCGACCTAGATGAGGGGGTTAATTCTGATCTGGTTTACTCCATAGTGGAGAGTCAGATTGATGGCTCCTCTGTCTCCTCCTTTGTCTACATTCATTCTAATGATGGGAATATATACGCTCAGCGTTCCTTTGACTATGAGCAGATCCAGGTTTTACAAATCACCATAAAGGTGGAAGACTCAGGATCCCCACAGTTATCTTCCACTGTTCCCGTCTTTCTCTTCATTCTGGATACAAATGACAATCCCCCCACCCTGCTGTATCCAGAACACTCTGAAGACCTCATTGTCCAAGAGAGGATCACAAAGTCTACAAGTGCCGGATATCTGGTGACAAAACTGTCCGCAGTGGATCTGGACTCTGGTCACAATGCCTGGCTGCTGTTTACTCTCATCCACCCCATCAATTACTCATCATTTCAAGTGTCTAAACACACCGGAGAGGTGAGAACTGTAAGAGGATTCCAGGAAGCCGAGAACATGGAGCAACAACTTGTCATTTCTATCAGTGATCAGGGGAGTCCTCCATTATCCACCACAGTGACGGTACTTGTCAGTATGGCAGATGAGGTTATAGTGGAAAGACCCAAATCTGGGGACTTCCTGACAAATTCCAAACCCCCATCAGATATGACTCTGTATTTAATCATCTCCCTGGTGGCCATCAGCTTAGTGTCACTTGTTACCTTCATGATATTATTGGTGAAGTGTCTGAGGAAGGACAGTTATGATTGGAGCAGTAGTTGCTGTTTACTTGGTGGATCCCAATCCAAACCCTACACAGATCAGTATCAGCCGGCTCTGTACCTGAACACAGACGGGACCTTAAAGTACATGGAGGTCAGGATGGTTCCTCCAGGGTCCCAGGGGCAGAGTTACCAAACTCATTTACCCCCCGCCCCGGAACAGCAAGATTTCAGTATTGTGCAGCCTGTAAATTATCCCCAACTAAAGGATATATATCAAGAAGCCTCATCTGAGGGGGAATCACTGAACGATCCAAACAATGTAAGTGGTGATATTATAGTCTAATGAATTATCTTATGTGCTAAATATGAAACAGAAGGGAAAATGCTCAACATGGCTCTGTCGATCTATCTAGCAACGTTTGAGATATGATAGTAAATTATCTTAGATACAAATGAAAATATATAATGTGTTTCTTTATACTATATATATATATATATATATATATATACAGTACAGTACTAAGAATAGTCAATAATTGTTTGTGGGCCTTGTTAGAGATTGTGCCCTAGATTTCATGGGCTTCATATATTGTCTTTGTCACTTAGATAATATCTAACAATAATATGTAAAATAAAAAATCAAGAATAAGATGTTTTTTGATTACATTTTTCCTGAAACCTATAACATTATTTTACTGCATTTATCTTGAGAGCAGTCTGCATGGTTATAACATTAATCTTAATCTGATTTTATAGTCTACCTAATAAGCTGGTCACTGAAGTTATAGTGGATGATTTTAAAATAGTGAAGATGATTTGTTAGACATGAATATCACTGAAACATACAGAATGTAAATGGATAGATTTCTTGATTTGAATGCTGATCAGCGGATCACCTCTGGGATCAGAAGGGGAAAGTTTTCTTTTTAGAGTAGATTGGTTTTGCTTTATGGGCTTTTTGCTTCCTCTGAATCAATCTGGTGAAAGAAAGTTTTATACTTTGCCAATACCCCTACCTTTGATCCAAGTCCCCTCCCTTTCCCTGGTAAACCATACAATTTTATACTGATAACTAAATTCATTACTTGTATGAAGAGACACGTTTCTGATTACATCTTGTAGTTAAACCCAATTATATGTCTATGTTCTCTTAACACAATTACTACATTGTATTTTAAAATATTTTGTAGTGATTAGATTATTTACAGTATAAGTTAGGCCTTAGTCACACGGGCGTTTTTAGCCGCGATTTGCGCATGCGCATGCGTCCGGCGATTTTTTAAAACCATTGCTTTGCAATGGTATCGGACACATGAGCGCTTTTTATGCGTTCGTCCGATAAATTAGAGAACAGAAATCGCAGATCGCACCTATCTGCGATCTGCGATTCCTGTTCTCTTCTCTATATGCGCTCAATGGGGCCGGCGGCAGCAGCGCCGACCCCATTGAGAACATATAGAAGGCAAATCATTCTTCTCTGCCACAGCTGGAACAGCTGTGGCAGAGAAGAACGATGTTTGCCCATTGAATTCAATGGAGCGGCAATACAGCCGCTCCATTGAAAGCAATGGGCTGCCGGCGTGCGCGGGGTTAATTGTCGGGAAGGGGTTAAATATATAACCCCTTCCCTGCAATGCATCCTGAAAAGTGAAAAAATAAAAAAAAAGGATGTATTCACCTGCTCCCGGCAGCCTGAGATCCCAGCGGCCATCCTGCAGTGGGTGTGAAGGGGGTGTGACTCAGGCTTGCCTTTGATTGGCTCAGCCTGAGCCAATCAGAGGCTGATCTCAGTCACACCCATTCATGAATTCATGAATGGGTGTGACTGAGACTTGCCTCTGATTGGCTCAGCGCTGAGCCAATCAGGGGCAAGCCTGAGTCACACCCCCTTCACACCCACTGCAGGACGGCCGCGGGGATCTCCGGCTGCCAGGAGCAGATAAGTACATACATTTTTTTTATTTTTTCACTTTTCAGGATGCATTGCAGGGAAGGGGTTATATATTTAACCCCTTCCCGACAATTCATCCCACACTCGCCCGCAGCGCTTGCATTCAATGGAGGCGGCTGTATTGCCGGCTCCATTGAATGCAATGCGCTGGACAGCTCCGGCCCGTTTCTAATGAAACGCGGCTAGGAGCAGATTTTCGGGCGATTTTTCGGGCGATTTTTCGGCGCCGGTCACGCGATTTGCGCATGCGCATCCGTCATGCGATGCGCAAATCGCGTGAAAAAACGCCCGTGTGACTATGGCCTAATGGTGTAAAAATAGATTTTTATTAGTTTAGTTGATATTTGAGATAAAATATCAAGCTTTCCTTTAATTTAATGGCTGCCTGCTTCATAAAACAACTATTTACTGTATATAGTGTATCTATTTTTTCAGTTTTATGTGTATTGTATGACTTAATACAAAGAATCAGAACCCGTACCACATATTACAGATGTGTACAAATATGCTGTGATACCACATGTAAAGTTAGTCTTGAACATTCCTATTTAAGAGAAATTGCCCAATAATATACATACAGATGTCTAACCGATTTCACTGAAATGAAAAATGTGTTACTTAGGACTTATTCCACGGCCGTATGCGTAAAACGCTGCACGCATCACGCAGTGTTTTACCGCGGTGTGAGCCAATGGTGAGCTGTGTATCACTGCGATTGTGCGAGCGAGTACCATTACCATTAATCCGTTCGCACTCATGCAATGCTTAGGCAGGCAGATTGTCACTGAGAATTGTTCACTTCTCGCTCAGTGCTTCACATTTCTATGTTTAAACATAAGAAGAAGTGAGCGAACAAGCAGTAATTCTAATGCAGATTGAAACTGAGTGACAAATAAAAAGCGAATGAAAAATGTACGATGGCTTGCATTTAGCCGTAACAGTTATGGCGCACTTTAGTTCATTTGAGCGAATGTTGAGTGACAATCGCTACACGGCAATGGGCCTTAACTACATTAGACATTGCCCACATTTCAGATACTGTATCTCTCAGTAATGATGGTTTGAGCCTGTCTGTGCTCTGGGGATGATGATGAGCTCTCATGACTGTAGTAGCTGTGACCCACTGCTTGGACATTGTGCAGATGCCTTCTTGCCTACTAATTTTGTAGCATGGTGTGGCAGGGCCATCGTGGACAGAGGTTACATGTAGCTCCTAGAATGGTAACACGGATGACTTATGATGTTATCACTAAATTATTGGTCTTACTTTGATTCATGAGGAAAATACCATAATGGTAAAATGTAATAATCATAAGAAATAGTTTCTATAAGGATATTTTATACTAAATAGACATCAGTGGGGGAACATGGACAGATCTAAGAAGCTGGAATGTATAGAGACATAGAAAGGCTTTTAATTGCTTTTGTACTATATTTTTATGATTTTTGGTATATTTTATAAACTTTACCTAATTGCTTTAGTTCTGTCAGTAATAGCTGCTGTATTGTATTTGTCTAAGACTGCCTGTCCACGGGCGTTGCGGCATGCTGCGGCGGATCTCCTCCGCGGGAGCTGCCACCCAGGAGCAGGAGCCTGCAGACGGATCTCTGCGGTCAGCCTATCTGACAGGCTGACCGCGGAGAATCACAGCAATTCGCAGCATGCTGTGAATTGCCGTCCACGAGTGGAGAATCGCCATGATACGCCGCTCGTGGACAGGGGGGCTGCGCTTCCCATAGCAACGCTATGAAAAGTGTGCATTGCATTCCCCGCGGCCGGATTATCGCCGCAGGGAACGCAATCCAAAATCGCCCGGGAACGGGCAGCCTTAGGAATATGGGTTTGCTGATGACGTGTGAGTCAGGTGGATTATGAATGGATCAGAAATAGAAACGTGCGCTACAGTCTTATCCAATCATTTTGAACATAAACATAGATATATGCAGTAAACTAATTTTCTATCAGTCTAAAGAGAATATTTATAGGTATTATTTTTATGGAAACTAATAGAAGAATGTATGAGAATTCCAGTATATCTGTTTAGCTATATGAGGTATAGATGTTGAGGTCTTATCCGGGCCCTGGTATCTGAGTGGCCCTAAAACCATTCTGTCATATGGGAATACCGCAGTGCTGTAAATAATATTGTGGAGTCAGGGGGTCCTTTTTTATATTTGCACAAGCATTTCAAGTTATACCTCTGATCTAAGGATTAGTGTGGTTTGTTTCCCCTAACACTTGTACCTACAGTACAGCGGTACTAGTGTATATTGGCACCACCGGAAGCTAGGGGTATGACAGGGGTTGCATGTAGGAATGCCCCTGTCACACTTCTAGCTCCCGCTTGGCGGCAGACGTGTGCCTCGCTGGCTCCGTAAAAAAATAGTGTTCCCCGCTTCCCCACAAGCTTCCCCACGTGCCCGAACCTGTGGAACCCACTGCAGGCACATTATGGTAAAATGTGTCCAGCGCACTCAGCTGTTGGCTCCAGCCTCCCACCTGCACTGTTAACCGGAGGCTGCTGTACAGTGTGGTCTGCCATCTGCCGACACCGATGGATGCACATGTAGCTGAAAGGAGACCCTCAACTTCCGGCGCTCAGTGCTCCCCCCAGCCTGCTGTGCGGCATCGTTACCCAACTCCCGATCATGCTGTGGCCAATTCCAAGGTCCGTCCTCTGCTGGCTGCAGTCACAGAAACCTGCCCCTTACGTGCTCGGCCTCTGCGTTTACGGGTGTCTGCCTGGCTGCCTGCAGCTCACATAACTGTCAATCACCTCCTGGGAGGCGTGGAGGGGCTGGCAACCCAGCCAATACGCTCCTTTGGGCGTTAATGGGCTGTCAAACTGACTGCATCTTGTCGCCACCCACACTTCTGGTGCGTCAAGATACACCAGTACCAAGTACAGGTTCTTATACTAACATGGCATGGTGAGTAAGGGCCCATTTATATGGAACACTCGACAGCCATCCTAGTGATGATCGTTCATGTGCTTTTATCGCTCAGTAAGTGGAGGTGAAGCGGACCTGAGATCGTTACGGCCGCCTGCCTCCATTCACAGTAAACAGGCAATCGTTCATAGATGAATGACTGCCTGATTACATGGGCCGATCATCGTTCAGTTTTCATGCCTGAAGAAACTGAATGATGATGGAAAAGCAAATGAATTCTGGTTTGTCTTTCAGTCAATGCATGTATTTACACTAAATGATTATTCTTCAGATTCCCACCATCAACGAGGATCTGAACAATGAACGGCCCGTGTAGAAGAGCCCTTACTGTGTATAGTATGGTATAAATTCTGGTCCAATTTATTGGTGATTACAAATATAAGGGATAAACTATAGCATGAAGCACTGGAAAGACGAGTTTAACATATAACCAGGGGCCCACAAAACATGCAATAGGGACCTACTTTATTAGGACATAGAAGGCCTATGGTTTTTTATTCTCTGCCATGTCATCTACTTTTCTTTCCTTTGTCTTTCAATGATCTGCATCAATTTTCACTTGTGTAAATTATCATCCACCATTATCATGAATTATGGCTGAATTCCCACCCGCCTTACGGTATTCAGTCACAATTCGGTTTCTCTGTTTCTTTTTTGAAACAAAAAGAAAAAAATAAAATTTTCAACTTTTTCCCCATTGCTCTCAATAGGGTAAAAAAAGCACAGAATGCTGTCAGTTTCCATTCCATGATGTCTCTGTTTTTTTACCAGAACAAATACCACTACATGCTGCGCTATTCGTTCTCACAAGAAAACTGAAAAATAAAGTAAGAGAAACAGACAGACAGCAATCTGTGTTTTTTTTTTGTTGTTTTTTTAACTCCCTTGACAGTGATGGGGAAAAAAATGATATGTTTAATTACATTTTTCGGCTCCAAAAAGGAAACAGAGAAATAGAATAATATAGGTGTGAATGGGCCCGTTGCTCATCTGTGAGCGGAGATGAATTTATTAATTTGCAGGACTACATAGGAACTGTATCAACCCTATATAAAAAAACTTTTCCAACTTAATCCTTCATGCAGCGCTTCACATGAGGCTGCACAAATTATTATTCTCTATCATGAATACGATAATGCTATAGCGATAGGTTTTATTTCCCAGTGTTCTAATGTTAGCATACTATAGAATACTAATAACATTACTGGTACATGAAGAGCGCATAAGTATGCTAGTAGTTTTATAAATATGAGGAAAGAGGGAAGTATGCAATAGATGTTATTGTGCTAAGAAAGAAAAATAGTCTTGTAAATAGAAACAATGTTGACGTCTTGTTGGCAGTCATTAAGGGACATCATGTCTATAAGATTGTTTTGTTTCTCTTATAAGAGCAATAACACTTTTTTGATTGACTTACACAGTGCCAGTTTTTTCTTTTTGCAATAATTTTTCCTATATTTATAGTTTAAATTCAGATGTAATTTGAAGCACTGTATATATAGCACTGGAATGTATACAGAAAGCTTCATAACTAGATTGGATTTTTATTACATTTCTATCGCCAATTCTGTCCTACTTATGTACTGCATTCTCACTTTTGGCCAGCAGAGGGTAGTCTTGTCATCCAGTTGTTCATTTCAGCAGCAGTAGAGAATATGCTCATGTCAGCCCTGCGCTCTCCTCCCCCTGGCTCAGTGATTCACCCTCCCATCGTTTCTCTCACACAAAGAAGAGCTGCAGCGCTGATGAGAGCCCTGTGGATGATTGTTTTCCTCAAATGGATTATATTTTTGGGAATATGGACAGATAAATTCATGATCCTCATGCAGCTGGGATTACACAGGATCTACATGACATCAAATATCAAGGCAATCATTTAAGATATGGACATCAGAGGATTTTGTCAGTGCTGGAAATGGCAAGTAGTCTGCTCCTTTCTCCTTTGTAGCTGGGGCTGGGTCTCTGGGCAGCTGCGTTATTCTATTGTTGAGGAGTCTGAGCCGGGGACATTGGTAGGAAATGTAGCTCAGGATCTGGGGATAAAACGTGCAGAGCTCTCTCAGCGCAGGATCCATCTGAGATCTGAGCAATCCCAACAGTATTTCAGTGTAAATCAGGACAATGGAGGGTTGGTTGTGAAGGAGAGGATTGATAGGGAGAGCCTGTGTGGATCTAGTCCCCGCTGCTTACTGCAGTTAGAGGTTGTGGCTGAGAATCCTCTGGAGCTTATTAGTCTGGAGATAGAGATTCTGGATATTAATGATAATTCTCCCACATTCTCATCAGATGATCGTATTATAGAGATCACAGAATTGCTGGCAAGCCCCGGAGCTCGGTTTGCATTAGAGATTGCTGAGGATTTAGATGTCGGTGTGAATGGTGTCAATCAGTATACACTGAATACAAATCCTTATTTCTCATTGTCTGTGAAAAGTCTTAAAGACGGAACGCTCATCCCTCAGCTGATACTAGAGAAGGTTTTAGATAGAGAAGAGAAACAAGAACATCACCTCATTCTCACAGCTATTGATGGAGGAGAACCGGCCCGATCAGGGACCTGCAGAATAACAGTCCTTGTATTAGATATTAATGATAATCCTCCAGTCTTTAATCAGTCAGTTTATAAAGTCAGTATAAGGGAGAATCTGCCATTGAAAACTGTCATATTAACCCTGAATGCGACAGATCAGGATGACGGAGCAAATGGGGAGATTGAGTATTCCTATGATGAACACACTTCTAAATTTGTAAGAAAATTATTTGCTTTACATGAAAAAACTGGAGAGATTTATATTAATGAACTTATTGATTATGAAGAAAAAACATTTTATGAGTTATCTATTAAGGCTGCAGACAAAGGATTCCCCAAATTAGAAGGAAATTGCATGGTTCAAGTAGAAATAGAGGATGTGAACGACAATTCCCCCGAAATTAAATTTACCTCAGAGACTAATGATATTTCAGAAAATGCACCATATGGGGATGTTGTAGGATTTATAAATGTAAGAGACAAGGATTCTGGGAAAAATGGAGAAATAAGATTACATTTATCACCAAATGTGCCTTTTAAAATTAAACAGATGAAAAACCGTTATGCATTGGTGACAGATGGGAATCTGGATAGGGAGGAAACCCCCCAATACACTATAGAGCTGACAGCCTCTGATTTAGGGTCTCCTCCTCTATACAGTAAAACCAGCGTCACCCTCAGGGTGTCAGATATTAATGATAATGCTCCGCTGTTCACACAGTCTACTTATAATGCTTTCATTAAGGAGAACAGTGACCCAGGGACTCTCCTATGTACAGTATCTGCTAGCGACCTAGATGAGGGGGTTAATTCTGATCTGGTTTACTCCATAGTGGAGAGTCAGATTGACGGCTCCTCTGTCTCCTCCTTTGTCTACATTCATTCTAATGATGGGAATATATACGCTCAGCGCTCCTTTGACTATGAGCAGATCCAGGTTTTACAAATCACCATAAAGGTGGAAGACTCAGGATCTCCACAGTTATCTTCCACTGTTTCCGTCTTTCTCTTCATTCTGGATACAAATGACAATCCCCCCACCCTGCTGTATCCAGAACACTCTGAAGACCTCATTGTCCAAGAGAGGATCCCAAAGTCTACAAGTGCCGGATATCTGGTGACAAAACTGTCCGCAGTGGATCTGGACTCTGGTCACAATGCCTGGCTGCTGTTTACTCTCATCCACCCCATCAATTACTCAGCATTTCAAGTGTCTAAACACACCGGAGAGGTGAGAACTGTAAGAGGATTCCAGGAAGCCGAGAACATGGAGCAACAAGTGGTCATTTCTATCAGTGATCAGGGGAGTCCTCCATTATCCACCACAGTGACGGTACTTGTCAGTATGGCAGATGAGGTTATAGTGGAAAGACCCAAATCTGGGGACTTCCTGACAAATTCCAAACCCCCATCAGATATGACTCTGTATTTAATCATCTCCCTGGTGGCCATCAGCTTAGTGTCACTTGTTACCTTCATGATATTATTGGTGAAGTGTCTGAGGAAGGACAGTTATGATTGGGGCAGTAGTTGCTGTTTACTTGGTGGATCCCAATCCAAACCCTACACAGATCAGTATCAGCCGGCTCTGTACCTGAACACAGACGGGACCTTAAAGTACATGGAGGTCAGGATGGTTCCTCCAGGGTCCCAGGGGCAGAGTTACCAAACTCATTTACCCCCGGCCCCGGAACAACCAGATTTCAGTATTGTGCAGCCTGTAAATTATCCTCAACTAAAGGATATATATCAAGAAGCCTCATCTGAGGGGGAATCACTGAATGATCCAAACAATGTAAGTGAAATGAATACAGTTTAGAAGCCTGTTGAGTTGTTCAGGTGACAAAATTTAAATGAAAATGAAATCATATATTTAAGTTATATATACTGCTTTTAATTCAACTTTGTGATGTTAAGATATTGACAATAATCATACATGTCTGGTTAGCACATAGCTATTAGACTTCATAAATAGCAGTTTTTCCAGGTCCTGCCGCTTAGGCTACTCAATGGTTTCACTGCCACATGCGCTTCAAACAATGTTACAAACAGTATTAAATTGTTGTTGGTTCTTGTTATAGATTATGCATTAGGGCACAAGCTTAAAGGGGGTGCTGTCATTGAAAAAGAAAAATTGTATAGTTACCTATTCCTACCCCATCAGTCTCCTTACCAACTCTTCACCCCATCGATCTTCTCCTGTCTCCTGCATTCTCTGGGGGTCAATTCACCTCCAACTGCCTGATTCTTCGCCTTCCTGTGAGGTTATGTACATTAGTTGGCAGTCTTCTTCTGGCCAACCAATGTACGTTACATCACAGCTCACAGGTCAGCAGGGGGACTGCCTATCTACTGTAGAGATTGCTCATGCTAGTGTAATGGCCTAGAAAATATATTCCTGGGCCTTCCATAAATGTCATGCATATAATGTCTTGTGTAGATGCACTGTAAAGAAATTGTCTAATCATTTGTTATATGTATTGCACAGCTGCAGCAAATGAAGATTTAATGTCTGCATGAGGCTGGAATATGTCTGCAAATGTAACAATTCATGTCCTGTCATGTTGTATGCTTGTGATTATAAGTATAAGTGATATGGGTTTCGGAGTCAGTCAGCAAAAGTCAGAGATCCATCAGAGAGTTCACCAGAGAGTGTTGTTCTGTTCTGACCTGATCTGGTGTTGTCTTGGTGTTGAGTGGATTGTAGCCACATGAGGGTACCATCAACTCCTATGTGGTGAATAATGGAGGAAGAGGAGTGGTTCCCTGAAGCCTGCTATTTCAGGGACCACTGAGAAGTAGAGAGAAAGAGAGAGAGTGAGTGACAGAAGAACTTGATCACTGTGCAGAGGTATTGTGTCTAGAGTGTATCTGTGGAGAGTCTATCCCTTCGCCTGTCCAGGAGGGGTCCCACACAGATAACAAGAACTGTCGGGCGTGTGTCATCCTGAGTATATTCCCTTTCAGGAGTGGTTCTGTACAAGTATTAAGGACTGTGAGGCCAGCATTATCCTGAGTTCCTCCCAGACTCTCTTTCTCTGTGTTACCTGCATCAGTGTATTGTTGTGCTTTTGTAAAGTGTTCCAGTTACCTACAGTAAAGTGTGACCAGGCCCTGACGGTTCCCAGGGACTGAGGTATTTAACAAGTATACAGTGTGTGGACTTGTTTTATTATCGCTGAAGCTTTATTCCGGTGAAAAGGGAATGATGGCGTCACGTGACAACCTACAATTGAACTAAATGTTTATTGGCCATCCCTATCCTAGGGGTGTCCAGAAAAGGCCTAGTGGTACTCGGGCCGAGGTCGTATGTAGTCCTTCGGGAAGGAGACTGGTGAGTGCCGCCATAACCCGTGACAGCTCTACCCTCCCAGCTCCTCCGCGTGGGCCTCATGTCCTGAGTGGACCCCCCAGGTCATCACACTAGCTGTCTCGGCAATAGATTAGAATTCCTTCCTAGCCAGTGAATGCTACAGCACAGAGACATGACCATTACTGACCCCCTGGAAGGAATGTGGGAAATGCAGCCTTCATAACAAGCCGGCCAGTGTGCAGTGAGGTGACCCCAGGGAACTGCAGAAGCTGAGCCAGGAGACTATGTGTTAAGAAGATTTTAAGGGGAGGAGGGGGGGGGGGGGTTGGGGAGGAATAGGCGAGCATAGAATTTTTCTTTCTAATGACAAAACCCTGTATATTGTATATAACTGCAATAGCACAAAAAGATATTTCAGGAATAAGATGTTTTGCAAATGCATTCTGTTATATTAAACCTATAACCTGATTTATTTTATTTTTAAAAATTGTCTTTATGGTCATTGTATGAATGTTCTACTGTTCATAAATAGATGATGTTTAGTGTTAATGTTTCTGCTATGCAAATTGATAAATTCCATGAAGACATTTTGCAGTTAAAGGGGAACAAAGTAATCACAAAGGGCAACTGTGCCCTATAGTCCTATACTAGCATTTGGTCATTTAAGGTGCTTCTACAGAGATTTTTTTACCATAAGCTAAAGACAAAAAATGCAATGGAATTCCAACAACATTTGTAACTTTGAGTGGTTCCTATTCCCAGTCAGGAGGACAAGTGAAAATAATATAGGGTTTTCTACTTTGCCCACTGGGTTCTTATGCCAAAGGAACTTTGTGTCTTGTTATTTGAAGTATAAATCCAACAAATTTTCTGTTCGAATCAAATTAGATCCTTGAGTCAGAGCTACACGTCAAGAGGGACTCCTGATATATAACTCCAATGGAAAGTTGCAACGCATTCTATTGTATAGGCATGTAGTTGCCTATTTCGCCCATTGGGTCCAATTGTAATAGAAATGTATACAATTTAGCATGCATTTTTAATTTACTATATATGCAATATTGTAGCCTACCATACTATTCTATATGACAGAAACAGGTATACTGATAGCTCAGTGCATTCTTCTGGCCTCTCTGTCAGATGAATATAGCCCTATAGATATGGCTATTTTCTGTTTTTATGATTGTATACCCCAAACATGGGACTAAACATCATGTGAACAGCAGCATCATTGTTCATAGTGATGTAACAAGTAACCATGTGGGCCCAAAGCAATCACTATCATTATATAAAACTCATATAGTAAATAGTATTTCAAATCACATAATTTATATCTCTGAGAGATTTTATATTCAACTAAATCAGATTATTTTTATTTTAATTTGTCGGTGATTTTCATTACTTTACGATTTTTTTCTGTTACATGATTTGATTTATTATATCACCTGCCTTAATCATATTTTATTACTATAGAATAGCGGTAAACTGTCCTGATGTATACTGGTACTTAATAGCCATTCATGAAATACAAGTGCTTTATAATTCTTCTAATAGTGATGGCCGTTTTCAACAATTTATGCTGAAATAGTCTGATGATAATTCAAATAATTTACTATTAATACCAAAAAAATGTTTCTGTGATCAAACATTAGTATAAAAATGAATACTAACAGAACAAAATACCACTTGATAATATTAAAATGTAGATGCAGTTAAATTTCAGAATATGGTTTTAAGCAGGATTTGTGTGTAACAGTATATATTGTCAGTTTCTTTTACATTAAAAGATTTATTTCAGATACAATTTGCAGCATGGCATTTAAAATGCTTAAATACATGTTTTTAAAAATAGATTATTCTTGCAATGTTCCCATTCTTATATCTATTTATGGGCTACATTCTCACTATTGGCCAGCAGAGGGTAGTCTTGTCATTCAGTCCTTCATTTCAGCAGCACTAGAGAATATGCTCATGTCAGCCCTGCGCTCTCCTCCCCCTGGCTCAGTGATTCACCCTCCCATCGTTTCTCTCACACAAAGAAGAGCTGCAGCGCTGATGAGAGCCCTGTGGAGGATTGTTTTCTTCAGATGGATTATATTTTTGTGAATATGGACAGATAAATTCATGATCTTCATGCAGCTGGGATTACACAGCATCTACATGACATCAAATATCAAGGCAATCATTTAAGATATGGACAACAGAAGCTTTTGTCAGTGCTGGAAATGGCAAGTAGTCTGCTCTTTTCTCCTTTGTAGCTGGGGCTGGGTCTCTGGGCAGCTGCGTTATTCTATTGTTGAGGAGTCGGAGCCGAAGACATTGGTAGGAAATGTAGCTCAGGATCTGGGGATAAAACGTGCCGAGCTCTCTCAGCGCAGGATCCATCTGAGATCTGAGCAATCCCAACAATATTTCAGTGTAAATCAGGACAATGGAGGGTTGGTTGTGAAGGAGAGGATTGATAGGGAGAGCCTGTGTGGATCTAGTCCCCGCTGCTTACTGCAGTTAGAGGTTGTGGCTGACAATCCTCTGGAGCTTATTAGTCTGGAGATAGAGATTCTGGATATTAATGATAATTCTCCCACATTCTCATCTAATGATCGAATTATAGAGATCACAGAATTAGTAGCAAGTCCTGGCACTCAGTTTGCCTTAGAAATTGCAGAGGATTCAGATGTCGGTGTGAATGGTGTCAGTCAGTATACACTGAATACAAATCCTTATTTCTCATTGTCTGTGAAGACCCATAAAGATGGAACGCTCATCCCTCAGCTGATACTAGAGAAGGTTTTAGATAGAGAAGAGAAACAAGAACATCACCTCATTCTCACAGCTATTGATGGAGGAGAACCGGCCAGATCAGGGACCTGCAGAATAACAGTCCTTGTATTAGATATTAATGATAATCCTCCAGTCTTTAATCAGTCAGTTTATAAAGTCAGTATAAGGGAGAATCTGCCATTGAAAACTGTCATATTAACCCTGAATGCGACAGATCAGGATGACGGAGCAAATGGGGAGATTGAGTTCTCCTTTGATGATCACACATTCAAATCTGCCAGAAGATTATTTGCTTTAAATCAGCAAAATGGAGAGATTTATGTAAATGCACTTGTAAATTTTGAAGAGTTACATTTTTATGAACTGTACATTAAGGCAGAAGACAAAGGATTTCCCAAATTAAAAGGAAACTGTATAGTTCATGTGGAAGTGGAAGATGTCAATGATAATTCCCCAGAAATCACATTTTCCACAGTGACTAATAATATCCCAGAAAATGCCCTAATAGGGACAGTTGTAGGATTTATTAATGTAAATGACAAGGATTCTGGAAAAAATGGAGAAATAAGACTAAATCTATCACCAAATGTGCCTTTTAGAATAAGATCTAATCAGAATCGTTATGCATTGGTGACAGATGGGAATCTGGATAGAGAGGAAACCCCCCAATACACTATAGAGCTGACAGCCTCTGATTTAGGGTCTCCTCCTCTATACAGTAAAACCAGCGTCACCCTCAGGGTGTCAGATATTAATGATAATGCTCCGCTGTTCACACAGTCTACTTATAACGCTTTCATTAAGGAGAACAGTGACCCAGGGACTCTCCTATGTACAGTATCTGCTAGCGACCTAGATGAGGGGGTTAATTCTGATCTGGTTTACTCCATAGTGGAGAGTCAGATTGACGGCTCCTCTGTCTCCTCCTTTGTCTACATTCATTCTAATGATGGGAATATATACGCTCAGCGCTCCTTTGATTATGAGCAGATCCAGGTTTTACAAATCACCATAAAGGTGGAAGACTCAGGATCCCCACAGTTATCTTCCACTGTTCCCGTCTTTCTCTTCATTCTGGATACAAATGACAATCCCCCCACCCTGCTGTATCCAGAACACTCTGAAGACCTCATTGTCCAAGAGAGGATCCCAAAGTCTACAAGTGCCGGATATCTGGTGACAAAACTGTCCGCAGTGGATCTGGACTCTGGTCACAATGCCTGGCTGCTGTTTACTCTCATCCACCCCATCAATTACTCATCATTTCAAGTGTCTAAACACACCGGAGAGGTGAGAACTGTAAGAGGATTCCAGGAAGCCGAGAACATGGAGCAACAACTTGTCATTTCTATCAGTGATCAGGGGAGTTCTCCATTATCCACCACAGTGACGGTACTTGTCAGTATGGCAGATGAGGTTGTAGTGGAAAGACCGAAATCTGGGGACTTCCTGACAAATTCCAAACCCCCATCAGATATGACTCTGTATTTAATCATTTCCCTGGTGGCCATCAGCTTAGTGTCACTTGTTACCTTCATGATATTATTGGTGAAGTGTCTGAGGAAGGACAGTTATGATTGGAGCAGTAGTTGCTGTTTACTTGGTGGATCCCAATCCAAAGCCTACACAGATCAGTATCAGCCGGCTCTGTACCTGAACACAGACGGGACCTTAAAGTACATGGAGGTCAGGATGGTTCCTCCAGGGTCCCAGGGGCAGAGTTACCAAACTCATTTACCCCCGGCCCCAGAACAGCAAGATTTCAGTATTGTGCAGCCTGTAAATTATCCCCAACTAAAGGATATATATCAAGAAGCCTCATCTGAGGGGGAATCACTGAATGATCCAAACAATGTAAGTGGTGATATTACAGTGTGATTTATTACTTTAGCTGCCAAACATGAAACAGAAGTGAAAATATATAACATAGTTCTGTCAATTTATGTATCTATCCATCCAAATTTAAGATTTTATAGTATATCAGCTCTGATACAAATAAAAATCTATAACTTATTTATACTTTATGTGTATTTAGAACTTTGAGATATTGTAATAATGTATTTGTACCCAGATCCTGGTGCATCTAGCTGCCCAGTGCCCTCAGTAATGTATGGGAGCACAACTGTAGAGAGAATGGTCAATAATGGTTTGTGGGCCTTGTTATAGATTTTGCCTTGGATTCCATGAGCTTCATGGTTTGTCTTTGTCAGTTAGATAATCTCTAACAATAATAGTATGTAAAATAAAATTTGAATTAAGATTTTTTTAATTACGTTTTTTTTCTGAAACCTTTAATAGTTTATTTTCTGTATCTTGAGAACAGTCTTCATCGTTATAGCATTAATCTTAATCTGATTTTATAGTCTACCTAATGAGCTGGTCACTGACGTTATAGGTAGAGATGAGCGAGCACCCAAATTCTCGGGTCCTCGTTATTCGAGTCAAGCTTTTCGTAAAATTCGAGAGCTCTACTCGAGTAACAAACCCCATTGACTACAAGCATTTTTGTATGTGATACGCCGGGTCCCGAGCTTTTTTTTTTCTAGGTTCGTCTCTCTTTCTCTCTTTCTCTCTCCCCTGCCTACCGGACAAAACATTTGCCATTAACGTGCGCTGCGTCTCGGCGGGGAGGGGGCCAAAACAGGCACGTCACAGCGGGGAGGAGTCAAAAACTGGGGCGGGGTTGAACACGGCTTGATGCTCGTTCGAGTAACGAGCACCATCGAGTATGCTAATACTCGAACGAGCATCAAGCTCGGCAGAGTATGTTCGCTCAACTCTAGTTATAGTGGATGGCTTTAAAATAGTTTAGATGATTTGTTAGAAGAAAGTAACATTGAAACATACAGAATGTAAATGGATAGATTTCTTGGTTTGAATGCTGATCAGCAGATCACCTCTGGGATCAGAAGGGATATTTTCCTTTTTAGAGTAGATTGGTTTATGCTTTATGGGCTTTTATCCTTCTCTGAATCAATATGGTGAAAAAAGTTTAAACCTTTACCGATTCCCCTTCCTTTGACCCAAGTCCCCCCCCTTTCCCTGGTAAACCATACAATTTTATACTGATAATTAAATTCATAACTTGTATGAAGAGACACATTTCTGACTACATCTTATAGTTAAACCCAATCCTGTGTTTATGTCTTCTCTTAACAGAATTACTACATTTAAAAAAAAAATATTTTGTATGACTGATTAGATATTTACAGTATAAGTTATGGTGTAATAATTGTTTTTTTAAATTATTTGGTCAATATTTGGGATAGAGTGATAAAATATCAAGATTTATTTTAATTCAATGGCTGCCCGCTTCATAACAAAGTCATTACTATATATAGTGTATCTATTTATTTCAGTTTTATTATATGTATTGCAAAACTTAATACAAAGAATCAGAACTAGAGATGAGCGAACGTACTCGTCCGAGCTTGATACTCGTTCGAGTATTAGCGTGTTCGAGATGCTCGTTACTCGAGATGAGCACCACGTGATGTTCGAGTTACTTTCACTTTCATCTCTGAGACATTTGCGCGCTTTTCTGGCCAATAGAAAGACATGGAAGGCATTACAACTTCCCCCTGCGACGTTCAAGCCCTATACCACCCCCTGCAGTGAGTGGCTGGGGAGATCAGGTGTCACCCGAGTATAAAAATCTGCCCCTCCCGCGGCTCACCACAGATGCATTCTGACAGAGATCAGGGACAGTGCTGCTGCTGCTATAGGGAGAGCGTTAGGAGTTATTTTAGGCTTGAAGAACCCCAACGGTCCTTCTTAGGGCCACATCTGACCGTGTGCAGTACTGTTGAGGCTGCTTTTAGCAGTGTTGCACAATTTTTTTTTTTTGTATATCGGGCGTGCAGAGCATTGCGTCCTCAGTCTGCTGTCATTGTACAGAGTATAGGGCCAGTACTGGTGAGGCAGGGACAGTGGGAAAGGTGAAAGAGATATACTGTCTATATAGGCAGTGGGCTTTTTCAAACAAATTTGGGAAAAATACTATCTTTGGGCTGCCTGTGACCGTCCTCAGTTTACTGCGTGTCTGCTGGGGGTAGTAGTCCTAATTAATACGCAGCTAAGTGTTACAGCAGGCTTGCGCAAAATTGTTTCCTGGCTCTGCGTTGCCCATTACATCACCGCCATCATCCCGTCCAGAGGGAAACAGTCTGCAGTAATTTTACATAGTATAGGGCCAGTACTGGTGAGGCAGGGACAGTGGGAAAGGTGAAAGAGATATACTGTCTACATAGGCAGTGGGCTTTTTCAACAAATTTGGGAAAAATACTATCTTTGGGCTGCCTGTGACCGTCTTGAGTGTACTGCGTGTCTGCTGGGGGTAGTAGTCCTAATTATTACGCAGCTAAGTGTTACAGCAGGCTTGCGCAAAATTGTTTCCTGGCTCTGCGTTGCCCGTTACATCACCGCCGTCATCCCGTCCAGAGGGAAACAGTCTGCAGTAATTTTACATAGTATAGGGCCAGTAGTGGTGAGGCAGGGACAGTGGGAAAGGTGAAAGAAATATACTGTCTATATATGCAGTGGGCTTTTTCAAACAAATTTGGGAAAAATACTATCTTTGGGCTGCCTGTGACCGTCTTGAGTGTACTGCGTGTCTGCTGGGAGTAGTAGTCCTAATTAATACGCAGCTAAGTGTTACAGCAGGCTTGCGCAAAATTGTTTCCTGGCTCTGCGTTGCCCGTTACATCGCCACCGTCATCCCCTCCAGAGGGAAACAGTCTGCAGTAATTTTACATAGTATAGGGCCAGTACTGGTGAGGCAGGGACAGTGGGAAAGGTGAAAGAGATATACTGTCTATATAGGCAGTGGGCTTTTTCAAACAAATTTGGGAAAAATACTATCTTTGAGCTGCCTGTGACCGTCTTGAGTGTACTGCGACTCTGCTGGGGGTAGTAGTCCTAATTATTACGCAGCTAAGTGTTACAGCAGGCTTGCGCAAAATTGTTTCCTGGCTCTGCGTTGCCCGTTACATCACCACCGTCATCCCGTCCAGAGGGAAACAGTCTGCAGTAATTTTACATAGTATAGGGCCAGTACTGGTGAGGCAGGGACAGTGGGAAAGGTGAAAGAGATATACTGTCTATATAGGCAGTGGGCTTTTTCAAACAAATTTGGGAAAAATACTATCTTTGAGCTGCCTGTGACCGTCTTGAGTGTACTGCGACTCTGCTGGGGGTAGTAGTCCTAATTATTACGCAGCTAAGTGTTACAGCAGGCTTGCGCAAAATTGTTTCCTGGCTCTGCGTTGCCCGTTACATCACCGCCGTCATCCCGTCCAGAGGGAAACAGTATACATATATACGCTGCCTACAGTATCTGTCTGCTGTATCAGCTCAGCCTTTAAAAAAATAGAAGCAAAATACTTTAGGCCTACTAGTGGCCTTTGGACACTTGACTGCTTCTGCGCTGTGAATTCCACTAGCTCAGTCATACGCACCTACGTCTCACTACAGGCTTGCGCAAAATTCTTTCCTGGCTCTGCTGTGCGTTCCGTAAGCGAAGTCAGCCTCCAATCACAGGCCAATAAGCGGCACATTTAATTACAGCGTTATGTTTCTGCACTACTGGTAATACAGCATGCTGAGGGGTAGGGGTAGGCCTAGAGGACGTGGACGCGGGCGAGGACGCGGAGGCCCAAGTCAGGGTGTGGGCACAGGCCGAGCTCCTGATCCAGGTGTATCGCAGCCGACTGCTGCGGGATTAGGAGAGAGGCACGTTTCTGGCGTCCCCAGATGAATCTCACAATTAATGGGTCCACGCGGTAGACCTTTATTAGAAAATGAGCAGTGTGAGCAGGTCCTGTCGTGGATAGCAGAAAGTGCATCCAGCAATCTATCGACCACCCAGAGTTCTACGTCGTCCACTGCTGCAACTCTGAATCCTCTGGCTGCTGCTCCTCTTTCCTCCCAGGCTCCTCACTCCATTACAATGACACATTCTGAGGAGCAGGCAGACTCCCAGGAACTGTTCTCGGGCCCCTGCCCAGAATGGGCAGCAATGGTAAAATTCCCATCCGACAGCGCTAGTGGCAGAAGGCGCAGTTCCGAGGGCCAGGTAGCAGGGGAGGCGCGGAGATCAGGCAGCATGTACAGCGCAGGCAGGGGAACACTATCCAAGGCCTTTGACAGCTTTATGGCTCCCCAGCAAGACTGTGTCACCGCTCCCCAGTCAAGGCTGAGTCGGCAGGAGCACTGTAAAAGGATGGTGAGGGAGTACGTAGCCAATCGCACGACCGTCCTCCGTGACGCCTCTGCCCCCTACAACTACTGGGTGTTGAAGCTGGACACGTGGCCTGAACGCGCGCTGTATGCCCTGGAGGTGCTTCCTTGTCCTGCGGTTAGCGTCTTGTCAGAGAGGGTGTTTAGTGCGGCTGGGTGAATCATCACGGATAAGCGTACCCACCTGTCAACCGACAGTGCCGACAGGCTTACAATCATAAAGATGAGCAAACCCTGGATTTCTCCAGAGTTCTCTTCTCCACAAGCGGACAGCAGCGATACCTAAACAATACGTAGGCTGCACCCGCGGATGGAAGCATCGTTCTCTATCACCATAAAAAACGGGGACCTTTTAGCTTCATCAATCTGTGTATTATATTCATCCTCCTCCTCCTGCTCCTCCTCCTGAAACCTCACGTAATCACGCCGAACGGGCAATTTTTCTTAGTCCCACAAGGCTCAGTCATATAAATTTTGTAAACAATGTTTATACGTTTCAATTCTCAATTCAATAAAGTGTTGAAACTTGCACCTGAACCAATTTTTATTTTAACTGGGCTGCCTCCAGGCCTAGTTACAAATTAAGCCACATTAACCAAAGCGATTAATGGGTTTCACCTGCCCTCTTGGTTGGGCATGGGCAATTTTTCTGAAGTACATTTGTACTGTTGGTTCACCAATTTTTTTGGGCCCTCGCCTACATTGTAATCCTAGTAATTTTTAGCCCACCTGCATTAAAGCTGACGTTACGTCAGCTGTGCTGGGCACTGCAATGGGATATATTTATGTACCGCCGGTGGGTTCCAGGGAGCCACCCATGCTGTCGGTCCACACGGAGTTGTAACTCCATGTGTCCACTTCTAAAGAACCCCAGTCTGACTGGGGCATGCAGTGTGGGCCGAAGACCACCTGCATTAAACCTGACGTTACCTCAGCTGTAATGGGCACTGCAATGGGATATATTTATGTACCGCGGGGGGTTCCAGGGAGCCACCAATGCTGTCCGTCCACAGGGACTTCACATTAGGGATTTGTACCTGCAAATGTCTATGTATTAAAAACCCCGGTCAGACTGGGGCATGCAGTGTGGGCCGAAGACCACCTGCATTTAATCGGACATTACCTTAGCTGTGCTGGGCACTGCAATGGGACATATTTATGTACCGCCGGTGGCTTCCTGGGACCCACCCATGCTGTCGGTCCACACGGAGTTGTAACTCCATGTGTCCACTTCTAAAGAACCCCAGTCTGACTGGGGCATGCAGTGTGGGCCGAAGACCACCTGCATTAAACCTGACGTTACCTCAGCTGTGCTGGGCACTGCAATGGGATACATTTATGTACAGCCAGTGGGTTCCAGGGAGCCACCCATGCTGTGGGTGCACACGGAATTCCCATTGCGCAGTTGTACCTGCCTGTGACTATATAAAAAACCCCGGTCTGACTGGGGCATGCAGACACCTTGACAGAATGAATAGTGTGTGGCACATAGGTTCCCCATTGCTATGCTCACGTGTGCAGCTCCAGATGGAGGTGACACAGGATTGGATTTCTCATTGCTTCTGTACAGCATTATGGGCTATCGCCCCGCCCCTTTTAAAGAGGGTCGCTGCCTGGCCGTGCCAACCCTTTGCAGTGTGTGCCTGCAGTTCCTCCTCATGGCAGACACACTTATAAATAGACATGAGGGTGGTGTGGCTATGAGGCCAGCGTGTGGCATGAGGGCAGCTGAAGGCTGCGCAGGGACACTTTGGTGTGCGCTGTGGACACTGGGTCGTGCGGGGGGGGGGGTTGGGCAGCATGTAACCCAGGAGAAGTGGCAGCAGAGTGTCATGCAGGCAGTGATTGTGCTTTGTTGGAGGTAGTGTGGTGCTTAGCTAAGGTATGCCTTGCTAATGAGGGTTTTTCAGAAGTAAAAATTGTTGGGAGGGGGGGGGCACTCTTGCCGCTATTGTGGCTTAATAGTGGGACCTGGGAACTTGAGATGCAGCCCAACATGTAGCCCCTCGCCTGCCCTATCCGTTGCTGTGTCGTTCCCATCACTTTCTTGAATTGCCCAGATTTTCACAAATGAAAACCTTAGCGAGCATCGGCGATATCCAAAAATGCTCAAGTCGCCCATTGACTTCAATGGGGTTCGTTACTCGAAACGAACCCTCGAGCATCGCGAAAATTTCGTCTCAAGTAACGAGCACCCGAGCATTTTGGTGCTCGCTCATCTCTAATCAGAACCTGTAGGGCATATCACAGATGGGTACAAATAGGCTGTGATATGCTATAATACTTAACGCTACCTTAATGTTGAACATTTTTATGCAAGAGAAATTGCCCAATAGCATACATACGGGGATGTAGATACTTTCACGCTCCCGCCATTGATTTGACAATCTGCCAGAAGATTACATTTAGGTCAGACATATAGTTATTCTTTACATCCAAATTGACTGAAGTTCGTTACTTATAGCTCATTCTACGGCCATTTGTGTAAAATGCTGCGTGTACCGCACAGCGTTTTACCGCCATGTGAGCCGGCTATTACTGTGTATGGCAGCAAATGCGCAATGCACATAACAATGTATCTCACACATGCTGTCATAAGCAGAGTGAATAGTTTCCTTTTTATTTTTAATTCCTCGCTGTTTCATCGCAGCGTTCTGTATTCAAAGCAGCACATATGCAATGTATTGTATATGTATAGCGTATAATAAGGGCTCATTCCACGGCCGCATGTATTATACAGGGTTTCACTGCCGTGTGAGCTGGGAGTCAATCGGGTATCGCTTTGTATCGCAGTGATTGTGCACTGTGCATAGCAGAGTATCTCACTAGTCTCTTTTTCTTATAAATTACCCGCTCTGTCTCGTAGCAGCATTGTGTATTCAACGCTGCATACATGCAATGTATTACGTATGTACAGCGTTTAATACGTATCCCAGAACAAGAGGGCTGTAAGCACGTAATATGCAGGGAAATAGAACATGCTGCGTTCTTTTTCACACACGTATAATATGTAATGTATATGCGCTAATGTGACTGCTTCAATGAAAATCGATGACTCTATTCACCACATATTACATAGTAAGGGCTCAGCCAATCAAACATTTCTTTTTGCGCACCTATGTGCGCAAAAAAAAATGCGCTTCATGGATATGCAAAATGTGCCTGACCATAGCTCCGTGCCCATTGCTTTCAATCAGGCCGACACAGCAGCCACCCCATTGACAGCAATGGAATGCAGGCAACCCCCGCAGTGATTTTCAGGGAAGGGCTTGAAATATAATCCCATCCCTGAAAATCACTCCTAGATGCTTTTTAAAAATAAAAAAATATATATACATCACCTCTCTGCCACTGCCGGGGCTCCGGCGCGTCTTCTTTCTGGCTCCACAGGACTGCTCTGAAGCACCATCTGCTGGCCGAAGATTTAAAAATCCCCGCCTTCTGAAAGTGTGGCTCTGATTGGCTGAGCGCTCAGCCAATCACAGACAGCACTCAGCCATTCATTGCTTTAGTTTTCTCAGTAAAAGCTGCAGTATTGTATTTGTCTTATATCTGTTTAGGCCACTCTCACGCATGTGCTTTTTACCACGATTACCGACACCGTGTGAGAGTGAATTCCTGTGCCGTTATCACTCATTGAATGGAGCCGAAGTGCACTGGGGATCGTTCCGGCCCGCTCGCCTCCATTCACAGTAAACAGTCATTCATAGATGAATGACTGCCTGATTACACGGGTCGATCGTCGCAGAAACTGGGCAATAGTAAAGCAAACGAATTCTGGTTTGTCATTGAGTTGCTGCATGCATTTGCACTATGATTATTGTTCAGATTCCCACCATGCAGCGAGGATCTGAATGATCATCCACCATTATCACTTATTACGGCTGAATTCCCACCTGCATTAGGGCATTCTATCACAATTTGGTTTCTCTGTTTTGTTTTTGAAACAGAAAGAAGAATTTAAAATTTTCAGGTTTCTTCCCCATTGCTTTCAAATGGGTTACACTGATTGCTGTCAGCTTTCATTCCATTATGTCTTCGTTTTTTTAACCAGAACATATAGCACTACATGCTGCGCTATTCCTTTTGGCATGAAAACTGAAACATAAAGAAAGAGAAGCCAACAGACAGCAATCTGATTTATTTATTATAACTCCATGGACAGTGAGGGGAAAAAACAGAAATGTTTAATTCCATTTTTCTGCTCCAAAATTGGACCAGAGATAGAATAGTGATGGAATACCATAATATAGGTGTGAATGGGTCCGTGGCTCATCTGTGAGCAGAGATGGACGACTTGATTTGCACTACCACATAGGAACTGTTTGCACCCTATACCTAAATGTTTTCCAACTTAATCGTCCATGCAGTGCTTCACATGAGGCTGCACAAAATATTAGTCTCTATCATTAACACAATAATGCTATATTAATAACACTTATTTCCCAGTGTTCTAATGTTAGCATACTATAGAATACTAATAACATTAAACACAACATTATTAAAACATAAGTATGCTAGTAGTTTTATAAATATGAGGAATGCTGCAAGCATGTAAATATATATGAATATTTTACTTCCCTTATTGAGAATAATACCAATTTTTTCTATTGATTACCAAGGTGTATTTTATAATTTTTACAATAGTTTTCCCTATTTTCATTAATTAAATTCAGATCTAATGTGAAGCACAATTTATATAGCACTGAAATGTATACAAAAAGCTTCATAACTGGATTGGATTTTTAGTACATTTCAATCCAATTCTGTTCTACTTATGTACTGCATTCTCACTTTTGGCCAGTAGAGGGTAGTCTTGTCATCCAGTCCTTCATTTCAGCAGCACTACAGAATGTGCTCATGTCAGCCCTGCGCTCTCCTCCCCCTGGCTCAGTGATTCACCCTCCCATCGTTTCTCTCACACAAAGAAGAGCTGCGGCGCTGATGAGAGCCCTGTGGATGATTGTTTTCCTCAGATGGATTATATTTTGGGGAATATGGACAGATAAATTCATGATCCTCATGCAGCTGGGATTACACAGCATCTACATGACATCAAATATCAAGGCAATCATTTAAGATATGGACATCAGAGGCTTTTATCAGAGCTGGAAATGGCAAGTAGTCTGCTCCTTTCTCCTTTGTAGCTGGGGCTGGGTCTCTGGGCAGCTGCGTTATTCTATTGTTGAGGAGCCTGAGCCGGGGACATTGGTAGGAAATGTAGCTCAGGATCTGGGGATAAAACGGGCCGAGCTCTCTCAGCGCAGGATCCATCTGAGATCTGAGCAATCCCAACAATATTTCAGTGTAAATCAGGACAATGGAGGGTTGGTTGTGAAGGAGAGGATTGATAGGGAGAGCCTGTGTGGATCTAGTCCCCACTGCTTACTGCAGTTAGAGGTTGTGGCTGAGAATCCTCTGGAGCTTATTAGTCTGGAGATAGAGATTCTGGATATTAATGATAATTCTCCAACATTCTCATCTAATGATCGAATTATAGAGATCACAGAATTAGTAGCAAGTCCTGGCACTCAGTTTGCCTTAGAGCTTGCAAAGGATTCAGATGTCGGTGTGAATGGTGTCAGTCAGTATACACTGAATACAAATCCTTATTTCTCATTGTCAGTAAAGAGTCATAAACATGGAACGCTCATCCCTCAGCTGATACTAGAGAAGGTTTTAGATAGAGAAGAGAAACAAGAACATCACCTCATTCTCACAGCTATTGATGGAGGAGAACCGGCCCGATCAGGGACCTGCAGAATAACAGTCCTTGTATTAGATATTAATGATAATCCTCCAGTCTTTAATCAGTCAGTTTATAAAGTCAGTATAAGGGAGAATCTGCCATTGAAAACTGTTATATTAACCCTGAATGCGACAGATCAGGATGACGGAGCAAATGGGGAGATTGAGTTCTTCTTTGAGGATCACACATTTGAGTCTGCTAAAAGGTTATTTGCTTTAAATCAGCAAACTGGAGAAATTTATGTTAATAACCTTGTAGATTTTGAAGAGTTAAATTTTTATGAATTATCCATTAAGGCAGAAGATAAAGGATTCCCTAAATTAAAAGGAAACTGTATAGTTCATGTGGAAATAGAAGATGTCAATGATAATCCCCCAGTAATAACATTTTCCACAGTGATTAATAATATCCCAGAAAATGCCTTAATAGGGACAGTTGTAGGATTTATTAATGTAAATGACAAGGATTCTGGAAAGAATGGAGAAATAAGACTAAATCTATCACCAAATGTGCCTTTTAGAATAAGATCTAATCAGAATCGTTATGTATTGGTGACAGACGGGAATCTGGATAGAGAGGAAACCCCCCAATACACTATAGAGCTGACAGCCTCTGATTTAGGGTCTCCTCCTCTATACAGTAAAACCAGCGTCACCCTCAGGGTGTCAGATATTAATGATAATGCTCCGCTGTTCACACAGTCTACTTATAATGCTTTCATTAAGGAGAACAGTGACCCAGGGACTCTCCTATGTACAGTATCTGCTAGCGACCTAGATGAGGGGGTTAATTCTGATCTGGTTTACTCCATAGTGGAGAGTCAGATTGACGGCTCCTCTGTCTCCTCCTTTGTCTACATTCATTCTAATGATGGGAATATATACGCTCAGCGCTCCTTTGACTATGAGCAGATCCAGGTTTTACAAATCACCATAAAGGTGGAAGACTCAGGATCTCCACAGTTATCTTCCACTGTTCCCGTCTTCCTCTTCATTCTGGATACAAATGACAATCCCCCCACCCTGCTGTATCCAGAACACTCTGAAGACCTCATTGTCCAAGAGAGGATCCCAAAGTCTACAAGTGCCGGATATCTGGTGACAAAACTGTCCGCAGTGGATCTGGACTCTGGTCACAATGCCTGGCTGCTGTTTACTCTCATCCACCCCATCAATTACTCATCATTTCAAGTGTCTAAACACACCGGAGAGGTGAGAACTGTAAGAGGATTCCAGGAAGCCGAGAACATGGAGCAACAACTTGTCATTTCTATCAGTGATCAGGGGAGTCCTCCATTATCCACCACAGTGACGGTACTTGTCAGTATGGCAGATGAGGTCATAGTGGAAAGACCCAAATCTGGGGACTTCCTGACAAATTCCAAACCCCCATCAGATATGACTCTGTATTTAATCATCTCCCTGGTGGCCATCAGCTTAGTGTCACTTGTTACCTTCATGATATTATTGGTGAAGTGTCTGAGGAAGGACAGTTATGATTGGGGCAGTAGTTGCTGTTTACTTGGTGGATCCCAATCCAAACCCTACACAGATCAGTATCAGCCGGCTCTGTACCTGAACACAGACGGGACCTTAAAGTACATGGAGGTCAGGATGGTTCCTCCAGGGTCCCAGGGGCAGAGTTACCAAACTCATTTACCCCCGGCCCCGGAACAGCAAGATTTCAGTATTGTGCAGCCTGTAAATTATCCCCAACTAAAGGATATATATCAAGAAGCCTCATCTGAGGGGGAATCACTGAATGATCTAAACAATGTAAGTGGTGATATTGTAGTATGATAACATGCAAAGTAGTTTAAATGCCAAGCGTAAAATAGAAATATATTAGTTATACTATATACATATAAATTGTCATCGATACAAATAATTATGGTTGTTACAACAGCCTTTGGTCTTGAGGTTATAGTTATATCTGGTCACTGTAGTAGTGAATGGCTTCAGAATGCTTTGATGATTTGTTAGAACAAAATAACATTTAATCATATACAGTAAATATGCAGATTTCTTGATTTTAATGTTGATCCAGTCTTATCTTCACTTGTGATGATTCCTTTTTAGAGCAGATTGGTTTATGCCTTATGGATGTTTTATCTTCCTTTGGAATAATAGGGTGAAGTGAATTTCTAAATTGTACCAATACCGCTTCCTTTTATTCTAGTCTTCTCCTATCCCCTTGTAGAACTGTACAAAGTTATGCCGCTTAGGAAGTTCAATATTTGTATGAAGAGATACTTTGCTGGTGAGCTATTGTAGTTAAACCCAGTGGTATCACGTCTTGTCTTACCACAATCCCTGGATCTTGTTTTAAGAAATTTGTTATGGGTGATTAGATATTTATATTAATTATAGTGTGATAATTCAGTTTTATTCATTTAGTCCGTAATTGGTATTCTGTAATAAAATATACCTTCTTCTAATGCAGTGGTTACCTGCAGCAGATAACAGAAGCTGGTCACTATATTATGAATATGCATAAATATGTTGTGATATGCTATGATACCTAATGTAATGTTATTATTATTAGATATTCTTACTTAGGCATGAAAAATACACTTACAATAAAGATACAGGGATGTAGATACTTTTAACCCTTTGCAATCCAATTTTGGATTCAGGGTTTCCTAGGGGGCTTTCTCTTTCTGCCATTATACAATGGCGCAATCTGCTGTCTGGAGCCAGTACTGCAGTATGGGACATCCTGGAGAGGCCCCTGACAACAGAGCCACCAGTAATATACAGTAAGAATACCCTGCAGGGCGTCTTCCAACATCGGAGCTGTATAGCCTTCAATCAGAATGTCTTTAGACGTCAGACAGTGGATTGTAAAGGGTTAAGTTCCTGCTATTGCTTTGCCAGACTAAGAAAGGGTTTACAATTTGATCATACATACAATATATAGTTACTCTTTACATCCAAAGAACCTGAAAGTGTATTTAAAATGGTCTTTCTGAGTACTGATTACGTTGGTGGCAGTGGGGGATGCATAATATATTTATAAAATACCACAGTACTCCATACACTGCCTCACTGCCCCCCTCTCTCCTCCTCCTGCCCCCCCCCCCCCCCCCTGCTGCTTCGCTAGGTCTTCAGTTGGCTTTGACGGCAGCAGGCATATGGGTTGTTTACCCATTTGACTACTGTCGCCAATAGAAGGCCCAACAGGGATGACATCAATGATGTTCTGTAAACTTGCCGGGGGCTTCGATACTAGTTTTCAGGCCTTGACACATCGCCTGTCAATTTCCGTGGTGCTGGAGCACCGAAGCAGCGGTCTGTCACCATACTGAGCATATTTTTTATGTAGTTTTGAGCATAGAGAGCCCAAAACTATAGAACAAACAATCCATTTAACTTTATCATTGCTGTGTAAAACCATAAGTTTTAGGCCTCCTGTCCACGAGTGATATGTCACTGCGAAATCTGTGGCGATAATCCGTGTGTATGTGGTTACCTTATTCTGTTATGCCTGAGGAAGACACCTGTCCAGGGTGGAAACACGCAGCTTGATCCTATTTTTTATATATTAAAAGAAGATTTTTATTTCGGAGTCATTTTGTCATTGCATCTGTTGACTCAGCGACAGTGGCTGGTGGTTGTTTTATTTTGAATATTGTGCCCAGCTTTGAGCCCAGTGCATGGCTGTCTTCGTGACCCTGAAATAGATTGCAGCCCCTCATCCTGGACTCACCAGCCCTTCTGACTCTCTTCTTGAAGTGCCTTCTATGTAGCTGTGTACATCCAAACACAACTGAATCAGTTGAGAGTAATAGTCATTTGTGTCATTCATATTCTGGTTTCCTTCATTGAATATACTACATCGGTAGCGCCCCCTAGTTCGTCTTTCCTGTGGTTCTCTCTTTCCTGAGATTTTGCATATGTATCATATCTACAAGATTACGTGGTTTCTCTTGCTGGGAACAATCACATTTGACTCTACTGGCTATCACCGTACCGAACCTTTGTTTTCATTTTGCATATCTATTAATGCTTAGACAAATCTACAGCATATGAGACATTTCTCACGAATGAGACTGTTGTTAGCTTTGGATAACTTCTGTTCAGGGACATACTGCATTGGACTTTGCCCATATTTGAGATACTTCTCAATAATGATAGTTTTCGCCTGTCTACGCTCAAAGGATGATGATTAGAGATGAGCGAGCATACTCGCTATAGACAATTACTCGATCGAGCATTGTCCTTAGCGAGTATCTCCCCGCTTGGCAGAGAAGGTTCGGCTGCCGGCGCGGGTGACAGGTGAGTTGCGGCCATGAGCAGGGGGGAGCGGGGGGGGGGGGGGGGGGAGAGGGAAAGAGAGTTCTCCCCTCCGTTCCTCCCCGCTCTCCCCCGCCGCTCCCCGCCCGCCGCTGGCAGCCGATTCTTTGCTCCCGAGCGGGCAGGTACTCGCTAAGGGCAATGCTCGATCGAGTAATTGTCTATAGCGAGTATGCTCGCTCATCTCTAATGATGATCAATTCTCACTGCATGTAGTAGACTTTACCTGCTGCTTGGTCATTGTGCAGCAGTCATTCTTGCTTTCTAACATTATAGCAGGACCTGGTGCTTCTACCATGGGCAGAAGTGATATGTGGCTCCTATATGGTAAAATTATTTATTTATGATGTTACAACTATACAAATAGTCTTATATTGTTTAATGAAGAAAGTAGCATGGTGGTAAACTATAATAATCATAAGAAAGTAGCATGCATTTCCATAGGATTTGTTTATAGTAAATATCTATCAATGGTGGATCATTGAAAAATATCTGAATCCTAGATATATGGAGAAACAGGAAAAAATTATTTGCTTTAAGTTTTTGCTATTTTAGGATCTTTGTTATATTATATATATTGTGAGCCTTTCCTCTATTTAAGCTCAGATACTAACAACCACTGTGTGTATTCATCTCATACACTGAGATATTGCCCTTTTACAAGAGAAATCATTGGAATGAACGAATGGTGACCAAGCCAGTGAATGGGAATGACTGAATGATTGACTTTTTACATGTAAAGACTTGCAAACATCTAAACAATGATTTTTATGCCTGCATAATATGAACGAAGAGCGATAAGTAAACTAATTATCATTCATTCACTGCCCGTGTTCACACTGGACAATTATGGCTCAGTTTCGCACAATTCAATAATTTAATGAACGCTAATTCTTTCATTTAAAAGGCCCCATACATGTAAATCATAAGCATGCTGATGTTATCTGATTGTAAAACACACAAATATGATACACATACAAATAATGTATGATTAGGTGGATGGTGAAGTGATGAGAAAGAACCACAGTGCCCTGTATTCTTACCCATTTTAGACACTTGCAGAGATATATGCCATATAATATATCTGCCTATGTAAAGAGGATATATAAAGATACTTTATGGAGACTGAAGGAAAAATGCAGGAGTATTCTAGAACCATCTGCTTAAACTTGATGGCCCATAGATGTTGTAACTTCACCAGGGTATCAGGGCCCCAACAATATGTTAGTTTACACCATATACAGAATTAAGAGATATCCTGACTTACATAGGTAATTAGTTACATAGGTTGAAAAAAGACACAGCTCCAACCACTTCAACTCTCTTTAAGATTTTGTAAGCAGCTATAGAAATAAATATTTTCTGCTATAAACACAATAATTCCATATTAATAACTTTTATTTCTTAGTGTTTAAACTGCTGGAATACCAAGGAATAGTGATACTATGAGCAGTACATTTATAATATGTAGATATGTTGGCAGTTTCATAAATATTGTGTATACAGTGCATAATACTTTACTCTATAGTTCAACTTTAAATTTCTTTAGTAGCACAACATGTATTATACTAAAATATTTACATAAAACTTTATAACTACAGCAGATTATTCAAATGTTTATATTCTACTTTTGTGTTCTACTTCTATACTGCATTCTCACTATTGGCCAGTAGAGGGTAGTCTTGTCATCCAATCCTTCATTTCAGCAGCACTAGAGAATATGCTCATGTCAGCCCTGCGCTCTCCTCCCCCTGGCTCAGTGATTCACCCTCCCATCGTTTCTCTCACACAAAGAAGAGCTGCAGCGCTGATGAGAGCCCCGTGGATGATTGTTTTCCTCAGATGGATTATATTTTTGGGAATATGGACAGATAAATTCATGATCCTCATGCAGCTGGGATTACACAGCATCTACATGACATCAAATATCAAGGCAATCATTTAAGATATGGACATCAGAGGCTTTTGTCAGTGCTGGAAATGGCAAGTAGTCTGCTCCTTTCTCCTTTGTAGCTGGGGCTGGGTCTCTGGGCAGCTGCGTTATTCTATTGTTGAGGAGTCTGAGCCGGGGACATTGGTAGGAAATGTAGCTCAGGATCTGGGGATAAAACGTGCAGAGCTCTCTCAGCGCAGGATCCATCTGAGATCTGAGCAATCCCAACAATATTTCAGTGTAAATCAGGACAATGGAGGGTTGGTTGTGAAGGAGAGGATTGATAGGGAGAGCCTGTGTGGATCTAGTCCCCGCTGCTTACTGCAGTTAGAGGTTGTGGCTGAGAATCCTCTGGAGCTTATTAGTCTGGAGATAGAGATTCTGGATATTAATGATAATTCTCCCACATTCTTGTCATATGATTACAATATTGAGATCACAGAGCTTCTAACAACTCCTGGCACTCGGTTTGCATTAGAGATTGCTGAGGATTTAGATGTCGGTGTGAATGGTGTCAGTCAGTATACACTGAATGCAAATCCTTATTTCTCATTGTCTGTGAAGAATCGTAAGGACGGAACGCTCATCCCTCAGCTGATACTAGAGAAGGTTTTAGATAGAGAAGAGAAACAAGAACATCACCTCATTCTCACAGCTATTGATGGAGGAGAACCGGCCAGATCAGGGACCTGCAGAATAACAGTCCTTGTATTAGATATTAATGATAATCCTCCAGTCTTTAATCAGTCGGTTTATAAGGTCAGTATAAGGGAGAATCTGCCATTGAAAACTGTCATATTAACCCTGAATGCAACAGATCAGGATGACGGAGCAAATGGGGAGATTGAGTATTCCTATGATGGCCACACATCTAAATCGGCAAGACATTTTTTTACTTTGAAAGAAAATAGTGGTGAGATTTATGTCAATGGAATTATTGATTTTGAAGAAAAAAGCTTTTATGAATTATCTGTTAAGGCAATAGACAAAGGACTTCCAAGATTACAAGGCGACTGCCTTATACAAGTGGAAATAGAAGATATAAATGATAATTCCCCTGAAATTACATTTACCTCAGTGGCTAATGATATTCCGGAAAATGCCCTAATAGGGACAATTGTAGGATTTATTAATGTAAATGACAAGGATTCTGGAAAGAATGGAGAAATAAGACTAAATCTATCACCAAATGTGCCTTTTAGAATAAGATCTCATCAGAATCGTTATGCATTGGTGACAGACGGGAATCTGGATAGAGAGGAAACCCCCCAATACACTATAGAGCTGACAGCCTCTGATTTAGGGTCTCCCCCTCTATACAGTAAAACCAGCGTCACCCTTAGGGTGTCAGATATTAATGATAATGCTCCGCTGTTCACACAGTCTACTTATAATGCTTTCATTAAGGAGAACAGTGACCCAGGGACTCTCCTATGTACAGTATCTGCTAGCGACCTAGATGAGGGGGTTAATTCTGATCTGGTTTACTCCATAGTGGAGAGTCAGATTGACAGCTCCTCTGTCTCCTCCTTTGTCTACATTCATTCTAATGATGGGAATATATACGCTCAGCGTTCCTTTGACTATGAGCAGATCCAGGTTTTACAAATCACCATAAAGGTGGTAGACTCAGGATCTCCACAGTTATCTTCCACTGTTCCCGTCTTTCTCTTCATTCTGGATACAAATGACAATCCCCCCACCCTGCTGTATCCAGAACACTCTGAAGACCTCATTGTCCAAGAGAGGATCCCAAAGTCTACAAGTGCCGGATATCTGGTGACAAAACTGTCCGCAGTGGATCTGGACTCTGGTCACAATGCCTGGCTGCTCTTTACTCTCATCCACCCCATCAATTACTCATCATTTCAGGTGTCTAAACACACCGGAGAGGTGAGAACTGTAAGAGGATTCCAGGAAGCCGAGAACATGGAGCAACAACTTGTCATTTCTATCAGTGATCAGGGGAGTCCTCCATTATCCACCACAGTGACGGTACTTGTCAGTATGGCAGATGAGGTTATAGTGGAAAGACCGAAATCTGGGGACTTCCTGACAAATTCCAAACCCCCATCAGATATGACTCTGTATTTAATCATCTCCCTGGTGGCCATCAGCTTAGTGTCACTTGTTACCTTCATGATATTATTGGTGAAGTGTCTGAGGAAGGACAGTTATGATTGGGGCAGTAGTTGCTGTTTACTTGGTGGATCCCAATCCAAACCCTACACAGATCAGTATCAGCCGGCTCTGTACCTGAACACAGACGGGACCTTAAAGTACATGGAGGTCAGGATGGTTCCTCCAGGGTCCCAGGGGCAGAGCTACCAAACTCATTTACCCCCGGTCCCGGAACAACAAGACTTCAGTATTGTGCAGCCTGTAAATTATCCTCAACTAAAGGATATATATCAAGAAGCCTCATCTGAGGGGGAATCACTGAATGATCCAAACAATGTAAGTGGTGATATTATAGTCTAATAACTTACTGGAATTTGAAATCTAAAATAATCGATTTGATTTGCAGATTTTGTAGCTCAGAAATATAATTCGGTCTTTGATTGGTTAAAAAATGGAATAAAATTGAAAGTAAAGTAAAATGTTATTTCAAGGATGGGATGTTTCCTATTTCTGTCTTATTGTCGGCCACCTCCAACATTACGTACTGTATGAATCGTGAGACTATTTTTTATGATTATCATTTTGTTTTCAGCTAATGATGTGCCATTTTATTGCTTTTAGTGCTTTTTTAATCTTTTGCTGTTGTATAAATTTTAAACCACGACATCTTTCTGCAGTTTTTAGGCCTCCCTTACACAGGCATTTTTGTACAGCATTTAGCGCTGCTTTTTCAGCGAAGCTCTAAACGCTGTACAACGCTCCCATTCACTTCATTGAGGTTGTTCACACAAGTGTCAAAACGCAACATTTCCAACACTGCGCTTTGACAGCAATGCATATTCTATCTTTGGCCTTTTTTGGCTCTGCGTTGCCCATTGAAATGAATGGGCACCAAGTTCAGCGCTGCCAAACACGCGGCACAACTTGGTACCACGTTTTTGGCAGTGTTAAATGCCCTAGCTTCACTACCTGAGAAAAAAAAAATCAATACTCACCTAGCTGCCGCCGTCGGGTCCCTGCCACTACTTTTTGTAGCTCTGTACAAGCTACCCTTGCACATGTCATCCCTGACAAAGCATCTTTTTCCGATAACGGGGATTGAAGACCCTGCCTTCAGCAAGAAATTGCTCTAATTGGCTGAGGCGTTTGGCCAATCACAGCCATTCATTGAATGGCTCAGCCAATCATAGCAATTTCTTGCTGGAGGCATAGTCTTCAACCCTCATTACCAGCAAAGATAGTCTGTCGGGGATTTCAAGTGCCGGGAAGCCTGTACAGAGCTCCGGAGAGCAGCGGCAGGGACCTAACAGCGTATACTACGTAAGTATTGCTTTTTTTCCTCTGCTTCCTTGGCTGCCTTTTCAGCCAAGAAAATGCAGCTGAAAACGAGGCCAAAATGCTGGCAAAACGCGTGCCAGAGCGGCTGAAAGCACAGTATAGGCAGAGCTGAAAAACGATGAGTTTCTAGAAACGCCTGTGTAAGGGAGGCCTAAGTGTGGGTTGATCACTATATATATATACTTTTAAATAAAAATAGATTTTTATGTTTTGCAAGATGGATTCAGTGATAAATACATATGGCGTCTTCTGTAGCCGTGGCTGCCCAGTTTCTGAGAAACGGATTGTACACTTCACATACTTTATTTCAGTTTTATTGTAGAACTGCATACAATAAACAGATCCTATACTGAGTTACAGTTATGTGCGCAGGTTCATGATCCTTCATGTTTTTACTTTAGCAGCAGGAATGGACCAGTATGAAAGTAGGAGGGACGTATCTACAGAATATTCAAGTTCCTAACATTGCTCTGCCAATTTGTAAGCATATTAGATGTACAGTATGTCAGTTCTATATAGTACTCTACTATTTATAATGAAGGAGCCTGAGCATGCCAAGCGTAACTGAAGTCTTTCTTGAGCTTAAATATTTCAGTTTAGGTTGAAGCATTGAACATGTTCATGAAATAACACATTTACTAATTGGAGTGCTGCAATCTTTTCCTACTGTTTTTGATTGTTGGCTAGGGCAATCCTCGCTTGGCACTATGTTTACATATGTTCACCTTGCTGAGGCTCAGAACAAAAAATGGATACTCACCTTGTGTATCTTCTGGTTATATACAGATTCTTCTCTACTTCCTACTGGTCTCTCCTGGCCGGCAGCTATGAAGTCTCAACTGGTTAGACTGCTGTAGCCAATGATTAGCTGAGTTGCTAGCATGTCTATACTACCGCACCATTGCTGGAGACCAGGATGTGGAGACCAGCAGGAATGCAGGCAAGATTATGTACGGACCAGAAAAATGCATATGGAGGGGCATATGACTGTAGGGATCACCGAACCTTCTCCATAGCAATATATAGCACAGATATGTAGTGGAGGTTGAGTGATATGTATGGTAACATGCTCTTCATATGCAGCATTTTTATGTGTCCTCCCTTAACTTGGCCAATAACGCTATATATTGTAAGATATGTGGAGTGAAATGAAATAAGAAATGTATACATTCAACAGATGCCACTAACAGATGTTGTCTGTCACCATGGGCTTCCATGTAGAAAGAAACAAAAATGTTTATTTGTTTTTAATTGATATCAGTAATGACTGACATTTGTCAATCAGTTATCATTTTTGTACTATGAGTGTAGGAGACCTTAACAAAATCCAAGAAAATCCACATGAGGCTGTAAGATAGGCAGATAGATAGAAGATAGATAGATATTCTCTATTACTGTAGTACAAATAAAATAATTTTACATCAATAACTTTTATTTCTTAGTCTTCAGATGCTGAGATACTATAGAATACCAAAAATACTAACACTATATTTAAACTATATAACTGGTGTGATAGTTTTGTGAATAGCGTAATTTTTCTTTTAAGAAGTATTTTTGTGTAAAGTAACAGTTTCATTTATTTTTATAGATACAATTCAGATCTAATATGTAACAAAATGTGAATGTACATAAAAATATTCATATATGTAACAAAAAAAATACCTAAAATTCAAGGGAAGAGTAGACTATTCCAATGTTTCTATTCTACTTTTTTCATTTATTATTTTTTACTTCCTTGCTACATTCTCACTTTTGGCCAGTAGAGGGTAGTCTTGTCATCCAGTCCTTCATTTCAGCAATACTAGAGAATGTGCTCATGTCAGCCCTGCGCTCTCCTCCCCCTGGCTCAGTGATTCACCCTCCCATCGTTTCTCTCACACAAAGAAGAGCTGCAGCGCTGATGAGAACCCTGTGGATGATTGTTTTCCTCAAATGGATTATATTTTTGGGAATATGGACAGATAAATTCATGATCCTCATGCAGCTGGGATTACACAGCATCTACATGACATCAAATATCAAGGCAATCATTTAAGATATGGACAACAAAGGCTTTTGTCAGTGCTGGAAATGGCAAGTAGTCTGCTTCTTTCTCCTTTGTAGCTGGGGCTGGGTCTCTGGGCAGCTGCGTTATTCTATTGTTGAGGAGTCTGAGCCGGGGACATTGGTAGGAAATGTAGCTCAGGATCTGGGGATAAAACGTGCAGAGCTCTCTCAGCGCAGGATCCATCTGAGATCTGAGCAATCCCAACAATATTTCAGTGTAAATCAGGACAATGGAGGGTTGGTTGTGAAGGAGAGGATTGATAGGGAGAGCCTGTGTGGATCTAGTCCCCGCTGCTTACTGCAGTTAGAGGTTGTGGCTGAGAATCCTCTGGAGCTTATTAGTCTGGAGATAGAGATTCTGGATATTAATGATAATTCTCCCACATTCTCATCTAAAGATCGTGTTGTAGAGATCACAGAGGTGTTTATCACTCCTGGTGCTCGGTTTGCATTAGAGATTGCAAAGGATTTAGATGTCGGTGTGAATGGTGTCAGTCAGTATACACTGAATACAAATCCTTATTTCTCATTGTCTGTGAAGACTCATAAAGATGGAACGCTCATCCCTCAGCTGATACTAGAGAAGGTTTTAGATAGAGAAGAGAAACAAGAACATCACCTCATTCTCACAGCTATTGATGGAGGAGAACCGGCCAGATCAGGGACCTGCAGAATAACAGTCCTTGTATTAGATATTAATGATAATCTTCCAGTCTTTAATCAGTCAGTTTATAAAGTCAGTATAAGGGAGAATCTGCCATTGAAAACTGTCATATTAACCCTGAATGCGACAGATCAGGATGACGGAGCAAATGGGGAAATCGAGTTCTCCTTTGATGATCACACATTTGAGTCAGCTAAAAAATTATTTGCTTTAAATCAGCAAACTGGAGACATTTATATCAATGAACTTATAGATTTTGAAGAGTTAAATTTTTATGAATTATCCATCAAGGCAGAAGATAAAGGACTCCCTAAATTAGAGGGGAACTGTATAGTTCATGTGGAAGTGGAAGATGTCAATGATAATCCCCCAGAAATTACATTTTCCTCAGTGACTAATAATATCCCAGAAAATGCCCTAATAGGGACAGTTGTAGGATTTATTTATGTAAATGACAAGGATTCTGGAAAGAATGGAGAAATAAGACTAAATCTATCACCAAATGTGCCTTTTAGAATAAGATCTAATCAGAATCGTTATGCATTGGTGACAGACGGGGATCTGGATAGGGAGGAAACCCCCCAATACACTATAGAGCTGACAGCCTCTGATTTAGGGTATCCTCCTCTATACAGTAAAACCAGCGTCACCCTCAGGGTGTCAGATATTAATGATAATGCTCCGCTGTTCACACAGTCTACTTATAATGCTTTCATTAAGGAGAACAGTGACCCAGGGACTCTCCTATGTACAGTATCTGCTAGCGACCTAGATGAGGGGGTTAATTCTGATCTGGTTTACTCCATAGTGGAGAGTCAGATTGACGGCTCCTCTGTCTCCTCCTTTGTCTACATTCATTCTAATGATGGGAATATATACGCTCAGCGTTCCTTTGACTATGAGCAGATCCAGGTTTTACAAATCACCATAAAGGTGGAAGACTCAGGATCCCCACAGTTATCTTCCACTGTTCCCGTCTTTCTCTTCATTCTGGATACAAATGACAATCCCCCCACCCTGCTGTATCCAGAACACTCTGAAGACCTCATTGTCCAAGAGAGGATCCCAAAGTCTACAAGTGCCGGATATCTGGTGACAAAACTGTCCGCAGTGGATCTGGACTCTGGTCACAATGCCTGGCTGCTGTTTACTCTCATCCACCCCATCAATTACTCATCATTTCAAGTGTCTAAACACACCGGAGAGGTGAGAACTATAAGAGGATTTCAGGAAGCCGAGAACATGGAGCACCAACTTGTCATTTCTATCAGTGATCAGGGGAGTCCTCCATTATCCACCACAGTGACGGTACTTGTCAGTATGGCAGATGAGGTTATAGTGGAAAGACCCAAATCTGGGGACTTCCTGACAAATTCCAAACCCCCATCTGATATGACTCTGTATTTAATCATCTCCCTGGTGGCCATCAGCTTAGTGTCACTTGTTACCTTCATTATATTATTGGTGAAGTGTCTGAGGAAGGACAGTTATGATTGGGGCAGTAGTTGCTGTTTACTTGGTGGATCCCAATCCAAACCCTACACAGATCAGTATCAGCCGGCTCTGTACCTGAACACAGACGGGACCTTAAAGTACATGGAGGTCAGGATGGTTCCTCCAGGGTCCCAGGGGCAGAGTTACCAAACTCATTTACCCCCGGCCCCGGAACAGCAAGATTTCAGTATTGTGCAGCCTGTGAATTATCCTCAACTAAAGGATATATATCAAGAAGCCTCATCTGAGGGGGAATCACTGAATGATCCAAACAATGTAAGTGGTAATGTTATAGTTTTATAACTTACTGGACTATGAAACGTATAACGTCTGATTTGATTCGCAGATTTTGTAACTCCAGAACGTCATCTTTGGTCTTTATCAGTTAGAAAGCATAGTATAGCATTAAACGTAAAGTAAAACATGTTTTCTAAAGGTGTTTTGTATTTTTAATTTGTTGCCAGTAATCCCTAACTCTGTTTACTGTCTGAGTGTTTGTGATGTTCTTTTTTGTTTTTCAACTGATAATATACACTGCAATTGCTCATAAATTATGTTGGTCATTGTAATCAGCTAGGTGATAAAATCTGGCTGATTTTCACAGAATCAGTTCAGGTCAGCCCAACCCAATTTTTAGCAAAAATCAACGCAGCCACCATCTTTTTTCTTCAGAGAAGGTGGAGCAAAATGAGGACACAAAGAGAACATAAACACTCTATGCAGTTATTACCCTTGGACAGATTTAAACCTAGAACTCCAAGATGGTAAAGCATCAGTGCTAAGAAATGAGCCACCACACTTCTTTCATTTTCCTTCTCCCTTTTTACTAATCTAGAGGAGGAAAATAAGGGGAAGAAAACAAAGAATAAACACAAAGACAACATACAAGGTCTATGCAGATGTTGTCCATAGTCAAACATGAACCTAGAACCCCACCACTACAAGGCCACTAAGATTCTTCCTTCTTCCTCCTCTTGTTTCTTATCAAAAGGCGAAGGAAAAATAGAGGATCTTCTTATTCTCTTTACTCTCCACCTTCTCATTCTTCTTACCATTCTCCTTCTTCTCCTCCTTCACTTTTCTCCTCTGCTCCTTCGCCTCTGGAGAAGGAAGAAGAAGAAATAGGATGAATAATGAAGAACAAAGAACTAGCATGATGGTTTAGTCATTAGCACTGTTGCCTTACAGTGCTATGGTCCTAGGTTCAAACCTGAGCAAAGACAACATCAGCACGAATTTTGTATGTTCTCTGTGTTTCTCTTTCATAAGAGGAAGAATAAATATGGTGGCTCAGTTGTTAGCGCTGCTGCCTAAGAGTTTAAGGGTCAAGCCTGACCTAGGCCAAATTCTGTATGGAGTTTTTATGTTCTCTTTGTCTTTATTATTCCTTTGGAGAAAAAGCAACAAGTTTGGTGGCTCAGTTGTTATCACCGCTGCCTGGCAGTGATGGATTTATAGGTTTGAATCTGACTAAGAGTAACATGTATGGAGATTTTCAAAGACGAGGTTGTCTTTGAGGAGATTTGAGCCTAGGACCCCAGTACTGCAAGGTAACGGTGCTAATCACTGAGCCATATTCAATGGGAATCGGGATCAGGTCGTTCCGATTATTTTTGGAAAGTTGGGTCAGTCATTCCCGACCCGATTATTCTAATAATAGTTCATCATTACTCAAGTGTTTTCTTAAAATGTTTTGCTGTTCCATAAATCCATAACCATTTTTAAGAGACACATTTTAAACTATTTAGTGTGGACTACTAGATATGACATACTTCATTGTATAATTAGGGATTTTTATGTATTTGATTGATGATTGGTAATCTGTGATAAAATATTATGCCTTCTTCTATAGCAGACGCTGCATGCTTTGTGAGACATGGATGATATAGTGCTTCTTGTTTCTTTTTATTTCAGTCATATTACCCTACAGTATATAAAGAATCAGCTACTATACTGTGTTATAAGGATATGCAGAATTCTCATGTGATGTTACTTTTGAACATTCTTATTATAGCCGTAGGGATGGAGCAATAATATAGAATAAGGGATGTATATACTTTAAAAGTTCCCGTCATTGTCATGATAGTAGAATACATGTATGTCAGTTATATCGCACTATACTATTTATAGTCAATGAGCCTGAGTGTTTTAGGCACAATTCAGGTATTTCTCAAGTTTAAAAGGATTTTCCTAGACTAAAAAAATGGGCTAAAATAAAAAAGTAGCTCTCATGCATTAAAAGGTTCCTAGCCCAGCGCATTCACCCTGGTCCCTGCCACTTTGGTCCTGGGAGCTCCTCCTGGCAATACTGGCATGAACGGCACAACAGGGGAATATGTGTTTAATACCATATTAATGCCAAATGTGATAGAGTTGAAAAATAACAATGGGGAAAGGTTAGGTCGTGCTGGACCAGACAGCCATTTATGGGTGAGTATTGCTATACTTTTTTTTTTAAGCATTTCCCCTGCTCATTAAATTATTCTTTTTTATCTTGGAAAGTCCCTTTATGAAATTCATTAGCTGAAGTTAAAACATTGAACTTGTTCATGTGATTGAAAACACATTTCCTGAAATGGAGTTCTGCAATCTATTCATACTCTAATTATTGTCTATAGAACAGCAGAAAGCAATTGGACAAAATGCTTCGGGACATTTTCCTTCCAAATGGATGTCTTTTCCATCTGCTTAGTAGGAAACTGAAGAAATAGGTCCATTCAGTGGGAAAACCTTTCTATTATTTGGAATTATAGACTATAAGAGACAACTTCCCCGACTTAGACAATTGCTAACATCGGGTAACTCCTCTCCTACAGTGTACTGTATCATATTCAACATTGTCTATTATTGTATGTTTCAAAAATGACTCTCATGAATGAAGGATTGAAATTTTGGGGGATCTTAGAGGATGATGATCCATCTTCACTAAATATTTGGTAGCTCTAAAGGGGTTTTATCACTACTAAAATACATATTCAAGCAGCTGGGCCCTGCATATAATAAAAGAGCAGACTTTACTGTCCTCTCTTCGTCTCCCCTATGACGCAGCTCAGTGGCTCCCATGACCCTGGCACCGGCTTACGGGTGTATGGGTGGCTGAAGTCAGGTGAGCACTGCGGCCAATCAGAGAGTGCAGAATCACTAATTAAACTCCTGACATCAATGCTCACATCCGGTGTGACATTGGGGTCCAAAGAGAAGTGAGTATAGCTTGTTTTTTCTATTTAAGCCGGACTCAGCTGCTTGAAAATTTTTTGTGGTAGTGATAAAACCCTCTAGCCTACTAAATTGTGATTGTGCGACTGCTTCTAATTCTATAGCAGGATCTGACACTATTCAAGATATACTAAATCGTTTTCTACAAAACTATATACAATCTGCTCAGCTCCTCCTGTTCTATAACATGCTATGTGCAGATTGGACTGTTATGTTCAACAGGACAGGTTCCCTTTAAGTCTTTGCGCATGGTTCTAATACCAAACTGCTATGAAAAAACGAATTCTTGTACCCACCATATTTTTCTGCTATCGTAGCGTGGTATTACATTGTATATATAGTAGTATACATACTAACCCATCATATTGGTTATTATGATTATAAGGTACAATGACATGAAGCATTAATGACAGGGGTGTAACCATCGTTTGATTTGGAATGTGTCCCTGTATAATCAGTACAGATGGTCCCCTACTTACCAACAGGTTCCATTCCAGGAAGCTGCTTGTAAGTGCATTTTGTTCGTTGTCGAACTAATGCTTGCATGGAGGGGGATCGCGGGTGGATCCTGCTTCATACAACGTCGGGTGCAGGCTGTTTCTTACAGCATTCACGGTGGCATTTAAAGCGTTAACAGTTCCGACGAGCGGTGCAGCTTGTTGGAAATGTTGCCGCCAAGTGTTGGCTATAAGAAACAGCCTGCACCCAACGTTCGAGGGTCGCATAGGCCTCTCGTGATATGATTGTGGGATGCTGTGCTGTTGCCATGGCAGCAGGGGGCCTTCTGAAAGGCCCCAGGGCTGCCTATGCAGAGTGGCCTATCATGCCGTACCTATGGCATGGCTTGATAGTCTGTTTGTCCGATCACTGCACAGTATGATGTGATGCCATAGCATTACATCATACTGCAGGACAGGTTGTTCATAACTTGTGACGTTCGTAACTCGATCGTTTGCAAGTAGTGGACTATCTGTACATGAAAGCTTAATGTGTAGTTTGGTCTCCATTCCGCAATATATTCTGCATTATCTATTATCTTATCTCGGAGCGGAGATGGACCTCCTTACTTACCGGGTCCTATAGAAGCTGCTACACCGGGGTTTTCTAACCTTTATCTGTTTAATATACAGCATATTTTTACGCCGTACAGATGTGTCTTCCATGATCTTGACACAGTCAGAGGTGAAAAAGCAATGTATATGTTCAATGGCTCACATAGATGCCATCCATCACCATAGGCTCCCATGTTAAAAAAATATATATATTAATATATACTTTTTGTACTGGTTGAGTGTGAAGAATGTATTTATGGATGCCATACTCCAGCAAAGAGACGCTGCAATATAACTTCAGTTCTCAGCCGCAGGAACAGCATGTTTTAGCGCTCCTCATCACCCATCACAATAAACTCCAAAAAATAGGGCAGACAGTGGTTGAAATCGCCACGCTGGAAGGCGCCGTGCAGCCACGCGGTCGAGCTCATATCTGCAAGGCCCCATTGAAATCAATGAGAGCGTTATACTGCGATTACCGCTGTGGTAATCACGGTAAAAAGCGACTGAGTGAGAGTGACCTTAGGTTCCCATGTAAGAAAGTGTAGGACAATGTACACCTTATTGTATTGGACAGCTTGAAGATATATAACTTCTGTGCTATATATTGTACCGTCATCTTCTGTATTAAGATGCAAACTTTCCTATTTTTCTCGTTTTCCCAATGATCAGCATTAAGCTGCCTTCACACTCTTGCCTATATCATCATTGCTTTCACTAACTGTATCATATATACATATATATGGACACTCTTATTAGAGCTATAGTTTAACATTATTAACATATATTTTAGTGTTCTAATATACCATGGAATACTAATCAAACCAATACTATATGTATAATGTGTAATTATAGTCATAGTTTTATGAATATTATAAGTTTAATAACACAATGATTAAGCGTATTTACAGTTTACTCTATAGTTATACATTTCCTTCAGATCTAATCTGTAGCATAGTGACCATAGTAGGCAAAATTATACATAAAGCTCCATACCTATAGTGGATTCCTACTATTTTCCTTTTCTGTTCTACTTCTTTGATGCAGTTCTTAATTTTGGCCAGTAGAGGGTAGTCTTGTCATCTAGTTCTTTAATTCACTAATACTAGAGAATGTGTTCATGTCAGCTCTGCGCTCTCCTCCCCCTGGCTCAGTGATTCACCCTCCCATCGTTTCTCTCACACAAAGAAGAGCTGCAGCGCTGATGAGAGCCCTGTGGATGATTGTTTTCCTCAGATGGATTATATTTTTGGGAATATGGACAGATAAATTCATGATCCTCATGCATCTGGGATTACACAGCATCTACATGACATCAAATATCAAGGCAATCATTTAAGATATGGACATCAGAGGCTTTCATCAGTGCTGGAAATGGCAAGTAGTCTGCTCCTTTCTCCTTTGTAGCTGGGGCTGGGTCTCTGGGCAGCTGCGTTATTCTATTGTTGAGGAGTCTGAGCCGGGGACATTGGTAGGAAATGTAGCTCAGGATCTGGGGATAAAACGTGCAGAGCTCTCTCAGCGCAGGATCCATCTGAGATCTGAGCAATCCCAACAATATTTCAGTGTAAATCAGGACAATGGAGGGTTGGTTGTGAAGGAGAGGATTGATAGGGAGAGCCTGTGTGGATCTAGTCCCCGCTGCTTACTGCAGTTAGAGGTTGTGGCTGAGAATCCTCTGGAGCTTATTAGTCTGGAGATAGAGATTCTGGATATTAATGATAATTCTCCCACATTCTCATCTAATCTTCGTATTATAGAGATCACAGAATTAGTTACAAGTCCCGGGGCTCGGTTTGCATTAGAAATTGCCAAGGATTTAGATGTCGGTATGAATGGTGTCAGTCAGTATACACTGAATACAAATCCTTATTTCTCATTGTCTGTGAAGACTCATAAAGACGGAACGCTCATCCCTCAGCTGATACTAGAGAAGGTTTTAGATAGAGAAGAGAAACAAGAACATCACCTCATTCTCACAGCTATTGATGGAGGAGAAGCGGCCAGATCAGGGACCTGCAGAATAACAGTCCTTGTATTAGATATTAATGATAATCCTCCAGTCTTTAATCAGTCAGTTTATAAAGTCAGTATAAGGGAGAATCTGCCATTGAGAACTGTCATATTAACCCTGAATGTGACAGATCAGGATGACGGAGCAAATGGGGAGATTGAGTTCTTCTTTGATGATCACACGTTTGAGTCTGCCAAAAAATTATTTGCTTTAAATCAGCAAACTGGAGAAATTTATGTTAATAAACCTATAGATTTTGAAGAGTTAAATTTTTATGAATTATCCATTAAGGCAGAAGATAAAGGACTTCCTAAATTGGAGGGGAACTGTATAGTTCATGTGGAGGTGGAAGATGTCAATGATAATCCCCCAGAAATCACATTTTCCACAGTGACTAATAATATCCCAGAAAATGCCCTAATAGGCACAGTTGTAGGATTTATTAATGTAAAAGATGAAGATTCTGGAAAGAATGGAGAAATAAGACTAAATCTATCACCAAATGTGCCTTTTAGAATAAGATCTAATCAGAATCGTTATGCATTGGTGACAGATGGGAATCTGGATAGGGAGGAAACCCCCCAATACACTATAGAGCTGACAGCCTCTGATTTAGGGTCTCCTCCTCTATACAGTAAAACCAGCGTCACCCTCAGGGTGTCAGATATTAATGATAATGCTCCGCTGTTCACACAGTCTACTTATAATGCTTTCATTAAGGAGAACAGTGACCCAGGGACTCTCCTATGTACAGTATCTGCTAGCGACCTAGATGAGGGGGTTAATTCTGATCTGGTTTACTCCATAGTGGAGAGTCAGATTGACGGCTCCTCTGTCTCCTCCTTTGTCTACATTCATTCTAATGATGGGAATATATACGCTCAGCGTTCCTTTGACTATGAGCAGATCCAGGTTTTACAAATCACCATAAAGGTGGCAGACTCAGGATCTCCACAGTTATCTTCCACTGTTCCCGTCTTTCTCTTCATTCTGGATACAAATGACAATCCCCCCACCCTGCTGTATCCAGAACACTCTGAAGACCTCATTGTCCAAGAGAGGATCCCAAAGTCTACAAGTGCCGGATATCTGGTGACAAAACTGTCCGCAGTGGATCTGGACTCTGGTCACAATGCCTGGCTGCTGTTTACTCTCATCCACCCCATCAATTACTCATCATTTCAAGTGTCTAAACACACCGGAGAGGTGAGAACTGTAAGAGGATTCCAGGAAGCCGAGAACATGGAGCAACAACTTGTCATTTCTATCAGTGATCAGGGGAGTCCTCCATTATCCACCACAGTGACGGTACTTGTCAGTATGGCAGATGAGGTCATAGTGGAAAGACCGAAATCTGGGGACTTCCTGACAAATTCCAAACCCCCATCAGATATGACTCTGTATTTAATCATCTCCCTGGTGGCCATCAGCTTAGTGTCACTTGTTACCTTCATGATATTATTGGTGAAGTGTCTGAGGAAGGACAGTTATGATTGGAGCAGTAGTTGCTGTTTACTTGGTGGATCCCAATCCAAACCCTACACAGATCAGTATCAGCCGGCTCTGTACCTGAACACAGACGGGACCTTAAAGTACATGGAGGTCAGGATGGTTCCTCCAGGGTCCCAGGGGCAGAGTTACCAAACTCATTTACCCCCGGCCCCGGAACAGCAAGATTTCAGTATTGTGCAGCCTGTAAATTATCCTCAACTAAAGGATATATATCAAGAAGCCTCATCTGAGGGGGAATCACTGAATGATCCAAACAATGTAAGTGGTGATATTGTAGTAAAATGACCTACTGGATTATAAAATCTAAAATCATTGATTTGATTTGCAGATTTTGTAGCTCAGAAATATATTTTGGTCGTTTATCAGTTAACAAATGTAACAAAATTAAACGTACGATAAAATATAATTTCAAGGATGGGATGTTTCCTATTTCTGTCTTATTATCGGTGACCTCCAACATTATGTGCTCTATGAATCATGAGTATATATTTTATTGCCATTATTTTGTTTTCAGCTAACGACGATATACAGTGTTATTGCTTTTTAGTGCCGTTTTTATCTTTTGCTGTTGTGTCACTTTTTAACCCACTGCACATTTCTGTAGTTTTTAGTGTGGTTTGTTTACTATTTACATAATTTTTTTTAAAGAATAGATTTTTATATTGGATGATTTGGATTCAGTGATAAATACATATGGCGTCTTCTGCAGCAGTGGCCGCCTACTTTCTTTTAAATGGATTGTATACTTCACATACTTTATTTCAGTTTTATTGTAGAACTGCATACATTAAACAGATCCTATACTGAGTTACAGTTATGTGCGCAGGTTCATGATCCTTCATGTTTTTACTTTAGCAGCAGGAATGGACCAGTATTAAAGTAGGAAGGATGTATATACAGAATATTCAAGTTCCTATTATTGCTCTGCCAATTTGTAAGCATATTAGATGTACAGTATGTCAGTTCTATATAGTACTCTACTAGTTATAGTCAAGGAGCCTGAGCATGCCAACCGTAACTGAAGTCTTTCTTGAGCCTAAATATTTCAGTTAATGTTGAAACATTGAACATGTTCATGAAATAACACATTTACTAATTGGAGTGCTGCAATCTTTTCCTACTGTTTTTGGTGGTTGGCTAGGGCAATCCTCGCTTGGCACTATGTTTATATATGTTCACATTGCTGAGGCTTAGAACAAAAAAATGGATACTTACCTTCTGTATCTTCTGGTTATATACAGATTCTTCTCTACTTCCTGCTGGTCTCTCCTGGCCGGCAGCTATGAAGTCTCACCCGGTAAGACTGCTGCAGCCTATGATTAGCTGCATTGCTGGTATGTCTATATGACACACGATTGCTGGAGACCAGGATGTGGAGAGCAGCAGAGGAGCAGTGAAGATTATGTACGGACCAGAAAAATGCATATGGAGGGGCATGTGACCATATATGTCACTCAACCTTCTCCATAGCAAAATATAGCACAGATACGTAGTGGAGGCTGAGTGATATGTATGATAACATGCTCTTCCATATGCAACCTTCTTATGGATGATCTGTTAAGATGCGATGAGGAGGTCAATCAAATGGTGGCCGCAGTTTCACTAAAAGAGAAGACAGGAACAGTGCAAGCATAAATAGTGTATTAGCGAGTTAAATATAAGCAAATTTCCAAAGCATTTTTTAATATTATCTAAGAAATGTCAAACTCCTTAAATGAACATGGAAAATTTTAGTTTTGGTTGGAGTTTCACTTTAAATGTTATAAGCCTCTTCCCATTATTGCGTCTCAACCAGGAAGAGCTATGTATTGGTCTAATACACTGAGATACCTATGAAGCTTGGATCATGGAGCACTCTGGGGTTATATGGCTATAAGGGCTCAGTCTCACGGGCGTTATAACGTCCGATTATTCGCACGTTAAAAAAGATCGCACTATATAGAACCAATGCATTCTAATGACAGAGGTCATATGTGTGAATTTTACATGCGCAAAAACGTCTGTGGTGAAAATACACATTTTAGGGATGATTTTCAGGAAAGGGCTTATATTTAAAGCCCTTCCCCAAAAGTCGCTGCAGGGCTTGCCGGCAGCCCATTGCTTTCAATGGAGCCGGCTGTAGCGCTGGCTCCATTGAATTTGATGGGAGAACATTGTGGTCCTCTGCCACAGCAGAGTTCCACAGTCTCACTGCTCTTACAGTAAAGAACCACCTTTTATGTTGGTGATGAAACCTTCTTTCCTCTAGACGTAGCGGATGCCCTCTCGTTACCGTCGCAGTCCTGGGTATAAACAGATCTTGGGAGAGATCCTTGTATTGCCCCTCATGTATTTATACATAGTTATTTGATCGCCCCTTAGCCGTCTTTTTTCCAGAGTAAATAATCCCAGTTTGGATAGCCTCTCTGGGTATTCCAGTCCCTTCATTCCATGTATTAGTTTAGTTGCCCTTCTTTGAACCCCCTCCGGCGCTATAACATCTTTCCTGAGCACCGGTGACCAGAACTATGCGCAGTATTCCATATGGGGCCTGACTAGTGCCTTATATAGTGGAAGGATAATGTTCTCGGCCCTCGCCCCTATACCTCTTTTAATGCACCCCAAGACTTTATTAGCTTTTGCATATCTAGAACAGATACGGCATTGGAGGATAAGTACTACTAGTTATACCTTTTCCTTTATGACATAAAAGATGTATTTACATCATACAGATGTGTCCTCCCTTAAAGGGGTTGTCCCGCGGCAGCAAGTGGGTCTATACACTTCTGTATGGCCATAATAATGCACTTTGTAATATACATTGTGCATTAATTATGAGCCATACAGAAGTTATAAAAAGTTTTTTACTTACCTGCTCCGTTGCTGGCGTCCTCGTCTCCATGGTGCCGACTAATTTTCGGCCTCCGATGGCCAAATTAGCCGCGCTTGCGCAGTCCGGGTCTTCTCCTGTTCTCTATGGGGCTCCGTGTAGCTCCATGTAGCTCCGCCCCGTCACGTGCCGATTCCAGCCAATCAGGAGGCTGGAATCGGCAATGGACCGCACAGAAGAGCTGCGGTCCACGGAGGCAGAGGATCCCGGCGGCCATCTTCACAGGTAAGTATAGAAGTCACCGGAGCGCGGGGATTAAGGTAAGCGCTCCGGTGAGCTTTCTGTACGTCCCTGCATCGGGGTTGTCTCGCGCCGAACGGGGGGGGGTTGAAAAAAAAAAAAAACCCGTTTCGGCGCGGGACAACCCCTTTAACTTGGCAGTTAACGCAATATTTTGTAAGATGTGTGCAGTAAAATGAAAAAGAAATGCATACGTTCAACGGATGCCACTAAGAGTTGTTGTCTGTCACCATAGGCTCCCATGTAGAAAGAAAAAAAGTGTTTGTTTTACTTAATATCAGTGATGACTGCCATATGTCAATCATAGGCTCATTTATCATTTTTGTACTCTGAGTGCAGGAGACCTTAACACAATTCAAGAAAATCCAAATGAGGCTGTAAGATAGATAGATAGATAGATAGATAGATAGATAGATAGATAGATAGAGAGATATGAGAAAGATAGATAGATAGATAGATAGATATGAGATAGATAGATAGATAGATAGATAGATAGATAGATAGATATGAGATAGATAGATAGATAGATAGATAGATAGATAGATAGATAGATAGATAGATAGATAGATAGATACAGATGGATATACAGATAGATAGATACTGCATGATACAAATAGTACTATCAGGATAATTAAAATATGTAACTATACTGATAGTTTTATGACTAGTGTTAGTTTGCTTGCAAGAAGTGTTCGTTTGTATAATAGCTTTTCCTTTATGTTTATAGTTAAATTTCATATCTAAAATGTAACAAAATGTGAACACTTCAAGAAAATATACATAAAATTCAAGGGAAGAGTGGACTATTCCAATATTTCTGTTCTCTTTTCCTTCTTAGTTGCATTCTCACTATTGGCCAGCAGAGGGTAGTCTTGTCATCCATTCCTTCATTTCAGCAGTACTAGAGAATGTGCTCATGTCAGCCCTGCGCTCTCCTCCCCCTGGCTCAGTGATTCACCCTCCCATCGTTTCTCTCACACAAAGAAGAGCTGCAGCACTGATGAGAGCCCTGTGGATGATTGTTTTCCTCAGATGGATTATATTTTTGGGAATATGGACAGATAAATTCATGATCCTCATGCATCTGGGATTACACAGCATCTACATGACATCAAATATCAAGGCAATCATTTAAGATATGGACATCAGAGGCTTTTGTCAGTGCTGGAAATGGCAAGTAGTCTGCTCCTTTCTCCTTTGTAGCTGGGGCTGGGTCTCTGGGCAGCTGCGTTATTCTATTGTTGAGGAGCCTGAGCCGGGGACATTGGTAGGAAATGTAGCTCAGGATCTGGGGATAAAACGTGCAGAGCTCTCTCAGCGCAGGATCCATCTGAGATCTGAGCAATCCCAACAATATTTCAGTGTAAATCAGGACAATGGAGGGTTGGTTGTGAAGGGGAGGATTGATAGGGAGAGCCTGTGTGGATCTAGTCCCCGCTGCTTACTGCAGTTAGAGGTTGTGGCTGAGAATCCTCTGGAGCTTATTAGCCTGGAGATAGAGATTCTGGATATTAATGATAATTCTCCAACATTCTCATCTAATCATCGTATTATAGAGATCACAGAGGTGTTTACAACTCCCGGTGCTCGGTTTGCATTAGAGATTGCAGAGGATTTAGATGTTGGTGTGAATGGTGTCAGTCAGTATACACTGAATACAAATCCTTATTTCTCTTTGTCTGTGAAGACTCATAAAGACGGAACGCTCATCCCTCAGCTGATACTAGAGAAGGTTCTAGATAGAGAAGAGAAACAAGAACATCACCTCATTCTCACAGCTATTGATGGAGGAGAACCGGCCAGATCAGGGACCTGCAGAATAACAGTCCTTGTATTAGATATTAATGATAATCCTCCAGTCTTTAATCAGTCAGTTTATAAAGTCAGTATAAGGGAGAATCTGCCATTGAAAACTGTCATATTAACCCTGAATGCCACAGATCAGGATGACGGAGCAAATGGGGAGATTGAGTTCTCCTTTGATGATCATACATTCAAATCTGCCAAAAGATTATTTGCTTTAAATCAGCAAACTGGAGACATTTATGTTAATGGACTTGTGGATTTTGAAGAGTTAAATTTTTATGAATTATCCATTAAGGCAATAGACAAAGGACTCCCCAAATTAGAGGGGAACTGTATAGTTCATGTGGAGGTGGAAGATGTCAATGATAATCTCCCAGAAATTACATTTTCCACAGTGACTAATAATATCCCAGAAAATGCCCTAATAGGGACAGTTGTAGGATTTATTAATGTAAATGACAAGGATTCTGGGAAGAATGGAGAAATAAGACTAAATCTATCACCAAATGTGCCTTTTAGAATAAGATCTAATCAGAATCGTTATGCATTGGTGACAGATGGGAATCTGGATAGAGAGGAAACCCCCCAATACACTATAGAGCTGACAGCCTCTGATTTAGGGTCTCCTCCTCTATACAGTAAAACCAGCGTCACCCTCAGGGTGTCAGATATTAATGATAATGCTCCGCTGTTCACACAGTCTACTTATAATGCTTTCATTAAGGAGAACAGTGACCCAGGGACTCTCCTATGTACAGTATCTGCTAGCGACCTAGATGAGGGGGTTAATTCTGATCTGGTTTACTCCATAGTGGAGAGTCAGATTGACGGCTCCTCTGTCTCCTCCTTTGTCTACATTCATTCTAATGATGGGAATATATACGCTCAGCGCTCCTTTGACTATGAGCAGATCCAGGTTTTACAAATCACCATAAAGGTGGAAGACTCAGGATCTCCTCAGTTATCTTCCACTGTTCCCGTCTTTCTCTTCATTCTGGATACAAATGACAATCCCCCCACCCTGCTGTATCCAGAACACTCTGAAGACCTCATTGTCCAAGAGAGGATCCCAAAGTCTACAAGTGCCGGATATCTGGTGACAAAACTGTCTGCAGTGGATCTGGACTCTGGTCACAATGCCTGGCTGCTGTTTACTCTCATCCACCCCATCAATTACTCATCATTTCAAGTGTCTAAACACACCGGAGAGGTGAGAACTGTAAGAGGATTCCAGGAAGCCGAGAACATGGAGCAACAACTTGTCATTTCCATCAGTGATCAGGGGAGTCCTCCATTATCCACCACAGTGACGGTACTTGTCAGTATGGCAGATGAGGTTATAGTGGAAAGACCCAAATCTGGGGACTTCCTGACAAATTCCAAACCCCCATCAGATATGACTCTGTATTTAATCATCTCCCTGGTGGCCATCAGCTTAGTGTCACTTGTTACCTTCATGATATTATTGGTGAAGTGTCTGAGGAAGGACAGTTATGATTGGAGCAGTAGTTGCTGTTTACTTGGTGGATCCCAATCCAAAGCCTACACAGATCAGTATCAGCCGGCTCTGTACCTGAACACAGACGGGACCTTAAAGTACATGGAGGTCAGGATGGTTCCTCCAGGGTCCCAGGGGCAGAGTTACCAAACTCATTTACCCCCGGCCCCGGAACAGCAAGATTTCAGTATTGTGCAGCCTTTGGATTTCCCCAAACTAAAGGATCTAGTTCAGGATATTTCTGCAGAGGGCAATTATACAAGTGATCCCAGCAATGTAAGTGAAAGTTACAAAGTATCTAATGCAGTCAGCTCTATTTTCACTGAAATGTTGTGTAGAATGATTACCATTCTGTAATTTTTTTGTGAATGGTGTATAGAATTTTGGTTCTGGTATTAATTTTTCTCTTTTGCCTTTTTAACTTTTTTTGTTGAAAAGTCATTTTTTATAAAACCCGGAGAGTACGGTGAAGTACCAATCTTGGAAACTACAGAGTAAAGGTCAATAGGTGTAATGATGATTTCTTTCAGATAAAATACAAATATTTATCCCGATTGCCAACTGTATCCACAGCCATAATGATGACTGTTCATAGATTGTCTGTAAACCTGCCATAGTTGTAATTATATTATGTATGAACGTTTTTGTAATCGGAAAAATGGAGCAGTTACCAGAGCCACCAGTCAAATTTCAGCTTTCATTTCTTATGGTAGGTTACAAAATATAAAATCAGCTTTTTCATTTTTTTCTGTACTCTTCTGTATACTCACGGTCCACTGTCATTTGTTCTATTCTTCATAGTTTCAGGATATAAATAGGTTGCTAACTAAGTCTACCAGGTTTTGTCAATTACATTCAACAGTATCTTTTGTAAGAAGCAAAGCAATAGTTGCATATGCTGGATCTGCTGCCATATTGTCCACTGCTATGTATCAATGGTGACAGCATTTTTCTTTGACATTTGCTGTTGAAAGCGTGATGCATGAGATTTAACCATTCTTGTTTTGACTATGTATGTTTTTTTTTCTAATTTGGAAAAGAAACATGATGTCCCATTCAGATGTATGTTCATCATATTAATCCTAGTGTCTGCTACCGTGTTTCCCCGAAAATAAGACCTATCCTGAAAATAAGCTTAACATACCCGAATTTTAGTGAATTTTGGGGGTAAAGGGCTTGAATTATAAGCCCTTCCCCAAAAATAAGCCCTAGCTCCAGTACCTAAAATTAGTATTGATTGGTTCTTTAACCGCTGCATTGATTGGCTGAGCAGCGGTCAAAGAAACAATCAACAGCCATCGCATTGGGGAGTTAGTATTCATGAATTTGCTGGCCACAGCTCAGTGAAATTCATAAAGCCCACCTCCACAACGGGACGGCTGTGATTGGTTCTTCAACCGCTGCTCAGGCAATCAATGAAGCGCTCAATGAACCAATGCCATGGCTGCTATTGGTTCATCGAACACTGCATTGATTGGTTGAGCACCAGTCGAAGAATTAATCACAGCCATCGCTTTCTGGAGGCGAGATTTATGCATCCCGTAACCGAGAAGTGAGGTACGATCGACCGAGGATGCTGCTGCTCAGGAAGCAGCTCAACTGAGCCTCTGCGGATGATGATGTAATCCGCTTATTGTTCCCCCTTGCCATGTTTCAGGGGGAAGTTTGATGTGTGTCCAGGCTAAAAGTGGTGGCATGCGGGTCAAGAGCTCTGGATCCCACTGCCTTACGTCGCCATACTGAAGATATGCCCCCCAAAAAGCATGGATTATTATATTTGTTGAGTTGGATTCAGTGCTAAATGCATATGGCTTCTTCTGTAGCAGTGGCTGCCCACTTTTGGAAAAATGGATTGTACACTTCACATACTTTATTTCAGTTTTATTGTAGAACTGCATACATTAAACAGATCCTATACTGAGATACAGTTATGTGCGCAGGTTTATGATCCTTCATGTTTTTACTTTAGCAGCAGTACTGGACCAGTTTGAAAGTAGGAAGGTTGTATATATATACAGAATATTCAAGCCATGATTCGGCATTGGAGGATAAGTGCTACAAGTTATACCTTTCATTTAAATATTTTGTTCCCATACCAAGTCAATAGAACAAAGCAATGTGATAAAAAAAAAATCTTGTGCTCAACCGGTTTTTATTACAACATAATGCGGTGTCTTATTGTATATATATAGTAGCATACACACTGACCTAAACAACTTGCTTATTATGTGTATAAGGGTCAAACAGTGGTGTAGGCTATATCCCGGGCTTGACATCAGGACATGTAAGGCTTACAATATATTTATTTTGCTCTTCAATCTGCTTTATACTTTGTTTCTCTTTGCTTTGGTCTTCATCACTTCTGGGTTGAAATGCACATCCTTGCTTGCAGAGACTCATGGAAGCTGCCACAACATGTTTATCTAACCCTTCTCTTTATGATACAATATATATGTTTACATCATACAGATGTGTCCTCCGTTAACTTGACCATTAACACAATATATTGTGTGATGTGTAAAGTGAAATGAAAGAACAAATTTATATGTTCCATGGATGCCATCGATAGATGTTGTCTGTCACCATAGGCTCCCATGTAGAAAGAAAAAAAGTGTTTGTTTTACTTAATATCAGTGATGACTGCCATCTGTCAATCATAAGCTCATTTATCATTTTACAGTATGAGTGCAGGAGACCTTAACAAAATTCAAGAAAATCCACATGAGGCTGTACGATAGATAGATAGATAGATAGATAGATAGATAGATAGATAGATAGATAGATAGATAGATAGATAGATAGATAGATAGATAGATATGAGCTAGAGAGATAGATAGATAGATATGAGATAGATAGATAGATAGATAGATAGATAGATAGATAGATAGATAGATATGAGATAGATAGATAGATAGATATGAGATAGATAGATAGATAGATAGATAGATAGATAGATAGATATGAGATAGATAGATAGATAGATAGATAGATAGATAGATAGATATGAGCTAGAGAGATAGATAGATAGATAGATAGATAGATAGATAGATAGATATGAGATAGATAGATATGAGATAGATAGATAGATAGATAGATAGATAGATAGATAGATAGATAGATTCTCTATTACAAATACACAAATTTTACATTGATAACTTATTTTTCTTAGTGATAAGATGTCACTATTCTGCAGAATACAAATAATACTACCGGTATATTTAAAATATGTAACTGTAGTGATATTTTCATCAATAGTGTAAGTTTGCTTACAATAGGTGTTTCTGTGTGAAATAACTGTTTATATTTATAGTTAAACACCAGATCTAATACGTAACAAAATGTGAATACTACAAGAAATTATACATAATAGTCAACGGAAGAGTAAACTCTTCCAATTTTTTTAAATTCTTTTTTCATTTTTTTCTCCTTATTTGCTGCCTTCTCATGATTCGCCAGTAGAGGGTAGTCTTGTCATCCAGTACTTCATTTCAGCAGCACTAGAGAATGTGCTCATGTCAGCCCTGCGCTCTCCTCCCCCTGGCTCAGTGATTCACCCTCCCATCGTTTCACTCTAACAAAGAAAAGCTGCAGCGCTGATGAGAGCCCTGTGGATGTTTGTTTTCCTCAGATGGATTATATTTTTGGGAATATGGACAGATAAATTCATGATCCTCATGCAGCTGGGATTACACAGCATCTACATGACATCAAATATCAAGGCAATCATTTAAGATATGGACATCAGAGGCTTTTGTCAGTGCTGGAAATGGCAAGTAGTCTGCTCCTTTCTCCTTTGTAGCTGGGGCTGGGTCTCTGGGCAGCTGCGTTATTCTATTGTTGAGGAGTCTGAGCCGGGGACATTGGTAGGAAATGTAGCTCAGGATCTGGGGATAAAACGTGCAGAGCTCTCTCAGCGCAGGATCCATCTGAGATCTGAGCAATCCCAACAATATTTCAGTGTAAATCAGGACAATGGAGGGTTGGTTGTGAAGGAGAGGATTGATAGGGAGAGCCTGTGTGGATCTAGTCCCCGCTGCTTACTGCAGTTAGAGGTTGTGGCTGAGAATCCTCTGGAGCTTATTAGTCTGGAGATAGAGATTCTGGATATTAATGATAATTCTCCCACATTCTCATCTAATAATCGCATTACAAAGATCACGGAAATATTTGCAGGTCCCGGTGCTCGGTTTGCATTAGAGATTGCTGAGGATTTAGATGTCGGTATGAATGGTGTCAGTCAGTATACACTGAATACAAATCCTTATTTCTCATTGTCTGTGAAGACCCATAAGGACGGAACGCTCATCCCTCAGCTGATACTAGAGAAGGTTTTAGATAGAGAAGAGAAACAAGAACATCACCTCATTCTCACAGCTATTGATGGAGGAGAACCGGCCAGATCAGGGACCTGCAGAATAACAGTCCTTGTATTAGATATTAATGATAATCCTCCAGTCTTTAATCAGTCAGTTTATAAGGTCAGTATAAGGGAGAATCTGCCATTGAAAACTGTCATATTAACCCTGAATGCGACAGATCAGGATGACGGAGCAAATGGGGAGATTCAGTTCTCATTTGATGATAATACATTCAAATCTGCCAAAAGATTATTTGCTTTAAATCAGCAAACTGGAGAAATTTATGTTAATGGACTTGTGGATTTTGAAGAGTTAAATTTTTATGAATTATCTATTAAGGCAGAAGATAAAGGATTTCCTATATTAGAGGGGAACTGCATAGTTCATGTGGAGGTGGAAGATGTCAATGATAATCCCCCAGAAATAACATTTTCTACAGTGACTAATAATATCCCAGAAAATGCCCTAATAGGGACAGTTGTAGGATTTATTAATGTGAATGACAAGGATTCTGGGAAGAATGGAGAAATAAGGCTAAATCTATCACCAAATGTGCCTTTTAGAATAAGATCTAATCAGAATCGTTATGCATTGGTGACAGACGGGAATCTGGATAGAGAGGAAACCCCCCAATACACTATAGAGCTGACAGCCTCTGATTTAGGGTCTCCTCCTCTATACAGTAAAACCAGCGTCACCTTCAGGGTGTCAGATATTAATGATAATGCTCCGCTGTTCACACAGTCTACTTATAATGCTTTCATTAAGGAGAACAGTGACCCAGGGACTCTCCTATGTACAGTATCTGCTAGCGACCTAGATGAGGGGGTTAATTCTGATCTGGTTTACTCCATAGTGGAGAGTCAGATTGACGGCTCCTCTGTCTCCTCCTTTGTCTACATTCATTCTAATGATGGGAATATATACGCTCAGCGCTCCTTTGACTATGAGCAGATCCAGGTTTTACAAATCACCATAAAGGTGGAAGACTCAGGATCTCCACAGTTATCTTCCACTGTTCCCGTCTTTCTCTTCATTCTGGATACAAATGACAATCCCCCCACCCTGCTGTATCCAGAACACTCTGAAGACCTCATTGTCCAAGAGAGGATCCCAAAGTCTACAAGTGCCGGATATCTGGTGACAAAACTGTCCGCAGTGGATCTGGACTCTGGTCACAATGCCTGGCTGCTGTTTACTCTCATCCACCCCATCAATTACTCATCATTTCAAGTGTCTAAACACACCGGAGAGGTGAGAACTGTAAGAGGATTCCAGGAAGCCGAGAACATGGAGCAACAACTTGTCATTTCTATCAGTGATCAGGGGAGTCCTCCATTATCCACCACAGTGACGGTACTTGTCAGTATGGCAGATGAGGTCATAGTGGAAAGACCCAAATCTGGGGACTTCCTGACAAATTCCAAACCCCCATCAGATATGACTCTGTATTTAATCATCTCCCTGGTGGCCATCAGCTTAGTGTCACTTGTTACCTTCATGATATTATTGGTGAAGTGTCTGAGGAAGGACAGTTATGATTGGAGCAGTAGTTGCTGTTTACTTGGTGGATCCCAATCCAAAGCCTACACAGATCAGTATCAGCCGGCTCTGTACCTGAACACAGGCGGGACCTTAAAGTACATGGAGGTCAGGATGGTTCCTCCGGGGTCCCAGGGGCAGAGTTACCAAACTCATTTACCCCCGGCCCCGGAACAACGAGATTTCAGTATTGTGCAGCCTGTAAATTATCCTCAACTAAAGGATATATATCAAGAAGCCTCATCTGAGGGGGATTCACTGAATGATCCAAACAATGTAAGTGGTAATATTGTAGTAAAATGACCTACCGGATTATAAAATCTAAAATCATTGATTTGATTTGCAGATTTTGTAGCTCAGAAATATATTTTGGTCGTTTATCAGTTAACAAACGTAACAAAATTAAACGTTCGGTAAAATATTATTTCAAGGATGGGATGTTTACTATTTCTGTTTTATTATCGGTGACCTCCAACATTATGTACTGTATCAATCGGGAGGAATTTTTTATGGCCATTATTGTGTTTTCAGCTAATGATATACAGTGGTATTGCTTTTTTGTGCCTTTTTTATCTTTTGCTGTTGTATCAATTATTAAACCAGTACACATTTCTGCAGTTTATAGTGTGGGTTGGTCTCTACGAATGGATTTTTATATTTGATGATTTGGATTCAGTGATAAATACATATGGCTTCTTCTGTAGCCGCGGCTGTCTACTTTCTTTTAAATGTATTGTATACCTCACATAGTTTATTTCAGTTTTGTTGTAGAACTGCATACAATAAACAGATCCTATACTGATTTAGGGTGAATGCACATGGGCGGAAATTCCGCTGCAAGATTTCCTGCTGAATTACCGCCCATGCACGGTGCCATGGGATTACATTGGTTTATTCAATCCTATGCAGACAGCTGCTATTTGACGGTGTGAAAACGCATGTGGTAAACAAATCGTGGCATGTCCTATTTCTGTGCGAGCCTCACAGAAGACCACACAGAAATGTCACGGCTGAGGCGCCGGCTCTGCACTGGGCACGTGCAGCTGTGCGCCAGCCGGCTGATTGCACAGCAGAGAGAAGACACAAAAGGAGATGAGAAATCTCGCAGCGGGATCCGACCCAGCCATCTGCATTTACCCTAAGGGCTTTTACCCACTAGCGTTTTTTTTTTCACTATAATTTTGCTGCGTTTTTTTTTTTTAAATGTCAATGGGACTTTCTAGTATTAAAATCGAATCGCACAAAAATCGCAAGTTTGCGTTGCTGTGGTTTTTGTGCGATGCGATTATTACATTAGAAAGTCCCATTGACATTTGGGGAAAAAATGCTGCGAAAAAAATCCTAGTGGGTAAAAGCCCTTACAGTTATGTGCGCAGGTTTATGACCCTTCATGTTTTTACTTTAGCAGCAGGAATGGACCAATATTAAAGAAGGAAGGACGTATATACAGAATATTCAAGTACCTAACATTGCTCTGCCAATTTGTAAGCATATTAGATGTACAGTATGTCAGTTCTATATAGTACTCTACTAGTTATAGTCAAGGAGCCTGAGCATGCGAAGCGTAACTGAAGTCTTTCTTGAGCTTAAATATTTCAGTTTAGGTTGAAGCATTGAACATGTTCATGAAATAACACATTTACTAATTGGAGTGCTGCAATCTTTTCCTACTGTTTATGGTGGTTTTCTAGGACAATTCTCGCTTGGCACTATCTTTATATATGTTCACGTTGCTGAGGCTCAGAACTAGAAATGGATACTCTTGTGTATCTTCTGGTTATATACAGATTCTTCTCTACTTCCTGCCAGTCTCTCCTGGCCTGCTATGGAGAGCTTTGAGCTATGAAGTCTCAAGCGGTATGACTGCTGCAGCATTGATAAGCTGTGTTGCTAGCATGTCTATACGACACACTATCGCTGGAGACCAGGATGTGGAGACCAGCAGGGGAGCGGGCAAAATTATGTACAGACCAGGGAGAAGCTGAGAAAAATGCTTATGGAGGTGCATATGACCGTATATGTCACTCAACCTCCATAGTAATATACAGCACAGATACGTAGGGGAGGCTGAGTGATATGTATGGTAACATGCTCTTCCATATGCAACCTTCTTATGGATGGCTTATCTGTTAAAATGTGATGAGGAGATCAATCAAATGGTGGCCACAGCTTCAGTGAAAGAGAAGAAAGGGACAGTGCAAGCATAAATCGTCTATTAGTAAGATAAGTATAAACAGATTACCAAAGCATTTTATTAATATTAGCTATAAAGTAGCCAACTCCATAAATGGAACATTGATCATTTTAGTTTTATTTAGAGTTTCATTGTAAATGTTATAAGCCTCTTCCCATTATTATATCTCAGCCAGGAAGAGCTATGTATTGGTCTAATACACTGAGATACATATGAAGCTTGGATCATGGAGAACTCTGGGGTTATATGGCTATAAACCATTACAAGGGAATCTGGACCTACTGATAGTGTATGCAGCAGGTGAAGGATGAAGTAAGGACAAGCAACAATGTTGCGCGATAATTGTATCCTATGATTCTGGCACATCAGGTGTTATATGCAGTAAACCACTCATCTGACCAAATAGGTTATTTATAGATGTTTTTCATGGAAACTAAAAGCAAAAATGTAAGAGAAATTCACTAACACCTGCATTAACATTATAGGGGGTACAAAGGTTGTAGTTGCACCCAGACCCTGGTACCGGAGAGCGTCTGGAAGCCCCCATCACATAGGAATACTGCAGTATTAGTAATTGTGGGTGTTGGGGAGATCTGCAACAGATACGGCATTGGAGGATAAGTACTACTAGTTATACCTTTTCCTTTATGAGATAAAAGATGAATTTACATCGTACAGATGTGTCCTCCCTTAACTTGACCCGTAACGCAATAGATTGTGAGATGTGTGGAGTGAAAGGAAAAAACAAATGTATTCGTTTAACGGATGCCACTAACAGTTGTTGTCTGTCACCATAGGCTCCCATGTAGGAGGAAAAAAAATGTTCGCTTTATTTGATATCAGTGATGACTGCCATCTGTCCATCAGAGGCTTATTTATCATTTTTGTACTCTGAGTGCTGGAGCCCTTAACACAATTCAAGAGAATCCATATGAGGCTGTAAGAAAGATAGAGAGATAGAAGATAGATAGAAGATAGATAGAAGATAGATAGATAGAAAGATAGATACTGCAGAATACAAATAATACTAACAGTATAATTAAAATATGTAACTATAGTGATAGTTTTATGAATAGTGTAAGTTTGCTTGCAGGAAGTGTTTGTTTGTCTAATAACTTTTCATTTAAGTTTATAGTTAAATTCCATATCTAAAATGTAACAAAATGTGAACACTACAAGAAAATATACATAAAATTCAAAGGAAGATTAGACTATTCCAATATTTCTGTTCTCTTTTTTTATTTTCTCATTCTTTACTGCATTCTCACTATTGGCCAGTAGAGGGTAGTCTTGTCATCCAGTCCTTCATTTCAGCAGCACTAGAGAATGTGCTCATGTCAGCCCTGCGCTCTCCTCCCCCTGGCTCAGTGATTCACCCTCCCATCGTTTCTCGCACACAAAGAAGAGCTGCAGCGCTCATGAGAGCCCCGTGGATGATTGTTTTCCTCAGATGGATTATATTTTTGGGAATATGGACAGATAAATTCATGATCCGCATGCAGCTGGGATTACACAGCATCTACATGGCATCAGATAACAAGGCAATCATTTAAGATATGGACATCAGAGGCTTTTGTCAGTGCTGGAAATGGCAAGTAGTCTGCTCCTTTCTCCTTTGTAGCTGGGGCTGGGTCTCTGGGCAGCTGCGTTATTCTATTGTTGAGGAGTCTGAGCCGGGGACATTGGTAGGAAATGTAGCTCAGGATCTGGGGATAAAACGTGCAGAGCTCTCTCAGCGCAGGATCCATCTGAGATCTGAGCAATCCCAACAATATTTCAGTGTAAATCAGGACAATGGAGGGTTGGTTGTGAAGGAGAGGATTGATAGGGAGAGCCTGTGTGGATCTAGTCCCCGCTGCTTACTGCAGTTAGAGGTTGTGGCTGAGAATCCTCTGGAGCTTATTAGTCTGGAGATAGAGATTCTGGATATTAATGATAATTCTCCCACATTCTCAAATAATGATCGTATTATTCAGGTAACAGAAATATTTGCAGGTCCTGGAGCTCGGTTTGGATTAGAGATTGCTGATGATTTAGATGTCGGTGTGAATGGTGTCAGTCAGTATACACTGAATACAAATCCTTATTTCTCATTGTCTGTGAAGACTCACAAAGACGGAACGCTCATCCCTCAGCTGATACTAGAGAAGGTTTTAGATAGAGAAGAGAAACAAGAACATCACCTCATTCTCACAGCTATTGATGGAGGAGAACCGGCCAGATCAGGGACCTGCAGAATAACAGTCCTTGTATTAGATATTAATGATAATCCTCCAGTCTTTAATCAGTCAGTTTATAAGGTCAGTATAAGGGAGAATCTGCCATTGAAAACTGTCATATTAACCCTGAATGCGACAGATCAGGATGACGGAGCAAATGGGGAGATTGAGTTCTCCTTTGATGATCAAACATTCAAATCTGCCAAAAAATTATTTGTGTTAAATCCCCAAAATGGGGAAATTTATGTTAATGAACTTGCAGATTTTGAAGAGTTAAATTATTATGAATTATACATTAAGGCAGAAGATAAAGGATTCCCTAAATTGGAGGGGAACTGCATAGTTCATGTGGAAGTGGAAGATGTCAATGATAATCCCCCAGAAATCACATTTTCCACAGTGACTAATAATATCCCAGAAAACGCCCTAATAGGGACAGTTGTAGGATTTATTAATGTAAATGACAAGGATTCTGGAAAGAATGGAGAAATAAGACTAAATCTATCACCAAATGTGCCTTTTAGAATAAGATCTAATCAGAATCGTTATGCATTGGTGACAGATGGGAATCTGGATAGAGAGGAAACCCCCCAATACACTATAGAGCTGACAGCCTCTGATTTAGGGTCTCCTCCTCTATACAGTAAAACCAGCGTCACCCTCAGGGTGTCAGATATTAATGATAATGCTCCGCTGTTCACACAGTCTACTTATAATGCTTTCATTAAGGAGAACAGTGACCCAGGGACTCTCCTATGTACAGTATCTGCTAGCGACCTAGATGAGGGTGTTAATTCTGATCTGGTTTACTCCATAGTGGAGAGTCAGATTGACGGCTCCTCTGTCTCCTCCTTTGTTTACATTCATTCTAATGATGGGAATATATACGCTCAGCGCTCCTTTGACTATGAGCAGATCCAGGTTTTACAAATCACCATAAAGGTGGAAGACTCAGGATCTCCACAGTTATCTTCCACTGTTCCCGTCTTTCTCTTCATTCTGGATACAAATGACAATCCCCCCACCCTGCTGTATCCAGAACACTCTGAAGACCTCATTGTCCAAGAGAGGATCCCAAAGTCTACAAGTGCCGGATATCTGGTGACAAAACTGTCTGCAGTGGATCTGGACTCTGGTCACAATGCCTGGCTGCTGTTTACTCTCATCCACCCCATCAATTACTCATCATTTCAGGTGTCTAAACACACCGGAGAGGTGAGAACTGTAAGAGGATTCCAGGAAGCCGAGAACATGGAGCAACAACTTGTCATTTCTATCAGTGATCAGGGGAGTCCTCCATTATCCACCACAGTGACGGTACTTGTCAGTATGGCAGATGAGGTTATAGTGGAAAGACCCAAATCTGGGGACTTCCTGACAAATTCCAAACCCCCATCAGATATGACTCTGTATTTAATCATCTCCCTGGTGGCCATCAGCTTAGTGTCACTTGTTACCTTCATGATATTATTGGTGAAGTGTCTGAGGAAGGACAGTTATGATTGGGGCAGTAGTTGCTGTTTACTTGGTGGATCCCAATCCAAACCCTACACAGATCAGTATCAGCCGGCTCTGTACCTGAACACAGACGGGACCTTAAAGTACATGGAGGTCAGGATGGTTCCTCCAGGGTCCCAGGGGCAGAGTTACCAAACTCATTTACCCCCGGCCCCGGAACAACAAGATTACAGTATTGTGCAGCCTGTAAATTATCCCCAACTAAAGGATATATATCAAGAAGCCTCATCTGAGGGGGAATCACTGAATGATCCAAACAATGTAAGTGGTGATATTATAGTATGATAACTTACTGGACTGTGAGATCTAAAATAATTGATTTGATATGCAGATTCTGTAGCTCAGAAAAATGATTTGGTCTTTTCTGGTTAGAAAACGTAACAAAATTGAAAGTAAAGTAAAATATAATTTTAAGAATAGGGGGTTTCCTATTTCTGTTTTATTGTCGGTGAGCTCTAATATTATGTACTTTATGAATATTGAGAATATATTTTTAGTTGGTTATTATCTTGTTTTCAGCTAATGATATACACTGCTATTGCTTTTTACTGCGTTTATTTAATCTTTTGCTGTTGTATAAATTTTAAACCACTGCATATTTTTCCGTGTTTTTTTGTGTCGGTTGGTCACTAGTTAAATTATTTATTTAAAACTCTTTATTTGTAATTTTCCGGTATAACAATGATAACATTCTCAGTCTATACCATAAACAAGGTAATTTTTTAGAGGTATTATGTTAAACCACAAAGACATAGAGGGTGGAGATGTTTGTCGCCATAGTTTGGGGATACAGGTTCTTGCTGTGTTATCCAGATGGTGCACCACAGAGTGCTCATAGATGGCTAATGGGAGATAGCTGAGATGTGGAAGGAAGAATGCAGGAGATTTAGATGGAACAAAATTAGTAAATTTGGAAGCGATAGGTCAGACCAGAAACCAGCCAACACTGGGCACTCCCAGAATATATGTAATAATGTTCCTTGTTCCGATGCATATCTCCAGCATAATGGAGACACGAATGGTATCATTATATGTAATCAGGAGCGGACCCTGTACCAGCGAGAGAGGATTCTGAATCTTGTTTCTTGTATCTTACTAGAGATAGAAGATGTGGGTGTGATGATGTATATGTTGTCTTTCTGCTCCCTTGTGAGTGACATTGTCAGATCTTCCCATCTCTGAATGTAGTTAGGGTTAGAAGTATCAGGTGGGGAGATTAGGATATTGTAGATCTGTGAGAGGGTATGCCAGCAGGGACCTTCTTCCCTACAGAGACGTTCATAAGCCGTTTTCGTCTGTGAAAATCCAGAGGGGTTAGGCAAAGATGTAAAATGTGTCTATAGCTGATAATGTGCCAAAATGACAGTGAGAGTGGTTCTATTATTCCTGTCAATGTGTCAGTGGAAATCCAGTGTCCCAAAGAGAGAAAGTGGTGAGCTCTGAATCTATTGTTAGAAAGCCATTGTCAGAGTGCCTTGCTTTCCAGGCCAGGTAGGAAAGCCGGAGTGGGAATGGAGTTAGGTCATCAGGAGTCCTGATAGAGGGGGCTGTAGGGGAGACAAGTGGTGTGGAATCACTGCTCCCAGCATGATGATTTATTACTGTGTCCCCCATCAGGGAGGGAGGAGTCCATCTGGCGCACTTGCCGCTTCTTAGCATTAGTGGCTCTGCTCTCCTTTTGCCCAATGGCTAGCCAGTGCTGTCCTTCTTGGGTGAATGTAATGTCTCCAGGCTGTCCCTTTCCCTTCATATTATTAATGAATGCCGCAGAGTCTCCCACGGTGCACTGTTTAGGACCATGGACACTGTGCAGCAATGATAGTGCTGTTGATGAGGGATCCCCCCGACTGGGTTCCACGTGTTCCGTCGGCCCCATGACAGGAGGTTGATGTTCACAGTCTGTAGCTGCCTTGCCGCTCAGGAAGCAGCTTAACGTAGCTTCTGCTAATAATAATGTAATCTCCTTCTTCTTGCTCCCCCCGACATGTTTCAGGGGTAAGTTTACTGTGTGTCCAGGCTGAAAGTGGTGGCATGTGGGTCCACAGCTCTGAATCTTGCTGCCTCATGCCACCAAACCAAAGCTACACCCCCCAAAAAGAATACATTTTTATATTCAATGATTTGGATTCAGTGATAAATACATATATCTTCTTCTGTAGCCGCGGCTGCCTACTTTCTTTTAAATGGATTCTATACTTCACATACTTTATTTCAGTTTTATTGTAGAACTGCATACATTAAACAGATCCTATACTGAGTTACAGTTATGTGCGCAGGTTCATGATCCTTCATGTTTTTACTTTAGCAGCAGGAATGGACCAGTATGAAAGTAGGAGGGACGTATATACAGAATATTCAAGTACCTAACATTGCTCTGCCAATTTGTAAGCATATTAGATGTACAGTATGTCAGTTCTATATAGTACTCTACTAGTTATAGTCAAGGAGCCTGAGCATGCCAACCGTAACGGAAGTCTTTTTTTGAGCTTAAATATTTCAGTTGAGGTTAATATGCAAATAAGGGAGATGGAGCAATACAACCACAGTGCCACATATTGGAAGGCTTTCAATCCCTGGTCATAGTTACAAGGCTTGTATAAAGAGCCTAACATTGACTTTAGGGATTGTTGCCTTCCAATAGGTGGTGCTGCAGAGATATTGTTCCATTTCTCGCATTTGCATGTTACCCAGAGGAGTATGAATGGCCTTTTAAGTCTCCTCACTCACCAGCTAGATGCTCTCCCTAAGGAGTAAAGATAGCATTTCTGACCCAGTGGTGGTTAAAACATTGAATGTGTTCATGCAAATAACACATTTACTGAAATGGAGTGCTGTAATCTTTTCCTACTGTTTTTGGCTGTTGGCTACGACAATTCTCGCTTGGCACTATCTTCACATATGTTCCTGTTGCTGAGGCTCAAACTCAAAAATGTATACTCTCCTTGTGTATCTTCCCGTTATATACAGATTCTTCTCTACTTCCTGCTGGTCTCTCCTGGCCGGCAGCTATGAAGTGTCAACCGGTATGACTGCTGCAGCCTATGACTAGCTGTGTTGCTAGCATGTCTATACAAGACACGATTGCTGGAGACCAGGATGTGGAGACCAGCAAGGGAGCAGGCAAGATTATGTACGAACCACAGAGAAGCTGAGAAAAATGCCTATGGAGGAGCATATGACCGTATATGTTACTCAACCTTCTACATAAGGATCTACAGCCAACCCCTTTAATGGAACACATTGAAATTTTAGTTTTATTTAGAGTTTCATTTTAAATGTTATAAGCCTCTTCCCATGATTGTATGTCAGCCAGGAAGAGCTATGTATTGGTCTAATACACTGAGATACACATGAAGCTAGGATCATGGAGCACTCTGGGGTTATATGGCTATAAACCATTCCAGGGAATCTGGACCTACTGATAATGTATGCAGCAGGTGAACGATGAGGTAATGACGAGCAACAATGTTGCACGATAATTGTATCCTATGAGGTCTCAGTCACACCAGCGCATTCGGGCGCCGATGCGCCCGTGTTACTGCAGGATAAGACGGCCGCACTGCAGGTGCGGACGACTCTCTGCACCGTCGGAAGAAAGAACACATGACCAGCTCCATTGCCGGTCATGTGTTCTTTCTTCCGGGGGTGCGGAGAGTGGTCCGCACCTGCAGTGTGGCCATCTTCTTCGTGCAGGAACACGGGCGGATTGGCGCCCTGATGCGCCATGTAACTAAGCCCTTATTCTGGCACATCAGGTGTTATATGCAGTAAACTACTCATCTGGCCAATGAGGTTATTTATAGATATTTTTCAGGGAAACTAGAAGCAAAAATATAAGAGAAATTCACTAACACCTGCATTAACATTATAGGGGGTACAAAGCTGGTAGTTGCACCCAGACCCTGGTACCTGAGAGCGTCCGGAAGCCCCCATCACATAGGAATACTGCAGTATTAGTAATTGTGGGTGTTGGGGAGATCTGCAACAGATACGGCATTAGAGAATACGAACTACAAGTTATACCTACATATTTGGTTCCCATACCAAGTCAATAGAACAAAGTGAAATGCTAAAATAATTCTTGTACCAGCAGATTTTTATTACAAGATAATCCGGTGTCTTATTGTATATACAGTAACATACAGACTGACCCAACTAATTGCTTGTTATGCGTATAAGGGACAAACAGTGGCCTGAAGCACTGGTGAAGGATATATTCCTGGCTTGATATCAGGACATGAAACGCTTACAATATATTTATTGTGGTCCCCAATCTGCTATATACATTTTTCACTTTTCTTTGGTCTTTCTACATTGATTTTCCACCCTTCTATCATCCAGTATTATTGTTAAATACTAGAGATGAGCGAGCACCAAAATGCTCGGGTGCTCGTTACTCGGGACGAAATTTTCGCAATGCTCGAGGGTTCGTTTCGAGTAACGAACCCCATTGAAGTCAATGGGCGACCCGAGCATTTTTGTATATCGCCGATGCTCGCTAAGGTTTTCGTTTGTGAAAATCTGGGCAATTCAAGAAAGTGATGGGAACGACACAGCAACGGATAGGGCAGGCGAGGGGCTACATGTTGGGCTGCATCTCAAGGTCCCACTATTAAGCCACAATAGCGGCAAGAGTGGGCCCCCCTCCCCCCGCACTGTCAGCGTAAAGATCGTTCTCCTCTGCCATAGCTGTAACAGCTGTGGCAGAGAAGAACGATGTTTGCCCATTGAATTCAATGGAGCCAGCAATACAGCAGGTTCCACTGAAAGCAATGGGCTGCCGGCGATCGCGGGATGAATTGTCGGGAAGGGGTTAAATATATAAGCCCTTCCCTGCAATTCATCCAGAAATGTATTACAATAAAAATATATACCGGCGTATAAGGCGACGGGGCGTATAAGACGACCCCCCAACTGTCACCTCATACGCCGGCAATACAGTGGAGCAAAGAATAAAAATCATTACTCACTTCTTCTGACGTTCTGCGCCACTCCTGCAGGCTGTCGCTCCCTCCTGGTCCACGGCGGAGCATTGCGTTCTGGACGCAGGGCTTGAAATCCCCGCCTCCAGAAACACAGCCAATCACAGCCATTCAATGACATCATTGTCATTGGCTGTGATTGGCTGAAGGCACGTGTGTTTCTGGAGGCGGGGATTTAAAGCCCTTCGTAGAGAAAGCAATGGTCTGCCGGGAACCAGGAGGGAGCGACAGCCTGCAGCAGCACTGCAGAACGTCAGAAGAAGTGAGTAATGATTTTTATTCTTTGCTCCACTGTATTGCCGGCGTATAAGGTGACAGTTGGGGGGTCGTCTTATACGCCCGGTCGCCTTATACGCCGGTATATATTTTTATTGTAACACATTTCTGGATGAATTGCAGGGAAGGGCTTATATATTTAAGCCCTTCCCGACAATTCATCCCCGCGCACGCCGGCAGCCCATTGCTTTCAGTGGAACCTGCTGTATTGCTGGCTCCATTGAATTCAATGGGCAAACATCGTTCTTCTCTGCCACAGCTGTAACTAATGTCAGAATGCATCTGTGGCGAGCCGCGGGAGGGGCAGATTTTAATACTCGGGTGACACCTAATCTCACCAGCTACTCACTGCAGGGGGGTGGTATAGGGCTTGAACGTCGCAGGGGGAAGTTGTAATGTCTTCCCTGTCTTTCTATTGGCCAGAAAAGCGCGCAAATTTCTCAGGGAAGAAAATGAAAGTAACCCGAACACCGCGTGGTACTCGTTACGAGTAACGAGCATCTCGAACACCCTAATACTCCAACGAGTATCAAGCTCGGACGAGTACGCTCGCTCATCTCTATTAAATACATTATTTCTGAGTTGAAATGTACATCCTTTGTTGCTGAGACTCATGGAAGCTGCCACAACATGTTTAACCTTTCTCTTTATGACATAAATTATATGTTTACATCATACAGATGTGTCATCCCTTAACTTGCCCATTAACACAATATATTGTGTGATGTGTAGAGGGAAATGAAAGAAAAGTATATGTTCAATTGATGCGACCGACAGATGTTGTCCTTCACCATAGGCTCCCATGTAAAAAGAAATAAAAATGTTTGTTTTACTTGATATCAGTGAAGACTGCCATCTGTCAATCATAGGCGCATTTATCATTTTGTACTCTAAATGCAGGAGACCTTAACATAATTCAAGAAAATCTACATGAGGCTGTACGATAGATAGATAGATAGATAGATAGATAGATAGATAGATAGATAGATAGATAGATAGATAGATAGAAAGATTATCTATTACAAATACAATAATTCTACAGTAACAACTTATATTTCTTAGCGTTTAGATGTTGGTATTCTGCGGAATACAAATAACACTAACAGTATAATTAAAATATACAACTGTAGTAGTAGCAGTTTTATGAATAGTGAAAGTTTGCATATGAGAGGTGTTTGTGTGTAAAATAACTTTTCCTTGATATTTATAGTTAAATTTCATATCTAAATTGTAACAATATGTGAATAATACAAGAAAATATACATAAAAAAACAAGGGAAGAATAGACTATTCCAATTTTTCTATTCTCTTTTTTTTCTACTTCTTTACTGCATTCTCACTATTGGCCAGCAGAGGGTAGTCTTGTCATCCAGTCCTTCATTTCAGCAGCACTAGAGAATGTGCTCATGTCAGCCCTGCGCTCTCCTCCCCCTGGCTCAGTGATTCACCCTCCCATCGTTTCTCTCACACAAAGAAGAGCTGCAGCGCTGATGAGAGCCCCGTGGATGTTTGTTTTCCTCAGATGGATTATATTTTTGGGAATATGGACAGATAAATTCATGATCCTCATGCAGCTGGGATTACACAGCATCTACATGACATCAAATAGCAAGGCAATCATTTAAGATATGGACATCAGAGGCTTTTGTCAGTGCTGGAAATGGCAAGTAGTCTGCTCCTTTCTCCTTTGTAGCTGGGGCTGGGTCTCTGGGCAGCTGCATTATTCTATTGTTGAGGAGTCTGAGCCGGGGACATTGGTAGGAAATGTAGCTCAGGATCTGGGGATAAAACGTGCCGAGCTCTCTCAGCGCAGGATCCATCTGAGATCTGAGCAATCCCCACAATATTTCAGTGTAAATCAGAACAATGGAGGGTTGGTTGTGAAGGAGAGAATTGATAGGGAGAGCCTGTGTGGATCTAGTCCCCGCTGCTTACTGCAGTTAGAGGTTGTGGCTGAGAATCCTCTGGAGCTTATTAGCCTGGAGATAGAGATTGTGGATATTAATGATAATTCTCCCACATTCTCATCTAATCATCGTATTATTCAGGTTACAGAATTAGTAGCAACTCCCGGGGCTCGGTTTGCATTGGAGATTTCAAAGGATTTAGATGTCGGTGTGAATGGTGTCAGTCAGTATACACTGAATACAAATCCTTATTTCTCATTGTCTGTGAAAAATCGTAAAGATGGAACGCTCATCCCTCAGCTGATACTAGAGAAGGTTTTAGATAGAGAAGAAAAACAAGAACATCACCTCATTCTCACAGCTATTGATGGAGGAGAACCGGCCAGATCAGGGACCTGCAGAATAACAGTCCTTGTATTAGATATTAATGATAATCCTCCAGTCTTTAATCAGTCAGTTTATAAGGTCAGTATAAGGGAGAATCTGCCATTGAAAACTGTCATATTAACCCTGAATGCGACAGATCAGGATGACGGAGCAAATGGGGAGATTGAGTTTTCTTTTGATGATCATACATCTGAATCTGCTAGAGAATTATTTTCTCTCAATGAACAAAATGGGGAGATTCATATTAATGGACTTGTGGATTATGAAGATTCTAATTTTTATGAATTATCCATTAAGGTAGAAGATAAAGGATTTCCCAAATTAGAGGGGAACTGCATAGTTCATGTGGAAGTGGAAGATATCAATGATAATCCCCCAGAAATCACATTTTCCACAGTGACTAATAATATCCCAGAAAATGCCCTAATAGGGACAGTTGTAGGATTTATTAATGTAAATGACAAGGATTCTGGGAAGAATGGAGAAATAAGGCTAAATCTATCACCAAATGTGCCTTTTAGAATAAGATCTAATCAGAATCGTTATGCATTGGTGACAGATGGGAATCTTGATAGAGAGGAAACCCCCCAATACACTATAGAGCTGACAGCCTCTGATTTAGGGTCTCCTTCTCTATACAGTAAAACCAGCATCACCCTCAGGGTGTCAGATATTAATGATAATGCTCCGCTGTTCACACAGTCTACTTATAATGCTTTCATTAAGGAGAACAGTGACCCAGGGACTCTCCTATGTACAGTATCTGCTAGCGACCTAGATGAGGGGGTTAATTCTGATCTGGTTTACTCCATAGTGGAGAGTCAGATTGATGGCTCCTCTGTCTCCTCCTTTGTCTACATTCATTCTAATGATGGGAATATATACGCTCAGCGTTCCTTTGACTATGAGCAGATCCAGGTTTTACAAATCACCATAAAGGTGGAAGACTCAGGATCCCCACAGTTATCTTCCACTGCTCCCGTCTTTCTCTTCATTCTGGATGCAAATGACAATCCCCCCACCCTGCTGTATCCAGAACACTCTGAAGACCTCATTGTCCAAGAGAGGATCCCAAAGTCTACAAGTGCCGGATATCTGGTGACAAAACTGTCCGCAGTGGATCTGGACTCTGGTCACAATGCCTGGCTGCTGTTTACTCTCATCCATCCCATCAATTACTCATCATTTCAGGTGTCTAAACACACCGGAGAGGTGAGAACTGTAAGAGGACTCCAGGAAGCCGAGAACATGGAGCAACAACTTGTCATTTCTATCAGTGATCAGGGGAGTCCTCCATTATCCACCACAGTGACGGTACTTGTCAGTATGGCAGATGAGGTTATAGTGGAAAGACCCAAATCTGGGGACTTCCTGACAAATTCCAAACCCCCATCAGATATGACTCTGTATTTAATCATCTCCCTGGTGGCCATCAGCTTAGTGTCACTTGTTACCTTCATGATATTATTGGTGAAGTGTCTGAGGAAGGACAGTTATGATTGGAGCAGTAGTTGCTGTTTACTTGGTGGATCCCAATCCAAAGCCTACACAGATCAGTATCAGCCGGCTCTGTACCTGAACACAGACGGGACCTTAAAGTACATGGAGGTCAGGATGGTTCCTCCAGGGTCCCAGGGGCAGAGTTACCAAACTCATTTACCCCCGGCCCTGGAACAGCAAGATTTCAGTATTGTGCAGCCTTTGGATTTCCCCAAACTAAAGGATCTAGTTCAGGATATTTCTGCAGAGGGCAATTATACAAGTGATCCCAGCAATGTAAGTGAAAGTTACAAAGTATCTAATGCAGTCATCTCTATTTTCACTGAAATGTTGTGTAGAATGATCACGATTCTATATTTTCTGTGAATGGTGTATAGAATATTGGTTTTGGTGTTGATTTTTCTTTATCTTGCCTTTTTGACCTTTTTTTTTTTCAAATTCATTTTTTAAACAACCAGGCAGCATTGTGAAGTATCAATTTGGGAAACTATCAGAGTAAAGGTCAATAGGTGTAATCATGATTTCTTTCAGATAAAATACAAATATTTATCCCGATTGCCAACAGTATCCACAGCCATAATGATGACTGTTCATAGATTGTCTGTAAACCTGCTATAGTTGTAATTATATTATGTATGAATGTTTTCGTAATCTACAAATGGAGCAGTTACCAGAGCCACCAGTCAAATTTCAGCTTTCATTTCTTATGATAGGTTACAAAATATAAAACCAGCCTTTCCATTTTTTTTCTGTACTCTTCTGTATACTCATGGTCCACTGTCAATTTCTGTATTCTTCACAGTTTCTGGATATAAATATGTTGCTAACTAAGTTTTCCAGGTTTTTTCAATTACATTCAAGAGTATCTTTAGTACAAAGCAAAGCAATGATTGCATCATGAAATTGTATGTTGGATCTGCTGGCATATATAATTCACTGTTATGTATCAATGGTGACTGCATGTTTCTATGACATTTGCTGTTGAAAGCGTGGTGCATGAGATTTAACCATTCTTGTTTTGACTTTGTATGGGGTTTTTCTCTAATTTAGAAAAGAAACATGATGTCCTATTCAGATGTATGTTCATCATGTTTATCCTAGTGTCTGCTACCGTGTTTCTCCGAGCATACCTGATTTTTCAGGATTTTCATGGGGGCTTGAAATATAAACCCTCCCCAAAAATAAGCTCTAGTTACACTACATAAAAAAGTAATGATTGGTTCTTCGACCTCTGTATTTTTTTTTAATTCTAAGTTGAGTGAAATGGAAAAAAAATGCAATTCCACCATCTTTGGGGGTGGGGGGTCTTGTATCTATGGTGTACACATTACAGCAAAAATGACATAACTTTGTTCAATAGTCAATACAATAACTGCAATGCAAAATTTATGAATTTCTTTTTGCTGTATTTCTATTAAAAAATAATATATCCTTGGAAAAAAACTAAATTATATTCTGTCATCTTCTGACAGCTATAACTTTATTTTTATATTGACATAATTGCATGAGGGCTCGTTTTTGCAGGACGACCTGTACTTTCTATTACTACCATTTGGAGTACATACAACATTTTAGTCACTTTTTTAATTTAAAACTAGCTTACCCATCACGCATTGCTGCGAAGACAGACAGATATACATACATTCGTTTTTATATATCTAGATAACAACCAATCACAGCGCAGCTTTCAAGTTACCTCAGCGGTATAATATATAACAACCAATCACAGCGCAGCTTTCATGTTACCTCAGCAGTATAATATATAGCAACCAATCACAGCACAGCTTTCATTTTACCTCAGCATTCTCAATATCCAGCTATTGTCTTGCGAAACGTTCGGCAGATGCATCATTTTGTAGTTGAACACGCATCCCGTTGCTCATAATGCCTTTTGCTTTCGTGCTTGAGATGGAAATCAAACGATCTTTGTCTGGGGGGCATAACTGTCGACGATGCTCGCAAGTGCGCCACCTATCGTAGGATAGTTGTACTATGCCAGTAATCTTCCCAGGAGTGTACTCAACAACTTCCCAAAGTTTCATGGTGATTGGATGAATGGTGTAGTAATGCATAAAGGACAGACAGACATTCATTTTTATATATAAAGATGACATCAGGAAGTGAGAGAATTAGATTCGTACATAAAATTTGGACGCTAATTCTTTGGCGCTTAGAATTGAATAATCGAGTTGGGACCCATTAACTTTTCCTATTTATAACATAATCAATGCTCGTGCCAAATTTCAAGTTTCTATGACACCGGGAAGTGAGAGAATTAGATTCCGTACATAAAATTTGGATGCTTATTCTTTGGCGCTTAGAATTGAATAATCAAGTTGGGACTCATTAGCTTTTCCTATTTATGACATAATCAATGCTCTTGCCAAATTTCATGTTTCTACGACATCGGGAAGTAAGAGAATTAGTGGCAATGATGGGAATCGAATGATCTACGTGGGGGGGGGGGCGTAACTGCACCATTTATCGTAGGATACTTTTACTATGCCTATAATCTTCCCAGGAGTGTACTCAGCAACTTCCCAAAGTTTAATGGCGATCAGATGAATGGTGTAGTAGCGCATAAAGGACAAACAAACAGACAGACAGACATACATTCAATTTTATATATATAGAAAATGTTAAGGTTGGTATGACTGAAAATTCTGAGGTTGTGTTTTTTTTTCTGACTACGTTTTACCTTGCGGGATAAATCAGGTATTACTTTGATAGTTCGTGCTTTAGAATGTTACGGATGCCACGATACCAAATATGTTTTCAGGTTTTTTCATTTAGTTTTTTTCTCATTATAAATATGGGGAAAGTTTTTTTTTTAAACTTTTTAAAATAATTGATATATTATTTGTTTTTAGTCCCCGTACTTCCTGCAGTATGATGTAATAGCATAGTATTACATTATACTGTGATCTGACAGGCAGTTTTTCAAGCCCCACCACAGGCTTGAAAATAGATAATCATAGATAATCTGCATTGGCAACCAAATGGCACTCCGTGATTTCCTCATGGGGGCCGTTTGGCACCCCTAAACTCTGATCAAGTCATTTAAATTCCGCTATCAGAATTGATGGTGGCATTTAAAGGAGTAACAGCCGTGATCACCATGAGCCCGATCCCGCTTTATACTAACCTCAAAACTAAATGGTGTATCTGTATGTCATGGAGTGTTAGGGGACTAAAGAAGGTATAAGTAATATCAGTCATAGTCACTTTCTATAGAGGAATATAGGGTAAAAAAAATCACTGCTTTATATGTTAATCATAAACATTAGAGATATATGGCCACTTAAACATCGTGTGGCAACTGCTACTTTAATGGCGCAGTGACACTGTGGAATTTCTGCGGCGGATTATCCACAATGAATCCACAACAAAAATCTACATGCATGACATGCGAATGTCCCTGTGGATGTGCTGTGGAATTCCCACTATGGATTACAAATGGTGAAATCCACAGCGAAAATACGCAGCATAAAGTGACAAGTTGTAGATCTACAATCTAATCAGACTATGCAGATTATGTGTATATTGTGTGGATGAGATTTCTTTTACTTTGCTGCTACTGTACCTGCAGAATTTTTGCCCACAATGCCATGGTAGAAAATTCTCATCATATCTGCTCTTGTGTGCCCATACCCTTAAGGCTGGCTCCACACGGTCGAGCACGATTTTGCCGCGAGAAAATTGCAGAAAAGTCGCATCTTCATTCACTGCAATTGTTTTTATTTATAATAATCTTGCATCGTAGCGCTGGCGCTCGCAATAAAATTGTGTGACAAATTTGCATGATTTTCTATTGCATAAGTCAATGGCACATTGTAATGTTAACATCGCATCTGTAGTGTTGTGCTGCGATAAAAAGAAGCCTCCATAGGAATACATGGGAGATAAGAAATAGCACATCGCAGAGAAATAGAGCAAGTCATGATTTTTTTATCCCCTTAACATCGCATCAGTGAAAACATCGCAGATGGGAATGAAACCATTATAAATCATTGGTTTCATATTCTGCTTTTTACTGACTATCGCAGCAGGTAAAAATCGCACAATTTTCTCACCCGTGTGGAGCCAGACTAAAGATGACAAGGTTAATAATCTCTGGTAATTCTCTTTTTTGTAGTTTTTAATACAATTTATGGCATCTAAACAATCTGCTGGAATTTGTGTATTATTATAAGGGCTCGGTCAGAGCATGAATAGCCACGCTTAAAAAGTGGCTGTATTAGAACCAATGTTTTCCAATGTAAGCGTTCACGTGTACGTTTTTTAGAAGCGCAAAAAAAACTGCACCTGCAACAGGTGAGGCATGTGAGGGCAAATACACCCATTCATGCAATTTTTCTACACGCGATGTGCGAATCTTTTAGTGTGACTATTCCTGTGCTAAAATATCGCTCGTCTGACCGGGGCCTTAAACAGTAATTGCACTTTTAAAACACTTTTAACGTCCTAGTGAAGAATTCAACTTTCTGTCATTATAGTCTTATCAATATGCTTATTCACACTCCCACATCTTCGGGCGCAAGCAGCGGCCGGGTTGGATCCCGTTGCGAGAATTCTCAAAGCGGGATGCGACCCGTGCCCCAGCAGTGACCTGCAGCTCACCTCCTCCGTCGTCTTCTCTCCGCTCTGCAACATGCCGGCTGGCGCACAGCTGCACATGCACAGAACAGAACCAGCGCATCAGCGGTGATGTTTTTGTGCGTACATAAATAGGACATGCCGCGATTTGTTCACAGCGCAAGTTTTCACGCAGTCAAATCGCAGCTGTCTGCATAGGATTGCATAAACTAATGCAATCCCATGGCAGCGGGCACGGGCGGGAATTCTGCCAGTGTCCATTTACCCTTCAGTAGGAAAAAAAAAAAGATCAACTTTTAGTCCTTGAACCCCTCTAAATATTCCCTCTCCTTTCGTTTATGCTTATTATTATGTGATCAAGAAATGCTATTATATTCAATAATTCTATTAATGAGACGAATCCATTCTGCAATAGAAGTAGAAGCATTTTGAAAATGCTTAATTAACCTATTGTGTCCGCGCTATATTCTGGTTATATAATGAAGGGTAAGTGAAGACAATAGTAAAGGAATAGCCACTACACCAACGTTGTTTTTCCCAAAATTGCTCAATGGCTCAATGTTTGAAAGGCAAAATAGACCAAACAGTAGTAAAAGATGGTTGTATGCTTTAAATGAACTCATCAATGTTAAGGCTGTGCGTCTGGGGCCTGTGGTTCTACAGGTTTCCTTGTACACACATTCACAGGTAGGAATTAATTGAGCTGGCTGGGTGTGGTATTCTCGACCAGCCAATCTCCCTGGTCTGCTGCAGTTAAATACCAGCTAACTCTTGTGACAGATTGCTGGTCATTTTAGTGCTTTACGCTGTGTTGAGCCCAGTGATGTGTGCATGTTTGTCTGAAGCGTCTCTCTTCTTCCCTGAAGACGGTCTGGACAACAGTAGTCCTTGTCTGTATCATGTGCAAACCCCTTCTTCCCTTCCCTTTGACAGGTGCGGCCTCCAGATGTCTTATGTCTTGTATGTGTGTGTGTCAGATAGGTGAGGCCTGACACTGTTCCCTATGTCAGCATAGTGGCTGACTTTCTATTCCCCTGGTGAGAGGAAACTTGGACTGGCTATGGTTTACTATCTGTGTGAATGTGAGCTCTGGGTGGGGTTCCTGTTATATGTTGTATGCACAACCTGGTATGTTGGTGTGAACAGCGACATGTGTGTTATATCTGTTCAAGTGGCTAGATGTGCTCTATGTGCAGTCCTGTTCTGTGTTCAGTGTGTGTGAACAGTGTTATGTCCAGTGTGTTGTGCATCTCTCCAGGTTCCTAATCACGGATAGCCAGGTCCCAAATGAAGACAGTGGGGCTGCCCTTATCGGGACGAGCACCCCGCTTTTAGGCAGGAGTCCCCCACTTTACCTGATTAGTAGGGGGCACAGGTCCTTCCATTTTGCCTGGAGAAGTGTAATTTGTCAGTGTAAATGCTGTGTGAGTGTTTGCAGTTTTAAATGGACACAATCGCGCGTCTGTACGGAGGTGTGGATCTTTACTGTGCCGGGCGGATGTAACTATCAATACACTCAAAAGTACATATATTGCCAAACTTGTATACCTTCACATTTCTATACCTCATTAACTAACATTGTCTGTAAATTAAATAACTGGTGACAATTTATAAGACAAGTCTCCAAAAATACTGAAATAAATAATTACAATTGTTTTTGTAAAGAAATCTCATTTCTGGTACTGTTTTATAGTTTATTTTCTTATTTTAAATAAATATCACAACAGACTAAACAATTTTGATAAGTTCAATGCTATAAAGATTATTTTTAAAAGTCAATGTTCTCTCAGTGTTTACGTGGGTTTTCTCCAGGTACTCTCATTTCCTCTCACACTCCAAAAACATAGTAATAGCTAAATTTAAATTGAGAGCCATAGTGGAAACAAAACCCTATGTCAAGGCATGCTCTAAAACAAATGAAACACAGTACTGTATGGAACACAAAGATTATACTGTATACATCACAAAGTAGGATTAATTCAAAGATAGTTTTTCATAGAATAAAGCAAATATTGTAGACAGAATAATTGTAGTAACATGAAGAATAGATGGAATATTTAAACATACATGAAAATCTAGTAGAGGAAATTACTAATAATATAGGGATAGGTTCTCAAACTAGCGTATAGTTCTGTTTTTGTTATATTGCTTTCAGTTTGCAGTTCTTACTATTGGCCAGCAGAGGGTAGTCTTGTCATCCAGTTCTTTACTTTACTAATACTAGAGAATGTGCTCATGTCAGCCCTGCGCTCTCCTCCCCCTGGCTCAGTGATTCACCCTCCCATCGTTTCTCTCACACAAAGAAGAGCTGCAGCACTGATGAGAGCCCTGTGGATGATTGTTTTCTTTGAATGGATTACATTTTATGGAGGATGTACAGATAAATACAAAGATTCAAATGCATCTGGGATTACACAGGATCTAAATGACATCAAAAAGCAAGGCAATCATTTAAGATATGGACATCAGAGGCTTTTGTCAGAGCTGGAAATGGCAAGTAGTCTGCTCCTTTCTCCTTTGTAGCTGGGGCTGGGTCTCTGGGCAGCTGCGTTATTCTATTGTTGAGGAGTCTGAGCCGGGGACATTGGTAGGAAATGTAGCTCAGGATCTGGGGATAAAACGTGCAGAGCTCTCTCAGCGCAGGATCCATCTGAGATCTGAGCAATCCCAACAGTATTTCACTGTAAATCAGGACAATGGAGGGTTGGTTGTGAAGGAGAGGATTGATAGGGAGAGCCTGTGTGGATCTAGTCCCCGCTGCTTACTGCAGTTAGAGGTTGTGGCTGAGAATCCTCTGGAGCTTATTAGTCTGGAGATAGAGATTCTGGATATTAATGATAATTCTCCCACATTCTCATCTAATCATCGTATTATAGAAATCACAGAATTAGTTACGAGCCCCGGTGAACACTTTGCTTTAGAGATTGCTGAGGATTTAGATGTCGGTGTGAATGGTGTCAGTCAGTATACACTGAATACAAATCCTTATTTCTCATTGTCTGTGAAGACTCACAAAGATGGAACGCTCATCCCTCAGCTGATACTAGAGAAGGTTTTAGATAGAGAAGAGAAACAAGAACATCACCTCATTCTCACAGCTATTGATGGAGGAGAACCGGCCAGATCAGGGACCTGCAGAATAACAGTCCTTGTATTAGATATTAATGATAATCCTCCAGTCTTTAATCAGTCAGTTTATAAAATCAGCATAAGGGAGAATCTGCCATTGAAAACTGTCATATTAACCCTGAATGCGACAGATCAGGATGACGGAGCAAATGGGGAGATTGAGTTCTTTTTTGATGATCATACATTCAAATCTGCCAAAAGATCATTTGCTTTAAATCAGCAAACTGGAGAAATTTATACTAATAGAATTATAGATTTTGAAGAGTTAAATTTTTATGAATTATCCATTAAGGCAATAGACAAAGGACTCCCCAAATTAAAGGGGCACTGTATAGTTCACGTGGAAGTGGAAGATGTCAATGATAATCTCCCAGAAATCACATTTTCCACAATGACTAATAATATCGCAGAAAATGCGTTATTAGGGACAGTTGTAGGATTTATTAATGTAAATGACAAGGATTCTGGAAAGAATGGAGAAATAAGACTAAATCTATCACCAAATGTGCCTTTTAGAATAAGATCTAATCAGAATCGTTATGCATTGGTGACAGATGGGAATCTGGATAGAGAGGAAACCCCCCAATACACTATAGAGCTGACAGCCTCTGATTTAGGGTCTCCTCCTCTATACAGTAAAACCAGCGTCACCCTCAGGGTGTCAGATATTAATGATAATGCTCCGCTGTTCACACAGTCTACTTATAATGCTTTCATTAGGGAGAACAGTGACCCAGGGACTCTCCTATGTACAGTATCTGCTAGCGACCTAGATGAGGGGGTTAATTCTGATCTGGTTTACTCCATAGTGGAGAGTCAGATTGACGGCTCCTCTGTCTCCTCCTTTGTCTACATTCATTCTAATGATGGGAATATATACGCTCAGCGCTCCTTTGACTATGAGCAGATCCAGGTTTTACAAATCACCATAAAGGTGGAAGACTCAGGATCTCCACAGTTATCTTCCACTGTTCCCGTCTTTCTCTTCATTCTGGATACAAATGACAATCCTCCCACCCTGCTGTATCCAGAACACTCTGAAGACCTCATTGTCCAAGAGAGGATCCCAAAGTCTACAAGTGCCGGATATCTGGTGACAAAACTGTCCGCAGTGGATCTGGACTCTGGTCACAATGCCTGGCTGCTGTTTACTCTCATCCACCCCATCAATTACTCATCATTTCAGGTGTCTAAACACACCGGAGAGGTGAGAACTATAAGAGGATTCCAGGAAGCCGAGAACATGGAGCAACAACTTGTCATTTCTATCAGTGATCAGGGGAGTCCTCCATTATCCACCACAGTGACGGTACTTGTCAGTATGGCAGATGAGGTTATAGTGGAAAGACCGAAATCTGGGGACTTCCTGACAAATTCCAAACCCCCATCAGATATGACTCTGTATTTAATCATCTCCCTGGTGGCCATCAGCTTAGTGTCACTTGTTACCTTCATGATATTATTGGTGAAGTGTCTGAGGAAGGACAGTTATGATTGGAGCAGTAGTTGCTGTTTACTTGGTGGATCCCAATCCAAACCCTACACAGATCAGTATCAGCCGGCTCTGTACCTGAACACAGACGGGACCTTAAAGTATATGGAGGTCAGGATGGTTCCTCCAGGATCCCAGGGGCAGAGTTACCAAACTCATTTACCCCCGGCCCAGGAACAACAAGATTACAGTATTGTGCAGCCTTTGGATTTTCCCAAAATAAAGGATCTAGTTCAGGATATTTCTGCAGAGGGCAATTATACAAGTGATCCCAGCAATGTAAGTGAAAGTTACAAAGTATCTAGATTCACTGACCTGTTGTGTAGAATGAGTGAAATGCTACATTTTCTGTGAGTGGTGTACAGGTGGATGATTTTGGTATTGATCTTCTTAGGCTGGGTTCACACTTTCCCGTCGGAAATGTCGCGGTTTGGCCGCAGCAAAAACCGTGAGATTTCCGCCAGGAGAACCGCCGCGGTTTAAGCCGCGGCGGCTTTGAAGCGGCTCGGCCGCATGCTTTTCCGTTGCGGCCGGCGCTTCCATAGAGGAGAGCGCGGCCGCGACATAAATAAACAAAAAAAAAAAGTAAATAGAGATGCTGCATCTTTTGAAACCGCGGCGGCCGCAGCCGCGGTTTCAGCCGAATTTACCGCAGCGGATTAGCCATCCCGTGTGGACGAGGTTTCTGAGAAATCTCGTCCACATGGCTGGCTAATCTCGAGATTAGCGGCCGCGGGCGGATCTGCTGCGGCAAAACCGCCCTGTGTGAACCCAGCCTTATGATGTCTTATCTGTTTCTAGGCCATTTTTTTAACAACCAGGGGACACAAGGAATGTTCATTTTGGCAAACAATCAGAAAGAAGAGTAATAGGTGTAATCATAACTTTGTAAATAAAATACAATTATTTATCCTTATTACTGACTGTACTCCGAGCCATAATTATAACCGCATTGTTCTATGACATTTTCTGTTCAAAGTTTGAAGAATAAGAGCCAACTGCTCTGGTTGTGATTTTCTATAGGAGTTTTCTGTAATTTAGAAAAGAAACATGGCGTCCCTTTTAGATGTATTTTCATCATGTTTCTTCTAGTGTCTGCTATAACATGTGTCAGTTATCTCATTGTAACTGATCTCTGACGTGTGAGCCATGAGCTGCTGCAAATTTCTCTATATGCTCGTCCTTTGTGTTAAAGGGAACCTGTCATCACCATAACACAGGTTCCTAGCAGCTTGGGGAGGTATTTTTCATACCCACCGCCTCCTGGTGCCTTTGCTATCAGCCCTGAAATTCTGCACACAGACCATACACTCAGCGTGCAGACTGAGTTATCAGACTGAAAGATGCAGGCTGCGTGCACTCGCTCCCATAGACATCAATGAGAGTGTATGCACACAGCCTGGAGCTTTGAGTCCAATGACATGGCCCACACTCGTAGTGAATGATACACACACCAAATTTCACTGCTGAAAGGGCGGGCATTGGGAGGCAGACAAGTGTAAAAAATATATCCCTGGGCTCCTGGGAATCTGTTTCATTGGTGAGGGGTTTAAGACACTCAACTAGCTGGCTCCCAAAACCACCCAGAGCAGGGCAAGAGGTAAAGTAAACACAAATTTGGCAGGAAAGCTCTCAGCCAAGCAGGGGTTAAAATGGCAGCTCAGTGCTAATGGTTAAAATCCCATGTATTTCGTATAGTATTTCCATATTTTGTCCATCCCCAGGGAATATAAGGTAAAAACAAATCACTACTTTATAAATTAGCCTCTTAAGGACCCAGCTCTTTTTTTATTTTGTTATGTTTTGTTTCAACTCACAACTTACAAAAAACGCAACTCTTAATTTTCCATCGCCATTTCTGTCTGAGGGCCTGTCTTTTGCAGGACGAGCTGTATTTTTTCATAACACTATTTAATGTACCATGTACTGAACTGAAAAGCTTCTTTACTGGAAAGTTTTCTAAGTGGCATAAAATGAAAAAAAACCCCACAATTTTGCCATCTTTGGTGGGGGTGGTATTGTCTTACTACAGCAAAAATTACATGATAACTTAATTCTGTGGATCAATATATTTTTTTTTTTACTATTTTTAAAAATATATATTCTACGTTTCCTTCTTCTGACTGCCATAACTTTATTTTTCTTTGAATCGTTCTGTGTGAGCTTCATTTTTCGAAGGACAATCTGTGGTTTCTGTTGGTACTGGGGTAGGGGATGCCACCTTTTGATCGCTTTTTATTAATTCTTTTTTAGAGACAGAGTTGCCAAAAAAAGCACAATTCTGTAAATGTCTGTTTATTTTATCTGTCCATGTTCACTTATTGGGATAAATAATGCATTATTTTTATAGATCAGACTTTTATGGACGCGGTGATATCAAATATGTTTGGTATGTTGCATCTTTTTGTTTTCATTTTTTTCTTTTAAATACAAGAAAGGGTTTTTTAAAAACTTTTAATAGATTTTATTTTTTTTACAATGAAAAAACTTTTTACTTTTTTTAGTCTTTTAATAGGACTTAAACTTGTAATCATTTGATCATTCATACAGTATAATGTATATAGTACTACGTGATATTGTATTTTGTCAGGCAGTCTATCAAGACATGGCACAGGTACAAATTGATAGGCATTCATTAATAGCAGCCCCCAGCACCTTTAGAAGCTTCTGGGCTGCCAGGACAACCAAACGGCACCTCATGATCTCATCAAGATCAGAATTGATGGCGGCATTTAAAGGGTTAACAGACACGATCTGTTTGAATACTGATCTTGGTTGTTGCAGGTGGGTGTCAACCGTCAAAGACAATTGGCATCCGTCAAGTACGTAGCGTGATCGACTCGCAATTCTGCTACATACAAACCTCACAATCAGAGGACATAGGCAGGGGCGTAACTGTAGAGAATGCAGGGGATGCGGATGCACCCGGGCCCAGGAGCATTAGGGGGCCCATAAGGCCTCTCTTCTCCATATAGGGAACCCAGTAATATAAGTAAAGCATTATAGTTGGGGGCCCTGTTACAAGTTTTGCATTGGGGCCCGGGAGCTTCAAGTTACGCCACTGGACATAGGTGTATGCCCTTTTAGGTCAAGGGGTTAACCCTAAATATAGATACATTTATTGATGCTTAAAGTGGTGTAACAAGTACCATTTTAATGGTGTGATGACACTGTGTGGAATTTCTTTAGCAGATTATTTACAATCAATCCATAACGCGTTTTACCTGTGAATTCACCTTATCCATTGTAAATGGTGAAATCCGTAATGAAAATATGCAGCATAAATTAACATGCTGCAGATTTAACACTTAAAGGGTTTTTTTCATTAGAAAAAAATAAATCAATACTTACCTATTTATCCCCAGGCAGCCTTCTGACTGCGTTTTTTTCTGGCTGATCTTCTCCAGTCCCCCGGGCACCTCACCGCAAGCCAGCCGGATCCTCTTCTTCTTGTTATGGAGCATCCATTCTCTGCATTCTTCTTTCTGCAGGTCAGTATAGGTTACATCACTAGTGATATAACATTCACTGCCTGGCAAGAAATGCCAAGCTATTGCTGAGACTGTGCATGCGAGAGTTCATATACTATTGCAGAGAGACAACATGCATGCACAGTCTCAGCAATAGCTCGGCACTCCCTGCTAGGTAGTGAATGCTACGTTACTAGTGACGTAGCATACATTGTCCTGCAGGAAGGAGAATGCTGGCAATGGATGCTTCGTCACCGGAAGAACAAGAGTTGGCCAGCTGGAGGTGCCCTGGGGGGACTGCAGAATCCAAGAGAAGAACGTCGAGGAGCAGATTCGGTAAGAAGACTGCCGGGCGAGGAATAGGTAAGCATAGATTTTTGCTTTCTAATGACAGAACCCCTTTAATTACTCCGTACAATCTGTGTTAAACCTCATCTGCCTTGATGATACTGTAAATGCGCATTTTCTGCTCACAATGCTATGGTGAGAAATCCACAGCATATCCACCCTTTGTGGCCATAATACGGACGTGTTACAATACACTCGTCTGAAAGTGGCCGTAGTGTTTTTAATGCAGTATACGGCATCACAACTATCTACTGTAATTTGCTTATTATGGTGGAAATACTTTTTGACATCATAGGAACAATAAATTATTTTATTTTATTATATTCTTATAAATATCCGTATTATTAACCCATTCCCATTTTGAGTAGGGAGAAAAAATAAAAAAATCCACTTTTATTTATTGAACAGCTTCAAAGATTCTCTCTTCTTTAGTTCATCCTGATTATTATGCTGATCTTGAAAATGATATCATATTCAATAATTCTACAAATCCATTGTGTAGTATAAGGGCGCCCACCCACTGGCGATTTTTTTTTCTTTGCGTTTTGCGTTTTTTCTCAAGAGCAATTAGAATTGAATGTACTCCTGTCCACTGGCGTTTTTTTTTGCGTTGCGTTGCGATTTTTAACATAGGAACTGTCAGTTGCATATGTGTCCTTATTAGAGATGAGCGAACGCGTTCGTCCGAGCTTGATATTCGTGCGAATATTAGGGTGTTCGGGATGTTCGTTATTCGTGACGAACACCATGCGGTGTTCTGGTTACTTTCACTTCCTTCCCTGAGACGTTAGCGCGCTTTTCTGGCCAATTGAAAGACAGGGAAGGCATTACAACTTCCCCCTGCAACGTTTAAGCCCTATACCACCCCCCTGCTGTGAGTGGCTGGCGAGATCAGGTGTTCGCCTAATATAAAAGTCGGCCCCTCCCGCGGCTCGCCTCAGATGCGGTGTGAGTTAGATGAGGGACAGTGCTGTTTATACCGGAGCTGCTGTAGGGAAAGAATTGGTAGTTAGTGTAGGCTTCAAGACCCCCCAAAGGTCCTTATTAGGGCCACTGATAGCTGTGTGTTGGCTGCTGTTAGCAGTGGGATTTTTTTTTTTTTCTCAAAATCGCCTCTGCAGACCGTTGCACCTGGCATTAGGGACAGAAGTGCTGCATAGGCAGGGAGAGTGTTAGGAGTGAGTGTAGCCTTCAAGAACCTCAACGGTCCTTTCTAGGGCCATATTTATCCGTGTGCAGTACTGTCCAGGCTGCTGTTGGCTGTGCTGCATTTTTTTTGGGCTTCTCAAAATCGCCTCTGCAGAGCATTGCACCCTCCATTGATACTGCAGGGAAAGAATTGTATAGGCAGGGCCACAACACAGTTATTATTCATAGAATATACGCAGTGCTGCCTGTTGGTGGGAAAAAACTGAAAACAAATCTATTTGTCCAGCCTGTGTCCGTCCTTACGCCTGTGTAGACGTGTGAGCTGCGTGAAAAACATTGCTAAATCATACGCAGCCAGCTACGCTTTACTGCTGGGTTCGCCATTTGCTTTCCTTAATTGGGAAAAAAAATACCTGCTCTCCAAGAGTTATAATAACTCTGCTACCCTCACGTTCTGTGACACATAAGCAGGGACACAGCGCAGTTATTAAACTTCGCAGGTTCATTGAATATACGCAGTGCTGCCTGTTGGTGGGAAAAAACTGAAAACAAATCTATTTGTCCAGCCTGTGTCCGTCCTTACGCCTGTGTAGACGTGTGAGCTGCGTGAAAAACATTGCTAAATCATACGCAGCCAGCTACGCTTTACTGCTGGGTTCGCCATTTGCTTTCCTTAATTGGGAAAAAAAAATACCTGCTCTCCAAGAGTTATAATAACTCTGCTACCCTCACGTTCTGTGACACATAAGCAGGGACACAGCGCAGTTATTAAACTTCGCAGGTTCATTGAATATACGCAGTGCTGCCTGTTGGTGGGAAAAAACTGAAAACAAATCTATTTGTCCAGCCTGTGTCCGTCCTTACGCCTGTGTAGACGTGTGAGCTGCGTGAAAAACATTGCTAAATCATACGCACCCAGCTACGCTTTACTGCTGGGTTCGCCATTTGCTTTCCTTAATTGGGAAAAAAAATACCTGCTCTCCAAGAGTTATAATAACTCTGCTACCCTCACGTTCTGTGACACATAAGCAGGGACACAGCGCAGTTATTAAACTTCGCAGGTTCATTGAATATACGCAGTGCTGCCTGTTGGTGGGAAAAAACTGAAAACAAATCTATTTGTCCAGCCTGTGTCCGTCCTTACGCCTGTGTAGACGTGTGAGCTGCGTGAAAAACATTGCTAAATCATACGCAGCCAGCTACGCTTTACTGCTGGGTTCGCCATTTGCTTTCCTTAATTGGGAAAAAAAATACCTGCTCTCCAAGAGTTATAATAACTCTGCTACCCTCACGTTCTGTGACACATAAGCAGGGACACAGCGCAGTTATTAAACTTCGCAGGTTCATTGAATATACGCAGTGCTGCCTGTTGGTGGGAAAAAACTGAAAACAAATCTATTTGTCCAGCCTGTGTCCGTCCTTACGCCTGTGTAGACGTGTGAGCTGCGTGAAAAACATTGCTAAATCATACGCAGCCAGCTACGCTTTACTGCTGGGTTCGCCATTTGCTTTCCTTAATTGGGAAAAAAAAATACCTGCTCTCCAAGAGTTATAATAACTCTGCTACCCTCACGTTCTGTGACACATAAGCAGGGACACAGCGCAGTTATTAAACTTCGCAGGTTCATTGAATATACGCAGTGCTGCCTGTTGGTGGGAAAAAACTGAAAACAAATCTATTTGTCCAGCCTGTGTCCGTCCTTACGCCTGTGTAGACGTGTGAGCTGCGTGAAAAACATTGCTAAATCATACGCACCCAGCTACGCTTTACTGCTGGGTTCGCCATTTGCTTTCCTTAATTGGGAAAAAAAATACCTGCTCTCCAAGAGTTATAATAACTCTGCTACCCTCACGTTCTGTGACACATAAGCAGGGACACAGCACAGTTATTAAACTTAGATAATTCATTCACTAGAGGCAGTGGGGCCTTTCGTTTTCCAAAAAGGGCAAAAATTATATTTGGCCTGCAGTCTTGCGCCAATTTATTTCCTGCCTGGGAAATCTAATCACTGGTAATACAGCATGCTGAGGGGTAGGGGTAAGCCTAGAGGACGTGGACGTGGACGTGGCCGAGGACGCGGAGGGCCAAGTGAGGGTGTGGGCACAGGCCAAGCTCCTGATCCAGGTGTGTCGCAGCTGTCTGCTGCGCGATTAGGAGAGAGGCACGTTTCTGGCGTCCCCACATTCATCGCCCAATTAATGGGTCCACGCGGGAGACGGTTATTAGAAAATGAGCAGTGTGAGCAGGTCCTGTCCTGGATGGCAGAAAGTGCTTTGAGCAACCTATCGTCTACCCGCAGTTCTGCGCCGTCCACTGCTGCCAATCCGAATCCTCTGTCTGCTGCTCCTCCTTCCTCCCAGCCTCCTCAGTCCACTACAATGACACCTGCTCAGGAGCGGGAACACTCCCAGGAACTGTTCTCGGGCCCCTGCTTAGATTGGGCAGCAGCGGTTCCTCTCCCACCAGAGGAGTTTATCGTCACTGATGCCCAACCATTCGAAAGTTCCCGGGGTCCGGGGGAAGAGGCTGGGGACTTCCGCCAACTGTCTCAACAACTTTCTGTGGGTGAGGAGGACGATGACGATCAGACACAGTTGTCTTGCAGTGAGGTAGTAGTAAGGGCAGTAAGTCCCAGGGAGCAGCGCACAGAGGATTCGGAGGAAGAGCAGCAGGACGATGAGGTGACTGACCCCACCTGGTGTGCAACGCTTACTCAGGAGGACAGGTCTTCAGAGGGGGAGTCAAGGGCATCAGCAGGGCAGGTTGCAAGAGGCAGTGCGGTGGCCAGGGGTAGAGGCAGGGCCAGACCGAATAATCCACCAAGTGTTTCCCAAAGCGCCCCCTCGCGCCATGCCACCCTGCGTAGGCCGAGGTGCTCTAAGGTCTGGCAGTTTTTCACAGAGACGCCTGACGACCGACGAACAGTGGTGTGCAACCTTTGTCGCGCAAAGCTCAGCCGGGGAGCCAACACCAACAGCCTCACCACCACCACCATGCGCAGACATATGATGGCCAAGCACCCCGCAAGGTGGGACAAAGGCCGTTCACCGTCTCCGGTTTGCACCCCTGCCTCTCCCCCTGTGCCCCAACCTGCCACTGAGATGCAACCCCCCTCTCAGGACACAGGCACTACCGCCTCATGGCCTGCACCCACACCCTCATCTCCGCTGTCCTCGGCCCCATCCAGCAGTGTAGTTCAGCGCACCGTTCAGCCGTCGCTTGCGCAAGTGTTCGAGCGCAAGCGCAAGTACGCCGCCACGCACCCGCACGCTCAAACGTTAACCGTCCGCATCGCAAAATTCATCAGCCTTGAGATGCTGCCGTATAGGGTTGTGGAAACGGAGTCCTTCAAAAGTATCATGGAGGCGGCGGCCCCGCGCTACTCAGTTCCCAGTCGCCACTACTTTTCCCGATGTGCCGTCCCAGCCCTGTACGACCACGTCTCCCGCAACATTGTGCGCGCCCTCACCAACGCGGTTACTGCCACGGTCCACTTAACTACGGACACGTGGACAAGCACAGGCGGGCAGGGCCACTACATCTCCCTGACGGCACATTGGGTGAATTTAGTGGAGGCTGGGACAGAGTCAGAGCCTGGGACCGCTCACGTCCTACCCACCCCCAGAATTGCGGGCCCCAGCTCGGTGCTGGTATCTGCGGAGGTGTATGCTTCCTCCACTAAAGCACCCTCCTCCTCCTCCTCCTCCTCTGTCTCACAATCAAGATGTGTTAGCAGCAGCATGTCGCCAGCAGTCGGTGTCGCGCGGTGTGGCAGCACAGCGGTGGGCAAGCGTCAGCAGGCCGTGCTGAAACTACTCAGCTTAGGCGATAAGAGGCACACGGCCCACGAACTGCTGCAGGGTCTGACACAGCAGACCGACCGCTGGCTTGCGCCGCTGAGCCTCCAACCGGGCATGGTCGTGTGTGACAACGGCCGTAACCTGGTGGCGGCTCTGCAGCTTGGCAGCCTCACGCACGTGCCATGCCTGGCCCACGTCTTTAATTTGGTGGTTCAGCGGTTTCTGAAAAGCTACCCACGCTTGTCAGACCTGCTCGTAAAGGCGCGCCGGCTCTGCGCACATTTCCGCAAGTCCCACACGGACGCTGCCACCCTGCGCACCCTGCAACATCACTTTAAGCTGCCAGTGCACCGACTGCTGTGCGACGTGCCCACACGGTGGAACTCTACGCTCCACATGTTGGCCAGGCTCTATGAACAACGGAGAGCTATAGTCGAATACCAACTCCAACATGGGCGGCGCAGTGGGAGTCAGCCTCCTCAATTCCTTTCAGAAGAGTGGGCCTGGTTGGCAGACATCTGCCATGTCCTTGGTAATTTTGAGGAGTCTACCCAGGTGGTGAGCGGCGATGCTACAATCATTAGCGTCACCATTCCTCTGCTATGCATCTTGAGAAATTCCCTGCAAACCATAAAGGCAGCTGCTTTGCGCTCGGAAACGGGGGCGGGGGAAGACAGTATGCCGCTGGATAGTCAGGGCACCCTCCTGTCTATTTCTCAGCGCGTACAGGAGGAGGAGGAGGAGCATGAGGAGGATGAGGAGGAGGGGGAAGAGACAGCTTGGCCCGCTGCTGACGGTACACCGGCTGATTGCCTGTCATCCTTTCAGCGTGTATGGCCTGAGTAGGAGGAGGAGGAGGAGGAGGATCCTGAAAGTGATCTTCCTAGTGAAGACAGCCATGTGTTGCGTACAGGTACCCTGGCACACATGGCTGACTTCATGTTAGGATGCCTTTCTCGTGACCCTCGCGTTGCACGCATTCTGGCCACGACGGATTACTGGGTGTACACACTGCTCGATCCACGGTATAAGGAGAACCTGCCCACTCTGATTCCCGAAGAGGAAAGGGGTTCGAGAGTGTTGCTATACCACAGGACCCTTGCGGACAAGCTGATGGTAAAATTCCCAGCCGACAGCGCTAGTGGCAGAAGGCGCAGTTCCGAGGGCCATGTTGCAGGGGATGTGCGTAGATCGAGCAGCATGTACATCCCAGGCAGTGCAACAGTCTTTAAGGGCCTGGCCAGCTTTATGGCTCCCCACCAAGACTGTGTCACCGCTCCCCAGTCACGGCTGAGTCGGCGGGAGCACTGCAAAAGGATGGTGAGGGAGTACGTAGCGGATCGCACGACCATCCTTGGTGACGCCTCTGCCCCCTACAACTACTGGGTGTCGAAGCTGGACACGTGGCCTGAACTAGCCCTGTATGCCCTTGAGGTGCTTGCTTGTCCTGCGGCTAGCGTGTTGTCGGAGAGGGTGTTTAGTGCGGCTGGGGGAATCATCACAGATAAGCGTAGCCGCTTGTCAACCGACAGTGCCGACAGGCTAACACTCATCAAGATGAACAAAGGCTGGATTTCCCCAGACTTCTGTTCTCCACCAGCGGACAGCAGCGATACGTAAGCAATACGTAGGCTGCACCCGCGGATGGAAGCTACGTTCTCTCTCACCATCCAAAACGGGGACATTTCTGCTTCATCAATCTGTGTCTAATATTCCTCCTCCTCCTCCTCCTGCTCCACCTCCTGAAACCTCACGTAATCACGCTGAACGGGCAATTTTTCTTAGGGCCACAAGGCTCACTCAAATAATTTTTCAGAACAATTTTTATAAGTTTCAATGCGCTTAAAAGCATTGGAACTTTAACTTGAACCAATTTTTCGTTACACTGGGCTGCCTCCAGGCCTAGTTACCACTTAAGCCACATTAACCAAAGCGATTAATGGGTTTCACCTGCCCTCTTGGCTGGCCATGGCCAATTTTTGGGATGTACATTAGTACTGTTGATACAGCAATTTGTGTGGGCCCTCGCCTACAGTGTAATCAAATTAATTTTTAGCCCACCTGCATTACAGCTGACGTTACCTCAGCTGTGTTGGGCAATGCAATGGGATATTTTTGTGTACCGCCGGTGGGTTCCAGGGAGCCACCCATGCTGTAGGTGCACACTGAGTTTTTAATACATCTGTACACTTCTAAAGAACCCGTCTGACCGGGGCATGCAGTGTGGGCCGAAGCCCACCTGTATTACGCACGACATTACTACCTCAGCTGTGTTGGGCAATGCAATGGGATATTTCTATGTACCGCCGGTGGCTTCCTGGCACCCACCCAGGCAGTGGGTCCACAGGGAGTTAAACCTACATGTGTCCACTTGTAAAGAATCCCAGTCTGACTGGGGCATGCAGTGTGGGCCGAAGCACACCTGTATTACGCACGACATTACTACCTCAGCTGTGTTGGGCAATGCAATGGGATATTTCTATGTACCGCCGGTGGCTTCCTGGCACCCACCCAGGCAGTGGGTCCACAGGGAGTTAAACCTACATGTGTCCACTTGTAAAGAATCCCAGTCTGACTGGGGCATGCAGTGTGGGCCGAAGCCCACCTGTATTACGCACGACATTACTACCTCAGCTGTGTTGGGCAATGCAATGGGATATTTTTGTGTACCGCCGGTGGGTTCCAGGGAGCCACCCATGCTGTGGGTCGACAGGGACTTCACAATAGGGAGTTGTACCTGCCTGTGTCTATGAATTAAAAAGCCCGGTCTGACTGGGGCATGCAGACACCTTGACAGAATGAATAGTGTGTGGCACATAGGTTCCCCATTGCTATGCCCACGTGTGCAGCTCCAGATGGCGGTGGCACAGGATTCTATTTCTCATTGCTTCTGTACAGCATTGTGGGCTATCGCTCCGCCACTTTTAAAGAGGGTCGCTGCCTAGCCGTGCCAACCTCTGCAGTGTATGCCTGCGGTCCCTCGTCATGGCAGACGCAATTCTAAATAGACATGAGCGTGGTGTGGCATGAGGGCAGCTGAAGGCTGCGCAGGGACACTTTGGTGTGCGCTGTGGGGGGGAGGGGGTGCGGTTGGGCAGCATGTAACTCAGGAGAAGTGGCAGTGGAGTGTCATGCAGGCAGTGATTGTGCTTTGTTGGAGGTAGTGTGGTGCTTAGCAAAGGTATGCCATGCTAATGAGCGCTTTTCAGAAGTAAAAGTTGTTGGGAGGGGGGGGGGGCCCACTCTTGCCGCTATTGTGGCTTAATAGTGGGACCTGTGAACTTAGGATGCAGCCCAACATGTAGCCCCTCGCCTGCCCTATCCGTCACTGTGTCATTCCCATCACTTTCCTGAATTGCCCAGATTTTCACACATGAAAACCTTAGCGAGCATCGGCAAAATACAAAAATGTTCTGGTCGCCCATTGACTTCAATGGGGTTCGTTGTTCGAAACGAACCCTCGAGCATCACGGGAAGTTCGTTACGAATAACGAACACCCGAACATTTTGGTGTTCGCTCATCTCTAGTCCTTATTTTTCTCCTAATGCACCCATGAAAGTCAATGGAAATTAATGGAAAAGCCGCGAAAACGCGGCAAAAAACGCGCGGAAAACGCGGGAAAAACGCCACGAAAACGCTGCGTTTTTCACGCACGAAAATCGCAAACGCCAGTGGGTGGGCGTCCTCAGTATTTATTATTATGCCTAATAAACCAACTGTATCTATGCTATATCCAAATCATATAATGGAGAAATAGTGAACACTGTAGTAAGGTTGTATATTTTTGCAAAAATGACTCAAAGGACCGAAGTTTGGAAGGCAAAATAGACCAAACAGCCATTTTTAGATGGTTGTATGCTTAAAATACACCCATTTACACTTATTTACACAGTTAAAAGTGGATCTATCGCCTGGCTTGTATACCTTCACACTTTCAAATAAATGGTGACGCTCAGTCTTCTAGGCAAGTCAATTTACAAAACAAGTCTCCAAAAATTCTTAAATATATTACTACAAGTTTTTTCATAAAATAAATTTCATTTTCAATCATATTTTTTCATTTCTTATTGTAGTTAAAAATCATATGAAACAACACATTTGTTAGGTTGAATGGTATAAAGTGTATTTTTAAAAGTAAAACAGAGAAAACAGTGTTACGTGAAAGACATAAAGATTATTATACAGTATATTTCAGAAAGTAGGATTCCACGCAAAGCTTGATATAACTAAAAGAAAGCAAATGTTGTAGACAAAACAACTATGGTGACTTAAAGAATAGATCAAACATATGAGCAGACAAATAAATATAGTAAAGAAAATGTACCAATTACATAGTGTAAGGTTCATAAAATAGTTTGTAGTTCAGTTTTTGTTATATTGCTTTCAGTTTGCAGTTCTTACTATTGGCCAGCAGAGGGTAGACTTGTCATCCAGTTCTTTAATTCACTAATACTAGAGAATGTGCTCAAGTCAGCCCTGCGCTCTCCTCCCCCTGGCTCAGTGATTCACCCTCCCATCGTTTCTCTCACACAAAGAAGAGCTGCAGCGTTGATGAGAGCCCTGTGGATGATTGTATTCTTCAAATGGATTACATATTCTGGAGGATCTACTGATAAATACAAATATTCAAATGCATCTGGGATTACACAGGATCTACATGACATCAGATAACAGGACAATCATTTAAGATATGGACATCAGAGGCTTTTGTCAGAGCTGGAAATGGCAAGTAGTCTGCTCCTTTCTCCTTTGTAGCTGGGGCTGGGTCTCTGGGCAGCTGCGTTATTCTATTGTTGAGGAGTCTGAGCCGGGGACATTGGTAGGAAATGTAGCTCAGGATCTGGGGATAAAACGTGCAGAGCTCTCTCAGCGCAGGATCCATCTGAGATCTGAGCAATCCCAACAATATTTCAGTGTAAATCAGGACAATGGAGGGTTGGTTGTGAAGGAGAGGATTGATAGGGAGAGCCTGTGTGGATCTAGTCCCCACTGCTTACTGCAGTTAGAGGTTGTGGCTGAGAATCCTCTGGAGCTGATTAGTCTGGAGATAGAGATTCTGGATATTAATGATAATTCTCCCACATTCTCATCTAATGATCAGATTATAGAGATCACAGAAATATTTGCTGCTCCCGGGGCTCGGTTTGCATTAGAGATTGCTGAGGATTTAGATGTCGGTGTGAATGGTGTCAGTCAGTATACACTGAATACAAATCCTTATTTCTCATTGTCTGTGAAGACCCATAAAGACGGAACGCTCATCCCTCAGCTGATACTAGAGAAGGTTTTAGATAGAGAAGAGAAACAAGAACATCACCTTATTCTCACAGCTATTGATGGAGGAGAACCGGCCAGATCAGGGACCTGCAGAATAACAGTCCTTGTATTAGATATTAATGATAATCCTCCAGTCTTTAATCAGTCAGTTTATAAAGTCAGTATAAGGGAGAATCTGCCATTGAGAACTGTCATATTAACCCTGAATGCGACAGATCAGGATGACGGAGCAAATGGGGAGATTGAGTTCTTCTTTGATGGACACACATTCAAATCTGCCAAAAGATTATTTGCTTTAAATCAGCAAACTGGAGAAATTTATGTTAATGAACTTGTGGATTTTGAAGAGTTAAATTTTTATGAACTATCCATTAAGGCAATAGATAAAGGATTTCCCAAATTAGAGGGGAACTGTATAGTTCATGTGGAAGTGGAAGATGTCAATGATAATCCCCCACAAATCACATTTTCCACAGTGACTAATAATATCCCAGAAAATGCCCTAATAGGGACAGTTGTAGGATTTATTAATGTAAATGACAAGGATTCTGGGAAGAATGGAGAAATAAGACTAAATCTATCACCAAATGTGCCTTTTAGAATAAGATCTAATCAGAATCGTTATGCATTGGTGACAGATGAGAATCTGGATAGAGAGGAAACCCCCCAATACACTATAGAGCTGACAGCCTCTGATTTAGGGTCTCCTCCTCTATACAGTAAAACCAGCGTCACCCTCAGGGTGTCAGATATTAATGATAATGCTCCGCTGTTCACACAGTCTACTTATAATGCTTTCATTAAGGAGAACAGTGACCCAGGGACTCTCCTATGTACAGTATCTGCTAGCGACCTAGATGAGGGGGTTAATTCTGAGCTGGTTTACTCCATAGTGGAGAGTCAGATTGACGGCTCCTCTGTCTCCTCCTTTGTCTACATTCATTCTAATGATGGGAATATATACTCTCAGCGTTCCTTTGACTATGAGCAGATCCAGGTTTTACAAATCACCATAAAGGTGGAAGACTCAGGATCCCCACAGTTATCTTCCACTGTTCCCGTCTTTCTCTTCATTCTGGATACAAATGACAATCCCCCCACCCTGCTGTATCCAGAACACTCTGAAGACCTCATTGTCCAAGAGAGGATCCCAAAGTCTACAAGTGCCGGATATCTGGTGACAAAACTGTCCGCAGTGGATCTGGACTCTGGTCACAATGCCTGGCTGCTGTTTACTCTCATCCACCCCATCAATTACTCATCATTTCAGGTGTCTAAACACACCGGAGAGGTGAGAACTGTAAGAGGATTCCAGGAAGCCGAGAACATGGAGCAACAACTTGTCATTTCTATCAGTGATCAGGGGAGTCCTCCATTATCCACCACAGTGACGGTACTTGTCAGTATGGCAGATGAGGTTATAGTGGAAAGACCCAAATCTGGGGACTTCCTGACAAATTCCAAACCCCCATCAGATATGACTCTGTATTTAATCATCTCCCTGGTGGCCATCAGCTTAGTGTCACTTGTTACCTTCATGATATTATTGGTGAAGTGTCTGAGGAAGGACAGTTATGATTGGAGCAGTAGTTGCTGTTTACTTGGTGGATCCCAATCCAAACCCTACACAGATCAGTATCAGCCGGCTCTGTACCTGAACACAGACGGGACCTTAAAGTACATGGAGGTCAGGATGGTTCCTCCAGGATCCCAGGGGCAGAGTTACCAAACTCATTTACCCCCGGCCCCAGAACAACAAGATTTTAGTATTGTGCAGCCTTTGGATTTTCCCAAATTAAAGGATCTAGTTCAGGATATTTCTGCAGAGGGCAATTATACAAGTGATCCCAGCAATGTAAGTGAAAGTTAATTGAAGTATTATGTGAATGGTATACAGAAATATAGCTTTGTGGTATTGATTTTCCTGTTGGTTTTTTGGGGGATTTTTTTCTTGCAGAGTTATTATTTTAAATAAATGGGAACATAATGACATAACATTTTGGGAAACCCATTAATTGATCGTGATTTTACAGATAATCTTATAGTGATATTATAATAAATAGTCCTAATATTTGCTGTATTCATGATCAAAGTAATGTCTGTATATTAGTAGATGATCTGTTGAGTTGCTTTAGTTGTCATTATATTATGTATGAATTTTCTACTTCATTAATGTTCAAATTGGATCAATACCCAAAGCAACCAAATTCTAGCTTTAATTTTTTTATGGGAGGTTAGAAAATATAATATTAAGTTACATGAGGCCCGCTGCAGTTTATTGTACGTCTTCTGACTATTTAGGTATAACAATTTATTGACTACGTTTTCCAAGTTTTGTCTATGATATTTAAATGTATGGTAAGCAAAGAGAAGATTCCTCATGGTTTTTTGCTGGGTCCAGGGCACATAGAGTTTTTTTCTATGTAGAAGTTATGATAGCAGTTTTTCATGCAGATAGTCCCTAAGTTGCGAACGTTCGATTTTCGAACTTCGCAAGATGCGAACAATCTGTCCTGCACAGTATGATCTAGTGCTATGGCATTACATTATACTGTGCAGGCACCGGACAGGCTTCTGTCAAGCCTAATAGAAGCCTGTCCAGTCAGATCTCGGGACACTGTGCGGTTGCTAGGCAGCCTGGGGCCTTCTGAAAAGCCCCAGGGCTGCCTATGCAGAGCACCTATCAATCCGAGCGCTTGATGGGCACTCTGCATAGGCAGCCCTGGGGCTTTTCAGGAGGTCCCCGGCTGCCTAGCAATCACACAGCGACCCGCGATCTTACCTCGGGACACTGTACGAGCCCCCTGAACATCGGTGCAGGCTGTTTCTTACAGCCGGCACCCGGTGGCAGCAGTTCCGACGAGCCGCGCCGCTCGGCGGAACTGTTAACACTTTAAATGCCGCTCTGAGAGAGGTATTTAAAGTATTAACAGTTCCGACGAGCGGTGCAGCTTGTCTGAACTGCAGCCGCCGGGTGTCCGCTGTAAGAACAGCCTGCACCCAACGTTGTATGGAGCGGGATCCACCCGCAATCCTGCACCATACAAACATTTGTTCGGACTTGCAAACAGGCTCCTGGAACGGAACCTGTTCGCAAGTAGGTGAGCATCTGTATATGGAACGTATGATGTGTTCAGTACAGCTACTCTTCTCCTGATTCTTTATAGGATTTTTCAGTAACACTTTTCCTTGTCCCAGTGATGTAAGTACATGCCATGCTGCCCTAGGCACTAAGTCGGAATACACCCCCATTAAAGACATAAATGCATTTGCCAATTATCATCATGATTAATTCCTTTTTAAGCAATCATATTGATAATTCGTGAGTATTAGCAGAGTAGATCAACTATAAAACTATTATTTATTTAATGCCATAAAAATAAGCGATGTTGGTGTTACGATTAAAATCAATGAGAGCCGTGCCTGCAGTTACAAGTGCCGGCCACTACACAGAGGTCGGCGCATAGGCTTCCACTCCGAACTCTGTTTTATTGCGGTGCTGACAGCAATCGCCCGATCAGCTGATCGGTCCAGTCCTGAGCTGCGGACCCCAGCCAATCAACTATTGATGACCTTTCCTGATTATAGGGCATCAATAGTATTTCCCTGATTAACCCCTTTAAGTGACTAAATAATACCAACATACTGTGGCTGGATAACTGAACAAAATATTACTAGGTAATGCTGACATATAATTACCAAATAACACCAGCATACTGTGACTCAATGATGCCTCCATACTGTATAGTGACTGAATAATATCACCATACTCTAATTAGATTTACACCACTATACCATGATTAAATGAAACAGTAGAGCTATATCTTTGCTGAAAAAAACACTACAGGAATGTCTAATTTACCACCGTACTGTAATTAAATATTACTGCTATACTGAGACTGAATACAGTGATCATATAGCAGTCACATACCAGAGAGGTAGTCTGCAGAGTATCACTACACCACAGACTGGAAGAATTAATAAAATACTGATCAGATGAAGTCAAAGGCAGAATATACTATTACAGTAAATGCTGTGACTCACAGGTGATGTCGTGAGTGTGATCCGTTCTCTTTCTCCTATATTCCCCATGTGGCCCAGTCCGCCATGCTTCTTCTTTTAGCTTTTCTTACCTCCAAGCTCATTCCTACCCTCAATCGCAGGACAATTTCTCCATCCTGCTGCCCTCTTTAATAGTGCTTCACTGAAAATATGTAGATAAAGGATAAAATGTATAGTGTACGTCCGAAATATAGTAGTAGTTTTCGTAAATTTCTTGCATTGCCAAATCTGCTTCTAAAATTTACATTCTACAATGCTGGATGCTGGACTAGATATGGGAGCATAGGCAGCAGATCAGGACTGTCCATGTCCTAATGCACAGATAAAACTAGTCCACAGCATGGACCAGAGCTGCTCTGTGCTGCTATTTAGGCCACATTCACATTGCATTATGGCTTCAGTTTTCCTGCTCTACTTGATTCAAATACATCAGAATGTATAGTATAAAAAAGAAAAGAAAAGGCGTCAATTTTAGTAGTAAAGAACTGAAGCTTATATATATATATATATATATATATATATATATATATATATATACAGCAGGCTTGGTTTGTAAATTATACATTGTAATGACTGCAGATTAACGGTATGAAACAGACCTATGACTAGCCCTCTTTATTCAATTCCTTGCTTAACGTTACCATATATCTGCCAGGCATGCATCCAATGCCTGCACGCCCTCCCTGCAAAACAGGCTAGTTTTACCACTAAGTTGGATGATGGTTAAGAGAGAAAATGCAAACAGCACTACTCCATTGTACCGGTAAGGTGGGACCAAACAATATAGGTGCCAGCCACAGAGGGAGCCTGGACCAAACGACTCCAGAAACACGTAGAATGAAAGTTGGATGATGGTGGTGTTAGATTGTGTTCCTGGGACCTTCGGTTTTACAGGTTTCCATGAGCACACCTTCACAGGTGGGGGTTATTTGAGCTGGCTGGGTGTGATCATTGTCAGCCAATCACCATGGTCTGCCGCACATAAATACCAGCTTCTCTTGCTAGAGAATGCTGGTCATTTTATCCTGTTTATCAATTCCGTGTTAATCCCGCTCTGTGCTTGGTGGTATGCTTGTCTAGTCTGTAGTTTCTTTCACCTTCCCTAAGGACAGTCTGGACACCTGTAGTCCCTGTCCGCATCATATGCAGACCCCCTCTTCCCTTCCCTTTTACAGGTGCGGCCTCCAGACGTCTGATGTCTTTTGTGTGTCAGATGGGTGATGCCTGACATGGTTTCGTGTATGTCAGTATAGTGTCTGATACTTTCCCCTTGGTATGAGGACACTTGCACTAGCAATGGTTTTTCTGTATACATGCACGCTCTGAGTGGGGTTTCTGTGTTTGGTTTCTCTGTCAGGCTAGTGTTTTACGTTTATGCAGGATGTGTGATGTGTGTCTGTGCAGGTGGCCAGATGTGTGTGAACAGTGTGGTGTTCATTGAGCAGGCACCAGACAAGGTGTATGAACAGTCCTGTTCTGTGTTACATGCCATTCCTAGTGTGTTGGTGTGAACAGCAACATGTTCAGTGTATATGTAGGTTTCCAGACATCAGGTGTGAACAGCACTGTTCAGTGATTTGGTGTGAGCTGCGTCCTGTCCTGCTGTGGATCGTTTACCATCCAGGCCCCTAGGTTCCAGCACAGGTTCGTCCTTATCGAGACGATCGCCCTGCTTGCAGGCAGGTTTTCATGTGGTGGTTGTCCCATTAGAATAGGGATATTATGTCTGCCCGTGAGACCAGTATGCAGTTCATTGTCCCATTGGTGTTAAGTGTGCATTTTGTGTGTGCTTGTGGTGTTTGTGTGGGCGCCGTCTTGTGTCCGTGCTGAGGCTTGGTGCTCTGGTGTGCCTGGCCGACATAACAGGTGAGAGATGTTAAAAACTAAATATATATATATATTTTAATTTTTATTAACATAACCTGGAGGAAGCCACCTTAGGCACGTGTCCTCATTGTAAGTCATTTATTACTAATATGTAATTTATTGTACTGTTATTTTAGCTTTATACAATAAAAATATAAAATCACTCTAAGTAATTATGACTGTAATAGATAAATGGGCAAATTTTGGGCTTGTTTTAACATCATATTACACACATCTTATTTTAACCCAGATATAGTTAGGCTATTTTGTGTGGTCTCCGTTTCAGCAGCTGTCAATAATTGCCAGGATAAATTTTGTCCATGGGTCCCATCCCGATCTAGTTTTTAGATTTTGTACATGCGCCAAGATCGGACCACTGGAGGTAAAGATTAAACACAGTGTGAATGGGTACCGTTGAATCTTGTCGACACTGGAAGTGGTGGGTGCTTGACAACCCTAGTTCCTAATTGGCTGCACTCACCCCTCCGCCGGTGTGCCTTGTGCTGGGCAGCTGTTACTTGCCCCTGGCGGCTGCAGTGAGTGATGCCGCCGGTGTGGCTTGTCATCGGGTCCTCCTCTGTCCCCTCACGCTTACAGTCATGTTCGGACTCCAGCCTCCTGGCCCTCCTGGCTCCTTTCAGTCCCTTCTTTAATTATTTTCTTATTAATATCCCTAACCCCCCCCCCCCCCCCCCCCCCACACACACACACACACACACACACACACCTACCTACATCACAAGCAGGAGAAAAACAACACAAAGCGAAAAAAAAGATCTGTTCATATGATATCAATTCATAAGCATATACTGATTGGACACCTCTCAATATTCTTTTTACTTTTGTTTATTATGATTATGCCGATCATGAAAATTGTCAATAACTCTATTAATGAGACTAATCTATGCTGCAATAGAAGAATTTTTAATATCCTTAGTTAACCGAATTGCTGTTATATCCTGGTCATACAATAATATAATGAAGGAAAAGTGAACATTAAAGTAAAGAAGAGTAAACACAACAGTAAAAGTTGAACTTTTTTACAAAAAAATCCTCACAGGCTTAAAGTTTGGAGGGCAACATAGACCGAACTGTACATATATAGATGGTTGTATGATTGATATGCTAAAAGTGCAACGATCAATGTAGTAAAAAATGAATATACTGCCAGACTTCTATACCTTTACATATCAATACTTTATTAACCAATCTTGTCCGCAAAGTCAAGAGATGGTGACGCTCTCTCTTTGAGACCACTCAATTTATAATGCAAGTTTCCGAAAAAATTTTAAAAAGTTAATAGACTTATTTTCACATTTCATTTGCAGAACAAAATTAGTTTATTTTCTTATTTTAATGATAAATCATATCTAACCAAACATTTATAATGTAATTATAATTGTAGAGACAATATCTGGAGTAACATAAAGTAACATACTGAAAGGTTCTCAAAATAGTTTAAATTGCAGTTTTCAGTATTGGCCAGCAGAGGGTAGACTCGTCATCCAGTTCTTTCTGTTAGTAATACTAGAAAACCTGCTCATGTCAGCCCTGCGCTCTCCTCCCCCTGGCTCAGTGATTCACCCTCCCATTTTTCCTCTCACACAAAGAAGAGCTGCTTCTCGGATGAGAGCCCTGCGGATGATTTTTTTTCCTTTGGATTACAATTTCTAGAGGATGTACAGATAAATGCCAAATCCAAATGCATCTGGGACTGCAAAAGGTCTACATGACATCAAATAACAAGACAATCATTTAAGATATGGACATCAGAGGCTTTTATCAGAGCTGGAAATGGCAAGTAGTCTGCTCCTTTCTCCTTTGTAGCTGGGGCTGGGTCTCTGGGCAGCTGCGTTATTCTATTGTTGAGGAGTCTGAGCCGGGGACATTGATAGGAAATGTAGCTCAGGATCTGGGGATAAAACGTGCAGAGCTCTCTCAGCGCAGGATCCATCTGAGATCTGAGCAATCCCAACAATATTTCAGTGTAAATCAGGACAATGGAGGGTTGGTTGTGAAGGAGAGGATTGATAGGGAGAGCCTGTGTGGATCTAGTCCCCGCTGCTTACTGCAGTTAGAGGTTGTGGCTGAGAATCCTCTGGAGCTTATTAGTCTGGAGATAGAGATTCTGGATATTAATGATAATTCTCCTATATTTTCAGTTAATCATCATGACATAGAAATAACCGAGGTCTTTACTACTCCTGGTGCTCAGTTTGAATTAGAGATTGCACAGGATTTAGATGTCGGTGTGAATGGTGTCAGTCAGTATACACTGAATACAAATCCTTATTTCTCATTGTCTGTGAAGAATCGTAAGGACGGAACGCTCATCCCTCAGCTGATACTAGAGAAGGTTTTAGATAGAGAAGAAAAACAAGAACATCACCTCATTCTCACAGCTATTGATGGAGGAGAACCGGCCAGATCAGGGACCTGCAGAATAACAGTCCTTGTATTAGATATTAATGATAATCCTCCAGTCTTTAATCAGTCAGTTTATAAAGTCAGTATAAGGGAGAATCTGCCATTGAAAACTGTCATATTAACCCTGAATGCGTCAGATCAGGATGAGGGAGCAAATGGGGTCATTCAGTATTACTTTGGAGGTCACACATCTGAGTCTGCTAGAGCAATATTGGATTTAAATCAACATAGTGGGGAAATCTCCTTGATAGGGACTCCTGATTTTGAGGAGCTGAATTTTCATGAACTGGCAATTAAAGCTGTCGACAAAGGATTGCCAAAATTGATAGGGAACTGCCTCATTCATGTAGAAATAGAAGATGTCAATGATAATCCCCCAGAAATCTCTTTTGCTTCTATGTCAAAGGATGTTCCAGAAAATTATCCAGTGGGAACTGTTATTGCATTAATTAATGTGAATGACAAGGATTCTGGGAAAAATGGAGAAATAAAATTAGACTTATCACCAAATGTGCCTTTTAAAATTAAACAGATGAAAAATCGTTATGCATTGGTGACAGATGGGAATCTGGATAGAGAGGAAACCCCCCAATACACTATAGAGCTGACAGCCTCTGATTTAGGGTCTCCTCCTCTATACAGTAAAACCAGCGTCACCCTCAGGGTGTCAGATATTAATGATAATGCTCCGCTGTTCACACAGTCTACTTATAATGCTTTCATTAAGGAGAACAGTGACCCAGGGACTCTCCTATGTACAGTATCTGCTAGCGACCTAGATGAGGGGGTTAATTCTGATCTGGTTTACTCCATAGTGGAGAGTCAGATTGACGGCTCCTCTGTCTCCTCCTTTGTCTACATTCATTCTAATGATGGGAATATATACGCTCAGCGTTCCTTTGACTATGAGCAGATCCAGGTTTTACAAATCACCATAAAGGTAGAAGACTCAGGATCCCCACAGTTATCTTCCACTGTTCCCGTCTTTCTCTTCATTCTGGATACAAATGACAATCCCCCCACCTTGCTGTATCCAGAACACTCTGAAGACCTCATTGTCCAAGAGAGGATCCCAAAGTCTACAAGTGCCGGATATCTGGTGACAAAACTGTCCGCAGTGGATCTGGACTCTGGTCACAATGCCTGGCTGCTGTTTACTCTCATCCACCCCATCAATTACTCATCATTTCAAGTGTCTAAACACACCGGAGAGGTGAGAACTGTAAGAGGATTCCAGGAAGCCGAGAACATGGAGCAACAACTTGTCATTTCTATCAGTGATCAGGGGAGTCCTCCATTATCCACCACAGTGACGGTACTTGTCAGTATGGCAGATGAGGTTATAGTGGAAAGACCCAAATCTGGGGACTTCCTGACAAATTCCAATACATCATCAGATGTCACATTATATTTGATTATTTCTTTGGTGGCCATCAGCATGGTTTTCCTTGTCACATTCATTATTTTACTTGTGAGATGTATAAGAAGGGAGGATAGTGGCAGCTTTAGTAGCTGTTGTCTTCTAGGCAAACATCAAACCAAGTCCTTTACGGATCAGTATCAGCCGGCTCTATACTTGAACACAGATGGAACATTGAAGTATATGGAGGTGCGGATGGTTCCTCCTGAACCCCAGGGACAATGTTATACAGCTTGTTTTCCACAGGCAAATGACAAACTAGACTTCAGTTCTATAAAGCCACTTAATTTTTCTCAATTGCAAGACATGACTAGTGAGACTGATTCTTCATCTGGTACTGGTTGGCAACATGGAAACCAGGTGAGGTCACAGAGCTAAAAGTTTATTATTTAATCATACATTAGATCTTGTGTATGAGAAGTCACTAGAAAGAATACTGAACAATTATCAATTTTTTTTATCAGCTTCTCTTGAGTTATCTCTTCTTCTTTCTGTCTTATTCATAATGATAATGTGTATACGCAGAAGCTCCAGTAGGGTCCAATATTCACATTAGTTTTTTTTTTTGGTTGATGAAGCCCTAATTAGTTTGATTTTTTTAAATATTTTATGTCATGAAATCTAAAAATATCATATATTTTGTTATGTGATCAGTAATTTGACAGACTATGTAGTGTTGATAGTATTCATGCTTAATTTTTGTTTTATTTTTTTAATATCTATAATAAAGAAAACTATAATGAGCAATCAATAATACAATAGTAAAGAAGAAGAGAATATAATTAGAATTCTGTACTTGATGGCACTTCTCCCTGAGGAAGAGACTAGTGCTTAAGTCTCGATACGCGTTGGAGTTTTTTGGGCTTTTTCAGCTTCCGTAGTCAGGCTAGGGGACGTCACCCGCAGTATCTGTGGATGCAGCCACTACTGGCCGGAGTGGCTGCGGCTCACACTTGTCCTCTGTGCTTTTTAATTCTCAACTGTTGGTTATTGCCTTCCGCTTCCGTTCTCTTCCTCTGGCATATTGTTGTTTTTTACTTTCACTGTCACTTTCTTCTGGTAGTTTTTAACATTGCTATATTGCCTTTTCATATCCATTGTCCTTTTTTTGCACTCCATCCTGCTGCATTCTATACGCCTCTTTTCTTGGTTGTACTAATATAGGCATATTAATCATGTTTAGTGCACAATTTGTACATTATTGCTCTTGCATTTCATTTACTCTGGTAGGCTAGGGTACTGACCTACTTACGGTTGCAGCTACTTTGTATGTACTTTTGGCGCGCAGTTACACACACATACTCGTATAATAATTAGAATTCTATGACATAAGAAAACTATTAGAAGTCTCTACTCGTGGATATTTGTAACTCCACTTTTAGCTTAAAGCGTACCTATCTTTTCTGATAGCTTTTCAGAATAAGCTGTCATGTGTGTACATAAGAAATAACCCTATTTCTTGCCATTATATAACATATACTTCCCTCCTCTGCAGATTGTAAATCTGATTGTCATTTCCCTCAGAACTGCTAGGAGGAGCCTTGCTGCTGTGCTGTGTTTTATATGCTGTACAGAGACCTGCAAATTGTGCTCATTGTTTATAAAGCACAGAGATATAAAATTATCCTGGAGGATAGTGTACAGCAAATGCACTCTTGGTACTATTAAGCACTTGTCTTTATCATGATGTTTTGCACATAAACATAGCATGGAAAGATGCACTGATATTAATGTTACGGCAGAGCATGGTCTAACAATCTTTGGGGGGGCTTCAAATGAGAAAAAACAACACATGTATTGTATCTTTAAAACAGAAATTTCTTATTTTGTCATTTTTGAGTAACTAATAATTCAATCATAATATATTTTACAGGCAAATGTGTATACTACACCTTATCCAATTTAATCCATTGTGATGGTATTAGTGTATTTTGAGCTCCTGATAGGGTCAAGCTTTGCAGGTTGTAGCAGCATGTGTACATTGCTTGTTGTCGTCCCTGTAGCCTTAGGGTGAGGGTAACTTTTCCATGTAGCCTTACATTATGAGCTGTACGAATAAAAGGAAGCCTCACCCTAATCCACCAGGCACGGCAAAAAGCAATGTACAGGCTGCACTTGGGACTGTAAACGGTGCTGAGGCACACTGCTTCTCTGCGATGCCTCCATGCCGCACGGAGGATGAGCTGTGATTGACGGCCGCTGGCTGTGTCTTCGGTTCCGGCAGCCACCTGCCTGCTGCCACCATGACAGAAATTCAGTGCTGCCTTATGGTGTGTCCCCCACGCACAGCTTATGGCCATGTGCCGCCGCGGCCACAGACTATCGTGCTGCTGTTCCGCGGCGCTCTGGCATCCCTGCTGTCAGGCTGCACCGTGTGTCCGGCTGCCCTGGCTCAGTGGCTTTCCCTGTAATGCTGTCCTCCAAGCTGCAGCACACATCTGAAAATTACAACTGGGGTAGGGACGCTTTTGGACTGCAGGAGAAGATGCTTCACCGCTCATTCTCCTCACTCCTTTGTCGCCGGAGGCTGCAGACGCTGACAATGAATGCCTTTTGCCAGTGCTTCAGTGGCCTTCCAGGACCTACAAACTTGCCAGCTGGCCAGCCAATCAGGGACAAGGAGGTGTCACCCACTGTGAATCTTGACTCCACCAGGACTTCCTGGTGGCATCAAGATACAAAAATACCCATTGTGATTATTGCTGTGTTACTGTATTTATAATTCTTTGCTTCATAGTTCTGAAAAGTAATTAACAAGTATTCATGCAAAACGACAAAAAAAAATCAGTTCATTCAAAATGTTTTGTGCTTGGTAGGATTCATTCCCAAAATTTTAGCATTTTTCTGCAAATTTCAGCATTATTATAAGCAGGCTATTGGACTGACTTGACAAAACATTTAACTAACCTTTAAAGGGCTACTCTTTAGATTTTTGTAATTTATTATGTAGCTAGCCCCCAGTGTCTATAAGTGAGCTAGTGTTACCTTAATTATTTATTTTTGTGTGAAACTCCTGACCTCTTTTTTGTCAGATGCTCAATTCTGACCAGCTCAGATCTACTTGGGGGTTATGTATTTACTTTCTAGTCAGATTCTCAGTCTATGTGATGCTGGTGTATGGATCTTTGAGATAAAAAAAGAATTGACCTGTTATGAATACATCGATGTGACCTACACAGCCACAAAGCTGACATTGCCTGAGTGTCTTTATGATACTTTGCACTGCTCTGAATTTGAAATAAAAGCTCCATTTGTAGTTCACAGATTTAGCCAGCAGAGGGCAGACTTGTCTTCTAAAATAATTTTAGCTTCAGTATTATTCTGTATCTGCTTATTCTGCATCATCACTCTCCTCCCCCTGGCTCAGTGATTCTTCACCCTCCCACTTTTCCTCTCACACACAAAGAAGCTGTTGCAACAATGACAGCCCGGAGGACATTATGGATGAGAGATAAAGGATTTATACCTTAAAAAGGATTTCCAGCAATAGAACACATTGATGGGAACAATAAAAGGAGATTTTATGCAGCATTTACACAATCAGGATTCAAGATATGGACTACCAAAGATCTTCAAAGGCTTGGGCACGGCAAGTAATCTGCTCTTTTCTCCTTTGTAGCTGGGGCTGGGTCTCTGGTCAGCTTCGTTATTCTATTGCTGAAGAGTCTAATCCAGGGACTGTGGTGGGGAATATTGCTCAGGACCTAGGGATAAATCGTGTGGATTTGGATAAGCGCAGGATACATTTAGGGACAGAAGCAGGCAGCAGATATTTTAGACTTGAGCAGAATAGACTTCTTGTAAGACAAAGAATTGATAGAGAGGAGCTGTGCGGCTCTACTGAGAGCTGTTTGCTGCATGTAGAGATTGTGGTAGAAGATCCACTAGAGCTGTTTAATCTGGAGATCACAATTTTAGATATCAATGATAATGCCCCAATATTTCCAATAGATAAGCAAGAAATAAAAATTATAGAACAGCTTTCCAGCCTTGGTGCAAAATTTCCAGTAGAGACAGCGCAAGACCCCGACGTGGGTGTTAACAGCATAAACCAGTATAAACTGAATCCAAATCCATATTTTTCTCTGTCTGTCACTAACCACAATGATGGACTGATTGTTCCTGAACTGGTATTACAAAAGATTCTAGACAGGGAGGAGAAGAAGGAGCATCGGCTTCTCCTTACTGCAGTGGACGGAGGAGAAAAGCCTCTTTCAGGGACGTTGCAGATCACAGTCACAATATATGACATCAATGACAATGCCCCAGTGTTTTCTCAATCAGTTTATAACACTAAAGTCTTGGAAAATCTGCCTTTAAAAACTGTTATTCTAAAACTAAATGCGACAGATATTGATGAGGGACTCAATGGAGAGGTTGAATATTCATTTCATCGAAATACTCTAGCTATAGCCAGGAAAATATTTGATTTAAATGCAAGGACCGGCGAAATATTCATTAAAGCAAATGTGGATTATGAAGAAGTGCGTTACTATGAGCTATCTATAAGGGCGGTTGATAAAGGTGTTCCAGAAATGGAAGGACGATGTGCTGTACATGTAGAAATAGTGGATGTCAATGATAACACCCCAGAAATCATATTCACATCCAATTCTAATACAGTTCCTGAAAATGCTCCCATAGGAACTGTAATTGGATTAATAACAGTCCGGGATAAAGACTCGGGTAAAAATGGAGAAACAAAGCTTGTAGCATCCACGGATTTACCCTTTAAAATCCAGCCCATGTCCCAGCGTTTTGCTCTGGTCACCAGCGGGCATCTGGACCGGGAGAAGCTCTCACAATATACTATCACACTGACGGCATCTGATCTGGGCTCTCCACCTCTCAGCAGCCAGATTACAGTCAGCCTTAATATCTCGGATGTTAATGATAATCCTCCAGCATTTCTACACAATGTCTACAATGCCTTCATAGCAGAAAACAATGAGGCCGGCAGACTGTTATGTACAGTATCTGCTGTAGATCCGGATGAGGGAGCCAATGCAAACCTCATTTACTCCATCGCTGAGAGCCACATCCACGGTTCTCCGGTCTCTTCATTTGTCTACATTAACTCTGACAGCGGGAATATTTATGCACAAAGGTCCTTTGACTACGAACAATTCCAGGTTCTGCAGATCACAGCAAGAGTGGAAGATTCTGGATCTCCAAGATTATCCTCCAATGTTTCTGTCTTCCTATTTATTCTGGATACAAATGACAACTCTCCCACTATCTTATACCCGGAGGATCCAGGAGAGACCATCGCTCAGGAGACCATCCCAAGATCTGCTGCTGCCGGGTATTTAGTCAGTAAGGTGTCTGCAGTGGATGTAGATTCTGGACACAATGCCTGGCTCCTCTATAGTCTTCTTCAGTCGGCCAGTCCTGCTTTATTCCACATCTCTGAATACACAGGAGAAGTCAGGACTCTCCGAGGTTTACATGAGATGGATAACACGGAGCACCGACTTGTGATTGCAGTCAGTGACCATGGGGAGCCTTCCATGACAACTACAACTACTATCCTTGTGAACATATTAGATACTATTGCTCAAGAAAGTCCGAAATCTCAGGATTTCCTCACCAATGCCAAATCCACTCCGGACCTGACTCTGTATCTTATTGTGTCCCTTGTGGCCATCAGTGCAGTTTTTCTGGTCACATTTACTATATTACTTGTCAGGTGCCTTAGGAAGAATTATGATTCTGGGTGTGGATTCTGCTTTACGGACAAATCACTTTCTACAAGCTACATGGATCAGTACAAACCAACCCTTTACCTGAACACAGATGGGACCCTGAAGTACATGGAGGTGCGGATGGCTCCATCAGATCCACCTTCACAATGTTACCCCGGATGTTTTCCTCCAGCAGAGATTGCTGATTATACATTTACAACCCCTTCTAATTTTCCTCAGTTTACTGACATTTGCAGAGGAACAACCGCCACAGAATCAGACAATGCAAATGAGCAAATCCAGGTGAGACAACTTTATGCCGTAACTTTCCCCTCCTACTTATATACCATGTCACAATATCACTTATTCCAAGTAGATTTTAATAGGAGCCAATTAGAGATGAGCGAACGCGTTCGTCCGAGCTTGCTATTCGTGCGAATATTAGGGTGTTCGGGATGTTCGTTATTCGTAACGAACACCATGCGGTGTTCTGGTAAATTAAACTTTCTTCCCTGAGACGTTAGCGCTTTTTTTTGGCCAATATAAAGACAGGGAAGGCATTACAACTTCCCCCTGCAACGTTTAAGCCCTATACCACCCCCCTGCTGTGAGTGGCTGGGGAGATAAGGTGTCACCCGAGTATTGAAATCTGCCCCTCCCGCTGCTCGCTATGGATGCATTCTATATGCGCTCAATGGGGCCAGCGGCAGCAGCGCTGACCCCATTGAGAACATATAGAAGACAAATCCTTCTTCTCTGGCACAGCTGTAACAGCTGTAGCAGAGAAGAACGATGTTTGCCCATTGAATTCAATGGAACCGGCAATACAGCCGACTCCACTGAATGCAATGGGCTGCCGGCGATCGCAGGATGAATGGTCGGAAAGGGGTTAAATATATAACCCCTTTCCTGCAATTCATCCAGAAATGTGTTACACTAAAAATATATACCGGCGTATAAGGCGACCGGGCGTATAAGACGACCCCCCAACTGTCACCTTATACGCCGGTAATACAGTGGAGCAAAGAATAAAAAGCATTACTTACGTTTTTAGATGATCTGCGGCGCTCCTGCAGGCTGTCACTCCCTCCTGGTCCACGGCAGAGTATTGCTTTCTCCACGAAAGACTTTAAATCCCTGCCTCCAGAAGCACACGTGCCTTCAGCCAATCACAGCCAATGACAATGATGTCATTGAATGGCTGTGATTGGCTGTGTTTCTGGAGGCGGGGATTTCAAGGCTTGAAATCCCCGCCTCCAGAAACACAGCCAATCACAGCCATTCAATGACATCATTGTCATTGGCTGTGATTGGCTGAAGGCACGTGTGCTTCTGGAGGCAGGGATTTAAAGTCTTTCGTGGAGAAAGCAATACTCTGCCGTGGACCAGGAAGGAGTGACAGCCTGCAGGAGCGCTGCAGATCATCTAAAAACGTAAGTAATGCTTTTTATTCTTTGCTCCACTGTATTACCGGCGTATAAGGTGACAGTTGGGGGGTCGTCTTATACGCCCGGTCGCCTTATACGCCGGTATATATTTTTAGTGTAACACATTTCTGGATGAATTGCAGGAAAGGGGTTATATATTTAACCCCTTTCCGACCATTCATCCTGCGATCGCCGGCAGCCCATTGCATTCAGTGGAGTCGGCTGTATTGCCGCTCCATTGAATTCAATGGGCAAACATCGTTCTTCTCTGCTACAGCTGTTACAGCTGTGCCAGAGGAGGACGATCTTTATGCTGACAGTGGGGGGGGGGGGGCACTCTTGCCGCTATTGTGGCTTAATAGTGGGACCTGTGAACTTGAGATGCAGCCCACCATGTAGCCCCTCGCCTGCCCTATCCGTCACTGTGTCATTCCCATCACTTTCCTGAATTGCCCAGATTTTCACACATGAAAACCTTAGCGAGCATCGGCGAAATACAAAAATGTTCCGGTCGCCCATTGACTTCAATGGGGTTCGTTGTTCGAAACGAACCCTCGAGCATCACGGGAAGTTCGTTACGAATAACGAACACCCGAACATTTTGGTGTTCGCTCATCTCTAGAGCCAATATGTTAATACAGGTACATAATTTTATACTGTGTTTATTTATTTTGCCTATTATGCATTTTTCTAGCTTCATTTTTAAATTTTGCTTATTTTCTTGAAAATTATTTAAAAGACGGTAACCATATTGGTTGAAACTGTGTGGATCAGATTTGTTTACAGAAATGTATTTACACCTGAAGAATAAAAGAACCATGTGTAAGTAGCATTTAAGATGTCACTTAGAGCCCTGTGGTACTCCATGTGCCGCTTTATGGTCCCACCATATGGCACCATGTTACAGAGCTATAATGCAATGTTACTGGTGGAGAATATAATATGGCAGGGAGTATACTACATTTTTTCTGTAAGATTTTTCATAAAGACATATAAATATATAGAAGGGGCCCATATCTAGATTAAGCTCTGTAGACTTCAGACCTTTTAGGCCGAATGCCCACGGATGGATTATTGCTGTGAAAATCACAGTTAGACACCCGCCGAGATTTCCACAGCAATGTACGTCCATAGACATGCGGTGTAAGATGATTCGCCTCTACCCGCGAGGGAAAATCAGCTGCAATTTTCCACTCGCGGGGGAAAAATCACAGCATGCTCTAATTCCTGCGGAAAAACGCTCAGACAGCTTCCATCCGCGTCATACCCCAACACTGGCATGTCATGCCCTGCACTGCGCATGCGCACTAGCTCGCCAGCCGACACTCTTGCGGTGAATCCGGATAGGTGAGTATAGGGTCTTTGGGGGGCGCCGGGTCTGATTCCGCTGCGAGATTTCGCAGGCGGAATCCGACCCGGCCGTGGGCATGAGGCCTTAGGGAACTATAAGCCTGGGTTCACACAGGGCGGATTTTCTGTGGTTCTGCCGCAGTTTGCCATTGAATATCCGCACTGCGGCAGAACCGCTGCGTTTGCAGTGCAATGCAGTGCAAATGTGTTTGGGCAAAAAGCTGTTCTCACAGGACGGATTTTTTCCTCACTGCCGCAGTGCGGAAATGCAGCAGCGGTGCGGTTTTTCAAGACGCAGCATGTCAATTATTTTGACTTTTCCGTAGTGCTTTTTTGTCCATAGACCACTATGGACGCAGCAAAATCTGCACCAAAATACACTGCAAAAGTAAAAAAGCGCTGCGGAAAAAACCCTTGTGGATTTTCTGCGCGGAAAACACGCAAGACAAAAATAACCTTTGAAGCGGTTTTGCCGCAGAAACAGTTCTTCTGCGGCAAAATTGCAACGGAAAAATCGCAGCAAAACTGCAACAAATCCTCCCTGTGTGAACCCAGCCTAATAAGTTATTGTGTATGTGTCCATAGCCTGAGTACTACAATCTGTCCGTTCATGTTAGCATACAGTATAGATATAAATTCAGTTGCTGTGTTGGAATTTTCTATTGATGTTGATATGATTATTTTTGTTTTACTTTATGCAACTGCTTACAATATATAAATATATTTTTGGACCACTTTTTGTCCTTTTCCTTCTGGTGTTAGTAAATATTGAGCACTCTGGTTTTCTTCTCTTTGTCTTTATGCACATATATTAATTATTGAAGTAAACACTGGTGCATAAAACATAACTTCACCATTCAGTGTCTGATCTATGATTGTTTTAGACTTCAGCGGTTCAAAAATATTTGTATGTTCTTTTACTATTTCTGGAGAAACGTTTGAGGAATGATGGATCTGAGGAGTGAACACGCTGTATTCAGAAAATCCTCTGACGCTTGCTAGAATAGCTCTGCTGTTAAGGGCGCTTGCACACAAGCGATATTCTCGCGCACATTTTGTGCAATGTGATGCACACGAAACTCGCACAGTATAAAGTCCATCCTTTTGAATGGATTTATTCACACGGGCGATTTAATCCCTCGCAGCATCGCTGTAAGGAAAACAAGAATCCCAGCATGTTTTCAATGGGACCTTGAAAGACATCGCATGGCACTCACATGTCGTGCGATGTAAATGTGAGTGCAATGCAAATGTTGAAGTCAATGAGAAACACTTAGGGTCCTTTCATGTGTGTGAATCAGTTTCTCAGCCCAAAATCGCACTCGCCCGCGTGAATGTAGCCTAAGGGCTTATTTACATGGACATATATTGGCCGGGTTTTCACCTGCCATTGTTTGCAATGGGAGGGGTGGGATGGGGCGGAGCTAAACTCTACCCCATTTCAAACAGTGATGAGGGGCGGAGAGGGGGCTGGAGCTCAGCACCTTAGCTCCCACCCCATCCCGCCTCCTCCACTTGCAGAGAGGGGCAGCTTATATCAGCCAGGCATGAAAACCTGGCCGATATACGTCCATGTGAATAAGCCCTAAGGCAGATTTCAGACAAGCATATGGAAACAAGTCCTTGATATGGATCTGTATTACAGATGTGTTCCAGATGGCATTATAACCGTATGTCATAAATATTTTCATCAGTATTTGCTTCCATATTTTTTTCTAATAGTCAAATGCTGATCAGTATTTGCCCAATAGAAAATAATTATTATTATAATACAGAGGCAGCATTGCAATAAATAGCCACAATGAGCCTTGATTAGCAACATATTCATGTGCAGGGATTAGTCTACCTCCTCATACAGGATGCTCTATCATTACAACAGCTGCATCTCATGGCTATATTTTATCTCCCTGAGTAACTCCTTTAACCTTATTTTGGTCATGATCACATTTTGAGAGTAAAGACTAGTGAAAACCTCATGTTAGTATCTGCAGTTTTGCCACAAAGAAACCATTGCAAGAATTTTTTGTTTTGTTTGTATTTTACTAAGATTTTTAAGCAGACTACTGTATGGGCTCCTGCTCATGGCCGGATATTTGCTGTGAAATCCACAGTCGGCATAAGCACCCCAGATCCGCAGCAAATGCCGCCCATAGCATGCTATGGGAAACTAATTCTTCCTGCACACTAGCGGACACCAATAGCATGCTCCATTTTTCCGCCGATTCCGCGTGGACGGCTTCCATTGAAATCAATGGAAGTCGTCCAATCCATGGCCCTTCTTCAATGACATTGCAAAATGGTTGCAGATTATGCGCCATCACCTAGCGGGGAGGAGTTTAAAGAACTCTCTGCTGGATCCTGATGACTGCATTGAGAACAGGTGGATGGTAGCCTTCTTCGTATTTGGTGATTGGTGAAGGTTTTTCTTTGATTCTGTATATATTTTGTATTATGTCCGTATGTATGTTAGCTTGACAAAGATCCACATGTGGTCGGAATGTCGTGCATTTGTATGTCGCAGAATAAAGAAAGTATGGATTGAAGTTTGCACCTGTGTACTGCTGCCCTCCTCTCCATATATTGGACGATTTGGGACTATATTGGTCCATGGGACTTGTTGGGCTTTGCAGGTAATCACCTCGCTCAGATTGAGCTTACAAAAGTTGTGCTGCTGGTAACCTGTCTCTCTTGAACAGGGAACAAAGCGGCACAACACTTCACTAGTGCCCGACTAGTTGAGCACCCAATGGGTGGTATATGCCTTAGGCTACCTGTCCACGGGCGTTGCAAAATCTCCGCCACGGGAACTGCCGCCCAGGAGCAGGAGCCAGCAGACGGATCTCCTCGGTGAGCCTATCCGCTCATGGACAGGGGGGCTGTGCTTTCCATAGCAACGCTATGGAAAGCGTGCATCGCGTTCCCAGCGGCCGGATTATCGCCACAGGAAACGCAATTCAAAAATGCCCCAGCACAGGAGGCCCTAAATGTGATACAAAAGATTGTTCTGTTTTTGAATACTGCACCCTAAGATGTGTTTGAGTCTCTCTCCTTTATATATTCTTATTATTATGTTTGATAAATTATACCTTAATTTTTATATTTCACTGATCATAACGAAGCCAAAAATCACTCCTAAAAATATAATTCTTAAAATACAAGAAAAGATTTAGATTAATAATAGAAAGGTGATAAATGTCCATTATGAGACAAGCCTTGTGGTTTGGGAGGTGCTTTAATTGAACAGCTCTGCCTATATGGTAGCATTATGGAGAATAATAGAGTCATATGTGTTCTGTGTCACATAGAGATGACTATTGGACCAAAATATGCCAAGTGGATTCTATAATTCTATTAACATTTTTTGAGTTTTTTCATGCAGTCTTATTTTCTGGCATTTTGAAATGTCAGTGTATTTCGGTAGTTGACATACGTTTTTCGGGCGGTTTTAGTGCTATTTTTGGTGGTGTTTTCACACATTGTAATTTTGTATGAGCATTTTTCTCTGGTATTTTTAAAGTCCTATAGAGAGGTCTATGGTAAAAAATTCTGAAAAAAACTAAGTATATTGCATTTTTTAAAAAACACCACTGACGCAAAAACACCACAAACCTTAAATCTGAAAGTACATAGTGAATTTTATATTTCATTCGAAACTTTAACATGCTGCTCAAAAATCCAACAAATAGTGAAAAAAAATTTCTTATTTGAAGATTAAACTAAAAGTGTAAAGCTGTATTCACATGTAACATTTTTCGGAAGAACTCCACATTTTCCACAGATGCTGTGTAACTTTTAATAAGTATAGATGTTTTGCCCCGAAAAATAATTGCATAAAAAACACTATAACTAATTATTAGGTAAATATTATAGATTTTCATATGGAAACATTGATATACATATTAAAGTTGCAGTAATAATTATTGGCCAGAAGAGGGCAGGCACGTCATCCGAATCTCACAGTTACAACAGTCAGCCTCCTCATGTCAGCCCTGCGCTCTCCTCCCCCTGGCTCAGTGATTCACCCTCCCATCTTTCTTCTCACACAAAGAAGAGCTGCTGCTCCGTTGAGAGCCCTGTGGATGATTTTTCAATGCAGGAAAACCAGGATTTCCCCTTTCCTAGGATTTATATTTTTGCTGCTCGCACACTTGGATTGATGGGATGATGATTATTTACTACACACTTTAGAAGAAGGATTTAAGATATGGACAATCAGAGCTTTGTAAAGGCTTGGAAATGGCAAGTAGCTTTCTCCCTTCTCCTTTGTAGCTGGGGCTGGGTCTCTGGGCAGCTGCGGTATTCTATTGCTGAGGAGTCTCATCCAGGGACTGTTGTGGGGAATGTCGCTCAGGATCTGGGGGTGAATCTGGCTGATATTAGTAGAAGGAGGCTGAGTTTGGGAACAGAAGGAAGCAGCAGATTATTCTCTATAGAGCAGAAGAATGGAGCTCTGGTTGTAGATGAGAGGATTGATAGGGAGAGCCTGTGTGGATCCAGCCTGAGCTGTCTGCTGCATTTAGAGCTTGTGGCTGAGAACCCTCTGGAGCTGCACAGTTTGGAGATAGAGGTATTGGATATTAATGATAATTCACCTCTTTTCTCAGTTTCTGATCAAGTTATCAAAATTACAGAGCAATTTACAAGTCCGGGAGTTCAATTTCCATTGGAAACGGCTACTGATTTAGATGTGGGGGAAAATGGTGTAAGCCAATATAGATTGAATCAAAATCCATATTTTTCTTTATCAGAAAAGAGACGCAATGATGGAACACTCATTGCAGAATTAGTGCTGGAAAAAATTCTAGATAGAGAAGAAAAATCCGAGCACAAGCTTATTCTCACTGCTGTAGATGGGGGAGAACCGGCCAGATCAGGATCCACTGAGATAACGGTCATTGTCTTAGATATTAATGACAATCCTCCTGTTTTCCAGCAGTCAATCTATAAGGTAGAAGTGCTGGAAAACGTACCTTTAAAAACAGTCTTAATAAAACTTAATGCTACTGATCTGGATGAAGGTGCAAATGGTGATGTTATTTATTCCTTTGATCACCACACCTTGGAATCTGCAAAAAAGATATTTGATATCAATTTACAAACTGGTGAAATTTTTCTAATAAGATCTGTGGATTTTGAGGTATCGAAATCATATGAGTTATTTGTCAAGGCAGCAGACAAAGGATCCCCTAAACTAGAGGGACGATGTGTTGTGCAGGTGGATGTGAGAGATGTAAATGATAACACCCCAGAAATTATTTTTACCTCCAAGACTAACGAGGTCCCTGAGAATGTCCCCGTAGGAACTGTGGTGGGATTTATCACAGTCAGAGATAAGGATTCAGGTAAAAATGGAGAAATTAGGCTAGAAGTGACACCAAATTTACCCTTTAAAATCCAGCCCATGTCCCAGCGTTACGCTCTGGTCACCAACAGGCATCTGGACCGGGAGAAGCTCTCACAATATACTATCACACTGACGGCATCTGATCTGGGTTCTCCACCTCTCAGCAGCCAGATTACAGTCAGCCTTAATATCTCGGATGTTAATGATAATCCTCCAGCATTTCTACACAATGTCTACAACGCCTTCATAGCAGAAAACAATGAGGCCGGCAGACTGTTATGTACAGTATCTGCTGCAGATCCGGATGAGGGAGCCAATGCAAACCTCATTTACTCCATCGCTGAGAGCCACATTCACGGTTCTCCGGTCTCTTCATTTGTCTACATTAACTCCGACACCGGGAATATTTATGCACAAAGGTCCTTTGACTATGAACAATTCCAGGTTCTGCAGATCACAGCAAGAGTGGAAGATTCTGGATCTCCAAGATTAGCCTCCAATGTTTCTGTCTTCCTATTTATACTGGATACAAATGACAACTCTCCCACTATCTTATACCCGGAGGATCCAGGAGAGACCATCGCTCAGGAGACCATCCCAAGATCTGCCGCTGCCGGGTATTTAGTCAGTAAGGTGTCTGCAGTGGATGTAGATTCTGGGCACAATGCCTGGCTCCTCTATAGTCTTCTTCAGTCGGCCAGTCCTGCTTTATTCCACATCTCTGAATACACAGGAGAAGTCAGGACTCTCCGAGGTTTACATGAGGCGGATAACACGGAGCACCGACTTGTGATTGCAGTCAGTGACCATGGGGAACCTTCCATGACAACTACAACTACTATCCTTGTGAACATATTAGATACTATTGCTCAAGAAAGTCCGAAATCTCAGGATTTCCTCACCAATGCCAAATCCACTCCAGACCTGACTCTGTATCTCATTGTGTCCCTTGTGGCCATCAGTGCAGTTTTTCTGGTCACATTTACTATATTACTTGTCAGGTGCCTTAGGAAGAATTATGATTCTGGGTGCGGATTCTGCTTTACCGACAAATCACTTTCTACAAGCTACATGGATCAGTACAAACCAACCCTTTACCTGAACACAGATGGGACCCTGAAGTACATGGAGGTGCGGATGGCTCCTCCGGAAGCTCCGGGGTCTTGCTATCCGGCTTGTTTCCCTCCTGCAGCTGATATTCTTAGTTCAACATTACCTAATCCCCCCAATAATTCCCAGGTGATTGATTCAAGTTGGTTTAGTGAGCATAATCAGGTGAGCATCCCTCATTATGTTTCTTTATATACATTGTGTATAGCTTTTTACATTATTTTAGATTTTAGTTTCCTGGGTTGATTTTTTTTAATGTTGTTGTGAGAATAAAGCTAAATCTCCTAAGTATTTGAGTGATATAACTATATAGATTAAAGTTGTTGCATTTTCTGTAAGAGAACGTAGTCCTATGCTATAAGTGCATCTGTGGAAGAAGTGTCATATCAATTACACACAGTGAGATCACTGCTGATCGCAGCTATAAAGTACCAGCTTGTTACCGGCGACTTTGTCCGCGTGGAATTTAAAAAAAAAAATCTAATCTGTGTTTTGCTGTATATTGAAACGTTAATAGTTGAAATCGTGAAAGGAAGGTAACTGCAATATACTGTCCGCACAGTTCTGTACATTTTTGGTTGTGTCATTTTTTGCTAAAACATAAAGGTTTTGTGGGCTGTATACACGTGAGCCACATACAGCTGTCCATGAGAAAAACACAGCTGAGGTAAAATAAAAGCTGCGTTGTGATTGGTTGCTATTAGAGATGAGCGAGCGTACTCGAGTACCTGCCCGCTCGTCTCAAAAGATTCGGGTGCCAGCGGGGGGCGGGTAGCGGCGGGGGAGAGCGAGGAGGAACGGAGGGGAGATCTCTCTCTCACTCTCTCCCCCACACTCCCCCCTGCTCACTTCCGCAACTCACCGCTCTCACCCGCCGGCACCCGAATCTTTAGAGACGAGCGGGCAGGTACTGGCATAAGGCATTACTCGCTCGAGTAGTTTGCCTTAGCGAGTACGCTCGCTCATGTCTAGTTGCTATGGGCAACATAAATTTTCTTAATTTTTCAAGTTTTAACCCCGTACAACGCTGGGTATCGCTGCTGGCTTAATAATAGCATACGTGCGGTAATGATGTCTGTCCTCACATGTCTGCCCGTTTGTGTGGGCATAGCTTATGATCCGCTCCGTCTAACCTGCGTATCACTAACTCTGTCTTGTCGCACTCTCTGGAGAACTCTATAAATTTTCAGGAAAAAGCATGGCCTATGTCCTTCCTCATGGTGCAAGCTATCTGCCTGCCACATTTCATCAAAATCGCTTCAGCGGTTTAGCTGTAAAAAGGTAACAAACAGACAGACAGTTACCTTCACATTTATAATATTAGTATGGATATCCTATAGTATAAGGCATTGCGGAATCCACGACGGACGTCTGCCTCCGGACTCCACAGCAAATACCGTCCATAGCATGCTATGGAAAGGTGATTCTTCATGCACACAAGCGGCAACTAATTGCAGTTTCTGCTCACGGAGGAAAAATCGCAGCATGCTCCATTTTTGAGCGCATTCTGCACAGACGGCGTTCATTAAAGTCAAGAGAAGCTGTTCGACCTGCAACCTTGCAGCAAGGTTGCGGATTCTGCATCATTGCTAGGCGATGACGCAGGAAAAGCATGAGTTTAAAACAAAATCTGTGCTGCACCTGTCCGGACCATCCACAGTACAGGTGAAGGGAAAGAAAGACAGGTACGCGCAGACGGCACTGCTGCCAGGGCCAGATTCTGCTGCTGGATTCTGCATGCAGAATCTGGCTTTGCCGTGTGCAGGCGGCCTAACTATATGTATATCCTATAATATTTATATAATAGGCCCTGGTTTAGATTCTACACTGTTCCTCCAGAATTACGGTAATGAAAGTGTTAAAATGTGACTTTTTTTCCCATAAAAGTAACAACACAATATTATACTTGATGTATATTAGGAATCCATTCTAGATTGAGGTGTATGTATAATTTAAAAAGCATTCATATTTAACGAACATACTTGTTATAAAGAAGCTCTAGTTTCTCTGCTACCCGTTGATATTTAAGTGTTGCGGCGCACCAGCCCTAATCAGGAATTAGAGCTGTGGCGGCGCTGTGACGTCAGGCCCAGTCCACGTTACCACGAGCTGTCCATGGACTGCAGTTTTCTTCTGCGTGGAAGACTCACAGGAAATTACAAATGACAAACTTTTGTGCTGCCTTCTTCCTGTCACTGCATAAGGCCCCTGAGGTGTCCTCTGTCCGAAATCCATCAGTAGGCTCAGTGTATGATGTGCCCTGCTGCACAACCCTACACAACATCTCCTGTGTTGTATGGACTGATTGGCTGATAGAGAGGCGTTTCTCTTAGCCGGTCAGTCAGTCACAATGGAAGTGTATTTATTCCAGGCCCGCCTCTATGTGGGCGCTGGTTATTTTTCTGTCAGCTAGGTACCTGTTGGTCTTTATACTATGTGGACCTTATTAATTTCTACCAAATACTGTGATATATACTCGTACATTACTCATTCCCTTCTGCATTAAACATCTTCCTATCCTCCATCTAGGAAGAGACTAGGCCCCCTAGGATCCTGATGTGAGGCCACCTCTATCAGGGCAATCACCCTGCTTACCAAAGGGATAGCGCTCCCATCCTAATATTTCTGTTACCGTTATCTGCCCTATCTTTTGTACCCCACATTTCGTTGATACAATACATGCCTACATTGGTCTATTATGGACATTAATTACTTCTTGGTCTGACATATTGGTGACATCCATGATGGGTGCCATATTTCTGCCTTGCACAAACATAACATTAAGATCTTTAAGTAATTCACTTTTTTAGTTAGCAATTTCAAAAACTGATAAATATTATTTGAATTTATTATGTTATTGATAATTAGTGTAATAACAAACTGCTGTATGTTGCCAATATCAACCAACCAGATTCCAGTTCTAACTTCTTAGAATATTTTCTGCTAACATAAGCGATAACTTGATTGGTCACTATGTGTGACTGCTCCACTTCTCCTTACATTCCTGCTCTTTACCCTCTTCTCTCAAATCTCTTCCTTCATCGATCTCTTGTATTATCACCTTGTGTCTTCTCCCTATAGAATATAACTCTTCCTTCTTTCTGGTGACCTCTTTGAGTTTAGAGGAGTTCACATGTAGCTGATTTGCTCCAACATTTGTCAAGGATTTTTGTGCACATCTCCGGCAGATTTTACCCCTTCAATTTCAATGGGGTGAAATCTGCTGCACATCAGCAACAAAATCTGCAGCAAATCAGCTACATCTGAACACCCCCTTACTGTTAATAACATACAGATATAGCAAACATTAACTTGTCATTTACCCCATTATGATAATTCATCTATAATGTACTGCAATACTGTGAATTGAGTTACCAAAATGCAGCAATCATGTTAACAACTGTTATTATTTATGATTGATCTGTTTGTAATACTTTATTGCTTATTTATGTAATGCTGTTCGGTGATTGTTAAATAGTGGAAACCCATATTTATGGTGATTGGTCTAGCAGATTTTAAAATTTAAATTTTTTTGTATTAATTTTCTTTAGAATCATACAAATACAGATACTTTATGCACAAAAAAACATCACCTATAACAGCCAACAAAACAAAAAACATTATCAAAAAGAAATAAAAGAATATAGATACAAAAGAAAAATGGAAAAAAAGGAAATATTAGTATTGTTATCTCACAGCTTTGTATAAGGTGACCTTCTCTTAACCGGATAGCTCCTTGAAATGTTTGGTTCCCCCATGTGCTAACCCTGGCTCTCGTTGTAGATATATATTAACATTGTTCAGCACTTCTGCAATGATAGGAATATGATTTGATTTCCAGTATAATAATATTATGCTTTGTGCCGCATCCAATGTTCTAATGCAAATCCATTTGCTTTCTTTATGGGATTCTTTCCATGTTTAAATTCAGAAAGGCTGATTCTGCTGTCAGAGGTGACTGGATTCTCTTTTTTTTTTTTGCCGAATGCCCACGGCCGGGTCGGATTATGACTGCAAAATCTCGCAGCAGAATTAGACCCTGTGCCCCAGCATTGACTCCCGCGTACCTGTCAGTTCTGTCCTCTCTGCCCTGGGGATGTGCCGGCTGTCGCTCTGCTGCACATGCGCAGTGCAAAGAGTTGCACCGGTGATGACGCGGCTCTACCGTGACTAGCAGCAGGACGGGCGGCTTCCATTGACTGCAATGGAAGCCGTCCGCGCGAGGCCCGCACTAGAATAAGACATGCTGCGATTTTCGCCCGCAAGCGGAAATCACAGTTCATTTCTACTCATGGGCAGGGAAAAGCATCCTATAGAGAGTATTAGCTGCGGAATCCAGAGGCAAACGCTCGCTCTGGATCCCGCAATGCAAATATGGCCGTCAGCATTGGGCCTATTGCTCCTGCTAATGCTTGCCACACATAAGATATGACCCATAAAAATGCAGATTTTTATCTGCCAAGAATGCATTTTTATTTCAGTAGTAGGAGGAGGACAATCTGGCGACAGACATCTTGTTGCTTATGTTAAAATCCAGCATATTGCATCTTTGTATTTCCTTATGGCAGATATGGGGAAAAGCTTTAAGTTACTTGCCATAATTAATTGTAATGTCCATCGATTTTTGCATTATTTTTACATCCATGCAAATCTGAATTAAATCTAATTATGTAACAGTCAAAAGAACATTGTGAACATTATGAACATTGTGAGGGTGAGAACATGTATCCTGGAGGCAGGGGTGTAGCTAAAGGCTCATGGGCCTTGATGCAAAAGTTAACCCCTTGGAGGGGCAAGCACCATTCTCTTAGCATTCCACTAGGGTTAGTATTCCTAGGGAGTCATTAAGGAAAAAAGATATGAGCATTCCTAATATTTGTAGGTATTTGTGGCTAATGATACATATGATTTTCTCATCTGGTGTGCTGTATTATAGACTAAGGTGCTGATATGTAAGCGAGAGAAGGTTCTTGCACCTTGCTAAACAAAGGAGAAGCTACTAGAATTCTCTAGATATTAATATAGAGGGTGATTTAATTCATCTTCCTCCTCCTCATCATCATATGTTTGTACTTTATGTATTAAGACTGATATACTGTACCTGGTGTGTTTGGACTTTACCATTAGTGGAAGTAATAGTGTAATACTTTTAATTTCTGATCACTGGTGAAGGGCTAGTGAGTTTTCATGTTTTTATATGATATTTAGTGCTCAACTTTTTATTGGGAACTAGTACTTCTATAACACTTTATTTGCAGAGAGCAAATAGCATATACAGTATGATTTATAGCTAAAGAAGATTGTTTACTACTAGAAGACGTTACTGTTACAAAAAAAACCATGAATATAAGAACAGGAGATAATTATAAAATAGCTATTTCTGTTCAAAATGTTGTAAAACTGTGGTGCACTACAGAATTAACGAAATACTAGAAACATGTAATAAACATTATTGACCAAAAGAGGGCAGTCACGTCATCCGAATTTCACAGCTACAACACTCAGCCTGCTCATGTCAGCCCTGCGCTCTCCTCCCCCTGGCTCAGTGATTCACCCTCCCATCTTTCTTCTCACACAAAGAAGAGCTGCTGCTCCGTTGAGAGCCCTGTGGATGATTTTTCAATGCAGGAAAACCAGGATTTCCCCTTTCCTAGGATTTATATTTTTGCTGCTCACACACTTGGATTGATGGGATGATGATTATTTACTACACATTTTAGAAGAAGGATTTAAGATATGGACAATCAGAGCTTTGTAAAGGCTTGGAAATGGCAAGTAGCTTTCTCCCTTCTCCTTTGTAGCTGGGGCTGGGTCTCTGGGCAGCTGCGGTATTCTGTTGCTGAGGAGTCTCATCCAGGGACTGTTGTGGGGAATGTCGCTCAGGATCTGGGGGTAAATCTGGCTGATATTAGTAGAAGGAGGCTGAGTTTGGGAGCAGAAGGAAACAGCAGATTATTCTCTATAGAGCAGAAGAATGGAGCTCTGGTTGTAGATGAGAGGATTGATAGGGAGAGCCTGTGTGGATCCAGCCTGAGCTGTCTGCTGCATTTAGAGCTTGTGGCTGAGAACCCTCTGGAGCTGCACAGTCTGGAGATAGAGGTTTTGGATATTAATGATAATTCACCAATATTTCCAAGTGCTAATCAGATTATAAAGGTGACTGAATTACTAACAAGTTCAGGTAAACACTTCCCTTTAGAGAATGCACAGGATTTAGATGTAGGGGCTAATAGTGTCAGTCAATATACAGTGAAATCAAATCCATATTTTTCATTGTATACAAAAAAGCTGAATGATGGAACCTTGATTGCAGAATTAGTGCTGGAAAAGACTCTAGACAGAGAGGAGATAGCGGAGCACAAGCTTATTCTCACTGCAATAGATGGGGGGGAACCAGCCAGATCAGGGTCCACTGAGATAACGGTCATTGTCTTAGATATTAATGACAATGCTCCCGTGTTTGATCAGTCTTTGTATAAGGTCAGTGTTCTAGAAAATATCCCCCTGAAAACAACCATTTTGAAAGTCAATGCTACAGACCTAGATGAAGGTGTGAACAGTGAATTCATATTCTCCTTTGATCGTCGCACTTTAGACGCTGCAAGGGAAATATTTGATTTAAACCCTATAACAGGGGAGATATATAATAAGGGTAATGTGGATTATGAAGGTGCCAATTTTTTTGAACTGTTTGTCAAAGCTGTAGATAAAGGTTCCCCTAAACAGGAGGGACACTGTGTTGTCCAAGTCGAAATAGGAGATGTAAACGATAACAAGCCAGATATTACTTTTATATCTAAAACCAATGCAGTTCCAGAAAATGCCCCTATAGGAACTGTTGTTGGGCTTATCACAGTCAAAGACAAGGATTCTGGTAAGAATAAAGAAGTAAAATTGGATATATCACCAGGATTACCCTTTACATGCCAGCCCATGTCCCAGCGTTACGCTCTGGTCACCAGCGGGCATCTGGACCGGGAGAAGCTCTCACAATATACTATCACACTAACGGCATCTGATCTGGGTTCTCCACCGCTCAGCAGCCAGATTACAGTCAGCCTTAATATCTCGGATGTTAATGATAATCCTCCAGCATTTCTACACAATGTCTACAATGCCTTTATAGCAGAAAACAATGAGGCCGGCAGACTGTTATGTACAGTATCTGCTGTAGATCCAGATGAGGGAGCCAATGCAAACCTCATTTACTCCATCGCTGAGAGCCACATCCACGGTTCTCCGGTCTCCTCATTTGTCTACATTAACTCCGACACCGGGAATATTTATGCACAAAGGTCCTTTGACTATGAACAATTCCAGGTTCTGCAGATCACAGCAAGAGTGGAAGATTCTGGATCTCCAAGATTATCCTCCAATGTTTCTGTCTTCCTATTTATTCTGGATACAAATGACAACTCTCCCACTATCTTATACCCGGAGGATCCAGGGGAGACCATCGCTCAGGAGACCATCCCAAGATCTGCCGCTGCCGGGTATTTAGTCAGTAAGGTGTCTGCAGTGGATGTAGATTCTGGGCACAATGCCTGGCTCCTCTATAGTCTTCTTCAGTCGGCCAGTCCTGCTTTATTCCACATCTCTGAATACACAGGAGAAGTCAGGACTCTCCGAGGTTTACATGAGACGGATAACACTGAGCACCGACTTGTGATTGCAGTCAGTGACCATGGGGAGCCTTCCATGACAACTACAACTACTATCCTTGTGAACATATTAGATACTATTGCTCAAGAAAGTCCGAAATCTCAGGATTTCCTTACCAATGCCAAATCCACTCCAGACCTGACTCTGTATCTTATTGTGTCCCTTGTGGCCATCAGTGCAGTTTTTCTGGTCACATTTACTATATTACTTGTCAGGTGCCTTAGGAAGAATTATGATTCTGGGTGCGGATTCTGCTTTACTGACAAATCACTTTCTACAAGCTACATGGATCAGTACAAACCAACCCTTTACCTGAACACAGATGGGACCCTGAAGTACATGGAGGTGCGGATGGCTCCTCCGGAAGCTCCGGGGTCTTGTTATCCGGCTTGTTTCCCTCCTGTGGCAGACATCCCACATTGTACATTACCTAAGTCTCAGTTAATTGATATGGTCAGGCAGCCAGAACATACTTCTGATCCCAGCTGGTGTAGTGAACCTAATCAGGTGAGTTCCATGTTATACACTATGAGATTGTGTATCTAAATATTACTATACATTTTTATGTACAGTTCTTATATGAATGTTCTGACCTCAAATATCATTTTGTTCCCATACATGGCACCTTCAGAAATCATCCGTATTTTGGTTTTATTGGACATTCATAATTGTGGATTCATTGGGGTTTTTTTCATCCATCAATCATTTCTGTAGGAAGTTGACGGTTTTATTTTTACATTATATTTTGTATAATCAATTAAATGTTTACATCAGCTTATCAGAGCCAGAGACATAAGATCGTAGGACACTGGAATAAGGTCACAGGCCATATTGTATACTAAGTTTAACCTGTTGTACATGATTATTCACATTATAGAAATGGACAGTGGATGAGTGGTATCTCCAGTATTGTATGTATGTATTTGATCATTTTATATAATAATAATAATTAACTTTATTTGTATAGCGCCAACATATTCTGCAGCGCTTACATAGACAGGGGGGATACAGAAAGACAAAAGTACAAACATTACAGAACCACGGTTACATAGTAATCAGCTGATGGAGACAATAGGGGTGTGGGTCCTGCTCCAACGAGCTTACATACTACGAATAGTGGGGTGATACAGAAGGTAATGGGGCTGGAGATGTGCACAGTATGGCGGGGTGGAGATGTGCACAGTATGGCGAAGTGGAGAGTGAGGGATGCTATACACATAGACAATGGTCAGACATTTAGCCATGTGACGGCAGAAACAGTATGACTACAGGAGCGGTTTATGATGGCTAGCAGGGATATAGTTAGTAATAATTAGGCTTTATATGATAAATACTGGTATTTGTATAGTCCTTATAGTATACAGTACTTGCAAGTATGGCCTCATGCATTAGGACATTTTATAGCAGGGGTTTGTTGGAAGGATTTTTAAAGAGTATTTTAGTTTTTATTTCCATAATTTAGCCTACATTTAGACTGTGTTTAGGGTTTACTTGGAGGTTTGCATCCTGGGGTTCCATTTAAGTAGCTGAAAAGGGTATGGAAGTAGAATCCAGAATGAAACTATTGACTTAATGATTAGAGATGAGCGAACGTGTCCGTAACGGACACATCCGCACCCGGACACCGGCTTTAGCGAACACTGGAGTGTTCGCGCGTAAGTGTCCGGGTGCCGCCGGGGGGCGGGGAGATGCGCGGCGGCGCGGGCGGCAGTAGCGGGGAACAGGGGGGAGCCCTCTCTCTCTCCCTCTCCCCCCCGCTCCCCGCCGCACCCCCCCGCGCTGCCACGGCGGCCCCCGAACTTTTTCGCCCGAACACCGAGGTGTTCGCAAAGTTCGGTGTTCGGGCGAAAAAGGGGCGGGGCCGAACGTGTTCGCTCATCTCTATTAATGATTCAAATGGAGATCAAAGGTGAAAAATGTGGTTTCCATTTGTTTATGTATTTTTTGAAGGACACAATACCTAGTTTTATTGTATATGGTTGCCTGACTCTATTGGATTTGTGTCAGTCTTCTGTCTCTAGACAATGTTATCATATTATTAATAAAGTTAAAGGGATATTGCATATTACCCTGAGGAGCATGAATGGCCTTATAATCTGCTCACTCACCTTCAAGGTGCTCTTCCTAAGGAGAAAAGATAGTGTTCCTGACCCATGTCACAGGTCTCTCCCTTGTCAAGCCAGAAACCTACTGCATATTGATGCAGGGTAAACACCCTGAAACAGCTGTCTGTGTATAGATTCTGGCTTGGCTTTCAATTCCCAGTCATTGTTACAAGGCTTGTATAAAGAGTCTAACATTGACTTGCAGGAATGCTGTCTTCCAATAGGTGGCACTGCAGAGGTATTATTCCATCTCTCTTATTTGCATAGGGATATTCCCATAACATTAGTAGATGTCAACGCTTTATTATCAGTGGGGTCCAACTTCTGGGAACCCACTAGTCCTGAAAATGAGGGGGCTGCAGCACAAGTGTAGAACTAAGTCCTCTACACTGTCTTCCCTGGACCATTCACCGCACAAGGGGAACTGTGACACAAGTCCATTCAAGTGAATGAAGCCAGTTACACTTCCCTGCACAGATAGGGGGCAGGGGAGTGTCATTGTGTAAGAAAAATTTTAGAAAAGCATGTAGCACTGTTATCTCTTCATTCTTAGGATGAGAAGGGGTCAAATATGTTGGACCATCACCAATCATAAAGTGATTACATATCCTAGCAATATGCCATTACTTTACAAGATGGGAAAAACCAAGAGAAACCAAGTAATCTTGTAGATACCTTTTAATGGCTAACAAAAAGACATGATGTTATAGCGAGCTTTCGAACCTACTTAGGGTTATTCCTCAGGCATAATGGAATAGATCTGAAGAGGCATGTGTATACATACATATACATATGAAAAGGCATGGATAGGGTGGGATTAATTTGCACTTAAAACAATTCTAGAACAGGATGAGTACTGGAATAAATTAGTCCACTAATAAGGATGTGAACGTTTTATAGTTCCTAAATTGGTGTTAGGGGGTCACCAGTCCTGTGTGTTATCTCTGCTATAGATTTCTCATATTCTCCACTGATGCATGAAGCCTCTTGACATGTTTATTTCTGTGTTGAAAGTGTCAGAGATGGTTATAAACTTGTACTCCCAAATTCTTCTATGATGTTGAGATTTGAAGTTTCCTTTTAATATAGTAACCTTCATATGTTCTATGTTGTGTCCGTGACTAGAACTTGATGGAGTTTCTTTGCGGTTTTCTTTAGCACCTCTAGCTGTGATGGGAATAACCCTTTTAACTGTTAAAAAAAACAGGAAGATAGGAAGAAAAATATAAGAATGACTCCTGCACAGAACTAACATCAGATTCTGCAGTAGATAGAAATCATTTAGAATTTCTGCTCATCAATAAACTATTTACTTAGATGCTTGAACATCATTAAGGCCCCCTACACATGGGCGGAAATTCTGCAGCGGGATTTCCTGTAGAATTTCCGCTTGTGCCCGCATGCATAGGATTGCATTACAAAACGCAATCCTATGCACACAGCCGCGATTTGTCCGCGTGAAAACACACACGGAAAACAAATCGTGGCGCAGAAATGTCAGTAGTGCCGGGACGGCATCGCTCTGCGCCTGCTGGCCGGCAGCCGGCGCATAGCAGAAAGCAGAGGACGCCGGGAGCGGGTGAGCCACAGGCCTCTGCAGCAGCACGGGTCCGCATTCCTTTGCGAGAATTCTCGAAGCTGGATCCGACCCGGCCATCTGCAGGCCGCCTATCTGCATTGGATCACATAACTGGTGCCATATTTAGTTCCATTTGGTTATCGTATGGATACATTACACAAGAATATTCCAGTCTATACTGTACCATTTTCTTTAAGGACTCGTTCACACTAGCAGCTTATTAAATCAGTAGTTAGAACCTGAACACTAGGTGATGAAGAATGCGCCATAATGTCTGTTTTTCAGTAATTATTTAGTATTGAAAACTTTTGTTACCCAAACATATATTTTGAGTTAATACCAAAACACCATATATGAGCACTTGTCAATCTTATGCTGTGTTCACATCTATGTTGGAGCTTCTGTCTGGAACTTTTATCACAGGTTTTGCCTTTGATTGTTTTACAGTGGTATTCTTTACATCCATAATTCCAAAAGGGAAAACTCATGAAAGGAGTTATTCCCAATGGGAAAAAACATAATTCATAAGCTGTATTGGATCATATGAATGTTATAAAGCAAGGTAACCATTGCGACTGCTCTAAATGACACATTTGAATAGGAATCATATATGTAGCCACCTATAGTTTGGTGATAATAGTTTATCTCACAAAACAAAAAAGAGAAATTTTTTGGTAATACCCTACATCAAAATGTAAAATGGCATTATTCATCTACTATACATGTCATAAAATAAATGGGCACAATTTTGCATAGAAACAAGTCACATGGGAACATCACATTTTACGCAGAGGAATGCATAGGAATCCATTGTTACTTGCCTGTTAGGGAAAATGTAGTAAACCATTCACGTGCCATATTTTAACATAAGGTATCAATAGAAAAAAATTACACTGTACATTTATTTATGATTTTACATGAACTAATATGTGCGGATTACCAGGATAAATGAATAACTTAATGATATCTAATTTTTTTTTAATCTAATGTAAATATTAATAAGTCTAATTGAATGAGTTAGCAATACCACTGACAATTTTTTATTTTTCTGATCAGCATTGCAACTATTCAATGTTGTAGTTATTATTTTTAGCCAGCAGGGGCAGACACGTCATCCAGATAATTGTAAGGAGATCTGCTCATGTCAGCCCTGCGCTCTCCTCCCCCTGGCTCAGTGATTCACCCTCCCATCTTTCTTCTCACACAAAGAAGAGCTGCTGCTCCGTTGAGAGCCCTGTGGATGATTTTTCAATGCAGGAAAACCAGGATTTCCCCTTTCCTAGGATTTATATTTTTGCTGATCACACACTTGGATTGATGGGATGATGATTATTTACTACACATTTTAGAAGAAGGATTTAAGATATGGACAATCAGAGCTTTGTAAAGGCTTGGAAATGGCAAGTAGCTTTCTCCCTTCTCCTTTGTAGCTGGGGCTGGGTCTCTGGGCAGCTGCGGTATTCTGTTGCTGAGGAGTCTCATCCAGGAACTGTTGTGGGGAATGTCGCTCAGGATCTGGGGGTGAATCTGGCTGATATTAGTAGAAGGAAGCTGAGTTTGGGAGCAGAAGGAAGCAGCAGATTATTCTCTATAGAGCAGAAGAATGGAGCTCTGGTTGTAGATGAGAGGATTGATAGGGAGAGCCTGTGTGGATCCAGCCTGAGCTGTCTGCTGCATTTAGAGCTTGTGGCTGAGAACCCTCTGGAGCTGCACAGTCTGGAGATAGAGGTTTTGGATATTAATGATAATTCACCATTTTTTAGCACCAAAAATCAGGTTATAAAGATTACAGAATTTTTAAGACTACAAGGCGAACAGTTTCCTTTGGAGAATGCACAGGATCTTGATGTAGGTATTAATGGGATCAGTCAATATAGACTAAACCCTAATCCATATTTTTCATTATCTGTAACTAAAGGTTCTAGAACCCTCATTGCAGAATTAGTGCTGGAAAAAATCCTAGATAGAGAAGAAAAATCAGAGCACAAGCTTATTCTCACTGCTGTAGATGGGGGAGAACCGGCCAGATCAGGATCCACTGAGATAACAGTCCTTGTATTAGATATCAATGATAATGCACCAGTGTTTGATCAGGCACAATATAAAATACATATACTGGAGAATTTGCCTTTGAAAACAGTAATAATAAAACTCAATGCTACAGATTCAGATGAGGGAGTAAACGGTGAATTAACATATTCCATTGATCAACGGACTTCAAATTCAGCAAAGGAAATATTTGATATAAACCTACTTACAGGAGAAGTATTTATGAAGGGACTGGTGGACTTTGAAGTTTCTACTATTTACGAATTATTAATAAAAGCAATAGATAAAGGATCCCCAGTGCGCGAGGGCAGATGTCGTATCCAGATTGAAATCGAAGATGTGAATGATAATACTCCAGAAATTATTTTTGTATCCAAAAATAATGAAATTCCTGAAAATGCCCCCATAGGTACGGTAGTGGGATTCATCACCGTAAGAGACAAAGACTCAGGCAAGAGTGGAGAAATAAAGCTTGTAGCATCACCAAATTTACCCTTTACATGCCAGCCCATGTCCCAGCGTTACGCTCTGGTCACCAGCGGGCATCTGGACCGGGAGAAGCTCTCACAATATACTATCACACTGACGGCATCTGATCTGGGTTCTCCACCGCTCAGCAGCCAGATTACAGTCAGCCTTAATATCTCGGATGTTAATGATAATCCTCCAGCATTTCTACACAATGTCTACAATGCCTTCATAGCAGAAAACAATGAGGCTGGCAGACTGTTATGTACAGTATCTGCTGTAGATCCGGATGAGGGAGCCAATGCAAACCTCATTTACTCCATCGCTGAGAGCCACATCCACGGTTCTCCGGTCTCTTCATTTGTCTACATTAACTCCGATACTGGGAATATTTATGCACAAAGGTCCTTTGACTATGAACAATTCCAGGTTCTGCAGATCACAGCAAGAGTGGAAGATTCTGGATCTCCAAGATTATCCTCCAATGTTTCTGTCTTCCTATTTATTCTGGATACAAATGACAACTCTCCCACTATCTTATACCCGGAGGATCCAGGGGAGACCATCGCTCATGAGACGATCCCAAGATCTGCCGCTGCTGGGTATTTAGTCAGTAAGGTGTCTGCAGTGGATGTAGATTCTGGGCACAATGCCTGGCTCCTCTATAGTCTTCTTCAGTCGGCCAGTCCTGCTTTATTCCACATCTCTGAATACACAGGAGAAGTCAGGACTCTCCGAGGTTTACATGAGACGGATAACACGGAGCATCGCCTTGTGATTGCAGTCAGTGACCATGGGGAGCCTTCCATGACAACTACAACTACTATTCTTGTGAACATATTAGATACTATTGCTCAAGAAAGTCCGAAATCTCAGGATTTCCTTACCAATGCCAAATCTTCTCCAGACCTGACTCTGTATCTTATTGTGTCCCTTGTGGCCATCAGTGCAGTTTTTCTGGTCACATTTACTATATTACTTGTCAGGTGCCTTAGGAAGAATTATGATTCTGGGTGCGGATTCTGCTTTACGGACAAATCACTTTCTACAAGCTACATGGATCAGTACAAACCGACCCTTTACCTGAACACAGATGGGACCCTGAAGTACATGGAGGTGCGGATGGCTCCTCCAGAAGCTCCGGGGTCTTGTTATCCGGCTTGTTTCCCTCCTGTGGCTGATATTCCTAGTTTTACGCTGAGTAAAACTGAAAATGTTCCTCAATTAACTGAACCAACTGGGGACCCAACTCTCTTATCTAACTGTAACTGGTATAATGAACCTAATCAGGTGAGATATTAGTGACACATTTCCTGGTATTTTATGCTTTTTTTTATTTTGATGGGGCTTAATAATACATTTTAGGATGTAGTAATATTAGTCTTCTGATGTATCCAGCCATTATCATACTTGTTCTGTGCTTTGACATTACAATATTTGAAACCTTCATATGAAGTCTATATTATTATACCGGTTACCAGTCATAACCCAACCAATAAGTACTGTTTTGTAATCTTGATTTGTCATATCATCTATGTATATGTATATTACCATTACAGCATATGTATATTACCATTACAGCAAATAAGGAAGATGGAACAATACCTCTGCAGCGCCACCTATTAGATTGCAGCCTTCCTTCAAATCAATGTACAACTCTTTAACGTGTCATAAATAGTCATACATTGATTTGAAGGAATGCTGCCATCCAATAGGTGGCGCTGCAGCAGTATTGTTCCTTCTTCCTTATTTGCATAAAATTAACCAGAGGAGCATGGAGTGCCTTATGTGTCTCCTCATTCACCTCTCAGGTGTATTTTCACACCCCTTCTGGGTGCTCTCCTTGGGAAGAGACGGTGTCCCCGTCCCCCCCCCTTTTCACCCGACCTACTCACCCCCTAAGTGTCTCCACACACTTTTTGGGTGCTCTCCTTAAGGAGAGACGACACCCCTCTTGACCATTACAGCATTAACTCTCATGAAGATAGTCGAAAATTGGACACACAACCACTGGTAATGCAACATAAAATACTACCGATAGGGGGCATTTTAAATTTTGTCCGTTTTCGCAAGAGTTAACTGTGGTCCCTGTTGTTAATGTGTGTTATTAATTTTCTCAGGCATCATGTCTATGACCGTAGCATAGATCCTTTCTGTAAGCATCCATAATGTGGTTTCCATAAAATCTATAGGCCCATACTTTCCTCCGTTGGCCTCCAATTTCATATAGTAGCCCACAAAGACCTATCTGTGCTATGTTCCATCTCCTGCTATTCTAAAGGTATATTTCTCTACAAGCATTTCTTTCAGGGGATGATGTGATACCTCATAGAGACAACATATGACGTAACCCAGAGTGCCCATGGCTCAGAAATACAGAAACCTATATGCCATCATGCAGACTTTGCGATGTGCTTGAGGCTTGACTCTTGTGGCACTTATGATTTGGTTGTGTGCTACCTATTTGTTTGAATATTTATGCTCCATTGCGTATGAATAGAAATAATTTATAGATGTTTTGTTTCTTCCAGTTAAGAATGATACAGTCATTCATGAGTAAGAGGTCAAGAGCTTGACCAAGCGTGAATGATGTGAACGTTCTGTATTCTAAGGCAAAGATACATGTTCCAGAAAAAATGGGACTGTGGGTGTAAAATATCTAGTAATGAAAATCTATATTGTGGTTGGTACATGAGTTACACAGTTCTAGTTAAGACACGTATGATATGCTAAAACAACCCCGTATGATATGCTAAAACAACCCCTTTTTTAGTGGAAGCACAGATTCAGCTTCTCACAACCCCGGCAAGCAGCTGCTATGCACAGTGTGCATGGCTCTTGCACACGGGCAGATATTCCGCGGCGGGATTTCCCGCAGAATTTCCGCTCGTGTCCGCCGCCATAGGTAATGCAATACTATCCAGACAACTACAATTTGACCATGTAAAAACTCGTGCAGTAAGAAAATCGCGGCATGTCCTATTTCTGTGCGAGCTTCGCAGAGGCCCGTCATGGCTGACGCACCGGCTCTGCTCTGCGCATGCGCCGGCTGGGCTGCAGCCGGCACATAGCAGAGCGGAGGAGACACCGGAGCAGGTGAGCCGCGGTGGTCACTGCAGGGGCACAGCTCGCATCCCGCTGCGAGAATTCTCACAGCGGGATCTGACCAGGCCATCTGCAGGAGGCCTAATGCATGAACAAGCAATATCTGCTTAGCAGCCCTCCCTTTGGCTCATAGATGTCTATTTGCCTTATTGGAGCATATATACAGGAGTTGTTGTCATGAGAAAAATCTTTATGTCGGTCGACCAAAAATGATTGATCCTTATTAATAAAAATAGAAGATGCTTGTAGCTTCTCTCAGCCATTACTGATGAATGAAAGATAGATGACACAAATTGATGGTACAGGTCGATACATTTAAAAAATCACTCTCATTTTAATAAATATGTGGTTGAGTAGAAAATAGTTTTATTAATGGTGCATTTTAGAGTATAATCAGCTTATATAGCCGGCATTGCCTGGGTAGCATTGCTGCACTTGGTGCACTGGCCCTGTCTTTTTTTTTTTTTTTTATTTGGGCCTGATGCTGTTCCGAGATCTCTGCAGCCCTTGATGTCCTGGCTCTTTCCCTTTTTTTTTTAATTCTGGCCTCATGCTGTTCTGATATCTTTACAGCCCTTAATATAGTTTCTCTTTCCTGCAATACTTGAATTTGTGCCTTTTAAGGCCCTTTTACACGCAACGATTATCGCTCAAAATTCGGCAATCGTTACATGTAATCGCGGGCATTGTGCACTTTTTGTTTAACTTCATTTAAAATCCATTGTTCAGCTACTGAAAGATAAATCAAACACATTTATCTTTTAATAGACCGCTATTCTTCCCAGGGCAATTTTACACTGGCCAGGAATGAACAATGGAATGTGCGGCAGCTGTTTACACAGCTGGATATCCGTGTGTTTAAACACAAGCTGGGCTCTGCAAACAACTCCTAGAGGTCCTTTTATATGCAAATGGAGATGATAAAGTGTTAATAGACATTAAAGCCATTAACACATTATGCAAATACATCACTAGATCTTTCAATCTTTCAGTCATTTGAAAGATTATCTTTGCCTGCAAAAGGGCCTTTTACTGTACTGTGGTTTCTAACGCCCTTGATGCACTGGCTCTTTCCCTCTTTTTTTTATTCGCTTTTCATGTTCTGAGGTCTCTGCAGCCATTGATGTCCTGGCTTTTTCTTACTCATTTGTATGTAACATTGGTCACGTTGTTCACTTGTCTCACTTGTTTACAGTAATTTTACTTTCTTTGCTTTAGGCTGGACTTGTCCTATGGGTTTCCATTTTTTCAGAGGCATTCCAGATCCACCACACGTTAAATTATTCATCATGCTGAATCACAAAGCATCTTATTTTATCATAGATTATACAATAGGCCTCATTTATAGAAACTGTGTAAAAAAATTGTTTCTTGCACATAGCAACCAATCATCATTTCATGAGCTACTCTAGTAAAATGAAAGCTGCGCTATGATTGGTTGCCCAATTGGTTGCCCAGCAAACAGTTGAAACCTTCCTCCCCCAGTATTTTAAGTTGGATTATGAAGAGTTTGTGTACCCAGGTTGGTTTAGATTCATCAAGGCATGTACAAGTCCATGAAGACTCCATATATAATGGAGTCTCTAGGCCAACAGCCTTCACATATATATATATATATATATATATATATATATATCTGAGGTAGAGACACATTAGGTGAGGATTTTAAACTGCCTCAGGGTGTGTTTAGAGTGTGGAATTTTTGCGCCGCATGTCATTTCTTGACGCATAAACTCGCCCAAGCACAATTTTCCTTGTTGGAATTCAGCATGTGGATTTTGCCTATTGACAGCACAAGTTCCATGTGTGGATCTACGCCATAAATCGCAGCAAAATTATGCGGTTTTGATGCATTTTTTAAGGTGGAATTCACCATGGAAAATTCTACAATAAATTTGGCTGTGTAAACATACCCTAAGGTTGTGTTCACACATTGGCGATTTGCTGCAGGTTTGTTCGCAGATTTTGGTATAGGTAAACAGTAAATTTGACCCTTTCAATTGAATTCATATTGAAGGGGTGAAACCTGCTGCGGACCGGCACCAAAATTTGCGACAAAAGACATATCATATGAGCAACGTGTGAATACACCCTTAAAGAAAAACTGTCTTTGTTGAATATTGGAATCAATCAGAGCTCAAATTTCATTTCTCATACTTCTCTTTCAAAAGGAAAGTTTGCTGTGATCAACAAGGACAGTTTTCCTTTGAGACAGTTTCATAAATCCCCCCCCCCCCCATTATTATTTTATTAAATAGCTGCTGTACCTGCACATGAGTATTTCGTTGCTTGAAGCTCTTTTTTGCAATGCAATATACTTGGCTTTCAATGGTGGTGGCTCATTATAAGAGACATAGAAGGTCTATTCTTTGTAGATATCAGCCCCATTTATTGTATATTCTATGAAACAACAGAAACTGTTGGTCAGTAGTTCATTATACTATCCATAGTATTGCAGCTGTTAATACTATACTTCTCAGGATGTAAATGCGAACCGGGTGAATAAATATTGGATTCTAGTAGGTAATTGTAGCCCATATGCACTGTGATTATTGGTGGTCTAAAGCATGGGTCCCCAACTCCAGTCCTCAGGGACCACTAACAGGTCATGTTTTCAGGATATCCTATGGTAAGAACACCTGTGGCAATGTCTGAGGCACCGACAATAATTACATCACCTGTGCAATGCTGAGGAAATCCTGAAAACAAGACCTGTTGGCGGTCTCTGAGGACTGGAGTTGGGGAACACTGGTCTAAAGTATATGCTCTCTATTAGCATAGCAAAGTATTCTTGAAACATAGAGACAAGTTGCCAATACATTTCTAATAAATATATTAAGTAACATCCACATATATTACTGTATGACAATAAAAGATAGGCCTATTGAAACAATCTTACTACTACTAGCGCTGTTAAATATGAATATATAAGTACAGATTGTCCCCTACTTGCGAACTTCGCTACAAACAAACAAAGTTGTCCGCAATAGAATGCCTGGTGTGGACAGGCATTCTATCAAGCCGTGCGATAGGCACGGCTTGATAGGCACTCTACAATGGCAGCCCTGACAACCTCGTGGGAACCCGCGATCTTATCAGTATTTAAAAGGTTAACGGTTCCGATGAGCGGCGTGGCTTATTTGAACTGTAAGAAACAGCTGGCACCAGCGTTGTATGGAACGCGATCAACCCCTGAACTCCATCCATACAAACCCAAGTATGGACATACAAACAAATGCACTTACAAACAGGCTCCTGGAATGGAATGTGTTTGTAAGTAGGAGACTATCTGTACTGGAAACTAGGTTATCAGAATCCACCATGTTAAGAAGAAGTTTATAATTTCTTATCTACAGTAGACTATTGAATTTATAAGGTCTTCTTTACGTGATAGGAACTTTGTGTGTCAGCAGAAATGCAGTCCTAAGCTCTTACTCATGACCTGAAGGCTGCTGGTTCAATCCCTGCATGGTTCAGGAAGCCGGCTCAAGGTTGACTCAGCCTTCCGAGGTCGGTAAAATGAGTACCTAGTAAAAGATGACTGAGCAAGGCAATGACAAACCACCACCAAAACAGTCTGCCAACAAAACATCACAATGTGACGTCATCCTAGGTGTGTGACGTCAGTCATGACTAGGTGCTTGCACCAGGGGACTTTACCTTACCTTACCTTCTTTATATGACCATGGTACTTTAGATCTTTTCAACCTGTGCATGTACCCATAGTTCATGGGGCCCTACTTTACCTTTCTATGACTCTGATTTTATATGTGCAGACTGTTTTTCTTTAGCTTGACTTTTAATGCAATGTGACATCACGGTGTGCCATGCTATAGGATGGTATATTTACACTCTCAATAGCTTTTTCAATGAGTTTTGTTGTGTAAAGATAGTAGGACAATAGCTTTAAAATGGATCAAGATAACTTTTTGCATCATGCTATACAACCATGGTAAAAAATGCTCCATCTGGATGAAAGCAGTATATAAATGTTTCATCAGATGGTTTATAAGACTTTGGTGCAGTCATAGCCATATTATTAAATATTGTGTGTACTTATCTAAAACTGTCTTAAAAGAAACCACTTAAATATAAAAAAAAAACAGCAGAATAAAAAAACATTCTAATATAATTTAATAATTTGGAATCATTTTAACCACATCATTGGAAATCATACTTATTACTGTTATTACATATTATTGATAGCTTTAAAAGCTTTAAATTGCTTTTATTGGGACTTTTTAGCAAAGGCTTAATTATAATTCATAATTTATAAATAGCCATTTTATTCTTTTTTCTTTCCAATATTGTATAAATATTGACTTATTGTAGTTATCATTAATGGCCAGGAGAGGGCAGAAGAGTCATCCAAAAGTCATCTTTAGCTGCTTTAAGAGATCTGCTCATGTCAGCCCTGCGCTCTCCTCCCCCTGGCTCAGTGATTCACCCTCCCATCTTTCTTCTCACACAAAGAAGAGCTGCTGCTCCGTTGAGAGCCCTGTGGATGATTTTTCAATGCAGGAAAACCAGGATTTCCCCTTTCCTAGGATTTATATTTTTGCTGCTCACACACTTGGATTGATGGGATGATGATTATTTACTACACATTTTAGAAGAAGGATTTAAGATATGGACAATCAGAGCTTTGTAAAGGCTTGGAAATGGCAAGTAGCTTTCTCCCTTCTCCTTTGTAGCTGGGGCTGGGTCTCTGGGCAGCTGCGGTATTCTATTGCTGAGGAGTCTCATCCAGGGACTGTTGTGGGGAATGTCGCTCAGGATCTGGGGGTGAATCTGGCTGATATTAGTAGAAGGAGGCTGAGTTTAGGAGCAGAAGGAAGCAGCAGATTATTCTCTATAGAGCAGAAGAATGGAGCTCTGGTTGTATATGAGAGGATTGATAGGGAGAGCCTGTGTGGATTCAGCCTGAGCTGTCTGCTGCATTTAGAGCTTGTGGCTGAGAACCCTCTGGAGCTGCACAGTCTGGAAATAGAGGTTTTGGATATTAATGATAATTCACCAATATTTTCAGGTTTTAATAAAATTATAAATATCACTGAATCCATTCCTGGAGTGAGGTTTCAGTTAGAAACAGCGATAGATTTAGATGCAGGTAAAAATGGTATTAATCAGTACAAATTAAACCCAAATCCATATTTTTCCCTGCTTGTGAAGCATCGTAAGGATGGGACCCTCATTGCTGAGCTAGTGTTAGAAAACAGCCTGGATAGGGAGGAAAAAGCTGAACATAAGCTGATCCTCACAGCTATAGATGGGGGAGAACCTCCTAGATCAGGGACCACGCAGATAGCTGTAATTGTTTTAGATATTAATGACAATGCTCCAGTATTTGATCAATCCAATTACAAGATAAGTGTTTTAGAAAATATTCCATTGAAGACAGTTATTATACGATTAAATGCTACAGATGTAGATGAAGGTGCAAATGGCAAAATCTCATATTCCTTTGATCACCACACATTGGATTCTGCAAAGAAAATATTTGAAATAAATTCATATACTGGTGAAATAGTAAATAAAGCCACTGTGGATTTTGAAGATTCAGATTTTTTTGAATTATATGTAAAAGCATCAGACAGAGGATCACCTAAATTAGAGGGGTATTGTGTCATCCAGATAGATGTAAAAGATATAAATGATAACACCCCAGAAATTAGTTTTACCTCCAAGAATACTGAGGTCCCTGAGAATGCCCCCATAGGAACTGTGGTTGGATTTATCACAGTCAGAGATAAGGATTCTGGTAAAAATGGAGAAATTAGGCTAGAAGTGTCCCCAAATTTACCTTTTAAAATCCAGCCCATGTCCCAGCGTTACGCTCTGGTCACCAGCGGGCATCTGGACCGGGAGAAGCTCTCACAATATACTATCACACTAACGGCATCTGATCTGGGTTCTCCACCTCTCAGCAGCCAGATTACAGTCAGCCTTAATATCTCGGATGTTAATGATAATCCTCCAGCATTTCTACACAATGTCTACAATGCCTTCATAGCAGAAAACAATGAGGCCAGCAGACTGTTATGTACAGTATCTGCTGTAGATCCGGATGAGGGAGCCAATGCAAAGCTCATTTACTCCATCGCTGAGAGCCACATCCACGGTTCTCCGGTCTCTTCATTTGTCTACATTAACTCCGACACCGGGAATATTTATGCACAAAGGTCCTTTGACTATGAACAATTCCAGGTTCTGCAGATCACAGCAAGAGTGGAAGATTCTGGATCTCCAAGATTATCCTCCAATGTTTCTGTCTTCCTATTTATTCTGGATACAAATGACAACTCTCCCACTATCTTATACCCGGAGGATCCAGGGGAGACCATCGCTCAGGAGACCATCCCAAGATCTGCCGCTGCCGGGTATTTAGTCAGTAAGGTGTCTGCCGTGGATGTAGATTCTGGGCACAATGCCTGGCTCCTCTATAGTCTTCTTCAGTCGGCCAGTCCTGCTTTATTCCACATCTCTGAATACACAGGAGAAGTCAGGACTCTCCGAGGTTTACATGAGACAGATAACACGGAGCACCGACTTGTGATTGCAGTCAGTGACCATGGGGAGCCTTCCATGACAACTACAACTACTATCCTTGTGAACATATTAGATACTATTGCTCAAGAAAGTCCGAAATCTCAGGATTTCCTTACCAATGCCAAATCCACTCCAGACCTGACTCTGTATCTCATTGTGTCCCTTGTGGCCATCAGTGCAGTTTTTCTGGTCACATTTACTATATTACTTGTCAGGTGCCTTAGAAAGAATTATGATTCTGGGTGCGGATTCTGCTTTACCGACAAATCACTTTCTACAAGCTACATGGATCAGTACAAACCAACCCTTTACCTGAACACAGATGGGACCCTGAAGTACATGGAGGTGCGGATGGCTCCTCCGGAAGCTCCGGGGTCTTGCTATCCGGCTTGTTTCCCTCCTGCAGCTGATATTCCTGGTTTTACACTGAGTAATACCCAAAATATCCCCCAATTAACTGAACCAATCATGCAACCTAACGCTTCGGCACACTCAGACTGGTATAATGATTCTAATCAGGTGAGGATACATTTTAATACAGTTTTTTAGTTTTTATAGTATAACTTTTGTATTGTTCTGTTCTTGTACAATTTTTCTTGGAGATTGTTTGTAGAACTTTTGAAGCTTAATCTGTTGCCTGTATAGGGATTTATCAGTCTTCAGAGGTTTCATATTTGTTCAGCTTTCTACAACTGTATTTTCTGGTTTTAGCAATCTGATTTAAAGTTTCCAGATAAGTTTTATACAGTATAATACAGAAGCCTGAGCTTATTGTATATACAGTGATGTCAACCTCACATATTGTGGTGGTCACAAATGTATCTCGTGACTCTGTAAATGAGTTGCACATCATGTTTAACCCTCTTACCTGGCTCTGGCTGATACAGATAGCCATTCACAGTATGTTATTGTCAAGCGGCTACAGGATATTTATGGATGACAATTTTTCGATATTATCATTTATCTAAAAACTAGAGATGAGCGAGCGTACTCGTCCGAGCTTGATACTCGTTCGAGTATTAGGGTGTTCGAGATGCTCGTTACTCGAGACGAGCACCACGCGATGTTCGAGTCACTTTCATTTTCTTCCCTGAGAAATTTGCGCGCTTTTCTGGACAATAGAAAGACAGGGAAGGCATTACAACTTCCTCCTGTGATGTTCCAGCCCTATACCACCCCCCTGCAGTGAGTGGCTGGCGAGATCAGGTGTCACCCAAGTATTAAAATCTGCCCGCCCGCGGCTCGCCACAGATGCATTCTGACAGAGATCAGGGACAGTGCTGCTGGTGCCGGAGCTGCTATAGGGAGAGCGTTAGGAGTTATTTTAGGCTTCAAGAACCCCAACGGTCCTTCTTAGGCCATAGTCAGAAATCGCAGATCGCACCTATCTGCAATCTGCGATTCCTGTTCTCTTCTCTATATGCGCTCAATGGGGCCGGCGGCAGCAGCGCCGACCCCATTGAGAATATATAGAAGTCAAATCATTCTTCTCTGCCACAGCTGTAACAGCTGTGGCAGAGAAGAACGATGTTTGCCCATTGAATTCAATGGAGCCGGCAATACAGCAGGTTCCACTGAAAGCAATGGGCTGCCGGCGATCGCAGGATGAATTGTCGGGAAGGGCTTAAATATAGAAGTCCTTCCCTGCAATTCATCCAGAAATGTGTAAAAATAAAAAAAATATATATACTTACCTTGTCCCGGCAGACGGAGTTCAGCACAGCCTACAGTGGGTGTGAAGGGGGTGTGAGTCCGACCTGCCTCTGATTGGCTCAGGCGAAGTGGCAGCGGAGTGTCATGCAGGCAGTGATTGTGCTTTGTTGGAGGTAGTGTGGTGCTTAGCTAAGGTATGCATTGCTAATGAGGGCTTTTCAGAAGTAAAAGTTGTTGGGAGGGGGGGGGGGCCCACTCTTGCCGCTATTGTGGCTTAATAGCGGGACCTGTGAACTTGAGATGCAGCCCAACATGTAGCCCCCTGCCTGCCCTATCCGTTGCTGTGTCGTTCCCATCACTTTCTTGAATTGCCCAGATTTTCACAAACGAAAACCTTAGCGAGCATCGGCGATATACAAAAATGCTCTGGTCGCCCATTGACTTCAATGGGGTTCGTTACTCGAAACGAACCCTCGAGCATTGCGATAATTTCGTCCCGAGTAACGAGCACCCGAGCATTTTGGTGCTCGCTCATCTCTATTAAAAACGTTTGAACTTTTGCGAACAATTATTTTAAGATGTATTCTTATTAATGGCACAGTACATGTTCTATAACAATAACGTAGAGTGCTCATAGCACAGGAGCACATCTGATCATTATCCTGTGGATGGCAGCCATATGAATATGACCTCCCTTGGGGTCTGCACCTTCGGCACATGAAGGCTGCATAAAGCCTCCAGGCAACCAATTGTACATCCCTGCTGTAAGTTATAGAGTTCTTTGCCTGCTTATATGTGGTTGAATAAAAGATATTTAAGATGCGTTTCAATTAGACCCTGTCTTGTAAGATGCTCTATATTATAATTATGCATATACTGCTGCTGCAGCACTGTTCTATAGCAATAGTATGTCCAGATATGGTTTCAATATGGATAGCTTCTCCTGCAGCTTCTTACATCCCACCCTAAAGTAAATCTTCACTTGTACAGTATATTGGTACCTTTAGTTTTATATCATGAGATGATAGAGCAGCTAGAGATGGGGCAGTTTTTACCTTGTTGGTGGTAACAGGATGCAGAAAGTTATCTTATGTTAACCCATTAAAAATCTATTGTTCTTTTATTTTATCACAACCAAACCCATTGTAAAGCAACAGCAGATGTAAATAAACCTCCCTGATGATGCGTCACACTGCGATATCACTTCGCTGTAAAGGCCCTTTTACACGCAACGATTATCGCTCAAAATTCATTCAAATGGCTGAAAGTGAGCAATAATTGTTACATGTAAAATATGGGCATGGTGTACTATTCGTTCAATTGTCGTTTAGTGCCGGTTTTTAGCCGGTATAAAAACCATCATTCGATGGCTCAAAATTTTTTCTATTGGAATGGAATTTTGAGCGGCTTTTGAGCGACTGCGCAATGGGTTTTGTTTGCCTTGCGTACATAATGAGTACACTGTTTACTCATTATGTAATCTGCTAGGAGGAAACGATGGCTTCCTGCCGGCAGATAACCATCACATTAACACACTCTGAGCAAACAACTGGTGGAGGAAATGCAGATGATTAAAAGCCATTATCTGTACATGTAATGTTATTCAAAAATGTCGGCAGTTTGTTCAGTTCTGCGGTTGTTTAAGCAACAATCATTGCAAAAGTCAAGCTAAAGGATAATCCATCTGTACATGATATAGTCACATTTTCAGTGTTGGTCACTGTATGACCAGGGGTGAATCAAATGTTGGGAGAGAGAGACTGGGAAGATATATAATTCAATATGTCTCCTCTCTTCAATGTTATCCACATAACATATAGATGTAGCAGCGCCATCTTTGAAGGATTACATGCCATGTTTCTGGCGTAGACTGCTTGGTGTCGCTATGCTTTTTGCGTAGCATGGCCACTGCCATTCAGTATTAATGGGTGTTTGGCACTACACCAAGACATGCTTCTTTATCTCAGTAGTGTGCGAACACAAGATGCATTAGTGCTGTAATATCTTGTATGAAGCCTCAGCAAATAGAGGCTCAAAAGTGCCTCCAAGTCTGGAATGTAAGAATTTAGGGACTCTATGTGCTATATAAAAAATAAAATCATTCTATTTTCTCAGTCTTAGAGTAAATCACTTTGACAGGTGTACCATATGAGGCCTAAAAATACCAGTCATGGCTTATATATTCACCCAATGGATAGATGAAACAGACTATGGCAAACTCATTACATCCTCTCTATACTCCTGCTTATTATCCTCTAGCCTACAGTCGGCGCCACTGAATTGTTTCTACCAAAGTTACTTCAGCTTTAGCATAGCCTATGTAATGTTGATAAAGATCCATAGTACAGTGGATATAAAAAGTCTACACACCCCTGTTAAAATGCCATGTTTTTTTCATGTTAAAAAATCAGATAAAGATGAATCATTTCAGATATATTTCCACCTTCAATGTGACCCGTTATCTGTAGATTTCCATTGAAAAACAAACTGAAATATTTTAGGATGGAAGAAAAATGTGGTTGCATAAATATGCACTCCCTAAAACTAATACTTTATTGATGCACCCTTTTACTTTATGACAGCATTCAGTCTTTTTGGGTAGATGTCTACCACCATGGTACTTCTTGACTTGGCAATCTTTGCCCACTCTTCCTTGCAAAAGCAACCCAAATGTGTCAGATTGCGAGGGTATCTCATGTATACTGCCCTCTTCAGGCTAACCCTTACATTTTCAATGGGATTCAGGACTGGAATCTGGCTGGGCCATTCCAAAACTGTGATCATCTTCTGGCAAAGCCATTTTTTGGTTGATTTTGAGGGATGCTTTGGGTCGTTGTCATTCTGAAAGGTGAAATTCCTCTTCATTTTTTGCTCTTTAGCAGAGGCCTAAAGGTTTTGTGCCAAAATGTATTGATATTTGGAACTGTTAATGATTCCCTCCACCTTGACTAAAGCCCGAGTTCCAGCAGCAGAAAAATAGCATATTACTGACTCCACCATTCTCACTGGGAGTATGATGTTCTTCTGGTGATGCGCAGTGTTGGTTTTGTGCCAAACATACCTTTTGAAACTATAGCCAAAAAGTTCATCCTTGATCTCATCAGACCATAACACGTTCCCCCACATATGTTTGGCAGACTTGATGTAGGTTTTGACAAAACATGGCTGTTTTTCTTTGTTAGAAAATGCTTCGGTCTTGCTCGCCTACCTCACAGCCTAGACATATGAAGAATCTGGGAGATGGTTGTCCTATGCACTACACAACCAGTACTTGCCAAAAACTCCTGCAGCTCCTTTAATGTTGCAGTGGGCCTCTTGGCCGCCTCCCGGAGCAATTTGTTTCTGGTCCTTTCATCAATTTTTGAGGGATATCCAGTTCTTGGGAATGTCACTATTATGCCATATTTAATTGCTTCTTCACTGTGTTCTATGGTACATGTAATATCTTGGAAATGTTTTGTTCCCCTTTTCCTAACGGATACTTTTCAACAATCAGACCCCTTTGATGTGCTGTAAGATCTTTATAGACCAACTAAGATAATGTAAGGAAAATCCTCCTAGAAGGGCTGAACTTATATGGGGGAATTCAGAATCCCTGTAAATAATGGCAGCGGAGTACTGACTACTGTTTGATATGTGTTTAAATGTGATTGGCTAATTCTGAACACAATCACATCCCCAAATATAAGAGGGTGTGCACACTTATGCAACCACAACATTTTAGTTTTATTTTTATATCCTAAAAGATTTTGGTCTGTTTTTCAATGTACTTGTAGAGCTAACGGGTCACATTGAAGGTGGAAAAAAAATTCTGAAATAATTCATTTGTATCAGATTTATTAACAAAACCAAAACATGACATTTAACAGGGGTGTGTAGACTTTTTATATCCACTGTATATGGAGATATTGTAAGGAGTCTTGATATAAACTGTAGTATGTATAGTAGCTACACTATGTTGTTATCATGCTTTACCGGACCTTTTGGTATTTGCAGAACTCAATGTAGGAAAATAACATCTATGATAGTTTTGGGATGAGAACAGAAGGAAAGCAGAAAAATGATGGAAATATATAGTTTATTACTGGCCTGGACATTTGATAGAATATATTTTATAACAGCCTCTGATATCTGATATGATACCTCACATTTTCATGATAAAGCGTGTGCACTTAATACTTAGAACTATATCTAATATACAGGGATATTCCAGTCTATTGCCAATTAAGATAATACTATTAGAATATTTATGGCTTATAACATTTTACCACTTATAAATTCCTAAGTAAGATAGAAAAATTGATAATAGAATATGAGGAAATATTTAAACCTTTCATGGATGGTGACACAGAAATGGCATGGAGAGTGTAATAGTCCTTGTGAATGGACTGGGCAGATACTGTACAGCTAATTATGTCACTTATGCTTGCTCCATGCTGTAGTAGCTGATATAGAACAGCCACTACAGGTGATATAACAAATAAATATAATTACAAAAATGTAATAAACTTTGATTATTCAGCCCAGGATACGAGCTGCCATCTCCTTTTACTGACATTCATACCAGTATTTAAATTTGAAAAGTGTATTCTTGTGTATTTGTTTTATCTTAACCCCAGACTTTCCCTTTTTTGATTAAGCAACATTTTATCTTGAAAAAAATGTTAAAGAAAAGGTATGAACTTCATGAATTTCTACCCAAAACTCTACCTGAATGTACTAACTATTACTAAAATCCTTTGAAATAGGATATTAAATCACAGCTGTTGTAGTTAATATTAATAGCCAGAAGAGGGCAGAAGAGTCATCCGAGAGTCATCTTTAGCTACTCATGTCAGCCCTGCGCTCTCCTCCCCCTGGCTCAGTGATTCACCCTCCCATTTTTCTTCTCACACAAAGAAGAGCTGCTGCTCCATTGAGAGCCCCGTGGATGATTTTTCAATGCAGGAAAACCAGGATTTCCCCTTTCCTAGGATTTATATTTTTGCTGCTCACACACTTGGATTGATGGGATGATGATTATTGACTACACATTTTAGAAGAAGGATTTAAGATATGGACAATCAGAGCTTTGTAAAGGCTTGGAAATGGCAAGTAGCTTTCTCCCTTCTCCTTTGTAGCTGGGGCTGGGTCTCTGGGCAGCTGCGGTATTCTATTGCTGAGGAGTCTCATCCAGGGACTGTTGTAGGGAATGTCGCTCAGGATCTGGGGGTGAATCTGGCTGATATTAGTAGAAGGAGGCTGAGTTTGGGAACAGAAGGAAGCAGCAGATTATTCTCTATAGAGCAGAAGAATGGAGCTCTGGTTGTAGATGAGAGGATTGATAGGGAGAGCCTGTGTGGATCCAGCCTGAGCTGTCTGCTGCATTTAGAGCTTGTGGCTGAGAACCCTCTGGAGCTGCACAGTCTGGAGATAGAGGTTTTGGATATTAATGATAATTCACCAATATTTCCAAGTGCTAATCAGATTATAAATATAACAGAAGTATTTGCTAGTCCTGGGATGAGATTTCAGTTAGAAACAGCGATAGATTTAGATGCGGGTAAAAATGGTATTAATCAGTACAAATTAAACCCAAATCCATATTTTTCCCTGCTTGTGAAGCATCGTAAGGATGGGACCCTCATTGCTGAGCTAGTGTTAGAAAAGAGCCTGGATAGGGAGGAAAAAGCTGAACATAAGCTAATTCTCACGGCTATAGATGGGGGAGAACCTCCTAGATCAGGGACCACGCAGATAGCTGTAATTGTTTTAGATATTAATGACAATGCTCCAGTATTTGATCAGTTCAATTACAAGATCAGTGTTTTTGAAAATATTCCGTTGAACACAGTTGTAATATACTTAAATGCTACAGATGTGGATGAAGGTGCAAATGGTGAAATCTCATATTCCTTTGATCACCACACATTGGATTCTGCAAAAAGGATATTTAAAATAAGTTCCAAGACCAGTGAAATAACGACTATAGATACTTTGGATTTTGAAGACTCAGATTTTTATGAATTGTATGTCAAAGCGACAGACAAGGGGTCACCTAAATTAGAGGGGCATTGTGTCATACAGATAGAGGTGAAGGATACAAATGATAATACCCCAGAAATTTATTTCACCTCCAAGAGCAATGAGGTCCCTGAGAATGCCCCTGTAGGAACTGTGGTTGGATTCATAGCAGTTAGAGATAAAGATTCTGGTAAAAATGGGGAAATTAGGTTAGAAGTGTCCCCAAATTTACCCTTTAAAATCCAGCCCATGTCCCAGCGTTCTGCCCTGGTCACCAGCGGGCATCTGGACCGAGAGAAGCTCTCACAATATACTATCACACTGACGGCATCTGATCTCGGTTCTCCACCGCTCAGCAGCCAGATTACAGTCAGCCTTAATATCTCGGATGTTAATGATAATCCTCCAGCATTTCTACACAATGTCTACAATGCCTTCATAGCAGAAAACAATGAGGCCGGCAGACTGTTATGTACAGTATCTGCTGTAGATCCGGATGAGGGAGCCAATGCAAACCTCATTTACTCCATCGCTGAGAGCCACATCCACGGTTCTCCGGTCTCTTCATTTGTCTACATTAACTCCGACAGCGGGAATATTTATGCACAAAGGTCCTTTGACTATGAACAATTCCAGGTTCTGCAGATCACAGCAAGAGTGGAAGATTCTGGATCTCCAAGATTATCCTCCAATGTTTCTGTCTTCCTATTTATTCTGGATACAAATGACAACTCTCCCACTATCTTATACCCAGAGGACCCAGGGGAGACCATCGCTCAGGAGACCATCCCAAGATCTGCCGCTGCCGGGTATTTAGTCAGTAAGGTGTCTGCAGTGGATGTAGATTCTGGGCACAATGCCTGGCTCCTCTATAGTCTTCTTCAGTCGGCCAGTCCTGCTTTATTCCGCATCTCTGAATACACAGGAGAAGTCAGGACTCTCCGAGGTTTACATGAGACGGATATCACGGATCATCGCCTTGTGATTGCAGTCAGTGACCATGGGGAGCCTTCCATGACAACTACAACTACTATCCTTGTGAACATATTAGATACTATTGCTCAAGAAAGTCCGAAATCTCAGGATTTCCTCACCAATGCCAAATCCACTCCAGACCTGACTCTGTATCTGATTGTGTCCCTTGTGGCCATCAGTGCAGTTTTCCTGGTCACATTTACTATATTACTTGTCAGGTGCCTTAGAAAGAATTATGATTCTGGGTGCGGATTCTGCTTTACCGACAAATCCCTTTCTACAAACTACATGGATCAGTACAAACCAACCCTTTACCTGAACACAGATGGGACCCTGAAGTACATGGAGGTGCGGATGGCTCCTCCGGAAGCTCCGGGGTCTTGTTATCCGGCTTGTTTTCCTCCTGCAGCTGATATTCCCAATTTTACTTTGACTCAATCATTAAATGATCCACATGTTTCTGGTATAGTCGAACTTACAAATCCTTCTTCTGACTTTATGTCGGATCTATCCCCGCCCTATTATGGGAGGAACAGGGGTTCAACCTGAGCATTGAATATAACAGTATTTGTGCATCCTTCAGAGTACATATTTCTATTGAATTACATGGGATTAACTCTTTATATAATAACTGTTCATAATTACCTCCGCATCTGGCTACAATTAGCATGTATATATTGAGACACCTTGCCGGTTCACACCGACTCTTCTTACTTACATGCAAGTAATTATATTTGATTAAGACCTGGGGGATACATAGGTTATATAATTTACATCCCAGAGATCATCACTGTATAGGAAATAAAGTTTGGGCTCCCTACTAAGAATAGTCCGTTGCCCATAGCAACTCTGTGCAAACTCGGCCGTGATATTTCCCAGTTAGGGATATGAACATAGACATCATAAGACTCAAACTCTTTTTGAGCACGAACGGCCCCCTCCGTAACTGGCAATACATACCGAGGAGAAGGGGGCGTTCAGGCAGCAATGTAGCCACTCCCATGCTGCCTCACTGACTTACCTCACTCCGTCCCCGCCCATAGTTACAGCCTCCTACTGACGACATCGCGCTGCCGTTCGCCCGGCCAATCGGGACGTACGGAGCGCGGTGACGTCACCCGGCAGTGCGGCGATGCGTTCCAGCGTGGAACGCGGAAGTATCACACTACTGAATGCGCTGCCTACGCAAGTAGCGCGGCGACTTCACCCGGCAGCGACGGATGCGTTCCAGCGTGGAACGCGGAAGTAACATACGAGAGTAGGTACGGCCGATCACGGCTCCCCATGTGACGATCGGCTAGGTGCTTTGCACATATCTGGAACAGCGCTATTGTCCGGACTTTAGTCCATACCAGAAAAGTGATCTGGTAAGTACAAAGATGAATGGGTTAATTTGCTATTCAACTAGATAAGTGGAACCCGCCCCAAAAGGGAACCCATTGGTTAATTGTGGACAGGCCCCCGGAAATGGGAGGAGCCACACCTCTATTTAATCCTTGCTGTGAGCTCTGGGACTTCATTGCCAGCCGCTCACCATCAGAGCCGCAGGCGCTATACTTTTTCTCCTCTTCTCCATCCGCTATATACCCCCCTCCCCCCCCCCTTACTACCAGGGCTGTGCAGCTCTGTCCGGCATTTGGGGCATTGCTGCCAACCCAATTAGGCGCATTGGTTTATTGATCCATCCCTGTTTTAGGGACCAAGTAACAGACAGTCCTTTACAGGCGGCAGGCTGTAATAGGACATTGGTCCAGTATTTGTGGGTGTGAACCAACAGATCTATCCCACTAGCCCTGTAGTATCTCTGGGCATGATACATACTGCGCCATAGGAGAGAATCGGTTTCCTAGGTTCCTCCGGGGGTTAGGGAATTGGTACATCCAACTCTCACTTTCTCGCCTCGAGACTCATATATGTTAACCGGTCTCGATGCATTGAAAAATGGTCTCAGACTAATACTTATAGGCTATCACTGGTCTCTTTGCGAACCTTTATAGCAAAGCGACTCCCTAAACTAAGTCTCTGAGCCAAGAGAGAGAGGGAAGTAGTAATAGGAGAACTCCATTTCTATCAGGGATATAGTCTTATTCCCTCTTAATCGAAAGGACTATCAACAAGGGTCTTATCTACTACGATAGGACTAATAGGGATAATCACGTAAATCCTAGGGCAACCCTTGGCCCTGCTCCTGAGGAACCGCCCCAGACAGAGGCGGAGAAACGCGTTGAGCAAGCAATTACCCTATTGAGCAAGCAAAATATCCTATTCTTTAAAAGTTGAAACACAGTAAAAAGTCATTATACGTTAAGACACTTTAAGCAGTCGCCCACGTTTGGAGCAATTACTTTATCTCTAAACGTCAATAGACGTAACATACATGAGCGACTGCTTAGCAATTTACTCTATTTGTCAACGGTGGATTACGCATAATAGTATCTGAGTGGGTGTTTACCATATAAACCAATTCTTCCAGTACTAACGCCGTAATACCCAAACCCTGAGTGACTATGGACTTCATACTGTGTAACACATACATCTGATTAAATACATGAATCCCTACTGTATTCAGATATATTGAAAGCGGCGACAAAAAATAAGGTCAGCTGGTTTCCAGCCTCTAATCATAAATGGAGGTACCCTGCTCTCCCTAACCGGAAACCTGATACATTCTGACCAACTTTTTGCTTCGTGACGTACCGCTACAAACCAGTGACCCAGTCCCCTAATATTGTCAATAGGGGTTAACCTGACTGGCTGTTAGAAGGGAATCGATACCCTCATATCATTTGATCACTGGGTCTTGTTATATGATCCATGTTGTTAGTCCACGTCTGTCTTTGTTTGTTATATGATTTATGTGGCCCCAATTTTAACTAGTTATTAATAAAAGTTATTCATTTTAATTTTAATCTATATCTGTGAAGGGTGCCTATACGACCATATAGATTTGGAATACCACTGTGATTTTTGTTATACTTGTGTTTGGTATGGCTGGTTTCCTCTTGAGGGACCTCACTGCCACTCAGTGGCTGTCAGATGCGGGAGAGGTGTTCTCTGAAGGAGAACTTAACCGACAAAACCAGGAAAACTCTATAAACATATGCTTTAAGGAGCTGACGGCCCAGTACCGTGAGTTCACCAGAAACTGGTGGGAGGTACAGGGACTCCAGCGATACGAAGAGCATAAAATTATACCTAGAGGACTCAGGAACCCGATCATACCCCCTAGACGTATTAAGAACCCAGAATTCATCAAGAAATGGGAAAACGAATCCACTGCATTTTCCCTTCAATTAATTAAGTTACTGTTGGAGGAAGAAAAAACTACATTAGCAACAAATCAGAAGAAACTGGATGATTTGATAGCAAAAACTAAGACATTCTCCTCAGATCCAGACTTTCCTACAAAGGAAAAAATTCTACAAACCAATATTGAGAAATTAACTCTACAAATTAAAGAACGAAAACACGTACAATTTAATAGAGATTTACAGGATTTCCGTGATAATCGGGTCTATACAGATAGGGGTAGATTCTCTGAGACAGATATCAGCTCCTCAGAACCTGAGCAATCGGATAGTGAAAGGAACAGTAATAGACGACCCCCGCGACCACAAAGACGGGGCCCTTTTGCACAACAACAAAGGAGACGTGGGAGAACAACACAACCTGCTGGTTTTTTAGAACAACCGATCTCCCAATACTTTCTGAGGGGGAGGAAAGATCAGTGACCAGAAAGTTGATCAATAGACCTAGAATAGGTAGCAAATCACCACGATATCAACTCGACACTCCTCTGGGCCCCAGACTAATGGAGACAACACCGACAGACAAATTGCAGGTGGTGAATCTGTCAGACCACCACCTCACCACGGACGAAAGACGAGTTTTGGAGAGGGGGCTGTCCTTCGTCCCCACGACACAATTTGACCCGTTCGTGTGGGCGAAGGACATCTCCCTCTTCACTCGTAAATTGCGGTGGCACAAATACTTCAGCACCAAAAACCGGGAACGCGCTAAGGAATTAGGGCTTGCTGTCACAGACCTACCTGGCCTGGACATACTCCAAGCCCTTGAGGATGAAACTGAAAGACAAACTGGAACTGGTCCCTTTACGGACCTTAAGTCACCTAATACATCAAATCCCCCGGCATGTCCGTGCCCGGAAATTGACATCTTTGAGCGCCTGGTTACGGAAGATCTGAAGATGATCAAACCCCGCAAAAAATGTCCTAATCTATCGCGAGGGGAAAGTGAAGCATTACAAAGACTTAAAACTAATGAAGAATTAATAATTAAACCAGCGGATAAGGGGGGTAATGTCGTTATCATGAACAGGGACAAATATAAACAGATGTGTTACCATCTGTTAAGTGATTCTGCCACGTACAAAGTCCTAACCACTGATCCAACAACACATTTCCAAGGGGAACTGAGGGAACTCCTCTACAAGGCCCGTGAGACAGAATGCATTGACAAAAATGAATTCACATATATGAATCCAACACATCCAATTGTGGCGACCTTTTACGCTCTACCTAAGGTCCACAAGGGGACGGACCCCCTCCGTGGAAGACCCATTGTGTCGGGCATTGGGAACCTCACACAGAATATGAGCACTTACGTAGATGCAATACTACGCCCGTTCGTAACATCCCTCAGATCCCATGTGAGAGATACCATGGATGTCCTGAAAATTATTGATGGGATTTCGGTGGATTCTGACACATTTCTAGCCACATTGGATGTGGAGTCTCTGTATAGTTCTATCCCCCACGAGGGGGGTATTAGGGCCACACAGTTCTTTTTGGAGCAAAGGGGGACACAATTTCTACAACATAATCAGTGCGTTCTTAATTTTCTATCGTTTATTCTGACCCACAATTTCTTTTTGTTCGATACCCAGTACTTCCACCAGCTCAGGGGGACGGCGATGGGGACATCTTGTGCCCCATCGTACGCCAATCTCTACCTGGGCTGGTGGGAGGAAAAGTACATTTACCCGAACGAAGATTGGTCTGAAAATATCACCCTTTGGTTACGTTTCATTGATGATATCTTGGTCCTCTGGAGAGGTTCCGAGGCATCATTCCATAGATTCGTTGAAACGCTTAACACTAATAATTTGAATCTCAAACTTACATCGGAAATCAACAGAAAATCCATTGCCTTTCTTGATTTACTCATTCAGAAAAATACTGATGGATCTATTACATCTACCCTCCATCGTAAAGCAACGGCTACAAATAGCCTTCTTAAATGGGATAGTCATCATCCCTTTACTTTAAAGAAAGGAATCCCAAAAGGGCAGTTCCTTAGAGTTAAACGGAACTGCTCTAATGACGAAGATTTCCAAAGAGAGAGTGCAAAACTTAAGCAACGTTTTCAAGAGAGGGATTACCCGAGCAACATAATTGAGGACGCACAGAAACATGCAGAATCACAACCAAGACAAAACCTCCTAACCCCCCGACAACGCGAGAATACAAGAACTTCAAGGATCATCGGGACGTTTGATACAGGAACCAAGGAGGTACGGCACATCCTGGAACACTACTGGACCATTCTTTCGAATGACCCAGATCTGAGTGATACTATACCAGCATACCCGATGATAACATTCCGGAGGGGCCATAACCTCAGGGATCATCTTGTCAAGAGCCACCTAACTCCCTGCCTGAAGGAAAACTGGTTGGGTAGCCTAAAACCGTGTGGGACATTCCCATGTCACGATTGTGAGGCGTGTACCTTTATATTGAAGAGCAATACATTTACCAGTGCTAGTACCAACAGAACCTATTCTAATAGGAGTTTTATCAACTGTAAAACACGCAACATCGTTTACATGGCGTCCTGTCCATGCCCCAGGAACTACGTCGGGAAAACTATTCAGGAGTTCCGGCGTCGTATCCTGGGGCATGTAGGGAATATCCGACGCCGGGAAAAGACACCACTGGCGGATCACTTCCTAACGGTCCATAACGGAAACCTGACTGATTTGAAATTCCAAGGAATTGAAAATTTACGAACCAATGTCAGACGGGGCAATATTGACAAGATGCTTCTTAGAAAAGAAGCAGCCTGGATCTTTAGGCTGAATACGGTAACCCCCGCTGGCCTAAACGCAACACTTAACTTCAACTGCTTCCTCTAAACCCTCTGGTACCGAAGTATTCACAAATACCCATATGAGTCTTTCAACATCTACCACACTACCCATCTTATTCCTGCTTTATGTCGGATCTATCCCGGCCTATTATGGGAGGAACAGGGGTTCAACCTGAGCATTGAATATAACAGTATTTGTGCATCCTTCAGAGTACATATTTCTATTGAATTACATGGGATTAACTCTTTATATAATAACTGTTCATAATTACCTCCGCATCTGGCTACAATTAGCATGTATATATTGAGACACCTTGCCGGTTCACACCGACTCTTCTTACTTACATGCAAGTAATTATATTTGATTAAGACCTGGGGGATACATAGGTTATATAATTTACATCCCAGAGATCATCACTGTATAGGAAATAAAGTTTGGGCTCCCTACTAAGAATAGTCCGTTGCCCATAGCAACTCTGTGCAAACTCGGCCGTGATATTTCCCAGTTAGGGATATGAACATAGACATCATAAGACTCAAACTCTTTTTGAGCACGAACGGCCCCCTCCGTAACTGGCAATACATACCGAGGAGAAGGGGGCGTTCAGGCAGCAATGTAGCCACTCCCATGCTGCCTCACTGACTTACCTCACTCCGTCCCCGCCCATAGTTACAGCCTCCTACTGACGACATCGCGCTGCCGTTCGCCCGGCCAATCGGGACGTACGGAGCGCGGTGACGTCACCCGGCAGTGCGGCGATGCGTTCCAGCGTGGAACGCGGAAGTATCACACTACTGAATGCGCTGCCTACGCAAGTAGCGCGGCGACTTCACCCGGCAGCGACGGATGCGTTCCAGCGTGGAACGCGGAAGTAACATACGAGAGTAGGTACGGCCGATCACGGCTCCCCATGTGACGATCGGCTAGGTGCTTTGCACATATCTGGAACAGCGCTATTGTCCGGACTTTAGTCCATACCAGAAAAGTGATCTGGTAAGTACAAAGATGAATGGGTTAATTTGCTATTCAACTAGATAAGTGGAACCCGCCCCAAAAGGGAACCCATTGGTTAATTGTGGACAGGCCCCCGGAAATGGGAGGAGCCACACCTCTATTTAATCCTTGCTGTGAGCTCTGGGACTTCATTGCCAGCCGCTCACCATCAGAGCCGCAGGCGCTATACTTTTTCTCCTCTTCTCCATCCGCTATATACCCCCCTCCCCCCCCCCCTTACTACCAGGGCTGTGCAGCTCTGTCCGGCATTTGGGGCATTGCTGCCAACCCAATTAGGCGCATTGGTTTATTGATCCATCCCTGTTTTAGGGACCAAGTAACAGACAGTCCTTTACAGGCGGCAGGCTGTAATAGGACATTGGTCCAGTATTTGTGGGTGTGAACCAACAGATCTATCCCACTAGCCCTGTAGTATCTCTGGGCATGATACATACTGCGCCATAGGAGAGAATCGGTTTCCTAGGTTCCTCCGGGGGTTAGGGAATTGGTACATCCAACTCTCACTTTCTCGCCTCGAGACTCATATATGTTAACCGGTCTCGATGCATTGAAAAATGGTCTCAGACTAATACTTATAGGCTATCACTGGTCTCTTTGCGAACCTTTATAGCAAAGCGACTCCCTAAACTAAGTCTCTGAGCCAAGAGAGAGAGGGAAGTAGTAATAGGAGAACTCCATTTCTATCAGGGATATAGTCTTATTCCCTCTTAATCGAAAGGACTATCAACAAGGGTCTTATCTACTACGATAGGACTAATAGGGATAATCACGTAAATCCTAGGGCAACCCTTGGCCCTGCTCCTGAGGAACCGCCCCAGACAGAGGCGGAGAAACGCGTTGAGCAAGCAATTACCCTATTGAGCAAGCAAAATATCCTATTCTTTAAAAGTTGAAACACAGTAAAAAGTCATTATACGTTAAGACACTTTAAGCAGTCGCCCACGTTTGGAGCAATTACTTTATCTCTAAACGTCAATAGACGTAACATACATGAGCGACTGCTTAGCAATTTACTCTATTTGTCAACGGTGGATTACGCATAATAGTATCTGAGTGGGTGTTTACCATATAAACCAATTCTTCCAGTACTAACGCCGTAATACCCAAACCCTGAGTGACTATGGACTTCATACTGTGTAACACATACATCTGATTAAATACATGAATCCCTACTGTATTCAGATATATTGAAAGCGGCGACAAAAAATAAGGTCAGCTGGTTTCCAGCCTCTAATCATAAATGGAGGTACCCTGCTCTCCCTAACCGGAAACCTGATACATTCTGACCAACTTTTTGCTTCGTGACGTACCGCTACAAACCAGTGACCCAGTCCCCTAATATTGTCAATAGGGGTTAACCTGACTGGCTGTTAGAAGGGAATCGATACCCTCATATCATTTGATCACTGGGTCTTGTTATATGATCCATGTTGTTAGTCCACGTCTGTCTTTGTTTGTTATATGATTTATGTGGCCCCAATTTTAACTAGTTATTAACCCATTCCCGCTGCAGGGCGTAAGTTTACGTCCTGGGAGCGTGGTACTTCCCGCAACAGGGCGTAAACTTACGTCCTGGAGATAGCGCGGGATCACATATGATCCAGCGCTATCCCGCAGCGGGAGCCGGCTGTCAGTCACAGCCAGCGTCTCGCTGCAGCAGCGGGGGGACATCGGAGATGCGCCCCCCGCTGTTAACCCCTTCCCTGCCGCGATCTAAGTAGATCGCGGCAGGGAAAGAGTTCACAGCGGGAGCGCGGCTCCCTCTGTGTCTCCGGCCGGAACTCGCGATGTCATCGCGAGAGCCCGGCCTGTCACCATGGCAACAGGACGCCAGACACTGGCGTCCTGTATTGCCTATGCCTGAGATCGCTGTATGAGCGATAAGGCATGGGAGAGCAGTAGCTCTGCCATGCCTTATGACAGCGATCATCAGGGCAGTGATGTAAGTCCCTCAGAGGGACACAAACAGTGTAAAATAAAGAAAGATTTAAAAAATGAATTAAAAAAAATGTAAAAAAAAAGAGTAAAAAAACCATTTTTTATGCTTTTTCTCAGATTAGCATAAAAAAAGGTAAAAAAAAAATAAAACCCCACATATTTGGTATTGTCGCGTCCGTAACGATGCGTACAATAAGTTGCACATGCTTTTGACTGTGCACCGAAAAAAACGCTAAAAAAAAAGCTAAAAAACTGAGGCAAAATGCTCATTTTTAGCATTTTGCCTCACTAAAAACGCAATAAAAGTGATCAAAAAAGTCGTATGTACGCCAAAATTGTACCAATAAAATCTACAGCTCGTCTCGCAAAAAATAAGCCCTCATAGAGCTCTGTACATCAAAAAATAAAAAAGTTACGTGACTTTGAATGCAGCAATTTAGAATAGAAAAAAGATTTCCAAAAAAAAGGGTTTTTATTGCAGAAAAGTGGGAAAACCTAAAAAAATGTTAGAATTTTGGTATCGTTGTAACCGTACCGGTCTGCAGAAAAAATGGAAAGTCTCATTTATGCTGCATGATTAACGGTGTAAAAAAAAAAAAAAAAAATCTATGGCAGAATTGATGCGTTTTCTCTCTCTGCTATCATTAAAAAAAAAATAAAAAATTTTACAATATAGTCTACGTACCCAAAATTGGCATCGATAAAAACTACAGTTCGCCACGCAAAAAACAAGCCCTTATACGGCCGCGTCCACGGAAAAATAAAAAAGTTATGGCTTTTGAAAAATGGAGATGGAAAAATACCACAAAATCGCTTGGTCCTCAACGCCAAAATAGGCCATGTCATGAAGGGGTTAATAAAAGTTATTCATTTTAATTTTAATCTATATCTGTGAAGGGTGCCTATACGACCATATAGATTTGGAATACCACTGTGATTCAAGTTGGGTAAATGAAATTAACCAGGTGAGATATTCAGGCTTATTGTTTTTCCTTTTTTCCCCGTATGCTTTAAGGTGTCTTGTATATACTAGGTTACTGCACCCACAGGTAACTTGTAGTATAGCATTACTGAGTATTTTGTCGGTAGGTTCCCCATCCATCTGGTTATGATATCATGGGGATATAAGGTGAAAGTAAATTCCTTATTATATGCACCATATTGGCATCTCACAGGTATCATGTATCTCTGTAGGAGGCTGCAAGTTAATATATAATACTCTTGCTGGTTTATATACTGTAGATAGAAGGCACTATGTGACAAGCTTTTTGTATGTATGTAAGCTTAATATGTCAACTTAGTGCATAACATGAGGTAGGGTCCTTTTACATGGGATGATTGTTAACCAATCTTAACCATGCACCCCAAATATCCCATTTCGTAGGGAACAACCAGACTGCAACTATAGATAACTAATAGAGATGAGCGAACGTACTCGTCCGAGCTTGATGCTCGGGCGAATATTAGGGTGTTCGGGATGTTCGTTATTCGTAACGAACACCACACGATGTTCGGATGTTCGGGTTACTTTAACTTTCTTCCCTGAGAAATCATTTCTATATGCGCTCAATGGGGCCGGCGGCAGCAGCGCCAACCCCATTGAGAACATATAGAAGACAAATCCTTCTTCTCTGCCACAGCTGTAACAGCTGTGACAGAGAAGAACGATGTTAGCCCATTGAATTCAATGGAGCCGTCAATACAGCCGACTCCACTGAATGCAATGGGCTGCCGGCGATCGCGGGATGAATTGTCGGAAAGGGGTTAAATATATAAGCCCTTTCCTGCAATTCATCCAGAAATGTGTAAAAATAAAAAATATATATATACTCACCTGGTGCCGACAGACGGAGTTCAGCGCGGCAGGCTGCAGTTCTCCTGAACTGCTCTGAACAGCTGTGAGTAGTATTCAGCAGCCGGGGATTTAAAATCCCCGCCTGCTGAATAAGATGCCTCTGAATGGTCACAGCCTGACCAATCAGAGGCCAGCCCTCACTCACACCCATTCATGAATTCATTGGTTAATATGATTTCATGAATGGGTGTGAGTGAGGGCTGGCCTCTGATTGGTCAGGCTGTGACCATTCAGAGGCATCTTATTCAGCAGGCGGGGATTTTAAATCCCCGGCTGCTGAATACTACTCACAGCTGTTCAGAGCAGTTCAGGAGAACTGCAGCCTGCCGCGCTGAACTCCGTCTGCCGGCACCAGGTGAGTATATATATATTTTTTATTTTTACACATTTCTGGATGAATTGCAGGAAAGGGCTTATATATTTAACCCCTTTCCGACAATTCATCCCGCGATCGCCGGCAGCCCATTGCATTCAGTGGAGTCGGCTGTATTGCCGGTTCCATTGAATTCAATGGGCAAACATCGTTCTTCTCTGCCACAGCTGTTACAGCTGTGGCAGAGGAGAACTTGCTGTGTCGTTCCCATCATTTTCTTGAATTGCCAAGATTTTCACACATGAAAACCTTAGCGAGCATCGGCGAAATACGAAAATGTTCCGGTCGCCCATTGACTTCAATGGGGTTCGTTATTCGAAACGAACACCCGAACATCGCGGGAAGTTCGTTTCGAATAACGCGAACCCGAACATTTTGGTGTTCGCTCATCTTTAATAACTAATGTGAAATCCAAAACTTAATGGAAAATTTATGGCATCATGTAGTGTAAATGTTTCTTACACATCCGTACTTTTTGAAGATAACACCGTTAAACACAATTTTGATGTTAGAACTTTTTGGGGGTATTTTGGGGTCACAGATTCTGAAAATGACAGTCTTTCCTCCAACAGGTCTGCCTATTAAGATATGACATACGTCCATAAAGCATATATTTATACACATATTGTATTATACATGTAATGATGGCCAATCACAAGCTGAAGATACAAAGATAAATTCCAAGAAGCCAAGAACACATACAAAACTACATTTTTGTGATTTCCGGTGATGAGATATTCCTAGACAGTCATGCTGGATGTTTCACCAGTAGTCCGCCATCATATGTGTATCCCATCGTCCGCAGTCCTGTTCTTCCATGGTCCTTATTTCCTAGCGAAATCATTCACCCTGTTCATCACTTACATCACCAAGACCATCTGGGAATATATCTAAAATGAATGCAGTTCATGCCGTCTGATGCTCATGTTATACCCGAGTGTTCAGAAACAGAAGTGAGCGTATTTCCACATGTTCACCGTAGTTTGTGGCCTTAGGCTGGCTGCACATGACCGGGTCAGATTCCGCATGCGGGACCCCGCAGCAGAATCTGGCCCTGTCCATGGTCGTCGACCCTGCCTACCTGTCTCTTTTCTTCTTCATCTGTATTGCGGATGGCTGATTTTTTTTTAAAATGTGTCTTTTTTCCGCGCCATGGCTAGGTAATGGTGTGGGTACCTGTGACCTATATGCAATGTTAATTGCGGATGGGCTGCGGGTCGAATAGCCACGATTGACTTCAATGGAAGCCATCCATGCGGAATCCGCACTAAAATAGAACATGCTAACAATTTTTCCTCCGCTCACGGAAATTGCAATTTGTTTCCGCGATTGTGTAGGAAAAAGTGATTTTGCATATCATGTTCCAAACAGTATTTGCTGCGAATCAGCGGTGCGGAATGCAAATCCATTCATGTAAAGCCGGCCTTACAGTTCCCAAAAAAATGCCTTACAACAATACAAAACAATGACCGCGCACGCACCTGAAAATTGTCCGCTGATTCTTGGAAATGTTGGTTTTTCATGGGTTCCACGGCTTCGTGGTCCATCGAAGTTACCTGCTTTTAGTTTCTCCATAGTCATCGCAGAAAATTTTCTACATTCGTAGCCGAAACCCGTTCCATTTCTCTTCAATGTCTTTACAAATTGTTTCATCAACCCAAGTGTCATGTGCAGTGGTGGCGATATATGTGTCATATGTACTAATAGTAACTAATGCTGGCGGGAAAATAAAGTAAATATAACAAAACTAGGTAATGACATCAGGAATATCTAAAAAACAAGAGCTTCTAGAACCAAAAGGTATTTTAGGAATCAGCAGCACCAACATACCCAGAACAAGGTCTAAAATTCCAGTAACCATGAATTTTCTTTTCTTTTTGTGCCCCAGTGTAATTCATAAAACTGTCTCTATGGCAATTCTATTTTGTATACACTGGTTTTTCAAATCAATAGAAACATCTAGGATAAATAATAAGTAACTAGGTGATTCTATTATTTTGATGAACCTGTGTATACGTAACCCCATAAAGGCGTGGCCCTTTTTTCATTTTTGTTTTTTCCTTCCCACTTTCCAAAAATCATAATTATTTTATTTATCCATCAACGTAGATGAATGAGGGCTTGTTATTTGTGGAATGAGTTGCATTTTTCAATGGTGCTATTCACTAAACTACACTAAAGCGTAAAACATTTCTAAGAAGCGTGAAATAGGAAAAAAACACAATATCTTCATCTTTGGGCAAGGTCTTGTTTTTCGGTGTACATACTGCAGCAAAAATGATATGATATCTTTATTCTGTGGGTCAGCATGATTGCAACGATACCAAATTTATATATATGTTTTATTGCACTGCTTTTAGAAAAAAATATGTTTGTAAAATATAAAATTATTTTTTGCCGCTATAACCTTTTTATTTTTCCGTTGACATAGTTGTGTAGTGGCTAGTGACGAGCGAGCATATTTGCTAAGGGCAATTGCTCGAGCGAGCATTGCCCTTAGCGAGTACCTGCCAGCTCGAGAGAAAAGGTTCAGGTGTCGGCGGCGGGCAGGGAGCGGCGGGGGAGAGCGGGGAGGAACGGAGGCGAGATCTCTCTCTCCCCCCCTGCTCCCCCCTGCTGACTACCGCAACTCACTTGTCACCAGCGCCCGCAGCCGAACCTTTTCTCTTGAGCGGGCAGGTACTTGCTAAGAGCAATGCTCGCTCGAGCAATTGCCCTTAGCGAGTATGCTCGCTCATCTCTAGTAGTGGCTCATTTTTTGTGGGACACCCTGTAGTTTCTATTGGTACTATTCTGCAGTATATATGATTTTTTGATTACTTTTTATTACATTTTTTCTTAGTTAGGGGATGACCAAAAAGGTGCAATTCTGGCATTGTGTACTTTTTTTGACGACATTCACCATGCTAAACTAATAATGCATTACTTTCATAGATCAGACTTTTATTCAAGTAGTGATTCCAAACATGTATTTGTTTTTTATTGTTTTAATTTTTTCATTATAAAGGAGAAAAGGGTTCTTTCAAACTTTTACTTCCTTTTATTTTTTCTGATAATTAATAAAAGTTCTTTTTACTCATTTTTACATTTGTTTTTAGTCCTCATGGGGGTCTTGAACTTGCGATCATTTAATTGCTCTTGTAGTGTACCATTCCAAAGACCCCAAACTGCCATGGCAACTGAATGGCACCTTGTGATCGTAACATGGGGGGGGGGGGGGGCCATTTGGGACCTTTGTACTTCAATTGTGGGATTAAAAGCGGCATTTAAAGGGTTAACAGCCACGATCAGTGTTCACACTGATCATGGCTGTTAGTGGCAGATGTTAGCTGTAAAAGACAGCCAGCACCCACATTGTATGCAGCGGAATTGACTCCCAATTCCCATCCAAACAACCCTGGATGCAAAGGATGTAACTGTACACCCTGTTTTGTTAAGGGCTTGTGTCATCAGACACAACCCCTTACAGATGTTCACCTCCTGCACTGCCAGCAAAGAGCTGATTTTGCCAGGAGAAGCCATGTCCAGTTAGACATCTTCCCTGAATCCATCGCTGCAGAGGAAATATGGTATTATTTGATGACCATTCACATAAAGGGACATCCTGTAATACAAGGACGGCTGTAAGTCCACCCAAACGGGAGCCCCTCTTACACAGCAGCTCTTCATTCTGGTTCATAGTTGGGAGTCTCATGTAGGGGACCAAGATCCTTAACCCCTTAGTGACCAAGCCTGTTTGCGCCTTAATGACCAGGCCAAATTTTGCAAATCTGACATGTGTCACTTTAACATGGAAAAACACCAGAAAGGTTTTGCATATCCAAGCGATTCTGACATTGTTTTTTCGCCACATGTTGTGCTTCATTTAGGCGGAAAAAATAGACCGATAGAAATTGTGTTTATTTATTAAAAGCGCCAAAATTGGGAAAATTTCGAAAAAATCGTCATTTTTTCACATTTCCAACTGCAATATCTTAAATATGTGCAAACATAATATAGAAATTTTTGCTAAGATTTATATTTCCACCCGTTTACTTTATTTTGGGCGCACATTGGAAAAACTTTCGTTTTTTTTTAACTATTTAGGAGACGTACAAATTTAACATTACTTTTTAGCATTTTGAGGAACACTTTGTTTTCCTATACCAAGCCGAGATTGGAAAGGCTCATGAGTGTCAGAATAATAGATACCCCCCCAAATGACCTCATTTTAAAAACTACACCCCTTAATGTATTCACTGAGGGGTGTCATGAGTATTTTGACCCCACAGTTTTTTTTCAGGAATTAATTCAATTTAGAGGAGAAAAAGTAAAATTTCATATTTTTGCAAATCTGTCATTTTAAAGACATATTTTTTTCCTATAGTTTACATGAAAATCAGGATTTACACCCCAAAATGGATACCCCTATTTCTCCCGTGTTCAGAAATATACCCATTGTGGCCCTATTGTTATATCTGAGTCCACAACGGGGCCCAAAATGAAAGGAGTAGTCAGTGTCTTTCAAAACAGAAATTTTGCTTGAAGTCCTTTTAGGCCCCATAGCACACATGTAGAGTTCTTGAGCGCCCAAAACCATAGAAAACCCCCACAAATGACCCCATTTTGAAAACTAGACCCCTTAAGGAATTTATCTAGGGGTGTACTGCATATTTTGACCCCACAGTTTTTGAATGAATTCAAATCAAGCAAAAGGAAAAAATTGTGATTTTCGTTTTTTCGGCAATTCTGTCATTTTAAAAACAGCTTTTTTTGTACAGCACACATATGAAGGAAGACTTGCACCCAAAAATGGATACCCCTGTTTGTCCCGTGTTCAGAGACATACCCATTGTGGCCCTAATCTTATGTCTGGATACACAACGGAGCCCAAAATGAAAGGAGCGACATGTGGCTTTCGGAACACAAATTTTGCTTGAAGTCCTTTTAGGCCCCATTGCCCACTTGTAGAGTTCTTGAGCGCCCAAAACCATAGAGAACCCCCACAAATGACCCCATTTTGAAAACTAGACTCCTTAACGAATTTATCTAGGGGTGTACTGCGCATTTTGACCCCACAGTTTTTGAATAAATTCAAGCAAAGCAAAAGGAAAAAATTTGGATTTTTGTTTTTTTGGCAATTTTGTCATTTTAAAAACAGCTTTTTTTGTACAGCACACATATGAAGGAAGACTTACACCCCAAAATGGATACCCCTGTTTGTGCTGTTTTCAGAAATATACCCATTGTGGCCCTAATCTTATGTCCGCATGCACAACGGGGCCCAAAATAAAAGGAGTAATCGGTGGCTTTCAGAACATAGATTTTGCTTGAAGTCCTTTTAGGCCCCATTGCCCACTTGTAGAGTTCTTGAGCGCCCAAAACCATATAGAACCCCCACAAATGACCCCATTTTGAAAACTAGACCCCTTAACGAATTTATCTAGGGATGTACTGCATATTTTGACCCCACAGTTTTTGAATAAATTCAAGCAAAGCAAAAGGAAAAAAATAGGATTTTCATTTTTTGGGCTATTGTGTCAATTTAAAAACAGTTTTTTTTGTACAGCACACATATAAATGAAGGCTTTCACCCCAAAATGGATACCCCTGTTTGTCCCGTGTTCAGAAACATACCCATTGTGGCCCTAATAGACTTACAGGACCCATGGCTAGGCCTACAATGAAAGGAATACCCGTTGGATTTCAGGGTACCACTGAATAAATTTCAGGCCCCATTGCCCACTTATCGAGCCATTGAGCGGCCAAAACTATAAAGAACCCCCTCAAATGACCCCATTTTGAAAACTAGACCCCTTAACGAATTCATCTAGGGGTGTACTGCGTATTTTGACCCCACAGTATTTGAATGAATCTAAGCAAAGCAGAAGGAAAAAGTTACGATTTTCAATTTTTTTGGCAATTTTTTCAATTTAAAAACAGTTTTTTTGTACAGTGTACATAGGAATGAAAACGTTCACCCCAAAATGGATACCCCCGTTTGTCCCGAGTTCAGAAACATACCCATTGTGGCCCTAATCTACTTACAGGACGCATGGCAAGGCCTATAAAGGACGGAACACCCGTTGGATTTTAGGGCACAACTGAATACATTCCAGGCCCCATTGCTTATTTGTACAGAATAAAGATTGACTCCCTAAAAATTCCCCCCCTCCCCCTCCACGCCCTTTTTGGCGTTCGCAAATCTTAGATAAAAGTAAAAATGTGAACTGTGTAGTATTTCCGAAGACAGGGGTAATTACGGAGGCTGGTTGGAATGGGCCCATGGGGCAATAAAACCGGGTATCCCCCCCCCCCCCTCTCATGCTTTTTGGGGGTATTTCATGACCTCAGTGGCGGGTATGGGGTGTAAAAAGTGGCGTTCCGTGAGTCTCCGTAAGCTTGATGAGGTGCGGCGGTCTCACACAGAAGGCGCTCAACAAGGTGCTCCTGGAACTGCAGGAAAGCGAGCGTTCCCAGGGCTTCTTGTAAAATACGTATCACAGGTAGCTGTCTGAATAACGCCGGGTTCACGCGGGTGCAGGCGGAATCCGCTTGCGGAGGCCCACAGCGGATCCCATCTGTGAGCCCGGCTGTGACCCTGCGTACGGCTGCGTAATGTACTGCGCATAACTGCCTACTCACACAGGCGGTCATGCACGGTACACCTTTGTTTGTATTTCCCGCACCGTCGCTTAGCGATGACACGGGTACCCGCAGCCCGTATACAAGGTAGTTGCGTATGGGCAGCGGGTATATCCGCGACCATGGAGCACAATGGGCTCTATGTTGCCGATTCCGCAGTAAAATAGAACCTGCTGCGTTCTCTTTTCTGCGAGTGGATTACGCAATTCTGACCCGCTAATGTGAGCGGAATTGTGTAATCCAATGCGATTGATCTGCGTAATACCGTGGATCAGAAGCATGCGGAATCCGTCATTCCTATCCGGTCATGTGAGACCGGCCTATGGTAGATCGCTACCTTTTTATCACGTGACCGGGGACCGCTCAACGAGGCCACCCGTCACTGCTCCAGACTCTCGGTGACTGTTGGTCGCTGGGAGCAAGGAGATTTTAAGTTTCCTGGGCTCCCTGACTCCTGCACATGTGTCCGGCTTTTTGCCGGCAATCGCATGTGCAGAATCCTGGAAGGTCCACGGAGGAAGATCGCGTCGGGATTCAAATACGCAGGCCTCCGGTAAAAAGATTCATCTCCTCTCACCGATCGCATCAGTGAGGGGAGATGAAACTTCAAATTTTTTTTTTACTTTTACGTGATCGCCATTATTGGATAATGGCGAACACGTGACCAGGAACCGCTCACCGCGGACCCCCATTAAATCTCCATGCTCTTGGCTACGTTTTGTAGCCAGGAGCAGGGAGAATTTAAATTATCCTGGCAATCCACAGCTTTTGCGCATGCGCCCGCCATTTTGGCGACGGGCGCGTGTGCAGAAGCTGTGGTAAGGTCCGCGGATAAATCTGGGGGCCTTAGGTACGTACTTTCATCCTCCCTCACGGATATGATCCATGAGGGGAGATGAAACATACGCTTTTTAAACGTTTAAAAACTTTTTTTTACTTTTTTTTTTTTTACTTTTTTACACTTTTTTTTCACTTTACATGATCACTGTCATCCATTGGATGACAGTGATCATGTCCCCGGTATAATCTCTCTGCTCCTAGCTACACATGGCAGCCAGAAGCAGAGGGATTTTAAATTCCCCGGGGCTCGAGCCCGTCTGTGCACGCGCCCGATGTCAATCATCGGGCGCGCATGCGCAGACGGGGATTCGGGTCCCGGGACATCGGGACACCGCTGAGGACTGGGGGTGAGTATTTTCACCTCCCCTCATGGATCCGATCCATGAGGGGAGGTGAAACTGACTTTTTTTAAACTTTTTTTTAACTTTTTCGCGATCGCCGCTAACCATTGGATAACGGCGATCGCGGTACCGGGGACCGCTCACCGCAGTCCCCGCTGACATCTCCTGCCTCCCGGCTACCTACAGGAGCCGGGAGCCAGGAGATTTTAAATCTCCCGCGCCGCCGGGCCTTCTGCGCATGCGGCTGACGTAATGCCGCCTGGCGCGCATGCGCAGAAGACCGGCTTCGGGCCCCGGAGCGGCAGGAGAGCGGGGAGCAGCGTGCAGGACCTGGGTGAGTAATTTCAGCTGCTCCGATGGATCCGATCCATCAGAGCAGCTGAATCTTTAACTTTTATGTACTTTCATTTACTTTTTTTGCGATCGGCGCTATACATTGCATAGCGCCGATCGCAATGCCGGGGGGGGGCTCCGAACAGCCCGGGATGACAGCTCCATGCTGTCAGCTACCTGCGGACACCGACAGCATGGAGCTGTCACGTCCACAGCCCGAGGGGCACTATTCTCTGCAGGAAGCATGTTTTTACGTCCTCAGAGAATAGAGCCCACTTCGGGAGGACGTAAAAACACTATGGGCTGGTCGTTAAGGGGTTAATGTTTATATGCCCTGATAGGGAATATGAACAAGGGTTGTGTTCTTGGCACAACCGCTTTAGGAGGCAAACCTGTTGGTAGCTGTGCAGCCCTTGGAGAGAGGTCACCCGGCCCTGATGTGCACTGTGAGAGCAGTAAATATGTATCCTTTTTGTATCTTATATGCTTCAGTCTGTTATATCATAAAGCTAATGATTTTCCATAACAGAGCATTCCAGACATAACATCTTAGCTTTGCCAAAGTGGGAAAAGAAATCCATATTGGTGACCTTGACGTTATCAGCACCAGTTTCCCAAGAATATATTTTTTGTTACTTAACGCTATATATTGAGACGCAGCGCTAATAAAGACAGACAACTTCAAGTCACATTCGATGCTGTGTGTGATTTGTAAGCTTCCTCGAGCTCAAACATTAAGGCCTCATGCACACGGGCGGGTCAGATTCCACATGCGGAATCCGGCCCTGGCAGCAATTGTGTCCGCGCGTACCTGCTTTCTTTTTCTTCTTTTCTGTACTGCAGATGGTCCGCATGGCTCGCCGTTGGACATGCACAGTACAGATTTTTTTTTTCAGCGGCCCGTCCGCAATGTCAATTGCAGATGGGCCGTGGGTCGGAAGGCTTCCGTTGACTTCAGTGGAAGCTGTCCGTGCAGACACCACAGGGAAATGGAGCATGCGGTGAGTTTTAATCAGCGAGCGGAAACCGCAATTGGTTTCTGCTTGTGTGCATGAAGAATTACTTTTCCATACCATGCCATGGCTGGTATTTGCTGCCGAATTCAGAGGATTCCGCAGTTCAAATCAGCCTGTGTGCATTCAGCCTAACTCTTGTATTTGGCCACCTGACAATATACCTGGGGCGTAGGTATAACGCTAACATGCACTATACTTTTTATTATCAAGTGGTAAGAACCTCCAAAGAAAATTCTTATCATAAAGGGAATTTTCCTCAAGGTTTATTCAAAGTGCTTGGAGGCCGAAATAAGCATAAACATTGTCTTTTTTGGATGACACAATGTAGCATCACAGGGGCATTTAATCATCGGTATGGGGCGCCTGTCTCTTGAGTATATATATATATATATATATGAGCCATACTGCCCCGTTAGTAAAACTTTGCATGATAATTTAACAATACATCTTAGGTGAGAAAAGTTAATGTTGTGCATAGTTTACATATACTTGAAGCATGACTGAGGACTTGTGCAAGATGTCATTATCTTGTATTTTTGGTTATATATTAAAGCTTTATTGACCAATAGTGTGATAGTTCTATGGAACAAATATGTGCATATATATATGAACACACATTTACAATATTGTGATTGAGAGGAAATTATAGCCATTTAGATATAAAAGAGTAGTACTTGTGGGTTTCTACAGAATAGTTACTGTAAAGTCTATGCATGGGTGGACAAACTGTGGAATTGCTAGAGATGACCCTGTAGTCTCATGCAGAACGTATTAAACTTTAAATGCAAAGTCTTTAAAAGGAAAACAAGTGAAAAAGAGACATGCTACTAAAATGCGGCATATTAAATCAGGTCTAAGGTATAAGGGCTATGGCGTGTGCTAGGATAAGAAGTTCAATGGCTGATAAGCCTACACACATGGGCGTAACGATAGGGGGTGCAGTCGCACCCGGAGCCAGGAGCCATAGGAGGCAAATAAAGTCTCTCTTCCCCATATTGCAAACCAATACTATCAATGAAGCTTTATAGTTGGGGACCCAGTTCTAGATTTTGTACCGGAGCCCAGCAGCCTCAGGTTACGCCTCTGCCTACACATACGCTGCTGGTGCCTATTATTGGGGTTGTATTATAGAGTTGCCTGTGGAAGTTCATACTGTTCAGCCACTAAGAGAAAAACATACTGTTGCCTTTAGTGGTCTAAATTGCTCCTATATTATGGAGCCCATGATCTCCATTGACTGGAGGCCCAGATCTCTTTTTAGTCTTCCCCAGAATCTATGGTATCTTTCTCCTCATGCCCTGATTTATTATAGCTAGACCTCCCTTCACAGCTTCAGTACCAGTGAAGGCCCAAACTATTCTAAAACAAGGATTATTTTTCTATTACCGTACTATTATTAATGAATTATTGACAGTATTATCCAGTTTTTATATAATACAGGACTGTGCAAACTTTTTAATGTATTGATCCATTTTGATCATAGAAGTGTAAATATTTGCCTCCTAACTGCAGAAATAAGCTGTTACTGTATACACACTCAGCTCTGTGTAGGGCATACATTGCAAAAATGTAGATATGGATCCATTTGGATAGAAGAAGACAATTCAATGAACCTGGAGAAAGTTTACTACAGTAACTCCATCCGGTGTTACTTACCAGGATACACTAATCCATGGAGCAAACGCGCTATCTAATATTTTTGGCGCAATTCTTTTTTATGAGGAGTCTGTAAAATGTCCTATAAAGTAGGATGAAGATCTGGCTTCTCGATTATACCTAATATTGTCTTTGTACTCTCACCTGAAACCGGCTCTTCAGTCATTTTCAGGAATTGGAGCCTGAGACACTGAATAGTCACATTTCAGCCTCTGTAAATCACATTGTTTCTGACTAATATACAGATATGAATAATATAATTTATGTTACTATATGGAAGGAATTTATTTCTTGTTTAAAGAGTTTTCAATTTCAATGTAACTCTCTGCAGAAATCAGTATATACATGTGGAGATCTACCGTAACAATGTTTCTATTTCCTATATTGCAATGATAAAATTATATAACAAATTAAAATATTTTTAAGTATGCATGTAACTTAAAATAGCAAAATACCAAAATATGAACAATTTTTCTTTAAACTGCAAGAATTACAAACTGTATTTATCAGTATTGACCAGAAGAGGGCAGTCTTGTCATCCAAGCAAGCTTTTAGACAGGTCTCTTACATATACTCATATACTCAGCCCTCCCCCTGGCTCAGTGATTCACCCTCCCATCTTTCTTCTCACACAAAGAAGAGCTGCTGCTCCGTTGAGAGCCCTGTGGATGATTTTTCAATGCAGGAAAACCAGGATTTCCCCTTTCCTAGGATTTATATTTTTGCTGCTCACACACTTGGATTGATGGGATGATGATTATTTACTACACATTTTAGAAGAAGGATTTAAGATATGGACAATCAGAGCTTTGTAAAGGCTTGGAAATGGCAAGTAGCTTTCTCCCTTCTCCTTTGTAGCTGGGGCTGGGTCTCTGGGCAGCTGCGGTATTCTGTTGCTGAGGAGTCTCATCCAGGGACTGTTGTGGGGAATGTCGCTCAGGATCTGGGGGTGAATCTGGCTGATATTAGTAGAAGGAGGCTGAGTTTGGGAGCAGAAGGAAGCAGCAGATTATTCTCTATAGAGCAGAAGAATGGAGCTCTGGTTGTAGATGAGAGGATTGATAGGGAGAGCCTGTGTGGATCCAGCCTGAGCTGTCTGCTGCATTTAGAGCTTGTGGCTGAGAACCCTCTGGAGCTGCACAGTCTGGAGATAGAGGTATTGGATATTAATGATAATTCACCAGCTTTTACTACTAATGACCCAGTTATTAAGATTACAGAGCTGGTGTCAAGTCCTGGAGTTCATTTCCCCTTACCAACTGCACAGGACCTGGATGTGGGTATAAATGCTGTTCATCAGTACAAATTGACTACAAATTCTTATTTTTCATTGTCTGTAAATAATCGCAATGATGGAACCCTCATTGCAGAATTAGTGCTGGAAAAGACTCTAGACAGAGAGGAGATAGCGGAGCACAAGCTTATTCTCACTGCTGTAGATGGGGGAGAACCGGCCAGATCAGGGTCCACTGAGATAACGGTCATTGTTTCAGATATTAATGACAATGCTCCCGTGTTTGATCAGTTGAGGTATAGGATCAGTGTTCCAGAAAACATCCCATTAAACACAACTATTTTAAGGGTAACTGCTACAGATTTGGATGAAGGTGCAAATGCTGAAATATTATATTCATTTGATCACCACACTTTAGATTCTGTGCAAAAAGTTTTTCAAATAAACCCACAAACAGGTGAAATTTATTTGAAAAAAGGGATGGATTATGAAATATCAAAATCGTATGAATTATTTGTAAAGGCAGCAGACAAAGGTTCACCAAAATTAGAAGGCAGATGTATAATTAAGGTGGAAGTGGAGGATATAAATGATAACACCCCAGAAATTAGCTTTAGCTCTAAAAATACTGAGGTCCCTGAGAATGCCCCCGTAGGAACTGTGGTTGGATTCATCACAGTCAGAGATAGAGATTCAGGTAAAAATGGAGAAATTAGGCTTGAGGTATCACCAGATTTGCCATTTAAATGCCAGCCCATGTCCCAGCGTTACGCTCTGGTCACCAGTGGGCATCTGGACCGGGAGAAGCTCTCACAATATACTATCACACTGACAGCATCTGATCTGGGTTCTCCACCGCTCAGCAGCCAGATTACAGTCAGCCTTAATATCTCGGATGTTAATGATAATCCTCCAGCATTTCTACACAATGTCTACAATGCCTTCATAGCAGAAAACAATGAGGCCGGCAGACTGTTATGTACAGTATCTGCTGTAGATCCGGATGAGGGAGCCAATGCAAACCTCATTTACTCCATCGCTGAGAGCCACATCCACGGTTCTCCAGTCTCTTCATTTGTCTACATTAACTCCGACAGCGGGAATATTTATGCACAAAGGTCCTTTGACTATGAACAATTCCAGGTTCTGCAGATCACAGCAAGAGTGGAAGATTCTGGATCTCCAAGATTATCCTCCAATGTTTCTGTCTTCCTATTTATTCTGGATACAAATGACAACTCTCCCACTATCTTATACCCGGAGGACCCAGGGGAGACCATCGCTCAGGAGACCATCCCAAGATCTGCCGCTGCCGGGTATTTAGTCAGTAAGGTGTCTGCAGTGGATGTAGATTCTGGGCACAATGCCTGGCTCCTCTATAGACTTCTTCAGTCGGCCAGTCCTGCTTTATTCCACATCTCTGAATACACAGGAGAAGTCAGGACTCTCCGAGGTTTACATGAGACGGATAACACAGAGCACCGACTTGTGATTGCAGTCAGTGACCATGGGGAGCCTTCCATGACAACTACAACTACTATCCTCGTGAACATATTAGATACTATTGCTCAAGAAAGTCCGAAATCTCAGGATTTCCTTACCAATGCCAAATCCACTCCAGACCTGACTCTGTATCTTATTGTGTCCCTTGTGGCCATCAGTGCAGTTTTTCTGGTCACATTTACTATATTACTTGTCAGGTGCCTTAGAAAGAATTATGATTCTGGGTGCGGATTCTGCTTTACGGACAAATCACTTTCTACAAGCTACATGGATCAGTACAAACCAACCCTTTACCTAAACACAGATGGGACCCTGAAGTACATGGAGGTACGGATGGCTCCTGCGGAATCTGCAGCCCCTTGTTATTCTGCTTGCTTCCCTCCAGGAAATGTTCCAAACTTGACATTAACAAAACCAGTTAATGTAACTGATATGGACAAAGAGATTACACCATTGTCCAATTCAAGCTGGTTTAATGAACTAAACCAGGTGAGATAATACTATTTAATGTATATTTTCTTGTTTTTTTTTTTCGTCTTTAGTTGAGCTATTGTTCAAAACACTTATACTAGTAGAATGTGGCAATCAGTGGGTTTAGAAACTACTCTATGTCTTGTACAGTTAGACACTGTTTCTTTGGGTTTCAGTCTAAAAAAATTGTAATTTTTTTTTTACTTTTCCAACCATTTTGTATTAGCTTTGATATTTAGCTTTAGAATGGTTTCAATCTAAGATAAACCATAGTAGAACGCTGTTTACCATGATCATCTAATGTTGTTTAAAGGTATTCTTTCACCAGGTTCATAAAGTTTGACTTTAAGCTGAACTCTAAGTCATGGGGGTGGGTCGTGCCAATTTCTCCCCATTCGCATCATGCAGACTATCAGCTCTCTCCCTTTTTGTATATCTAGCTGCCACTCTACATGGTGCAGTCAGGCAAGAGGCTGGCACGTCCCTCCTCCGGAACTCAGAGCTCAGCTCCAAGTCATGAACCTGGTAATAGAATCCCTTTAAAAGCTATGTCTGGACCTTTATGGTAAGGTCATTTTTGTGTAGGTGTCAAATGCTTGGAAATGGCTGGTTGCAAGAGTTCCTGGCAAAAGAACCTTTACTCAACCAATTTCTATGGCCTCCTAAGAAAAAAAAGGAATCTTCCAAACTGGACAACCCCGTACATTACAATGCATTTGTAAAATTCATAGTGTAGTTACGGAAAACAACTAATTCAGTTCAAAAAAAGAGAATGTACCCATGTAAAGGTTGTGTCACTCTTTTAATTTTCGGATTGTTGATATAAAATAACCGCTGTGATCTGACCGATTGCCAATTTATAAAACTCTCCTGAAAGTTCTTAGAGTTATGAATAAAACCTCTCGTTTCTAGTAGTAGTGCATGTATCTGAAGGTAAAAATAATCATAGTATTCCCTTCCCTCCATTATTGTGGTAGTCACCTGTCAGCCCAGTATTATACGCTACCAATATGTAAAGGGGACAACCTTTCAGTTAGTATTTTCATTATGAAAATTATGTTTTCTTTTCTATAGAATGTGTTTTTAGAACCTTTTTATTAAAGTTAGCTCATCACTGATAACCCCTTTAATATATGAATTACCACAACTATTTGCTGCAAATCCATCTCTTACAACTCATGGCAAAAAAGCTGATTTTATTGGGGGTATTCACCAGTGGCTTCTCATGTCCTTTGCAGGTAAATGTTGAATTACATGCTGTCATTCAATTGAATTACTTGCCAAGTAATATGTACTGTGGACAGACTGGGTCCACAAGGATAAGAGCCAATGAAGGGGTCATGAGTAGCGGAACCTCAACACCCCCTAAGAGGGCACAGGGGAAGACATTATCAAGATGAGACAACCCCCTTTAGCCTTTTACTATATTACTATGATTGGAATCGTTTCTCGCTATTTGGATATTAGCTATAAATCCACCAAGAAAGGAGTTTCTCAGATTTATGTAACGTGAATTAATTGTATAAGTTGAGAACTTGTCATTATCATGTCCAACTGACAAAGGTGCTCAGACTAGTTATGTGTATCAGATATCTCTGTTCTACTGAATCCTGACCTTTTATCTGGTGGACAGTACTTACGCTGCGAATAACCACCTGACATAAACATATGAATCTTCTTCATGGATCCTGATGGTTTTGTCAGGATCTGCTGAGAGTCTCATGTCTGTTTCTGTAGATAAGGGAGATGCAAAAATACCTCTGCAGCGCCACCTATTGGAAGGCAGCATTCCTGCAAGTCAATGTTAGACTTAAAGGGGTTGTCCCGCGGCAGCAAGTGGGTCTATACACTTCTGTATGGCCATAATAATGCACTTTGTAATGTACATTGTGCATTAATTATGAGCCATACAGAAGTTATAAAAAGTTTTTTACTTACCTGCTCCGTTGCTAGCGTCCTCGTTCCCATGGAGCCGACTAATTTTCGCCCTCCGATGGCCAAATTAGCCGCGCTTGCGCAGTCCTGGTCTTCTGCTCTCTTCAATGGAGCCGCTCGTGCAGAATGCCGGCTCCGTGTAGCTCCGCCCCGTCACGTGCCGATTCCAGCCAATCAGGAGGCTGGAATCGGCAATGGACCGCACAGAAGAGCTGCGGTCCACGGAGGAAGAGGATTCCGGCGGCCATCTTCACCGGTAAGTATAGAAGTCACCGGAGCGCGGGGATTAAGGTAAGCGCTCCGGTAAGCTTTCTTTAGGTCCCTGCATCGGGGTTGTCTCGCGCCGAACGGGGGGGGGGGGTTGAAAAAAAAAAACCCGTTTCGGCGCGGGACAACCCCTTTAATACAAGCCTTGGAACAATGACTGGGAATTGAAAGCCAAGCCTGAATCCATACACAGGCAGCTGTTTCGGGGTGTTTGCCCCTCATAAGTCTGTAGTAGGTTTAGTTAGCGAGAGGCCTGTGATGTGAATCAGGAACGCTATCTTTTCTCCTTAGGTAGAGCACATAGAAGGTGAGTGAGGAGACTTATAAGGTCATGAGTATTGTTCCATCTCTCTTATTTACATATTACCCAGAGGAGCTCGAATGACCTTATAAGTCTCCTCACTCACTCGCCTTCTAGGTGGTCTCCCTAAGGAGAAAAAATAGCGTTGCTGACCCATCTTTCTGTAGATGCTTATCACCTTTTCTCTAATAGATAATATATGAAGCTAGTTTTGAGTGGAGCCAAGGCTGATAAATGTGTGATTGACAACCGTCACATATTGATAGTCAACGTATCATGTATTAGCAGTATAAAACGCCACCTCTCATTAACAAAAATGTTGTACCATTTGGCCACTTGGAGCGCTGAAAAAATATACCGCTCCTGTGTTATGAGTCCAGTATGTTCATGAAGAACCTGCATAACGTCTGAGTTGTACAGAGCTATAACAGTGGAGACATAGACTTCTATAATGAGCTGCTCTACCTTTGTATACCTCTAATTTCACAATTGTGATTTTGTGACACCCAGAAGAGCCTACATAACCTATCTTATAGTAACATCTAGAGATGAGCAAGCATACTCGCTAAGGGCAATTACTTGAGCGAGCATTGCCCTTAGCGAGTACCTGCCCGCTCGGAAGAAAAGATTTGGGTGCCGGCGGGGGGCGCGGAGCAGCGGGGGAGAGCGGGGTGGGGGGACGGAGGGGAGATCTCTCTCTCCCACTCCCCCCCCCCCCCACTCCCTCCTGCTCACTCCCGCAACTCACCGCTCCCCCGCGCCGGCAGCCAAATCTTTTCTTCTGAGCGGGCAGGTACTCGCTAAAGGCAATGCTCATCTCTAGTAACATCTAATTCTATAGTGATCAATTAGAAGAGTGGGGGTTCTAAGCATTTTGTAGCCATTTGTGTTAAACCGACCTAATCTATAGCTTCCCATTGTTCGCTTACCAAGAGATGTATAGTTTATCCTTATAACAGTCACAAACATTCATTGTAGCTGGGACACTTTTTACAAAATTAGTTTTTTCTTTTTCAAAGGAGAGACAAGAAAATATAGGAATAAAAAACAATGTGCAAAATTGAGATTAAAAGTACAGATACTCCGAGCATCACTATACCAAATATTAGAACAAGTTGCCTTGCACATATGTGCATTGCAAAGAGGGAATTATGAAGTTCAGAATCCTCAGTCAAACTTATGCCTTAAATGATTTAATGCAAACATGTGTATGACTGATCAAGATGTAGAAGATATTTCATACACATGTAACATATAATTTTCTATAAACCATATATTACTGGTCTAAGGTATCTTCTATATGTGATATTGTTGGCAGTGTAATATAAACTTTTTATATTTATACACAACTTTATATTTTTTGACTTATATGTAGTTGTTTTCAAGTGCAATAATCACTTTTGTCCAGAAGAGGGAGTGCCTGTCTTCCTATCTAGTATTTGGTAACATTAGTGTATGTGCTCATGTCAGCCCTGCGCTCTCCTCCCCCTGGCTCAGTGATTCACCCTCCCATTTTCCCTTTCACACAAAGAAGAGCTGCAGCTCTGATGTAAACGCCATGGATGTGATGTATCTTCAGAAACAAAAGGAACATATTTTCCAGGAAAATGTTTTTTTTTTTATTGAAGTAACAAGCCATTTTGGATGATAAAGAGGATGTGCATTTTATACATTTTCATCAGAAGGATTTAAGATATGGACAATCAAAGATTTCTAAGGTCTTGGAAATGGCAAGTAGCTTTCTCCCTTCTCCTTTGTAGCTGGGGCTGGGTCTCTGGGCAGCTGCGGTATTCTATTGCTGAGGAGTCTCATCCAGGGACTGTTGTGGGGAAGGTTGCTCAGGATCTGGGGGTTAATCTGGCTGATATTAGTAGAAGGAGGCTGAGTTTGGGAACAGAAGGAAGCAGCAGATTATTCTCTATAGAGCAGAAGAATGGAGCTCTGGTTGTAGATGAGAGGATTGATAGGGAGAGCCTGTGTGGATCCAGCCTGAGCTGTCTGCTGCATTTAGAGCTTGTGGCTGAGAACCCTCTGGAGCTGCACAGTCTGGAGATAGAGGTTTTGGATATTAATGATAATTCACCCATTTTTGCTAGCACTGATGAGGTTCTGAAGATTACAGAAATATTTACAAATCCGGGGGCTCAGTTCCAATTGCAAATTGCAAAGGATGCAGATGTCGGCATTAATGATATTAGCCAATATAGTCTGAACCCTAATCCATATTTTTCATTGTCTATTAAAAATCGCAAGGATGGAACCCTCATTGCTGAATTAGTGCTGGAAAAATCTCTAGACAGAGAGGAGATAGCGGAACACAAGCTTATTCTCACTGCTGTAGATGGGGGAGAACCGGCCAGATCAGGGTCCACTGAGATAACAGTCATTGTCTTAGATATTAACGACAATGCTCCCATGTTTTCTCAGCCAGGATATAAAGTGAATTTATCCGAAAATGTTCCATTGAAAACAGTTGTGATAAAACTTAATGCTACAGATCTAGATGAGGGACCCAATGGGGAGATCTTATATTCATTTAGTCATCACACTTTGGAGTCGGAAAAGCAAATATTTGATTTGAATCCGCAGACCGGAGAGATATTTATCAAGGGAACTGTGGATTTTGAGGAAGCCAAATTTTATGAACTCTCTATAAGGGCGGTCGACAAAGGTTCCCCTAAATTAGAGGGACGATGTGTTGTTCAGGTAGAGATAGAAGATGTAAATGATAACATTCCGGAAATTATCTTTATGTCTAAAAATACTAAGGTCCCTGAGGATGCCCCTGTAGGAACTGTGGTTGGATTTATCACGGTCAGAGATAAAGATTCTGGTAAAAATGGGGAAATTAGGCTAGAAGTGTCTCAAAATTTAAACTTTAAAATCCAGCCCATGTCCCAGCGTTCTGCCCTGGTCACCAGTGGGCATCTGGACCGGGAGAAGCTCTCACAATATACTATCACACTGACGGCATCTGATCTGGGTTCTCCACCTCTCAGCAGCCAGATTACAGTCAGCCTTAATATCTCGGATGTTAATGATAATCTTCCAGCATTTCTACACAATGTCTACAATGCCTTCATAGCAGAAAACAATGAGGCCGGCAGACTGTTATGTACAGTATCTGCTGTAGATCCGGATGAGGGAGCCAATGCAAACCTCATTTATTCCATCGCTGAGAGCCACATCCACGGTTCTCCGGTCTCTTCATTTGTCTACATTAACTCCGACAGCGGGAATATTTATGCACAAAGGTCCTTTGACTATGAACAATTCCAGGTTCTGCAGATCACAGCAAGAGTGGAAGATTCTGGATCTCCAAGATTATCCTCCAATGTTTCTGTCTTCCTATTTATTCTGGATACAAATGACAACTCTCCCACTATCTTATACCCGGAGGATCCAGGGGAGACCATCGCTCAGGAGACCATCCCAAGATCTGCCGCTGCCGGGTATTTAGTCAGTAAGGTGTCTGCAGTGGATGTAGATTCTGGGCACAATGCCTGGCTCCTCTATAGTCTTCTTCAGTCGGCCAGTCCTGCTTTATTCCACATCTCTGAATACACAGGAGAAGTCAGGACTCTCCGAGGTTTACATGAGACGGATAACACGGAGCATCGACTTGTGATTGCAGTCAGTGACCATGGGGAGCCTTCCATGACAACTACAACTACTATCATTGTGAACGTTATGGAAAGTATCGTACAAGCCAATCCCAGACCACAGGACTTTTTGACTAATGTGAGACCCACAGCAGATATGACTTTGTATCTTATTATTTCTCTTGTGGCTATCAGTGTGGTTTCTCTTGTAACTTTTACTATATTGATTGTTAGGTGCCTTAGAAAAGCCAATACTGACAGTGGTTGTGGCTCTTGCTTCACATCCAGATCATATTCTAATCACTATGTAGACCAGTATAAGCCAACCCTTTACCTGAACGCAGATGGGACTTTGAAATACATGGAGGTGCGGATGGCTCCTCAGGATCTGCAAGAGCCATGTTACACCGCTTGTTTCCCGCCTCAGATCGAAAATGACTTTACATTCAGGAAACCATTAGAAGTCTCACATCAGAAGGTTAAGGAAGTTGAATCTTCTACTGTTAACCGTTTGACTGAAGTAAATCAGGTGAGGATTCATTAGTACAACCTGCCAAATTTCATAGATTTCTTTGTGTATAGCAGGTTTGGTCAATTTCAAATATGCACAAAAGTTAGAAGAAATCCATTACTGCGGCGATATAACATGTCAGTGACATAAAATAATGTTCTGTACAATTTGTTCTAAAGTGTTATAACATTCATTACAGTATCTTTAAGGGGATGCTCTGTGGAAATCCATATTTGCTGTCCTATTATCAGATATGTAACTTGATGCTCCTGAGATTCAATGTAAAATTAACCTGTTTCCCCCAAAAATAAGACTTACCTTGATTTTTCAGAATTTTCGGGACGGCTTGAAATATAAGCCCTACCGCAAAAATAAGGCCTTGTTACATTACATTTAAAAAAAATACACAACCTAGCCTGCTTGGTCCAGGTCTGCCCCCCAACAACCCCCCCTCCTCCCCGCTGCTCTCCAGAGCTGCTCAGCCAATCAATGCAGTGCTCGCATTGGTTCATCGAGCACTGCATTGATTGTCTAAGCAGCGCTCGAGAACCAATCAGCGCCATCGCTTCCTGGAGGTGGGATTTATGAATCTCATAACCAGGAAGTGATCTTCTGTGGGCGGTCGAGGACTGCATGAAGCGCGTCGGAGCTCTAGAGGTGCTATTCATAATTCTGCTGTCCTCTTAAAGGGAATCTATTACCTACTTTTAGCCCTATAAGCTAAGTTTATGGGCTAAAAGTAGGTGACCCACTGAGTTCTGGGAAATACATGTTATACTTACTTTCCCTGTCATTCCCCTGGTGTGAGCACTGGAAGCCACAGCACAGCTGAGTGCATTGAGTGGCACCCTAAGTAGTCTGCGTTTTCTAATTTTATAATGGGTTGACTATTTGGCAGCGCCACTTAATGCATTCAGAGGCATCTTTCAGCTTTCACACTAGGGGAATAACGAGGGGGTAAGTATAACACTTACATCCCCAGACTCAGCTAAGTTTATGGGCTGAAAGTAGGTGACAGTCTCTTTAAGTATCAGAAATACCAAGAGGCACCTTTTGGCAACGTTAACATCTGCATCCAGAATAATTACAACCCCTGTATTTTATGCTAATAGAGACTTGAGTCAAAGGTTTTCCAATAGATTGCTTCTTCATGTTTTATATTTGTACACAGCCCTACATGTAGAGGAGCAAACAGTCTGCTATATGTATATAACATATAATGACTTCATAACTGTCCCGGCATTGTTACTGGTTTTATTGTGGTTACCCATAGAGAGCCTATGGAGACCCGTGTTACTGGTTTTCTGATGCCCAGCACACGTGGCATAGTATCATGTTAGAAATCCAGGATTGCTTCCATTTACCAGCAGGCAGTGTAAACTTATAATAGCTGTTCCCTGTCAGATGCAGAAAGAGGCTGCTGCTCCGTGTTTTCAATCTTCAGACTATAATTATCCTATGAAAGCTCTGGGTAATGATACCATGGAGAACGCCACAGCTTTATGCTGTTTCATATGCGCTCTAGGTAGGTTCAATACCGTCATTCTCCTTACTTGATATTATAATGTCTGATGCCTGCAGTGCTTTTACTTTACAACCAGCAAAGAATTATACAATTTCATGGAGACATTGCTGTCAGATGGAATAACAGCCACTACAGAAGGAAGTGTTATACCACATAGTCCATACAGGCAATTTATTTAGTTGTAAGATTATTTACCCTTGCAATATTGGTTGGAGATTGGGTTTTTGTCTTGGTGGCTTTGCACTTTCTGTGCTGTGGCGTAACAGCAGTCCATAATTTATTGGCTATCCTCAGACTGCCATAATTTTATGTGATCTGCCATTGTCACTGAGAGATCCACTAATGCTCCTATCTTTCACTCTTTGGCTGAACGATGATTTTTAGCTGTGCATAAAATCCATCATTCAGCCGGAGTGAAGATAAAACAGACCTCATGCTGTGTTTCCTTTCCATGGTGCTGAATTCTCCTTGGGAGTGCTGATTACATTGTATTCAGCAGAGAGCCTGCAGCAGCCCTGTGGCAGAACAATAGAGCTGTATGCAGAGAATAGACCACCTGCTGTTCTCTACATACTGCTCCTGTAGGCTCATTAACATGCAAATGAAGGTAATAAGCTGCTAATGAACATTAATGTCTTTTAGCAGCTTATGCAAAACAATCACTCAAAACCTATCATTTGAACAATTCTATTTGCATGTAAATGGGGCCTTAGTTCTATCCTGCCCCTATAGTTGAAGTATGGCAATACCAATATATCTTGCCCCCAACAGACATATGGCTTGTATCATGAACTGGCCCTATCACACAGATTGCTACTATAGGAGACCAGTGCAATTTCTACAAGCGTTCTGACTTAGAATATTTGAGTAAATACATTAGCTTTGTCTTAGGGGCTGGGAAAGACCATGATGGCTATTAGGTTGGGTGGGACTAAAATTGTTGTTTTCTATGATTACTCAGTCATAAACACTGCAAAATCTACTTATTCTGCTGTTTTTCACAATTCCTGTTTGAAATATGCAAGCAATTTTATACTGTAGTTTTGAAATGAAAGTCTTTACATAGTCATTTTTATTCAATATGCTTCCTATTACGGAATAGAAAGAGCAGGAAATCAGAGAACAATCATTTTATTTCTTGTAGTTTTTCATTTAGTTTTTTTTGCATTCTTCCTTTTTTGCTGTTCATAGTAATCATACAGTTAATCTAGTTTCAATAATGGATGTAGTTCATGCTGTTGGCCACAAGAGAGCAAACCTGTCATCTAATCTTTAATTGAACTGCTCGTGTCACTGAAGCTCTGCCCTCCCCCTGGCTCAGTGATTCAACCTCCATCTTCTCTACAACACATATAGCAGAGCTGCAGCTTTGTTGGAAACTCCGTGGATATCTTTAAATGCCCTGGATGAGGGTTCTTTTTCTGAAAGGATGTAAGACCAGTTTAAAACCTCATGGAATTATAAAAGGACCTGCATTTCTTATTATAAGGAGGAAGAGATTTAAGTGATGAACATCCAAAGCTCAAGAAAAGCCTTGGATATGGCAAGTGGTAGTTCTCTTTCTGTGTTGTGGCTAGGGTTGGGTCTCTGGGCAGCTATATTATTCTGTCTATGAGGAGCAGGAGTCAGGGATGTTGTGGGGAATATAGGATCTGGGAATCAGTCTTCGCAGATAACTGTAATCATTTTAGATATTAATGATAATTCACCCGTGTTCGATGAATCTATATACAGAATTAGTTTATTGGAAAATGCTTCCTTTTATTGGCTAACAAAAATGCATGATTTAGTAGCGAGCTTTCAAACCTCTCAGGGTTCTTGATGCAAATCTACAGATGTATTTATATTAAAACATATACACATGATCACATGAAAGGGCACAGACACGGTGAACTTAATTTGCCCTTAGATAAATACCAGAGAAAGGATAAGAGGGCACAGATGTTTTGTGATTAATAGCACTTAGATACATACCAGGGAGGGATGAGCATAACAGTAAATAATTAGTCCACAAGAAATGTGAAAGTGGTCTCTGGTATTTATCTAAGTGTAAATTAAGTTCACTGTGTCCACGTCCTCCCATATGATCATGTGTATATTTTAATCTAAAAAAACCCATATATGTCGGCTAGGATATGTAGCCTATCAAAAACACTCATTTGTACGATCCGTAAGTGGGAATGTTGTGCACACTAGGTGCCCAGTGTTGCCAGGTAAAGCATCTTTGCACAAGACACAGTGGGTTCTAATTCTCTCATCCCTGTCAAACAGCCGATTTTATCCCGGAGAGTTGCTGTTGATACAAGAGTTACATTAGTGAACATTCTGGTCATTAAAACAAATGGATGACTTGAGTCTGTCTGAGTAAAGGCTTTTTTGGTTTTTAATGGAAATGTACTTTATTAGCCAGTACTACCTTGGATTGCTTATATAATACAGTATAATGAATCTTTCTTTGTATCATGTGATAGATGATATTGGATTCACCAGAAGAGGTTGCCAGTCCTTTGGTGAACTGTGGACATAGGGAGATTGTAGTGCAAATGAGTAGGAAAACATTCAACAAACGTTTGTTTCTTTATTTTGTTATTATATTATTATTATTGTGATAATAACCAAAAATGTATATTTAGCATCTTGTACACTGAGAACCTGAATACACGCAATGCATTGAACAGTAATAGGAAGGCTTCCATTTCTGTGACAAGACACTATATTGTTTAGTTCCCTAATGGAAGCATACCTTGAAATTGATAATGCACTTTGCCCTGAAGTAATCTTTTGTGTTGCTGGGATTTTAGTACAATATTTTATATACTGTGCTAAATAATATAATGATCTATCTTAAATGTAAAGGGATTGCAGCTAAACAGGTTGTCTGGGTTTGAAAACCCATTTTCAAATAGTCTATTAATGGATTGTGAGGCCATTGAGAAGGTTCCTAACTTGGGATCTCCATCAATTAGGAGAGAGGGGCTGCACAAAATGTTTTGATTCATCTGAACCATCCTTCTTCTGGCACTCAGAGGGGAACAGGGCTTATGCAAATGGGCATTCCTGGGCTGATCATGGTGGGGCTTAAAAATGTTCCACAAACAGGGATTCAGCATGTTTACGCATTACATGGATAAATCATAGATTTCAATGGCCATGATATACTGCTTAATTTAATCTCTAGTGTTGCTACTGGAGATATGAGCACTTACAGATATAGCTGATCGATAGTGGGACTAGCTGCGAAACATCTTGTCATCTATTTTTAACAGAAAGGTATTGAACGTGGACAACCCTTTAAGGAGAAATGACCCTTTAAATAACATGGATTGCAATGAACACATTTTATATAACCTACATGGTTAAAAATAGGTTAAAAGTCTAAACCAGCATAGCCATTTGTGTGACATGAGTCAGTTCTTTCAGGAACGCTATCTTTTCTCCTTAGGGAGAGCACCTAGAAGGTGAGTGAGTGAGGAGACGTATAAGGCCATTCATGCTCCTCTGGGTAATATGCAAATAAGGGAGAGGGAACAATACCTCTGCAGCGCCACCTATTGGAAGGCAGCATTCCTTCAAGTTAATGTTAGACTCTTTATACAAGCCTTGTAACAATGACTGGGAATTGTAGCAATGCTGGCTTCTAATAGGTGGCGCTGCAGAGGCATTGTTCCATCTCCCTTATTTGTATCAGTACTTCCAAGAATGCTGCCCATGGATTGCCCATTTTATTTTGGCACAGAGTTTTACTTAATCAGATGGCATTCTATGAACATAAGAATAATGGTTCAGTTCATTAGATAGTTGATTTGCAGAAGACAAAAAAAGTATAGAACGTAGGATATTTGTAAGCTAACCACAATTGTCATCACTAGGGTGCAATTCACGGCGGTAATTCTATTCTAGAATTCATTCACTGACAGTTTTAGGAACCCTGGAGGCCTCATTAGTCAGAGTTTTGTTTGCTAGTTCTTACTGAGGAAGTACAGTATATGTAACAAAGCCATATAGGCAGTCACATCATTATTTTGTAGATATGCACTGTATGTGCCGTGAGAATATGATAATTGTATGTTATGTCTATTTACAGTATATATCAGTGTTTCCCAAACTCCAGTCCTCAGGGAACCCCAACAGGACATGTTTTTAGAATCTCCTAGAGTAAGAACCCTGTTGCAATATCTGAGGCACCGACAATAATTATATAACCTGTACAACACTGAGGAAATCCTGAAAACATGACCTGTTGGGGGTCCCTGAGGACTGGAGTTGGGGAACACTCGTATATATGATGAATCATTTGAGGTAATGATGCAAAATCCCCTTCTTATAGTTTAACCTTCAAGAAAGCCATATATTCAGTATAGAACCAGTGTAGAATCATTTGTCTGTGACCATAGCAGTGCCTGGTAAATAATGATAATCTTCATATGTAGCGCTGATCACATACTGTGCGCATGATGGGAATCACATCGGCTGAAGACAAGTCAGAGGAAGAGCCAAACAATGGCCAAATTATTGTTTATATGGACTTCACTTATTTAAGGGCCAATTCACATTGCCATATATTCAGGCGAGTGCTGTCCATGTATACACAGCCCCATAATAGCCTAAAAGGCTATTTAGACAGACAATTTCTAACATGGTCCAATGATCCATATGGAAAACTAACCGTATGTCCTATTTCCATTGGTTTTCACAGATGAGAATAGGTCATACAGAGTGCGGGCCTATGGCACACATAGTTACTCAAGTACAACACGCATACAACCATGTGACTCCGGCCTTACTGTGTTTTTCTCTATATTGAATTAAATAATGAGCGTATTTAGTTCACCAAATATGGACAACTTAGTAGGGCATGTTGAATGAATGGATGGAAGAATGAATGGATGAACTAGGAAATTAATGACTATTAAATAAATGTGGAAAATATTAGAAACATGATTGTATTCATAGCCAGTAGTTTAGCTGATGTCTATTCGAAAACATGGAAGAAACATAAAAATACAGAATTTTTCTCTTAGGCCATATGCACATGGCCAGGTTGGATTCCGCAGCGGAATCAGACCCTGTGCCGGCCGGTGACCCCCAGTGTACCTGTCAGTATTGTTTTCTCTCTGCTGCAGATGTGCTGGGCCAGCGTGCCGGCGCACATGCGCATAGCAGAGAATGCCGGCGATGACGCGGATCTGCAGCGATTTCGAAATTGACATTTCGGAATTGCCACGGGCTAGACGGCTTCCATTGACTCCAATGGAAGCCGTCCGTGCGAGTCCCGCACCAAAATACAGAATGCTGTGATTCTTCCTCCGCAAGCAGAAATCGCAAGTGATTTCCGCTCGTGTGCGTGGAAGAATCATTTTACATTGCATGCTATGGATGGACATTGCTGTGGAATCCGCTGCCAGACGCTCGCCGCGTATTCCGCAGCAAAAATCCGCCCATGTGCATTGGGCTTTAGAATAGATATATTTTTATCCATTGAGTTACCAACCACATCTGCTAGAAGTTTATTCCAGGCATTTACTACTCTTTAATTAAAACAATATTTTACAAAGTCTAATATGCTTTCCCCGCCAGTATTTGTAATTTATGAACTGCAGTAATTATATTTGACCACCAGAGGGCATTATTACCAACTAGTCACCAATCTCCTCCCCCTGTCTCAGTAAATCTCCTTCCCAGCTCTTTAGCTACACAGAAATTGTAGCTGCTGCGCTGATAAAAACCCCTGCAGATATATTTTGGAGAGATGGAGCTACTATTTTGTTCTTCCCTCATTCAGAATCGCAGAACCATTCCTGTTTTTGGACTATAAGAGGATTTATTCTCGATGGTGATTTAAGGATTTACGTTATGGACATCTTCATCTCGAAGCTTTGGGAATGGCAAGTACTGTTTCTCCTCTTTCATTGTAGCTGGGTCTGGGGCTCTGGGCAGCTTCGCTACTCCATTACTGAAGAGTCAGAACCTGGGACGTTCGTAGGCAATGTAGCTCAGGATCTGCTGCTGACTATTACAGATCTTTCTACACGACGAATGAGATTCGGTGCTGAGAAGAACTCAAGATATTTTGCTTTAGACCAGGACAATGGAGACTTGGTGGTTAAAGAGAGATTGGACAGGGAATCCTTGTGCGGATCTGGGGTAAGATGCTCTCTGGCTCTAGAAATAATTACTGAACAGCCTCTAGAGCTGTTTGGTTTGGAAATAGAAATCCTTGACATAAATGATAATTCTCCAAAGTTCTCCACAAATGTACAAACCATTCGAATTTTAGAAGCTCTAGCAGGTCCAGGCACTCGACTTCCCCTAGAAAGTGCACAGGATCTAGATACAGGTGTGTATGGAGTATCTCAATACATGCTAAGCTCAAGTCTATATTTTACATTGTCCATAAAGAAAAGAAAGGATGGAACTATGAGCCCAGAACTAATTATAGAGAAGACCTTAGACAGAGAAGAACAAGCAAGTCATAAGCTTCTCATCACTGCTGTAGATGGCGGAAAACCACCAAAATCTGGATCATCTGAAATCAATGTCATTGTTTTAGATTTCAATGATAATGCTCCTATTTTTGATCATTCAACATACAAAGTGACCTTACTGGAAAACACAGCTCCAAAGACGTCCATAGTAAAGCTCAACGCATCAGACTTAGATGAAGATCTCAATGGAGAAATCGAATATTTTTTTGACTATCATACCTTGGATTCTGTTAAACAATTATTTGACTTAAACCAAAAAACAGGAGATCTGTCTGTCAATGGTGTGGTCGACTATGAAGAAGCTGATTTCTATGAAATCTCTATCAGAGCAAAGGACAAAGGGATACCAGAAATGGACAGTCGTTGTCTGGTAATCATTGAAATAGAAGATATTAACGATAGCTCTCCAGTGATCTCACTAACATCTCTGGTTAATTCAGTGCCTGAAAATGCAGCAGTCGGAACGGCCGTTGGATTTCTAAGTGTAAAAGATGAAGATTCTGGAAAAAATGGTGAGGTGAACCTGGAGTTATCACCTAACCTGCCATTTAAAGTCAAGCAATTTAATAACCGGTATTCAATCATAACAGATGGGCTTCTTGACAGAGAAACGGTATCCCAATATACCCTCAAGTTAATTGCCACAGATCTTGGTTCACCTCCATTAAGCTCCGAGACTTCCATCATTTTGAATGTCTCAGACATCAATGATAACTCCCCTAGATTTTCTCAACAGCATTTTAATGCCTTCATAGAAGAAAATAATGACCCTGGCAGTCTACTCTGCAAAGTATCTGCTGTTGATCTAGACGAGGGGTTAAACTCATATTTAGTTTACTCGCTTGTGGACATGGAAATAGAAGGATCTCCTGTGTCCTCTCTTGTCTACATAAATGCAGACAATGGAAATATCTACACCCAACGTTCCTTTGATTATGAGAGCACCCAAGTAGTTCAGATTACCGTGAAAGTGGAAGATTCAGGCTCTCCAAGACACTCTTCAACCACTAATGTTTTCATCTTTGTTCAAGATATAAATGATAATGTTCCTAAGATATTGTATCCTGAACCCTCCAGGGATTATACTGCTCATCAGAGGATAGCAAAATTTGCTTCTTCTGGAGTATGGGTTACTAAGGTATCTGCTTTGGATTCGGATTCAGGCCGTAATGCATGGCTACTTTATAATATACAAGATACTACCGATCCCTCTTTGTTTCAAATATCTGCCCATTCTGGAGAAATCAGAAGTCTTCGGCCATTCCAGGAGTCTGATCAGGTGCAACAAAAACTTGTTATTCTGGTGAAAGATCATGGTGAGCCATGTTTGTCCTCTTCGGTCACTATAATTGTTACTGTTGAAGACAAAGTTCCAGAAGAACATACGTCTCAAACTTTTCTTTCCAATTCTCCTAACAAAAACAACATGACCTTGTACTTAATCATTTCCCTGGTAGCCATTAGTGTAGTTTCTCTGGTTACATTCATCATATTGATAGTAAGATGTCTAAGAAAACAATCTAGTTACGATGGTTACTTGTGCTGCGGAACAAGACCGCAACCAGAATATTACACAGAACAGTATAAGCCAACACTTCATGTGAACACAGATGGAACCTTAAAGTACATGGAGGTGAGGATGGAGCCCTCTGGCCCCCAGGGGCAATGCTACCAAGCCTGCTTTCCCTCAACTAATAGACAGGATTTCACACTTCTGAGACCTCTTAATTTCCCTACATTACAAACTATAGTCAATGAGACTGAGATAGTCTCTGGTATTAATGGGTCCAATGAAGCTAATCAGGTGAGGTAACAAATAGATATTTATAAATATGCATCTTACTATCCATTATATTAGACAGAAAGATAATACTGTATGCATAGTAATAATGCAATTAACTACATTTCTGATGACTAGTTAAGTTCCTCATTTGAACTTAATGTGCAATGTTGAAAATATACTTTGCTTTCCTAAGGTATTTTTCACCACAGATGAGGTTTTTTATTTTGATTAGTTTTTTTTTTGTTTGCTTTAGTTTTTTTGTAAAGCTTCATTAACCATTTGGAGATGATTTGGATCAGTGTTGATGCGTTGTAGTTTTGTTCAGCAGGAATTAATACTAATTCTTTCATATTGTTAGAATGCTTGATACCTGGGCCATTCTGACCAGATTGTTAGGAGGTATTTGGACTAGTGTATGTGTGAGGGCACGCATGCAAGGCAACCAGAGTGAGGATATCTCTCAACAGACCACTAGTAGAGAAGATCGTCTGATCGTCTGACAAGCACGAGCAGCTCCGACTGTTTCGCTGTCTGTCCAGAGAAGGACATCTTGGTATTTTGGTACAACCCCTTTAAGCTCTGGAAATGCAACCATGTAATACTTTGATTTCCATCAGTGCCATGTTATAGCACATGTGCAAATAAGGAAGCTGGAACAATACCTCTGCAGTTCCACCTATTGGATGACAGCATTCCTGCAAATCAATGTCATACTCTTTATACAGATCTGTAGAGCAATGATTGGTCCATCGGCCCTCTGTGATTACATTGTGGAGGGCCAATGACATCATAGAAGGAGCACACTCCCTCTGTGAACCCTTTACATGTCGCAATGTACATTGATCACGGCTTGTAGGTGGGTAACAGTGCGGATCAGTGTTCTCACCGATCCCCCTGGTTGCAGCAGGAGGCCGGCTAATAGTCACAGCTGGCTTCCACTGCGGGATGGCACAGGCTCATTTCTGAGCCTGCGCCATCCACAGGACGTAACTTTACATACTGTTGTATTAACCACCCCCAGTCAGGACGTAAAGTTACCTTTTGTAGTGTTAAGGAGTTGATTTGTAAAGCTTCAGTTCTGCCAGAAATAAAATCCTTATGTCAAAATATCTCCTGGTTTTCGCTGCACAAGGTTTTCTTTTGGTTATCTTCATCATAAGAAGCAACTGCCAAGGCTATGATAATCCGAAGGAATTGTATTATTTATACAATGTATATGAATATATAGTCCACTGTAATGTGTAAAAGAGAACATGGAGTGGGACTTGGATATTTGAGGAGAATTTCTCTATGGCGATGACATTGGGACTATCTGCTTATAAGCACAGCATGGTTCAATTTATCTCCTGATAGCATGGCTCCTGTCATATATGACCTGGGCTAATTCCACATGGGGGATCACGATTTTGTCCGCAGTGGAATCCGGACAACTGCTTTTCGCACGTTATTGCTTGGCGATGATGCAACCTTTCCGCAATGTCATTGTGAAAGGGCCGCAGATCTCCGCTGAAAAATTGAGCATGCTGCAATTTTTCTTCTGTATGCAGAAACCGCAGTTGGTTTACGCAAGTGTGGAGGAAGAAGCGATTTTCCATAGTATGCTATGGGTGCTATTTGGTGCGGATGCCCACCGCGGATTCCCCAGCAAATATCCGACCGTGGGCAGGAGGCCTAACTTACTGCAATTTTGGTTTGGACTGCAGCCTTCTATGTTTACTGAACATGACAAGCTTTGACATTGTTGATTTTTTTATGCCTGCCTTACTGTATTCTCACCCTATTTTTCATGTGGTGTGCCGTCTGATCTCAACTCACTAAGGCCGGTTTCCCATACGCACAGCAGCACAGCTGGCGTTGTAGTGAACATCAGAGGGAAACTGATGCCAGAATTGATCCCATAGTTCTCTTTAGGACAGTTCATGGTATCCTGTGCATCAGTTTTGATATCGGATACCTTACTGCCCCAGACAGAAAAACATTGCATGCTGTATTTTTCTATCTTGCTATAGGCACTGGACTGGTGTAAGGCCAGCTGCACACGGGTATATTTGCATTCCGGAATCCGAGGCGGCAGTCTGCCCCTCCGGGTTCCGCAGCAAATACCTTCCATAACATGCTGTGGAAAAGCACTTTTTCCTGCACATGAGCAGAAATCAATTGCAATTTTCCGCTCAAGGAGGAAAAATCACAGCATGTTCTATTTTTCAGCGGATTCTGCTCAGACGGCTTCCATTGAAGTCAATGAAAGCCGTCCGACCCGTGGCCCTTCCGTAATTAACATTGCATAGAGGTCGCAGGATCCGTGTTATTGCCTAGCAACGTTGTGGGAACATCTGTAATGCGCATGTTGGACGGTGAGCCGTCCAGAACATCCGCAGGACTGAAAAAGAAGACAGGTACGCAGGATCACCAGTCAGGCACAGGATCGGATTCCGATGCAGGATTCCGCTTCCGGAATCCCGCCCGTTCGTGTGCAGCTGGCCCTAATGGTTGACCAAAGCTGCATCAAGATTGACTGGCATGAAAACACTGGCCAGACACAACTAATAGATGAAAACTCTGCCTAAGCTTGGGTTTCAATATGTACAGTAGTCCAACTTTTTTGCCCTTTGGCATTGTAGTGGAACAACAAAGAAAAATTAGTTTTCTATTGTGGAGTTCGTAGCATCCGGCTCATACGCTTTGATGCCAGATACCTATCTGTACAGGACAGAGAACCACTGCATACAGGATTTTTCTGTATGGTTATGTCTAGCTATGGGCAAAATGGCATCAGTTGTGTCTGGTCCAGCATGAAAACTCTGGTTGGACACAACTAATAGAAACCTAGCCCAAAAGACCCTTGTAGCTAATAGAAAGTACTCCGACCAAGGATTATGAGTAGAGATGAGCGAGCCTACTCAGCCACGCCCCTTTTTTGCCGGAGCGCCGCGATTTTCGAGTACTTCCGTACTCGGGTGAAAAGATTCGGGGGGTGCCGTGGGTGAGTGGGGGGTTGCAGCGGGGAGTGGGGGGGGAGAGGGAAAGAGAGAGGGCTCCCCCCTGTTCCCTGCTCCGCCACGCCTCCCCCCGCCCCCCCGGCGCACCCCGAATCTTTTCACCCGAGTACAGAAGTACTCGAAAATCGCGGTGCTCGATCAAGTAATTACTCGAAACAAGTATACTCGCTCATCTCTAATTATGAGATAACATTACAGAAGTCATGTGGTTTGTAAAGTACCTGGACCCTAACCAAAGTCGAAGTGCATTCTGATTTACAGTAGTTCTATCTTTGAGTACCTTCTAAAGTTCATTAGGCATTACTCTAGCCTAAGGGATGTAAGCATCCTGTGCTTCCAATAGATGATATAACAGCACCCAAAGCTCTGTCATTTAGGGGGTAACTAAATTCCAATGATGTACATTTGTTTTTTACTCATCTGTTCATACGTTTCTAAGTTCCTCAAGCAACATTAAAACCCTATATTAATTCATCCCAGTGTGATATAACATACAGAGGTTACAAGACCTTAGATTGTATAATAATTGGATGCTGAAAGTCTTTCTATGTTGTGCGGATTTGATGTTTGAAGTAATTCAAGTCACAATTAATTATACATTGATGCTTTTTTCCCCCCAAGTATGTGTTCCAGCTCCTTGTGAGACTCAGCAACAGAACAAAACACATCTATGCATTGTTATAATACTTTATACAGTATATATTATGTATTTCATTTAGCCCCATACTCCAGTATAATCCAGTATGCTCAAACTTCAAAATATTATTACATACTGTGATATAAACTAATTAAAATATTGCACATCATCAGCATTTTCGCTTATAGCCCAAAACCCTAGTTCAAATAAATGAGCTGCAAAAAAAAGCAGGTCAGTCAGAATAATTTGTTCTGTGCTTGATCTGCAATTAGCCAACATCTGAAAATTGTAATTGCGAAATGTGTTTGAACGCGTCAGTCTGTATTTACATATTGCAGTCCGTTTTCGCGGAACATGCCGCACCAAATTATGCAGGGCACAGTCTGCAACGCTGTTGTGGAATATCCCGTTGTGTGAAAGGTTCTTAATCGGTCCATGTATAGAAGACATTGTGTGCTTTTATAGTGGGATGTCTTTGGAGATACTCTATGTAAACTTCAAATATTCTCGAAGCTGATCATCTGTTCTACATGCATCAAAAATTGTGTGCACATAGCAAAATAGTAAATTTATAGAATATTTAATTATTTGATTTCTATCGATATACCATACTTCTGCAATGCAAAAATGATTTTAATTAAAGAAGTGAAAAGGCAGAATGATAATAAGTAACACTTAATATTTTTACGGGTTTTTTGGTCATTTATTTTTTTATACAAATGTACTTATTTATTTAAATTTTACATGCCGTAAAATGTTTATTTACTAGAATGTTTACTACGCAGATGTAACTATGTATTTAGAATTAAGGGAAATTGTTCTTGTCTTCTAATTAATAGCATTGACCAGTAGAGGGCAGAGTTGACATCTGATCCTCCGCTGCTGCACATAACAGACATTGTGCTGTCATCCTCTCTCTCCCCTCTGGATTTGTGCAACGTTCCTCCACCAACACAGAAAGAAGAGCTCGGGCTCTGACAAGAATCTCACCCGTGGATGTATTTAATCAGTTGAATTCCAATGTTTTATGGTCTGAAGCTAATATTTTACACTATGGAGTGATTCATTCAAGGGATTACATGTGGATTCTGTGCCTGCAGTTACACTGCTTGGAGGAAAGGTTTAAGTTATGGACATTCACAACTCTGCAGAGACTTGGAAATGGCAAGTAAAGTGCTTCTTTCTCCTTTGTAGCTGGGGCTGGGTCTCCGGGCAGCTTCGATACTCTATTGTTGAGGAGTCTGAGCCGGGGACAGTTGTGGGAAATGTAGCTCAGGATTTGGGACTGCAAATCACAGATCTGTCTAAGCGCAGGCTTAGAATGGGGACGGAGGGAAGCAGAAAATACTTTACTGTAAACTGGGAAGATGGAGCTTTGACTGTGAATGAGAAGATAGACAGGGAGAGCCTGTGTGGAATCAGTACAATCTGCTTGCTACCCGTTGAGGTAGTTATAGAAAATCCTCTACAGCTACATCGTGTCATGGTAGAAATTCTTGATATCAATGACAACTCTCCCATGTTTTCAAATCCTGAAAGGACTATAAAAATTACAGAACTTTTAGCAAGTCCGGGAGCTAGATTTGCCTTAGAAAGTGCACACGATTTGGATGTAGGATCCAATGGGATTAAACAATATAGACTCGACCCAAGCCCTTATTTTTCTCTGTCTGTGAAGAAACGTAGCGATGGAACACTCATTCCTGAACTGGTATTAGAGAAAGTTTTAGACCGGGAAGAAGTAGACAAACATCAACTGATCCTCACAGCTGTAGATGGTGGTGATCCTGCTCGATCTGGAACTTCCCAGATAAATGTCATCGTTATGGATTTAAATGACAACGAACCAATATTTGATAAAGGATTATATAAAATTAACGTGAAGGAAAACTCCCCTCCTAATACTGTGCTGTTACAACTTAATGCCACTGATCTTGATGAAGGAGTCAATGGGGAAATAGAGTATTCATTTGAAGACCACATGTCTGATTCCATCAAAAAAATGTTTGCCTTAAACCCAAACACGGGTGTTATTTCTGTTATTGGACCTATTGATCATGAGGAATCAAGGTCATTTGAGCTGCCTGTTAGAGCTAGAGACAGAGGAGTACCCGAAATGGAAGGTAATTGTATCATCCAAGTCGAAATTGATGATGTCAATGATAATGCTCCTGAGATCCTCGTGACCTCCTTAATAACAGATGTTCCTGAAGATACAGCAGTGGGCACTGTTGTTGGTCTTTTCAGAGTAAAAGATAAAGATTCTGGGCAAAATGGGCAAGTGACACTGGAGTTGCCATCTAACTTACCATTTAAATTCACATTTTCACATGACCATTACTCCTTAGTGACTAAAGATGTTCTAGATAGAGAAACAATATCTCAGTATGTAATTGATCTGATTGCCAGTGATATGGGTTCTCCTTCTCTAAGGACGCAGCAAACAATCACTTTGAAAATTTCAGACGTCAATGATAACCGACCTAGCTTTTCACAAGTTATGTATACTGCCGGCATACAAGAAAACAACACACCTGGACAACTACTTGTGGAGATATCTGCTTCTGATCCGGACGAAGGTGAGAACTCAAACTTAGTTTACTCACTCCTTGACAGCCAAGTTGTGGGATCTTCATTTGTATACATCAATTCAAAAACTGGTAGCATTTATGCACAACGTTCCTTTGACTTTGAAGAAGTCCAGGTTTTACAGGTCCCAGTAAAAGTTGAAGATTCAGGATCTCCGAGACAAGTTTCTAATGCAACAGTTTTCATTTTCATTTTGGATACAAATGACAATGCTCCAAGAATATTCTACCCAGAATATACCGATGAGTTCATTGCCCAACAGAAGATTCCAAAGTCATCTCCTGGTGGTTACTTTGTCACGAAAGTTACTGCCATGGATCCAGATTCTGGCCACAATGCATGGTTGTCTTATGAAATTGTTAAGGCCACCGACTCATCTTTATTTTCTATATCTTCACAAAGCGGGGAGATCAGAACGGCTCGTAGTTTTCAGGAAAATGAAAATCTAGAGCACAGTTTATTGATTTTAGTTAAAGATCATGGGGAACCACCTTTATCTGCCACCGTCACAATCATTGTCACGTTAGAAGATGGTATGGTCCAAGAAAACATGAAGTCCAAGGATTTATTCCACAGTACACCTAACAAGTCTGACTTGACCATGTATTTGATCATTTCTCTTGTGGCTATAAGTTGTGTGTCATTTATCACTTTTACAATATTGCTCGTAAAATGTCTGAGAAAGGATCGTGGAGGTTCTGGGTGGTGTTGTAAGGATGCACCCACACCAACCCACTATCCAGCGCAGTATCCAACTCTTCGTCTGAACCCAGATGGTACTCTGAAATATATGGAAGTTAGAATGGGTCCTATGGAACCCCAGGGTCAGTGTTACAGGTCCTGTTTTTCAACCTTGTCTGATAAAAATGATTTCACCTTCATGAAGCCATTAAATTTTCCACAACTGAAAAGCTTGGTCGGTGAAACTGAGGTCATATTCCCTCCCTTAAATGGTCCTGACCAGGTGAGACATCACTGTTTCCTATTCTATAGTCATGTACATTTACTTTTTCCATATAAAGTTCGATGGGCCAAATTTGGATATTTGTTTCCTGTACTAAAACAATGAATGTACTGTAGAGCTGTAGAAGACCATGTAGAGCAAATTTTCGCCATTCCGGGGAAAGTTTTACTCTGACCGGAAGTCAGTCTCTCTATTCATTCTTAGGAAATGTCTCGGAGGAATGCATAGAAAGACTGATTTGACGTCATGTCCCCATTGGAGACAATGCATGATAAAAAAAAATATAAGGGCAAACTAAATGGACCATGTGGTCTTTTTCTGCTGTCAATTTTCTATGTTTGAATGAATTAGCAAGTCAGAGTATGGGTCACGTGGTATGGAGGACCATAACGGAGCCAATAAATTAGAAATATATCACTGCTGTTGAGCCTACGTGAGTTACAAATAGAGCAAATGATAAAAACTTTTCTGAAGTCGCGCTTTAATGTGAATTCAGTTACGTCTTATGGTAAAGCCAGTGAGTAAACTGACAGATCTGTCTTTTTCAGGGTACAAAGTAGGGGATAAGCTGTGTATACATTGTAATTCTTTAGGCAGGATTTCATGATTATATGCATCGGTATTAATTGCATATAGTTTTATGTAAGTCTTTACAGAATTGCAAGGAAATAAAAGGTAGTAAAATATTAATTTGAAGGAGTATGCATCATTTGGGTGACTCAATATTTAACTAAGCAGATATACCAGGAAAAAAGCTGAAGAGTGTACTTCATGTACAGTATTGCTTGTGAAATTATCATAAAGATGAGTAATATTAGTGCGGCATGCACGCACCTTATTCAGCTCTGCAGGAATGCTCAAATCTCGGAAATGCTTTGTAATTTTCTTTGTGCAAATTGCAGGTCGCTGACCCATCCAGTTTCAGTCTCCAGATTACCGTAGAGTAACATGGAAAACACAAGTACAGTAAAAATAAGAGCGTACGTACCATAGAGACAGACCATGCAGTTGTTATGGGGCTGATTGAAAAGGGGCGTGCTGTGATGTTTGGCCCCACCCCCTTTTCCACTAGCTGGCTAGAATCAGTGCAAGACTCAAAAACAAGGGGATGGGGAATTGTTTTAAGGGTCAAGGAAAGGGAGTGGAAAAAACACTTGGGTGTCTCTTAATAGGGTGTCTATTTTTTATCTTTGCTCTTAGACCCCCTCTTTTTTTTATTTGCAACAAAATTTTACTCTTTGAATGTTGTATTGTAAGGCATTGACCTATGAGGTTCCTCACTACATCTAATAGAGGTCCTAAGACCCTCTGTGTGAAGTCCATGGGGGGAATTCATACAACAGTTTACACCAGAAATATGCAATGAAAAGTCACAAATTTTTTGCATTTTTGTCACTTTTGTAAGAAAAAAAGAGGGTGTGGCTTGACGAGGGGCATTGGGCTACCTGTGGCCCATCAACTTTACTCCAGAAACTGACAAATTCTATGGGAAACCTATGGCGGGTTTTACCTGCCGTTGATTTCAGCATGTGTCGCATGGGTGGCCCAAGATACGACAGATGTATTAAGATGCTTGCACCTCAACTGTGACTTATCTAAGACCAGCGTGTAAAACACCAGTATTAGAAAAATGTGCCCCCATATGATCTAATAGCTGATCAATCCCTTCATATAGGTTTAAGTCATTTTGTACGACCTTCCTGCTGTATACAGAATAGCACTAATCTATGTGTAGCCAAAACGTAATGTGGGGATAATTATGTGCAAGTGAACAGCCATATTTCCTCAGTAAACAGCCACGTGTAATCTATTCTACTGTGATAATGTGTATTTTTTACGTCTTTGTAATTGGATAGGTAAATGAAGATAGCTGAAAAGGAAGGCCGTGGAAAGAAACAGTGGTTGGTCTGGATATTAATGACATCGTTGGGTTTACATGGCTTTAAAGGGGTTATCCGGGGACATAATATTCTGTTAAACCTCGCTCAGCCTGCAGTATTAAAATAACGGATTACATACTTACTATTACGCACCCCCCCCCCCCCCCCCCTCCCCGCTGCTGCCACGTCTCCGATCCTCGCTGGTCTTAATTACCAGGTGCAGGAAGCCAGCGATAATGTCGCCAACAAAAGTGCCATGTGACCGCTGCAACTAATCACCGATTCCCTTTGGCTGGTGAATAGCTATGGTGCTCACATGACCCACTGTTGGTTCGTCATCAGCCTCCTCCCGGAATTGAAGTTCAGCAGGGATCGGGGAGACAGCAGCAGCGGGGAACATGGAAGGGTGAGAGTGTAATCCGTTATTTTACTACTGCAAGCTGAGCAAGGTTTTACAGAATAGCCCCGGTAGACCCTTAAAATGTCTTTGACTATGTAGTCTACCACGTGATGTACCTGCACTCTGTATGAGCTTAAATCCTATTTAACAGCCTTTCATGTAGGCAAGTATTCATTTTTGCATGGACAATATTTGGTGGTGTAAACGTCTGAAAGGCAACAGAGTTGTTATTGCGTGAAGTACACCTCGTTCCCTGATGTGACATTTTAAGAACCGGCTAACGAGATGGATAAGTCCATTTATCTGGAGTAAGTCCCAGTCAATGTGTGCAGATTGTTAGTATGGCTGTGTGTGAAAGTGTTAGAGCAGATCAAGGATTTTGACATTCAGAGTAAGGGCGGCTTCAGATGACTGTATGCGCTAACATGCTCACCTCTGCTCAACAAATTTGCGCCGTGAACGAAGTTTGATTAGGTAGATTTACACGAGTATCGGTGCATTATACTGTACTTTTTGCACAGGGAGGTCCAATTCACATGCACACGTGATACGCCCCTTCAATGATTTAAAAGGCTATTTAGTCTAATGAGGTCCAGATGTGTTCTTTTTCCTGCAGAATTGCGCATTTGTGCACCTCCTATAGACTTCTATGAGGCCTTTGGTATGCAAATATACACAAAAATAGAGCAGGTCCTATTTTTTCTTGCACAAGCACAAAATGGGCATGTAAAACACACAACTGAAAGCAAACCTACTGACATCTATAGGTTCTATTCTCTGAGAACTACGTGCCTATATTTTACACGTGCACATACAGTCATCTGAAGAAGTCCTATTTTGCTTTTAAAACATTTTTCAGAGGAGTTTCTTACTCTTGCCTTGGGTAGCTTTGGTTTGCATTATAACTTGTAAACATAAATTCGTTGAATTACGTGTATAGCTAACATTTTAAAACATTTTTTGGCGTCACGAGCAGGACCTGGCTTTCTTTATTTCAACTTTTCAAAGCTCTTTAAATACCTTCAAAGATATTTTGCAGGATAATGAACAACACTATGTGCGCTCGTTTCAGTTGTATACATATGTGTCAGTGCATATAGGATTATCTGCCTTGTGTAAGAGTATTTAGGATTCTGTCTAAGCAATTCTATGCTTTACATCACGCAGTTAGCAGGGATAGACTGCCGCCCCGCTTACCATTCACTATCTGTAAACCAGCTTCATTAGCATCCGAATGCAAATCTGCTTGGATCTGGTCCAGTTACAAATGACTTCTTAGTTGTATGGTTAAGTAAACAGTAAAACAATTCAGACAATGATAATTATTCGGATCTTGGTGTTCTGTAAATAGAGGGAATGACAAGATGCAGGAATGCTGTGAAGGGAGATTGCTTCATTTAACCCAAAATATCAACTAGTGCTTGGGGATTTTTTGCAAGTGATACCACAACAGGAATTCTATGAACAATGTGAAAACCACCAATTATTAAGTTAAAGGGGTTTACCGAGTTATTATTTTCTTGCTAAATATAGACTTCCCATGTAAGGAAACAAATCCAACTATTCTCACCTCGCCGGGCTCCCCATGAGGTCTGTGTTTAAAGGCTGCAGTTGGCCTGTTGACCAAACTTTAACTCAGGCCTAGTGAGATGAACTGAGGTGCGGTGCAGGAATTTTGAGGGGCCGAGAGAGGGGAGTATAGTCTGATTTGTTTTCTTACATGGGAAGTCTATATTTAGCTACAAAAAATAAGGCCCAATGTCCATGGGTGGACTTGAATTGCGGAATCCGCGCAGACGATCCAGAGTTCAAGAGAAACATGGGCGTCCGCAGCTGAATTAAAGCATGCGGATTTGTTTTGCGGACCCTTTCGTCCGGAAGACAAATCGCAGCATGCTCTATTTCAGTGTGGTTCCCGCATTGAAGTCAATGGAAGCCATCAGACCGCGGCCCATCCGCAGTTGACATTATGGACAGGTCTCGGATTCTGCGGGAGAACAGGAGTTTAAAAAAACCCTCAACTCTACTGCGCATGTGCACCAGCACGCTGGCCGACGCTTCCGCACACATCCACAGTAAAGACCCGGATAGGTACGCACGGTCCTCAGCCGCTGCGGGCTCCAGCATGGGGAATCCGACCTACCCGTGAACATGAAGCTTAACTCAGAAAAGCCCTTTACGCAATATAATTAGCCACATAGCTGTAGGAAGCTTTTCATGGATCATAGTCAACTGTGATAGGAGGAGGAATGGCATCAAAAGAGCAGCCATACACTAGTAATAATTAAAAGCGCTTACTGAGATGTGAATGACACCATGCAACATGACTAGGGCTGCCAACAGCGTGCTGTATTGATGTTGCATTCACCATTGAGGGTTGTGATTGATGGCTGTGGTCATGGCTGATGGCCATGTGATGTATGGAAAATTAAACATTCGTCTGCAGTGAAAAATTGGGGTAAAGTTACTGAAAGCAGTATATTAGAAAGTTTTTTACCTTAGTATTGTGATCAAAATGCAAGAGTTTTTCGAAGATTGGAAGAGATCTCGGAAAACTGGTGTGTTTCATTATATGCTTCAGGTTATGACATATATACAGTAGTGACATTACCAGTATCATCTTCTGGAGTACGAAAGAAATGTGTCTTCAGGGCGTTCCTAGAGAGTTAAAAGAAGAGGCTGCCAAGGGGAATGTATATAACTAGGAAAAGTGAAGGTACTACCTAAAGCAGGTGGCTGTTAGCAAATGATTCACTTCTTGTTTGCGCTGATGGCAGATGGAGAAGTCTTTAGAGAGGTGGTAACAAACCTTTTCTGGCCTGAGGAACACAATGTCATATTGAATCACTCCCAAGGGCTGCAGTAAAGCTTAAAGGGGTAATACCATTTGAGGCATTTATGGGATATTAAAAGTATATGCCATAATTGTCTGATGAGCTCAAGTGCCACTTTCATAACACTCATCTATTGGGAGAATGGGCTCCGCTTGACTTAGAGTCATCACTCCAGAGAGGAGCTCTCTCCACTGTAGACTATAGGCATTGTGGTAACATTTCTCAACTCCTTAAAACGTACCTGAGTTTTCAACAAGTTTTCCAAAATGCACCAGGTTCTCCTTACCCTCCTTTCATTTGCTGCTGTTTGCACCCTGTTTCATGTCACTAAGTTCTGAATTCTAGGTGGTCTCCCTCAAATTCTGTTGCTACGCTGTTTGCAATTCACTTTAATTAAGGGGGCATGTAGCAAGTCTAGCATTCTGCAGCAGTTCAATGTCCTGACTTTTTTGCTCTCATTCCCATGCTGCATTGCAGTTTGTGGTCCAATCATCAGGGAGGCAGTATCTGAATGCCCATCCCTCTGATTTCACAGGACAATCAGGCATTTAGAGCCATTCTGGCAAATGGTTGGTAAATCTACAATAATGTGGGCGTGTAATGTGTGTACATGCACACACAGTCACACATCCACATGCAGGAGAAGCAGAGACTGTGTAGATCATTATCACAGTGTCTGCAGATCCGTCAGCCTGCAGCCTCTGAGTGCAAGGAATCCTGTAAAGATACCCCGAACACCTGTTGCTATGGAAATATCCCTGTGTCCTTGTTACTAAGGAAGCTTTGTACCCAACGACTGAGAGTTGATTGCAGAGAAGCTGGACGTGGCAGCCACTTTAAACATGATTTATAGTGGTGAAGTGGCAACATTTTTAATGCATGGATAATACAGAAATGATGAAACTAACACTAACAGATGAGCAGAAATTAAAAAAATTACTACCCCTTTAAACAACAATGTCGAGAGCCGCGTGCCTAGATGGCTACATCTAACGTATATCACTTCCTGGAGTGCCAGAGTCAAGGGAACTGACTTTCTGAATATATTAGGACTTAGACATGGATACACAGTGCAGCTTTAGTACTTAGTTATATCTGCTCCTGACCTGTGCTGTTCCTCTTATCTCTGCATATTCATGTGAGCAGCCATGCCAGACTAGTATCTCTGTGTCTACATGGTTCAGGGCCACACAGAATGGCATTGAAGGCTATAGGCGGTCTCTGGACCACAGGATGTTAACCCCTGCTGTAAAGGAACTATATGAGCAAATCTGATATGCCTTGTGCGTGTGGGTAGTACATGTCACAGTGACTCTTTGGTGTTGTTTGAATCCCGGTGCCATGCTCTGCCACACATAGACATAACACAGTATTTTAGTGTTTGTTGTGAGTGGCAAGAACTTTATAGCAGTTATGGGGCCATTGGTGGTACAGACACTCCAGGCTTTTCTGTTCTGCAGTGGAAAGTGCTTCACTGAATATAAACTGCCGTCATTATTCTATATTTTAACTGATGCAAATTTTCCTGCAAAGCATACTTCTATCTTAGAGCTTCTTTACACGAGCATAAGCGTAAAAAGGCACACAGTAGCGCAAAGTTTTTTGCGTCGTGAAGGGATCTTTATTGCACGCGTGCCTGTGCAGGCACCGCTAGTTCACATGGATGGGGGAATCACCCCGCCCTCATTTAAATGACTATTAAGCCAAACAAGGTGTTCACGGTTATGCGCAGCATTTGCACATATACGCTCGTACATATGTGTGCATTTGCACAACCCCATAAACTCCTATGGGGATCTTTGGTGCACAAATGCTGATCCACTATTGATGAGCGAGCGTACTCGCTAAGGCAAACTACTCAAGTGAGCAGTGCCTTATGCGAGTACCTGTCCGCTCGTCTCTAAAGATTCGGGTGCCGGCGGGTGGGAGCGGTGAGTTGCAGGAGTGAGCAAGGGGTGAGAGAGAGATCTCCCCCCCATTCCTCCCCGCCCCCCGCCTGCACCCGAATCTTTAGAGACAAGCGGGCAGGTACTCGCATAAGGCACTACTCGCTCGAGTAGTTAGCCTTAGCGAGTACGCTAGCTCATCTCTATTGATGACCTATCCTGATGATAGGTCATCAACCATCAACAGTATTTCCCTGGAAAAACCCTTTAAAGAATCCAGAAATGTTGATGATTCAGAGATGGTGCTAAAGGTCATAATATGAATTGAATGTCTTCCTGTTGGTGTAACACAAATGTGTGATTTTCTTGTGATCTGTAGTATTGCTATAGCTCGGGTATGTTTTCGAGCTCAGCAGATATCTGCTCTACGTGCTCCATTTTATTGCAGAATTGACATACCAGACGGCGCACAGGTGCATGCTATATATATAGTGACAATGATCTGCGCATTGTCAGAAAATCCCCAGTGACCATGTTCTTAATGAACAGCTATTCTGAGCCCATCTAGAAATGAGGTTGGAGCACTTCTGTCATTAGTCCAGGAGATTGCATTATATGGCACTGTGCTCTCAAATATTCACACCCCAGGCCTGCGAATTTTAGGTTGTTTTTTTAAGTTAAAGTTTTCTATTTTTTATTGTTCTGTACGACGCCAATGACATATTATTTTACTCTCCAGTGATATTTACTTCTTTCAAATTAGCCTCGTGTGCGCAGAGTGTTAAGGCAACAGAAATGCAGTCCTAAGCTCTCACTCACGACCTGAAGGTTGTGAGTTCAATCCCCGCTTGATTCAGGCAGCCGGCTCAAGGTTGACTCAGCCTTCCATCCTTCCTAGGTCGGTAAAATGAATACCCAGCTTGGTGGTGGGGAAATAAATAAAATTACCTGACAGCGTTGTGGAACAAGGTGGTGCTATACAAATAAGATTTTTATTTTCAAATTGGTATTTTGTAGTGTTGGTGTGCTGGAGCCCACGTTAACAATTATGTTCAGAGACCCTGCGTTGGGTTGAAAAGTATATAGATTTAAATTGTTAAAAGATATAAATAAAATGATTATCACATTGTTTTTCAGGACGATATGGCCTTTAAGTATTTGACTATAGTCATGCTATGTAATAATCTGCTTCCTCACACACATTGAACACATACAAATCACGCTGGCACGTTTCCAGAGAGTTTGTCTATTTCTGGTCTTGTGTTTTACATGTGGAGACTTGTTCTTGTTTAGTCTTGCCCGGCCACTTTTCACGGCTTTATACACATTTATTTTTATAAATCCTCTTATGTAAATATGTATCAGTTTCACCACTTTAAAGACATTTAGATAGTTAAAGGGTCTGTCTGCTTTGGCCAATTCCTTTTTATAGTTTCCATAAAAAATAATCTAATCACAGGGCTCCTCAATTCCCAGTGATCAGCTGTAATCAGTGGGGAACCTGGAAGCCAGTATTTCATTTCCCTGCAGCACCTCCGCAGGAGAAATAAAGTATGACACGGTGCTCATTGTAATCAATAAACACTGTAGAGCCTAGTCCTCCTGAGACGCTCTCCACCCTCATTAATAGATGAATGAGGGCACGCTCTATTTACTTAGAATTCCCTAAGAAGAATTATCTTTGGTTTGTTTTTGGCAAAAGGACTGTCTCATGTAGTCACAGTGAACAATATCAGGAATAGTGGAGATTGCCGTCTAATCATGGTCGTAGCATCGGTTTGTTTCGCTACAATTGGGGGCATTGTAGGTTATTTCCTAAAAAGAACAACCAAGTGCATGTAGTGAAGAGCTATAGACAATCCGTTAATTGCATTTCTGCCTAATGTATGGTAGATGGATCATTTCCAAGCTCTGATTGGCTGCAGTGGTTTACCGCAGAAGATCCGGTATCTTGTATGATAAGAACACTTCTGTTCCGTAGTATTCTGCTGCTTTTTATATTGAGAGTATTTATAGATTTCAGCAATTTGCCACTATCGGTAGCATCAGAGATGATACTGAGCTGAATTAAATAGCCTGCAGAGGAGCTATATTTGGTTTTGATGACTCAATGATGTGTTTTCTTATGTTTAAGCTTTATTAAAGCAAAACTCCATTCCACAGCTGGGCCCTCCCCAAAATAACAAAAAAAGGTATACTCATCTCTCCTGGGGTGCAGTTGACAGCCGGCACTGAAATCAGCAGTGATTTCTATGCAGATAGGGGGGGTGCAAGTGAGTGACCGCTGTGGCCAATCAGAGGACACAGCATAACCATTACTGGCATCAGCGCTCATATCCTGGCCGCCATGATGCCAGGAGTTTGAGAACATGACGGTACAGCATCTGATTGGCCGTAGTTGTCACGTGCTTCTGCTCAGCTCGGCTCCCCAGAAGCCACTGCCGATGACAGCACCGGCTGTCAGCTGCACCCCAAGGCCTCAAGAGAGGTGAGTATATATTTGTTTGTTATTTTCGTCTGGGTCCAGCTGGGGAACGGGGTTTGTTTTAATTACAAAAGCCCTTTAACCATGTGGTGAATTGACCCAGGACCACCTGAACTACAATAATGAGGTGATTTATCAGATATAGCCAAAAAGGAAAATTGGGACACAATTATGCCAGTTTCTGGCGTAAAAAAAGTTGTATATTTAGCGCAAGCAGGTACTTGCACAAATATTAGTGACTTTTCTTCTTTCTGCGCTGGCCCTACAACTTTTTTGAAAAGTGGACGGAGCTTTCAGGAGGGGTGTGGCTATCTTGGATTGACAGATTTATCTATAATTTTTGCCAGGAATACACTACAGGACAGACCTGATGTACATTGCTGAGAAGGTGCACTGAAGTGCTGAACATATGAAGAGATGTGTGCCTCTTCATGTATTCAGTGCATCTTTCGCCGGGGCAAATCATACTAACGCCAGCACAAGAAATATAGCCTAATTTCTAGAGTTGCTGTGCAGGTGAATGCTATTGCCCCCCTGTAAGCAGCCAATGCCTAAAACCATTTATCGCCTACCCGTAGAATAGATGATAAATCATTGATCAATGGAGGCCCGACTGCTAGAACCCCATCACGAGAATGGCACAAAGTGAGGTACAGCAGTGATCACCACTCCATTCACTGCTATGGGGTATGATGGCTATCTCCATAGGCAGTGCATAGAGCAGGAGTCATGCATGCACACTGCCATTCCATTCATACAGCAGACTCAGGGCCTGTCATTCTTATGATCACTTGGGTTCCAGTGATCAAAAATCTGGCGATTATCAACTATAAATATTTTGGTAGGATAACCCCCTTTAATGCAATTATTGGCAAAAAATACCCTGACCAGTTCCTATTTCTCGTTCTATAAATCTCAAAAAATCGCCACTCTCAATTAAACTTTAACAGGTCTGCTAGGTTAAGCCAGCATGCTAGTGGGCAGTCCTATAATGTACTTTCATGACATTACAATGCCTTATCAGTAGTTTTCCATAGAGGTCCCACAAGTTATTCCAATTCATAACCTAGGCAAAGCATTATAAATCCAGTTCCCAGTCCACAATGGTGTCTGTGAGATTTACAATATATATTTCTCTGTTCTCATTGCATTCCTGGAATATTAGGCAATGGTTTTTAAGATGTCGCCATTCTCTTGCTGTGACCATGAACTTTGGCTGACTTATGTAGCAGATTTCTAAGGAACATTTTGGAATGATGTGTCGTGAAGGTTGATCCTTTTGCTTATTCTCAGCTTTTCTTCGATAAACTCTGTTCAGTTTGTGAAGAAAATAGCTCAAGCTGCGTTGTGTTAGAATTGTGTACTTTATGGATTTAATTGGGTAATGCAGAGTTTGTGGAAAAAAATAACCCGGAGGGGATTGTGAAATGTGGATTTATGCTGCAATTAAAATCCTCAGGATTTTGGATTTCAACATGGTTTACTGCCTATGTCATCCTCATCTGTTAATTATAATTACAGAAATCCTTGGATCAGTTGTTCTATTGTTTTATTGATGTGTCCTCATTCATTTTAGAGAGAGAAATGATGATGAAGTGGAATGGAGGATTGGAGATAGGACCAATTTATTCTTTTGGCATTATTGATAGACTAGTTGTGTGTTCTGTAATACAGACCGTACACATGAGCTACGTGTTAGCCACCTATGCACATGACCCATGTGTTAGCCACCCATACACATGAGCTACGTGTTGGCCACCTATACACATGAGCTACGTGTTGGCCACCCATACACATGAGCTACGTGTTGGCCACCTATACACATGAGCTACATGTTGGCCACCCATATACAGGAGCTATGTGTTGGCCACCCATACACATGAGCTACGTGTTGGCCACCCATACACATGAGCTACGTGTTGGCCACCCATACACATGAGCTACGTGTTGGCCACCTATACACATGAGCTACATGTTGGCCACCCATATACAGGAGCTATGTGTTGGCCACCCATACACATGAGCTACGTGTTGGCTACCTATACACATGAGCTACATGTTGGCCACCCATATACAGGAGCTATGTGTTGGCCACCCATACACATGAGCTACATGTTGGCCACCCATACACATGAGCTGAAGTTATTTCCAATACATAATTGTCATTACTAATAAGTAGTTCTGTAAAAACGAGGTAAAACAATCTAGGGCAAGGTTGTTCTAGAAGAATCTATCAGTGATTTTACATGTATTTTTGATGAGCACAGGAAGAAAGCATAATGCCAGGGTCTCTTAGGCCTTTCCTCAAAGCTCTTCGTCACATCAGGTTTCTACAGTAACCGGGAACAATTTTATTGATGTGTAAATTAGGCGGCTGTTTCTGTAGGCAGGTGCTCTGACTCTACCTAACAGATCTTTTATGTATTGATGTTACTTTTGTATTATTCCTGACGGTTTCTATTATGTTGCTCACAGGCTTACTCAGCAATCACATAATTATACTCTCCACTTTTACGTTGAAAAAGGTATTAAGCATTCAACTTTCTGCACTGGAAAGATTGAATTGAATCCAAGTTCTTTGTCCTATATCCCAGATTACACATTTGTGAATTATCCGCTGAACGCAGTGTGCAAACAAACATTCGGAAAAAGAAAAAACTTTGTTTTGTAAATGAGAAATATATTTGGCCTCCCCCTTATAGCTCCGTGACCTCATTCGCCTACATGTATGAATACTAGTTATTAGCATTATTTATAGTACCAGTGTATAATACAATATGGTGAATATGACATCATCACATGTAATTATTGAAGGACCTGTGATGATGGCTGGAGTTGATCAAAATATTGAAGGACCTGTGATTACGTCACCGTCATATGATATGGGGCGGAGCTGAGAGCTCTGGTGATTCAGCTGCTCAATGAGCTGAAATCATGGTTGGGATGAAGGACCTGTGATGACATCACTGTCTTGTGATCAGCGCGTAACTCACTCAGTCACTCACGGACAAGTGGTCATTAGTGACTGCTCATTGTGCATCCTCATAACTTGAAAGCTAAAAGTATAGAGAATAAAAGTGGTCAAAGTTAAAGTGTATTCCCATCTGAGAATCTAATGGCATATCCACAGAATATGCCATAAAAGTCTAATAGATGCGGGTCTCAACTCTGGGATCTGCACCGATCTTGGATTCTGGCCCCCATAGCTCCTTGCTCAGACAAATGCAGTGGCTAGGGCTGGTTGGGAGTTACAGAAACAACTGAGCTAAGTTGTTTCCATAGCTCCCATAGCGGTAAATAGGAGTTATGGCAACAACATAGCACAGTGAGCTACACTGTTGCTGTCACTCCTGAATTATGTGCTATGCTGTTTCCTTAGGTCCTACTCACTTCTCTGGCAGTTCATGAAACCGTGAAAGACGGTTGGATCAAACACTTGGGTGTTTCTGGCAGTCCCATACCCTCTATCCACCTTGTACTCAGAAGTATTTCCATCATAATCATGATCAGCCTAGATAGAAATAACCTTTTCATTAAAGAGTGACCATAATTATGGTTGCAGACATATTGCTTTCCAGTGGGAGATGAAGCCAACAAAGACTTTACAAGAGGGGCTTCAAGTTCTCACTCTAGTAGACCTTGTCTATACTTGTAATACATGGTCACCATTGATTTTAATGTACAATTACAGTATTTATTCTGCAACTTTGCCCTAGCAATAATTTCTATCATGCCATAAGGACTCCATCATCATTGGAATGAAAGGGTTCTTGGCTCTTGATCTTTAGATTGCCAATGTCTATGAATGCACATTGAAGAAATTCTCTGTACACATTGAAGTGACACGTTGCTACATTTATGGGATATGTAATTTCCGAACACAAGGAGTATTTGCTTTAACTTGCCTTATGCCATTCATCAGTGATAACTGTGGCCATAATGATTAATATAAGGTTAATAATAGGCAGGCGCAGGATTTGTTTGAAGATGAAGAACAAACAGCCAGTACTTTGTATTCGGCCAGATGTGTGTAATAAGAAAAGAAAATATAGTTGCCTTCTGACCAGTGCATGTTGACCCCTGGGTGAGAGAGGGCCATAGAACTGACCTGTAAAATGTAGCCTCAAAGTCTAAAATTCCTGATTAGAGGAAGTGGCCACAGCAATAGATTATTACTTCCAGATGTGAACAAGTGTCTTCTAGAAAGTACTCCTGTTTTTAACAAAGTACTAATCGGTTTGATCTCCAGTGTGAAGCATATATGCTAATTTTAGTAGAAATTAAGGTATATATTTTCCCCACAGTATTAAACTCTAAGTATATGTAAGTGATTACCCATATGCTTGCTGTTCTTTGTGGATAGTGAGTCAGATTCTTCCATTTACGAGAGTTTATTAACGATCCATAAATCTGACCAGCTGAGGTCCATTAAGTGCCTGGAGAAGGTCATGGAGTTGTCATTAACGGAGTTCTGGGAGGGAACTACTACCAGTGGTGGCCAAACACATATACTAATACTCATGTATATATGCAGTAGATATAGACTGATAAAGTGACTAATTAGCTTGAGTCTGAAGAACAATTCTGGCCAGAATATTATCCACATGGTGTTTGTACAGTTTCCTCAAGTTAGTTGGGTAGCTGACACCATTAATGGACAAAGAACCATGTGGATTTATTATCTGTATCAATCAGCATCAATATAACAATAAGGGCCATTCTAAATCTCTCTGTAATATTCCTGGCTCCCAGCTCTTTTTGGACCCCTCTGAATTTCTAGCACATAGCTTTAACCTCTTGCTGTGCTGTACTTGCATTGTTGCCAGTCTTATTACAAGAAGTGCATATTCCTGCTAAGGAATCTGAGTTGGTGTCTGTCCAGCTGGGACTCTGCCATTATTCCATGCTTATTCGTAATGAGGGTATTCCTCAGACGCTTTGTCGTACTACAATTCTCTAAGGACCTTCTTTACCTTAAGAAACAATCTCTGTGTAAGTGGAGCACATGTATAAAAGTTGGCACAACTTTCTAAAAAACTAGGGTAATGTATAAACCCGCTGTGAGCTTTCTCTTGGCAAACCAGGAGTTATGTAATGTATTGGGTTTAACATATACATAGTAAATTGATGGTGGCATTAGTATTTTTGAGACATTTTTAAATTCTGAGGCCAAGTATAATTAACATGCATTGACTACTTCACTAGAAACCTGACTAGCCCATAGAATACATTGGTTTGTTCTTCTGATTAAGGCCAGGGCTACACGATGACTTCGGACATGTGACATGAAGATCGCAATGTCGCATTGTGACATCACATCTAATGATTGTCAATGTTCTTGCATTGCAACCTGTAACCTAACGGGGCCACAACGGTCAAAAAAACCCAAACTGTTGTAATTTTTGCTATAGATGGCAAGTTGCATTGGCCTTTGCTCTGATAGTATGGAATGCAAGCTGTGCGCAACTGCAACTTGCCTGCAACTGCTCTGAGATTGGCTGTTTTTTAAACCGTGACTTTTCAGAGACTTGATGTCATGTGACCAAAGTCTCCATCTGTTTTACTTGCGTATACAAAGAATGTATATGATATATATGTTGCATTCTGTAGGTTACAACAGAAGTCCACAACTTTTCGTAAGTCATGAGCCCCATGATATTAGCAGTCTTTTAAGGATATGATGAAATAATATGACTTTTACTATAGTGTTAACATCCATTGATATGATTTCGGTACTTGTGTCACGTTTTAGTAACACCATGACCTGGTGCCACTAGTATATAAAACAGCAAAACACTGGAGTGGGGCCCAATAGCAGCAATGACTACTAGGTCATACTCTTGATTTATCAGATTCAAAATGTTAACTTGTCTCAAGTGGTCACACCATGATCATGTATGGGGATGGATTGGACCATTTCTAATATATTGGTGATTTTTCAGATATTTCAATATATGAGAAAGGAATAAATTGCTTTACATGTAATTTACCAGAAAATTATTAATGTTGTGACGTCTCTAATGCAATATAATGGACAATAATACAGTTATTTTTCCTTGATTTGATGTTTGTTGCAGCAAAGTTCAAGGCAGAACCACAATACAGTATGTGCTGTTTCCTTAACATCATCATTTTTCCTTTCTTTTGTCTAGGCTTCAGGACAAGAAGAAGATCAATTAATGTATTTCTTCTGATACTGTTATTTGCGTACAATGTAAGTATGTAGCAATTACAAGCACTTTTCTATTTTTCTTCCAGCAGGCGCAACCTAATGCAGAATGGCGCTTCTCACAGGCTCAGAGACCCGGACCAAGTGGGTGAGTAAATCTTCCCATGTATTTGGGTTTAAGTATATAGAAAGTATTTCTAGTTGTTAAATTAAGGCTGGGAACCCATATGCCTGTCAGGCTTTTTTTGTCCGCCAGCATTTCGCTTCAAAACTGGAGCTAGAACTCATCCCGTAGATTTCAATGGGTTTGTTCATGGCATTTGGCACATTGGTTTTGATGCCAGATGCATCCCTACTAGAGATGAGCGAACGTACTCGGATAAGCACTACTCGTCCGAGTAATGTGCCTTATCCGAGTACCGCTGTACTCGTCTTGAAAGATTCGGGACGCGCTGCGGAGCGGGGAGCTGCAGGGGAGAGCGGGGAGGAACGGAGGGGAGATCTTTCTCTCCTTCTCTCCCGCCCGCTCTGCCCCGCTCCCCGCTGCGACTCACCTGTCAGCAGCGGAGCGCCCCGAATCTTTTAAGACGAGTACAGCGGTACTCGGATAAGGCACATTACTCGGACGAGTAGTGCTTATCCGAGTACGTTCGCTCATCTCTAATCCCTACACTTGGTGGACATGTAAAAAGTTTCGTGCAATGTTTTTGTGTTTGTCTAAATCCGGGCTGTAGCTGCCAGATCATTGCAAAAAGTGCACCAAAAAGATATCACTTGTGTTCAGCTCCAGCATAAAATAACTAGCTGGGCTAGTTATTACAAGTCACGAATTTTACCATAAGTGAACATGCCTCTTCAGCAGCACCAATTGGAACGATAGCTACCCTATGACTCACTATTCAACTTTTTATAATGTAACTCAAGATATAAACCAAACCAGAATATCCATGTACATACAGCGGTTTCAGGGTTATTGCTCCTAATCGTACAGTACGATTCTTGTTGGCAAGGTGACAGGCCAACAATGTGAGTCTAGGGAGGTAATGTATCTCCTAGTGGAGAGAACAGGAGAGAGCACCACATGGGTGTAGGGGATCTTATAGGCCATGCAATGCTTTCTGGGAAAAAGCCATGCAAATGAGTGCTGGAATAATATCCACAGCTCCAGCTATTGGAATGGTCGCTACCCTATAAGTCAATATCCGACTTTTTAGCGGACCTTGCAGTAGGGCTAGGGATGCACCAGTAAGCCAATCCAGAATATCTTTTTATATAAAGTTGTTTCAACATTACTGCTCATCAGTAGCTTATGTCACATTTCACCAAAAGTCGGGTGATTGGCAAAAGGCACATCTAGCTGCAACAAGCAATAATGCCTTCTTCAGTTATGTGAGCAATGGGGGGCCAAAAGGGATCAGAGGCACAGGTGAAAATAAAGTGTCAAAGGGGTTGTCCAGAACTTTATTATTGATCTATAGAGGTCTGCTGCTTGGGATCTCTGCTAATCAGCTGTTCGCAGGGCTGTTTCACTATGGATAAAGCCAGGAGCAGACAGCTCTGTCTGTAGTTCAGCAGCCAGGTTTGGTATTGCAGGCGCAGCTTCAATTGAATTCAATGGGAATTGTGCCTGCAGTACCAAACCGAGCTGCTGCACTATGGACATAGCTGTCTACTTCCAATTCTGTCCGTAATGAAGTTGGCCCAATAGCGCCTGATTGACGAGGATCCCAAATGACCTATTTTTGCCTCAAATTTTTGTTGACCAGACAACCCCTTTAAGATTTTACACATACCAGTAATTTCTTTCCCTAACTAAAAACATGAAAGCTCAGTGAACACCATCTTGGTATTAAGACAATGAAACAAATGCCAAAAAAATCTACCTTACTGAACTCCCATGAATATTACATGAAGGTGGGGTGAGATCAGGATACTCCGCTTCTGTAAAACAGTTTTAGAATATGTGGGGATCACGAACAGGAAACCTACCGTGTACCTACATACTCTACAGCCAGAGCCACGTTGTTCCACTTACAGTACATGTCCAAAAATCCAATCCCAACCTTCAAAAAGTAGGTCAGAAAAGCTAAAATGGGACTGATTTAGTAAACATTCAGAAATACACTTAATATATCCTGTAGTTAACCATATTTCAAGTACAACTGTCAAGAAGAGAATGGCAATTGACATTGTTGCCTAAGGCCTTTGGGTTCTCAGAGACCCAATTATCACATCTATTTTAACAATGTGTCTTCTCTGTTGATGCTTTCCATACTGTATATGGGGAAAGAGTTGTGAATCTTACTTTTTTTCTGATGGTGAATAGGGTTTTTGTTAACTTTGTAGTACCAGCTGTGGAGTCATAAAAAACAGAGCGGAGACAAGTAACAATAAGGGTCTACAACATGGCTTGCCTTAGGTCCCAAATTACTAAGTCAACCCTATACATCAGTGTAAATGAGATAAATAGCCTGTATTCAGTTACATTATGTACATATCACTTTTTTTTATTTCTCCCCTAATTTTACCTTCGTTTGTACCATTTCTGCATTGAACACAATAATAGTTTTGTCGTTCACATTTTTATAGAGATTTACATGATTTTGTTGTATTTATTGCAAGTGAATAGACAAAGAAATCTAATAATATATATAACTTTTATATAAATTATGTCATTTTGGTAAAATTATTACATATGTCTGGTGAGTGGCCAACTTCATGCTGAGTCAGTAGTCAGGGTAGAACAATAGAAGAGAAAGAAAAGGCTCCAGATACATGAAAAATTAATTTCTGTATGTTCTAATAATTCAAGATTGCAAGAAAACATTATGTAGTGTTGATAAATTTATATCATACAGATGTCTCCGGAAGAATTTGCCCATCCTTTATGAGACCATATACTGTATGGTGGCGTTATATGTTACATTTTGCCTCATGCAAATAAGAGAGATGGAACAATACATCTGCAGCGCCACCTATTGGAAGGCAGCATTCCTGCAAGTCAATGTTAGACTCTTTATACAAGCCTTGCAACAATGACTGGGAATTGTTACAAGGCTTGTATAAAGAGTCTAACATTGACTTGCAGGAATGCTGCCTTCCAATAGGTGGCGCTGCAGAGGTGTTGTTCCATCTCCCTTATTTGCATATTACCCAGAGGAGCATGAATGGTCTTATAAGTCTCCTCACTCACTCACCTTCAAGGTGCTCTCCCTAAGGAGAAGACATTGCGTTCCTGACCCATTTTGCCTCATGTGGTGATCGGGCCAATTATCACATCACTTCTGGGGAGTTATTGTGTTATCGCCAGCTCTCCTTGCTATTCTGAAAACTCTTTTTTTAAAGGGGTTGTCCCAAGATTTATGCTTACACCATATCCACAGTGTAGGAGATACCGTAGGCATTTGTTCATTGAGTGTCTAACCACTAGGACTCCCATCAATCATCAGAACAGGGCTCCTGTGTCCCCCACGGGAATGGAGTGCCGTCATGCACCCCACCCCCAATGTTTCAAATATCATAAAACTTTAAACAACCTAGTTGGGACCCTCTGAGTTCCTATACCCCATAGCTAAGTTTTCGATCCCACTCCCTCTTCTCATCTCCCCCTCCTCACAGCAACATGGCATGCATGCTGCAAGTAAGAAGCAGTTAGAGTCCAAGGCAGAGTGCGTTGGCAGGAGCTCTCAGAGCCTACCAGAAGATTGGGCAGCAGTGACCAGTCAGCAGCAGACAAAGAATGAAGAACTCCAGTCACATTCCTAGGAAGGCCCCCTTTAAACGAAACTATTTGGCCACTCTCACAGATGCGTTCAATTAAACAGCCACTCAAAATCGCGATTTCAAGCACAGTTTTTCTGAACGCATGGTACAGTGTTTGACAGTACTTTTTAACGCACACCATCATTTTGTTGGGTGATGGGGTGTATTAAGAAAAAGAAAAAAGGCTGAAAAATAGAACAGACAGTGCTCGAGGCCCCATTGAAATCAATGGTGGTGTTGTACTGTGGCTAGCGCAGCACTCAGGATGCCGCGGTAATCGCAGTAAAAAGCGGTGAGCGTGAGAGCGGCCTTACCATTCAAATAAATCATTCGATCGTGCAAATTTGAACGATAATGCAGTGTAACCATGGCCAACGAATGAAAGACGAATGAGGATTTGTTTGCTTCTAGTTCGCCATTCATGTTCTGCAGATATAATAATAATTGTTTGCCCGTCATTGCGTGTGAACAGCGGTTGTTTAGTCATTCACTTGTGCATGAGCGAATGAATGATAAGGAAACACAATTATGAACAATGTTTCTGCCTGTGTAAACAGGCGGCTTGAGCGAACTATCACCGTTAACTCATGCAAACAATCTAACGCTCCATGTAAAAAGAGCCTATGTTAGTCCGGCTGCCTCTTCTTTGTGGGAGGGGAGAGAGCAGAGAGATCCTGAAGCCGCTGCCTGTCTGTCTTATATACATGCAGACATTTTAGTTGTATGCTCTATTTATTTTTAAAGGTTCTTCTCAATCCCTTCTCTTATCCCCACTGAAAGCACTTATCACCTAATCCCCCCCCCCCCCCTCCCACCCATAGCCCCTTGCAGATTTTGTCTCTGGCTCCCCACACAGAGTCCATGCCATGTTGTCTCCCCCTCCCCTTCCTTCTCAGAGCCCCTGAAACACTTTGCTTCCTTCTTTCCTCTTTTCCCCTCACAAAGCCTCTGCCACCTTCTGTACTGCCGGCCTTCTACCCCACATAGCCCAGGATCTTTTGCTTCTCTCTCGCTGCAAACTATCCTATGTACCCTGGGAAGAAGGGCAGCGGCACACACTTTTTGGTTCTATGTGGCCAACAATTCCTTTTTTGTTAAAAAAGTGCCTCTTAATATTACATTTTTGTGATTACTAGTGATTAGTCCAAAATAGGAGTCACTGAAAGCATACAGGATTTAAAACATCATTTTTATTGTAATAGATTAAAAATGCAGATGATGCAAAAAAAAAAGCTTAAAGGGGTTGTCCCGCGGCAGCAAGTGGGTCTATACACTTCTGTATGGCCATATTAATGCACTTTGTAATGTACATTGTGCATTAATTATGAGCCATACAGAAGTTATCAAAAGTTATTCACTTACCTGCTCCGTTGCTGGCGTCCTCGTTTCCATGGAGCCGTCTAATTTTCGCCGTCTAATGGCCAAATTAGACGCGCTTGCGCAGTCCGGGTCTTCTTATCTTCTCAATGGGGCTCCGTGTAGCTCCGTGTAGCTCCGCCCCGTCACGTGCCGATTCCAGCCAATCAGGAGGCTGGAATCGGCAATGGACCGCACAGAAGAGCTGCGGTCCACGGAGGGAGAAGATCCCGGCGGCCATCTTCAACTGGTAAGTAAGAAGTCACCGGAGCGTGGGGATTCAGGTAAGCGCTGTGCGGTGTTCTTTTTTAACCCCTGCATTGGGGTTGTCTCGCGCCGAACGGGGGGGGGGGGGGGGGGGGGTTGAAAAAAAAAAAAACCCGTTTCGGCGCGGGACAACCCCTTTAATTACTATAAGGGCTCAGTCACACAGGCGTTTTTATGTGGGTATGTTACCTGCGTTTGCGATCCGCATCTATATAGAACCAATGCTTTGCAATGGCAGCTGTCACATGCCTGATATTTACCTGCGCACAAAAATGCGCAGCGGTAAATATAGGTCAGCGGATTTTAAAACGCAGGTAACTGCAGCATCCATCTTTTTTAGATGTGAAACCCCTGAATGCTGTCACATCCAGGGGTTTCACCTTGTAATCAATGGGGCCGGCGGCAGCAGCACCGACCCATTGAGAACATATAGTGAAGATCGCGATCCACTGGCACAGAACTGCAGTCATTTTCAGGGAAGGACTTTAAATATAAGCCCTTCCCTGAAAATCGTCCCTAAAATGTGTAAAAAATATATGTACTCACCTCTCTACAGCTGCCGGGTCTTCTCCTGCACTGCTCTGAAGTGCTTTCAGTAGGCAGGGATTTAAAATCCCCACCTGCTGAAAGGGCTGCCTCTGATTGGCTGAGCACTTTGAGCAATCAGAGGCAGATCTCAGCTGTCATTCAGTAGCTTTGGCAGTTCACCTTGGCCAAACCATCTAAAAGAAGGAGGAAAAAAGAATGAAAAGGAATAAAGGAAAAATAAGAAAAAGCAAACAATTTTTTCTTCTTCCTCTTCCTTCTTTTTCATTGTTTTTCTTCTTTTTTCTACTTTTTATTTTCTCATTTTCAAAGTATGTAAGGCTTAAAAAAAACATATGTCCATCTACTTCAGCCTGTAACCCCCCACCCCCAATGTTCTTCATTAACTTTGCCTTAATAACAGCTTAAAAGTATTAACCCTTTCCAATCCACTGTCTGACGTCTAAAGACATTATGATTTAAGGCTGTACAGCTCTGATGTTGGCAGACGTCCGTCGGGGTTCTCTAAGGCCTCCCTCACACACGGCGTTTTATACAGCGTTTAGCGCTGCCTTTTCAGCCCAGCGCTAAACGCTGTACAACACCACCATTCATTTCAATGGGGCTGCTCACACAGGGCTGAAAACACAGCGCCTCCCAACGCTGCGCTTTGACAGCGATGCATGTTCTATTTTGGGCCGTTTTCAGCCCTGCGTCGCCCATTGAAATGAATGGGCAGCGGTTTTAGCACTGCTAAAAACGTGGCAACACTTGGTGCCGCGTTTTTGGCAGCGTTAACCGCTCGCCGATTTTCGGGGTGAGGGCTTGCAATAGAAGCCCTCACCCCGAAAATCAGTCCCTGCTAGGTGGAGAGAAAAAAAGAAAGTAATACTCACCTAGCCGCTGCAGTCCGGGTCGCGGCCGCTGCTCTCTGCCGCTGATCCGGGCTTCCTCTGCACTCAGAAGTCTATTGACGGAGGCCAGGTTTGAGAACCCTGGCTCCGGCAATAGAGTGCTGTGATTGGTTGTCGGCGCCCAATCACAGCCCTTCATTGACTGTCTCAGCCAATCAGCGCCGGCAAGCTCTGATTGGCTGAGACAGTCAATGAAGGGCTGTGATTGGGCATCGAGCAAGCGCCGACAACCAATCACAGCACTCTATTGCCGGCAATAGACTTCTGAGTGCAGAGGGAGCCCGGATCAGCGGCAGAGAGCAGCGGCCGCGACCCGGACTGCAGCGGCTAGTGAGTATTTAGTTTTTTTTTCTTTTCAGCATTCTTGGCTGCGTTTTCAGCCGAGCTGAAAACGCAGCCAAAACGCTGGCATAAAGTATGCCAGCGCTGCTGAAACGGGGCGGAATCTGCAGTAAACGCAGCGTTGCAAAACGCTGCGTTTCTGCAAACGCCCTGTGTGAGGGAGGCCTTACTGTATATTGCCAGCCTCTCGGCTATCGGAGCCTATCCAATGTGTCACCCCATGCAGTACTGGCTTTGGCCAGCATATAGCGCCGTTGTATAACAGCAGAAAAAGAGTAAGCCCCCTTGGAAAACAAGAATACAAATTGGATTGGAAAGGGTTAAGATTAGAGATGAGTGAGCACCAAAATGCTCGGGTGCTCGTTACTCGGGACGAAATTATCGCGATGCTCGAGGGTTCGTTTCGAGTAACGAACCCCATTGAAGTCAATGGGCGACTCGAGCATTTTTGTATATCGCCGATGCTCGCTAAGGTTTCCATTTGTGAAAATCGTGGCAATTCAAGAAAGTGATGGGAACGACACAGCAACGGACAGGGCAGGCGAGGGGCTACATGTTGGGCTGCATGTCAAGTTCCCAGGTCCCACTATTAAGCCACAATAGCGGCAAGAGTGGGCCCCCCCCCCCAACAATTTTTACTTCTGAAAAGCCCTCACACTACCTCCAACAAAGCACAATCACTGCCTGCATGACACTCCGCTGCCACTTCTCCTGGGTTACATGCTGCCCAACATCCCCCCCCCCTGCACGACCCAGTGTCCACAGCGCACACCAAATTGTCCCTGCGCAGCCTTCAGCTGCCCTCAGCTGCCCTCATGCCACGCCACACTCATGTCTATTTATAAGTGCGTCTGCCATGAGGAGGAACCGCAGGCACACAGTGCAGAGGGTTGGCACGGCTAGGCAGCGACCCTCTTTAAGCACGACCTAGTGTCCACAGCGCACACCAAATTGTCCCCGCGCAGCCTTCAGCTGCCCTCATGCCACGCCACACTCATGTCTATTTATAAGTGCGTCTGCCATGAGGAGGAACCGCAGGCACACACTGCAGAGGGTTGGCACGGCTAGGCAGCGATCCCCTTTAAAAGGGGTGGGGCGATAGCCCACAATGCTGTACGGAAGCAATGAGAAATATAATCCTGTGCCACCGCCATCAGGAGCTGCACACGTGGGCATAGCAATGGGGAACCTATGTGCCACACACTATTCATTCTGTCAAGGTGTCTGCATGCCCCAGTCAGATCGCGTTTTTTTATAAATAGTCACAGGCAGGTACAACTCCGCAATGGGAATTCCGTGTGCACCCACAGCATGGGTGGCTCCCTGGAACCCACCGGCTGTACATTAATGTATCCCATTGCAGTGCCCATCACAGCTGAGGTAACGTCCGATTAAATGCAGGTGGGCTTCGGCTCACACTGCATGCCCCAACCTGACCGGGCTTTTTAATTCATAGACACAGGCAGGTACAACTCCCTATTGTGAAGTCCCTGTGGACCGACAGCATGGGTGGGTGCCAGGAAGCCACCGGCGGCACATAAATATATCCCATAGCATTGCCCATCACAGCTGAGGTAATGTCATGTTAAATGCAGGTGGGCTTCGGCCCACACTGCATGCCCCAGTCAGACTGGGTTTCTTTAGAAGTGGACACATGTAGTTACAACTCTGTGTGGACCGACAGCATGGGTGGCTCCCTGGAACCCACCGGCGGTACATAAATATATCCCATTGCAGTGCCCAGCACAGCTGATGTAACGTCAGCTGTAATGCAGGTGGGCAAAAAATTAATTGGATTACACTGTAGGCGAGGGCCCCAAAAAATTGGTGTACCAACAGTACTAATGTACCTCAGAAAAATTGCCCATGCCCAACCAAGAGGGCAGGTGAAACCCATTAATCGCTTTGGTTAATGTGGCTTAATTGGTAACTAGGCCTGGAGGCAGCCCAGTTAAAATAAAAATTGGTTCAGGTGCAAGTTTCAACGCTTTAATGAGCATTGAAACGTATAAAAATTGTGTACAAAAATTATATGACTGAGCCTTATGGGCCTAAGAAAAATTGCCCATTCGGCGTGATTACGTGAGGTTTCAGGAGGAGGAGGAGGAGGAGGAGGAATATTGTACACAGATTGATGAAGCTAAAAGGTCCACGTTTTTGATGGTGATAGAGAACAATGCTTCCATCCGCGGGTGCAGCCTACGTATTGTTTAGGTATCGCTGCTGTCCGCTGGTGAAGAAGAGAAGTCTGGGGAAATCCAGGCTTTGTTCATCTTGATGAGTGTAAGCCTGTCAGCACTGTCGGTTGACAGGCGGGTACGCTTATCCGTGATGATTCCCCCAGCCGCACTAAACACCCTCTCTGACAAGACGCTAGCCGCAGGACAAGCAAGCACCTCCAGGGCATACAGCGCGAGTTCAGGCCACATGTCCAGCTTCGACACCCAGTAGTTGTAGGGGGCAGAGGCGTCACCGAGGACGGTCGTGCGATCGGCTACGTACTCCCTCACCATCCTTTTACAGTGCTCCCGCCAACTCAGCCTTGACTGGGGAGCAGTGACACAGTCTTGCTGGGGAGCCATAAAGCTGGCAAAGGCCTTGGAGAATGTTCCCCTGCCTGCGCTGTACATGCTGCCTGATCTCTGCGCCTCCCCTGCTACCTGGCCCTCGGAACTGCGCCTTCTGCCACTAGCGCTGTCGGATTGGAAGTTTACTATCAGTTTGTCCACCAGCGCCCTGTGGTATAGCATCATTCTCGAACCCCTTTCCTCTTCGGGAATGAGAGTGGAAAGGTTCTCCTTATACCGTGGGTCGAGCAGTGTGTACACCCAGTAATCCGTAGTGGCCAGAATGCGTGTAACGCGAGGGTCACGAGAAAGGCATCCTAACATGAAGTCAGCCATGTGTGCCAGGGTACCTGTACGCAACACATGGCTGTCCTCACTAGGAAGATCACTTTCAGGATCCTCCTCCTCCTCCTCCTCCGGCCATACACGCTGAAAGGATGACAGGCAAGCAGCATGTGTACCCTCAGCAGTGGGCCAAGCTGTCTCTTCCCCCTCCTCCTCATGCTCCTCCCCCTCCTCCTCCTCCTCAACGCGCTGAGATATAGACATGAGGGTGCTCTGACTATCCAGCGACATGCTGTCTTCCCACGCCTCCGTTTCCAAGTGCAAAGCGTCTGCCTTTATGCTTTGCAGGGAACTTCTCAAGAGGCATAGCAGAGGAATGGTGACGCTAATGATTGCAGCATCCCCGCTCAGCATCTGGGTAGACTCCTCAAAGTTTCCAAGGACCTGGCAGATGTCTGCCAACCAGGCCCACTCTTCTGTAAAGAATTGAGGAGGCTGACTCCCACTACGCCGCCCATGTTGGAGTTGGTATTCCACTATAGCTCTCCGTTGCTCATAGAGCCTGGCTGACATGTGGAGCGTAGAGTTCCACCGTGTGGGCACGTCGCACAGCAGTCGGTGCACTGGCAGATTAAACCGATGTTGCAGGGTCCGCAGGGTGGCAGTGTCCGTCTTGGAGTTGCGGAAATGTACGCTGACCCGGCGCACCTTTCCGAGCAGGTATGACAAGTGTGGGTAGCTTTTCAGAAAGCGCTGAACCACCAAATTAAAGACATGGGCCAGGCATGACACGTGCATGAGGCTGCCGAGCTGCAGAGCCGCCACCAGGTTACGGCCGTTGTCACACACGACCATGCCCGGTTGGAGGCTCAGCGGCGCAAGCCAGCGGTCGGTCTGCTTTGTCAGACCCTGCAGCAGTTCGTGGGCCGTGTGCCTCTTCTCTCCTAAGCTGAGTAGTTTCAGCACGGCCTGCTGACGCTTGCCCACCGCTGTGCTGCCACGCCGCGCGACACCGACTGCTGGCGACGTGCTGCTGCTGCTGACACATCTTGATTGCGAGACAGAGGTTGCGTTGGAGGAGGAGGAGGGTGGTTTAGTGGAGGAAGCATACACCGCTGCAGATACCAGCACCGAGCTGGGGCCCGCAATTCTGGGGGTGGGTAGGACGTGAGCGGTCCCAGGCTCTGACTCGGTCCCAGCCTCCACTAAATTCACCCAATGTGCCGTCAGGGAGATATAGTGGCCCTGCCCGCCTGTGCTTGCCTACGTGTCCGTTGTTAAGTGGACCTTGGCAGTAACCGCGTTGGTGAGGGCGCGTACAATGTTGCGAGAGACGTGGTCGTGCAGGGCTGGGACGGCACATCGGGAAAAGTAGTGGCAACTGGGAACCGAGTAGCGCGGGGCCGCCGCCGCCATCATGCTTTTGAAAGCCTCCGTTTCCACAACCCTATACGGCAGCATCTCCAGGCTGATCAATTTGGCAATGTGCACGTTTAACGCTTGAGCGTGCGGGTGCGTGGCGGCGTACTTGCGCTTGCGCTCAAATAGTGGCGCTAGCGACGGCTGGACGCTGCGCTGAGAGACATTGCTGAATGGAGCCGAGGACAGCGGAGGTGAGGGTGTGGGTGCAGGCCAGGAGACGGTAGTGCCTGTGTCCTCAGAGGGGGGTTGGATCTCAGTGGCAGGTTGGGGCACAGGGGGAGAGGCAGTGGTGCAAACCGGAGGCGGTGAACGGGCATCGTCCCACCTTGTGGGGTGCTTGGCCATCATATGCCTGCGCATGCTGTTGGTGGTGCCTCCCCAGCTGATCTTGGCACGACAAAGGTTGCACACCACTGTTCGTCGGTCATCAGGCGTCTCTGTGAAAAACTGCCACACCGTAGAGCACCTTGACCTCTGCAGGGTGGCATGGCGCAAGGGGGCGCTTTGGGAAACAGTTGGTGGATTATTCGGTCTGGCCCTGCCTCTACCCCTGGCCACCGCACTGGCTCGGCCTGTGCCCACACCCTGACTTGGGCCTCCGCGTCCTCGCCCGCGTCCACGTCCTCTAGGCCTACCCCTACCCCTCAGCATGGTGTATTACCAGTAGTGCAGAAACAGAACGCTGTAATTAAATGTGCCGCTTATTGGCCTCTGGTTGGAGGCTGACTTCGCTTACCGAACACACAGCAGAGCCAGGAAATAATTTTGCGCAAGCCTGCTGTAACACTTAGCTGGCTGCGTATGAATTAGGAGGACAACTACACCCAGCACAGACCCAGTACACTGAGGACAGTCGCAGGCAGCCCAAATGTATTTTTTTTCCCAAATGTTTTTGGAAAGGCCCACTGCCTATATTCAATAAATATATGTCTTCTGTCCCTGCCTCACCACCACTACTGGCCCTGGACTATGTATAATTACTGCAGGGCCGATATACAAAAAAAAAAAAATGTGCAACACTGCAAAAAGCAGCCTCCACACTACTGCACACGGTTAGATGTGGCCCTAAGAAGGACCTTTGGGGTTCTTGAAGCCTAAAATCACTCCTAACGCTCTCCCTATAGCAGCTCCGGCATCAGCAGCACTGTCCCTGATCTCTGTCAGAATAAATCTGTGGCGAGCCGCGGGAGGGGCCGATTTACATACTCGGGTGACACCTGATCTCGCCAGCCACTCACTGCAGGGGGGTGGTATAAGGCTTGAACATCGCAGGGGGAAGTTGTAATGCCTTCCCTGTCTTTCTATTGGCCAGAAAAGCACGCTAACGTCTCAGAGATGAAAGTGAAAGTAACTCGAACATCGCGTGGTACTCGTCACGAGTAACGAGCATCTCGAACACGCTAATACTCGAACGAGTATCAAGCTCGGATGAGTACGTTCGCTCATCTCTAGTTAAGATACATTGCTAGGTGACCGTAGGATGTTATACAGGGTTTTCTGGCTGTTAATCATGTACACCATATTTAGGGGTATTGATAAAATTCCAGTTTGGTTTGAAGTAATTTGGACCAAACCAAACTTTTAGCTGAAATTCGTTGAACTGGCCGAACAAACTTTTCAAAAGTTCACTCATCAGTAATGGTCTGTCTGATCTACTGGTTAATATACTGCGCAAAATATGTTTTAATATTTTCTTTAAAAAAAAGTAGATTTATAAAAATTGGTGCAGATGAAATTATTTGATCTTGACCAATCAGATTGTTGGCTTTAAAAAGAAACTTTCAAATGTCCAATTAGGGAATTGTAAGCTGATAGAGAAGAGAGGCCTCTCATAGGATACTCTTTTCTATCAGTCAGAACAGGGAGCTTTTCTTGCTCTGGAGGAATTGGATGTCTGTGCATCACTGGGACAGCCCATTAGTTACAGTGGAAATGTGTAATTCTCCATTTTAACCTGTGGAGGTGCTGCAGGGAAATTGAACACTTGCTGCCACATTCCCTTACAGATCATAACTGATAACTGGGGTTCCCAGTATCAAAATACCCCATGATCAGCACCTTTGCTGTTTTTCTGCACTAGTTTTTTTTTATAAAGCCAGTAATCTAAATGAACTTTTATTATTTATTTTGAGACAATCTTCATACATATAATGCCTTTGTTTTGCTGACAAATACAAGTTTGTTTCCAAAATGAACCCCCTATTTAAATTAGTTTCACAATACATGAAGAACAGATATGTCATTGTTGTGCAATCCTATAAATTACCGGTTCTGTTTGCTGTGGTTTGCTTTAATTACCTCGAATATTTAACAGTAATCACGTTGTCACTGCGGTCTCTTTAGAGCACAACCCACAGAGGAAGCTGGAGTGTGGCCAAACAACCAGTTTGAAACGGAGAGACTTCAGGCAATGATTCTGGCATCTGCTAATGGTAAGTCTTCTACAGTCTGCTGTTATATGTGGATACAATGTGGTGTATTTAATCATACGAATCGATAATCACTCTGTATGAAATGTCCCTGTAGATTGTCAGACTGTAGCTGATCTGGAACACTTTTTATGCTGTTTATAGACTGATTTGTAGTATTTACTATGTCACATCAGTCAGCGATTGGTCTTTTTAGAATTATACAATTCTCTTTGACCCCTATGTGCTTCATTAGTAATATTTGGTGAATCTGTGACACCCCAGAAAGTAAAATAAATGATAAATTACCCCTCAGTTCAAGTACTTTTTAAGAAGATCTACATTTTCTCTGTATTTCAAACTTGTGTGTGATTACTGCCCTAGTCAGTCTTGTCTGCATTCTCTACCAATTTGGTGTAGTAAGTATAAGAAAGGGCTCTTATGTTCATATAAGAATACCCGCATAACAGTACATGTCAAGACCAATAAAGTAAACTCTTCCTCATAGGATTTGTCTACTTTGGATTTCAGTGGAAAGCTCAATATGGTGGGAAAATGTCACACAGTTATTAAGCTCTTCCGACCAATTCCATGTAAATTGTTGGGCTACTGGACTGGTCTGTGTGTTTAAAGCCAATCTATGGGCTGAGTGTTATGGTATTCCGCGATTCTGCATGCAGCGCCATTGGCAGGATCAGGCTGTCACAGTGAACTGCGTCAGGAAACTGAAATGCACAAGTGAGGTGTACAGAAAAAAAGACAGCACCCCCAGATAGAAGTAAATGTTCAGGAACAGGCTCGCCTAGTGTGGTGGAGTCACCCCTGTATATGTGGGGTGCACCACGACAACTGACAGCCTGGAAGGCTTTTGTGTATATGCCTCAGTGGGTAAGGGAGATTCCTTCTCCAGTGTAGACATCTACCTTGAAGAGCGCCAGTCCAAGGCATCCCATCCAAACCAGTGGTCCGGGGTAGTAAGTGGGGTGAAATGGAAAAACAAAAAGGGACAGACAGTGCTCAAGGACAGTCCTTTATATAGCAAACGTATCAATAGGTAGAAAAGAACTGTAAAGTGGGTCACTTACTTTTACCAGGGAGGTATGTAGGCCCAGGAGGACCTCAATCAACTCCCCGTATCCAGAAATGCGGTCCAGAGGTACAGAAATGCACAGGCAGATTCAAGAATTAATATTTGGGGTATTTATTAGAATGTAAGCCGATAAAAACAGATTTCTTATAAAACAAAATTAAAATAATAAAATGCTAAAATAAAAAATGAACTAAAATAAAAACTATGATAAAAAGCTGCGGAGCCAATGAAAACAATGGTATTAAAATAAGAAATACTCTGCAACATGTTTTGAGGTTATGATCATAATGATCTCCCATTTTCAAGCAGTAACCATAAATGTCCACATGACAGGTGTTTATAATAAAGGCAATCATCTCCCAAAATGGAGAAATGGCAAGAAGGAAAGAGCGCCAAAGCGTCCCTAAATTATGTGCATTCTGGAATCTTTCGCTCTCATGAATGTAAGTTCGATACAATCGGTGCAATTGGTGCAATCCAAAGCCCAGAAGTGGCGAGTGGATATGGAGATGACACAATAACTTCTCACGAGGTTTCGCACAGTGTACCGCACGGTCCCGGCAACTGTAGTAGCCAAATAAAAACATGGTATACTGCCCTAACATATCACATGCAGGATATTATATAAATGACAATTTGAAAGCATAATAAGGGTAAAAGTGTAAAAATATATATAAAATCACACATTTTTTATAAAAAGATATAAGACACACAAAATCAGGAAAAGAAAAAGTGGTACACACGAAAGAACAATTACCCCATCGAATATATTTAAGAGATGATAAAAATGTGGAGTAATAAAATTATTACGTAGGAATAGAATAAAATGTTGGGGGAGGGGGGAGAGATGAGCGAGCATACTCGCTAAGGGCAATTACTCAATCGAGCATTGCCTTTAGAGAGCACCTGCCTGCTCAGGAGCAAAGATTCGGCTGCCGGCGGCGGGCAGGGAGCTGCGGGGGAGAGCGGGGAGGAACAGAGGGGAGATCTCTCTCTCTCCCTCTCCCCCCCCCCCCCCCCGCTCCTCCCTGCTGACTGCCACATCTCACCTGTCACCCGTGCCGGCAGCCGAACCTTTTCTCTCAAGCGGGGAGATACTCGCTAATTGTCCTTAGCGAGTATGCTCGCTCATCTCTAGTGGGGACAGTCTGATTTAACTAATTCAGGTGGGGTAAAAAGATAAAATGTTGGGAATAAAATTCCTAAAAAATAAAAATTATATAAATATAATTTAAACATAAAAATTTTAAATAGGATCATCGGAAAGTAAAAATAATAAATGTAGAAAATGGCATTAAAAATATAGTTTAAGAGATAAAACCTCCGTAGGCTTATGTCCTCAAAAATAAAAATTGAAAATAAATCAATAAATTGAGAAAAATAATTAAAATACTTAAAAAACGAAAGTAAAACAATATAAAAAAATATAAAGAATATAGAACTTACATGTGCATTACCCCATTGGAACAAATTCCGGTGGGGAAATAACAGAAACTGAAGACGGAAAAAATATTTTGGCTCTGCTGCTTGAACACCCTTACTCCACATAGTTTCAGTAAAACATTAGAAAATATCTTTTACATTTTCTTTGTACCCCCTTCTCTCTCCTCCTCTTTAATCTTCTGATGAATACAATCATCTTGTAGTCATTCATCCTAATCATACTAAACAGACACTGATACGGAGCATTGTGTTACCGAATGCTGCTTCTGCATGTGGTTGCTATTGCTAAGGAACCACATAATGCCAGTTGTAACATCACAGGGATTCCCTGTACGGAAAGGACTTGGAGGTATGGAGAGAAGGCATGACCTGTGTCTTCTTTGCATGTCTGTTTATACAGATCACTGGTGACAGTAGCTTATGGGCTTTTACTATTAGATCCCTGACGTGTGGAGCAGAGTGTTAAGGAAGCAGCAAATGCAGTCCTAAGCTCTCACCCTTGACCTGAAGGTTGCAGGTTCAATCCCTGCTTGGTTCTGGTAGCTGGCTTAAGGTTGACTCAGCCTTCCATACTTCCAACATCAGTAAAATGACAACCCAGCTTAATGATGGGGTAAAGATAACTGGGAAGGCAATAGCAAACCATCTGATGTAATGTCACCCTAAGAGTCAGTCATGACTTGGTGCTTGCCCCAAGGGACCTTTACCTTTATCATTAACATACTGAATATGGAGACAACAGGGAACACATAAACAATGTAAGGCAGAATGTACTTACATTGCCGCAAATTTAAAATAGTTACACCCCCCACCCCACCCGACACTGCAGCCACCAATTTTAGTCTGTTCTACCCCAATCCTACTTGAATGATTATCACCCATGTCCAGAGGATATGTCAAAAACTAAAGGAGGGAGACATACTCAAAGCTATAATAAAGCTTTTCAGGACTATAGCGATGTCATACGTTACATAAAAATGTACATAATTGACAGGGATATGCCAGGAAGAATTAGAGGGTTTATTTTCAGGCGTACCCCTAAAACTACCTCAAAAGATAGCATGAAAAATGAGGAAAGCTGTATTTTTTTCCCTGTTTTTGAACATTTTCTCAAATAACCGAATTGCATGGAAAGAAAACCTGAAATGTTACTTTGGGCTTAAAGGCCCACAACAAAAAAAATGTATAGTGTTTCAATATTATACCCTGAAACATAACACGAAGGGGGTTATTTACTTAGACCAGAGATTAGACCGACGTGTGGGTCTAAGTCAGTGTTTCCCAACTGGAGTCCTCAAGGCACTGTAACAGGTCATGTTTTCAGGATCTCCTATAGTAAGAACACCTGTGGCAATGTCTGAGGACTGACAAGAATTACATCACCTGTGCAATACTGAGGAAATCCTGAAAACATGACCTGTTGGGCTGTCCCAAACACTGAAGTTGGGAAACACTGGTCTAAGTGAAGGCAGCGCCCAGCTGGAGCAACAAACATATTAAGAGGTGGAAGCCTCCAGTCTTAATACATTTATTTCATCTGACAGCAACTCTGTGTGGCAGATGGAAAACTCATCCATCTAAAAGTTGGTGGAAGTTTTGCTATACTCTACACCAGCTCTAGTAATCACGACAGGCCAGGCACGGCCATGTACCCTAAAACTTGGCTTCGTCCATTTTTTTTAAGCGGCGTCATTGAAAGAAAAGTCGCAATTTTGGCACTTGTACCAAAATTGCGACTTATCTTCACCATAAGGGCGCCCACCCACTGGCGTTTGCGATCTTCGTGCGTGAAAAACGCAGCGCTTTCGCAGCGGTTTTCGCGGCGTTTTTTGCCGCGTTTTCGCGGCGTTTTCGCGGCTTTTCCATTGACTTTCATGGGTGCATTAGGAGCAAAATAAGGACACATATGCAACTGACAGTTCCTATGTTAAAAAACGCAACGCAACGCAAAACGCCAGTGGACAGGAACACATGTTATCTCTATGCCTGTGCAGGAAAAACGCAAAACGCAAACGCAGGTAAAAAAACGCAAGTGGGTGGGCGCCCTAATTCTGGCACAATTAAAATAATAAATAGGCCCAAAAATATTCTGAATGAACAGAAGAGATGCTTTAAAGGAACTCCAGTGAGTCTTGTAATGAAAGGTAATGGGCTCATAGTCTGAAAATGACATTCTCCTCTCCATTCCTCCACTGCATGCCTGCCAAGACTCTTTTATGGGGCTCAGAAGACATAACAGTGTCTTGTAAAGGATATCTGTGTCTACTTACTGACATACTCGGCAATTTCCTCATTATCCACCAGCATTGGGATTATTCAGCTAATTAACAGATTTAATATAGTAGCAAATGTTTCCACTGGTTATCCCTAATTTACATTTAGAATGCTTAAACCTTAATGAGAGATTAAAGAGGTTGTTTTTACATTGCTGGTTCCGTGAAAGATAGTTGCAGGGTCCTAGCAATGAGATCCAATAGGTCCTTGCCTATTGATGAAAAAAATGCCAACGGTCTGGTAGCGTAGCGAGATAGATAGACTCATGTTAAGCACATCGTGTAGCTCCCTCTCTTCTTTAGCTTTACATGAGATCTACCAAAAGTTGTTTCTTTAATTATTATAATATTATTTATTTTAGAGTGCCATTAATTCCAAGGTCCTGTATATAGGAAAAAAAAGCATTTGAGTACATAATGCAAAGAGAACCTGTCACAACTATAAGAACCCTAAACTATCTTATGATGCTTATAGTTTAGGTGACGTGAAGTCCAAGGAGCCTCTTCTCCTGCGGTGTCCTCCGGTGAAGTCAGCGTGACACTGGCTTGATAATTTTCAGAAGGCGATGCACGCGCACTCCAATAGAGACTGATAGGAATGTGCGCACTGCCTTCTTATAAGAGTCATGCCGGTGAAAGGCTGACTTTGCCAGGGGACACTGCAGGAACGGGAAAGCAGGCGAGTATGAAAAGAGGCTCCCCAGACTCTACGTCACCTAAACTATGAACACCATAACTTAGCTTATAGTGCTTACAGTTGATGACAGGTTCCCTTTAATATAAAAACGAGGACAATGAACATGAGATAAATGGGTGATACAGTTTATAGTCTACAAGGGGAAGGGATGTGGACAATAGGTGATGGTAGAAGCTGGTCATATGGTAGTGTGGTTGATGGTAGGAGGGTTATTGTAGGCTGTAGGCGTTATCTGAAGAGGTGAGTTTTGAAGTTGCTTTAAAGCTTTCGAAGATGAGGAGAGGCTGATTGTTTGGGGTAATGAGATTCAGATTTTAGGGAATGCACAGCGGAAATCTTGTTTTGAACTGGATTGGTTTGGAAATGGGTAGTCAGGGAAGGGATTGGCAGAGTAGTAAAGATGGAAGAGGTGGATTAATGAGGGTGGAATGGAGGGGTATAAGAATGTTAACGTCCTTTCAAGCTCTCGGCCCAATCTAGCGAGCGCCAATCAAAATAGATGTTGATCTGTGCTTTTTTGATTTTCCTTCACAAAGGTTAAAAATTGGCTTACGGGGATGAACAACTAATTACGATCGTTTATCCCCATAGGCTGGCCGTATAGCTTCCCGTTCACAAGGTGAGATGTAGAGCCAAACAGCGAGCAATTTTAAGCTCGCTGGAACGGAACAATCAGCCAATAAAAAGCTGAGTGTTGGTCTTTTGATATGGCTCTAATGTAGTTCGGAGGAGCGTTAGGACCTGATAGGCAGCCTGTGTAATGGGACCATTAGTTGGGAGATGACAGAGAAGAATGTTGCAGTAGTGTAGGCATCAAATGAGAAGCCAGTAGTTTTGTTGAATCGGTGTTGAGGAAAGAGCGGACTTGTGAAATGTATCGGAGTTGGAGCAGGCGGTAAGGGCTTGTATGTGCGGTCTATATAAAATGCAGAAGCTCTTCTTATTACATTACTTCTATGCTGACATATAATCACTTCAGCAGTACTGAGACATCCCGATAACAAAATGCTTTTTGTCAAGTATGATCATGGAGACTTCGTGTAGTTAAATCACCCTTTATATCATGTTTTCGCATAAACACATATTTTCTTCTATTTATGTACACAGCCTGTTTTAGGCTTAACCATTTCCAATCCACTGTCTGACGCCTTCCTACATTCTGATTGAAGCTTGTAAAGCTCCAATGTCAGAAGACGTCCGACAGGGTATTCTTGCCGTCCATTGCAGGCCACTCCACTGTCAGAGCCTCTCTGGCGCACACACACTGGCTTTAGCCAGCAGATGGCAGAATTGTATAACAGCAAAAAGAGAAAGCCTTTTTGGAAACCCTGAATCCAAAATTGGATTGGAAAGGGTTAAGGAGGTGATGATTTTTGGGAGATTTCCACCTGCACTTTTCAAAAACCATAACTTAGTTATTTTTTTTGTCGAAATGACCATATGAGGGCTTGTTTTTGCGTGACGAGCTGTAGTTTTTGTTGGTATCATTTTTTAGGCACATACAATGCATTATATAACTTTTATTTTATTTTTTGGAGAGGAGGGAAAAAAAACACCTTAGTTCTGCCATTGTTTAGTGCATTTCTTTCTACAGCGTTAATCATGCAGCATGATTCACCTGATAAATGACATGATAGATTTTTTTTTATGTGTGTTGGTACGATTACAACAATACCAGAATTATATGTATTTTTTAGATTTTACCACTTTTTCACAACAAAAACTCTTATATTAGAATTAAATAGCATGTTCAATTCATTGTACAGGTTGTTATGGACCTGGTGGAAAAGGTGGATCATTTTTTTATGTCTCTGTAGGCGACTTGAACCCACGATCATATGATCACTATGCTAATATACTGCAGTATGTCTGTACTGCATTGTATTATCACTATTGCTAGCGATCATATGCCATCACACCCGGACACCCGTCATTAGTGTTTTCACCGATCCCAGCTGGTGCAGTGGGAGACTGGCTGTCATTCGCAGCCAGCTCCCGCTGCAAATGGCAGGGACTCGTGCCTTGCATATGATGTAAGTGTATGTGCTGCTGCCTTCAGTACCAGGGAGCCAGGATGTAAACATTAGAGTTGAGCGAACGCACTCTGCTGAGCTTTATGCTCGTTCGAGTATTAGCATACTCGATGGGCTCGCTACTCGAGCGAGCATCACGCCACGTTCAACCCCGCCCCAGTTTTGACCCCTTCCCGCTGCGCACGCCAACGTTAGTAGAGAGAGAGAGAAAAAAAAAAGGCTCGACAACCGGCGGGTCACATACAATAATGCTCGAGTCTCCCATTAAAGTCAATGGGGTTCGTTACTTGAATAGAGCTCTCAAATTTTACAAAAAGCTCGACTCGAATAACAAGGAGCCAAGCATTTTGGTGCTCGCTCATCTCTAGTAAACATACATCCTGATGTCATTAAGGTCACCTGCACATGGGCGGATTTGCATTGCAGAATCTGGAGCGGGCGTCCACCTCTTGATTCCTCAGCGAAAGCCACCCATAACATACTATGGCAAAACTCTAAGCAAGCAGAAATCAATTGAGATTTTCCACTCATGGAGAAGATATCGCAGCAAGCTGCAATTCTGTCCGGCTTCCGTGTGGACAGCTTTTATTGAAGTCAATAGAAGCTGTCCGCCTTTCGACCCTTCCAAAATCATCATTGCGGAAAGGTCACGGGATGTGTGTCATCACCTAGTGACTGCATGGCACAATCTGCACAGTGTGTGAGGTCGCTGACCTGGCACCAGGTTGGATTCCTCTGCGGGATCCCGCATGCGGAATCCGACCCAGCCGTGTGCAGTTGGCTTAAGGGGTTAAATATAGCACAGTAATTAACTTCAATAGGAGGCCACGTGCCATTTGCTTAGTTCCACCTTGAATACAGTGGGTATATTAGAGGACAATGGAAGGTTAGAGTTTATAGTCACAAAATGTTTGCTTCGTTTTCAATGTTTTGTGAAGTGAACAAATCATCCAACAACTCTCAAGATTCTGATCTTGAAAGCCCATCTCTAAATTAACCAGTGATTGATTCACATTCCGTGTTGGATCCCGTCTGACTAACTCTGTAAAGTGTGACATTACTGCTTACATGGCATAGAAGCACCGCCATCTGTTAGCTGGCTCCCAGAGTGAAGATGTTTTTACCAATGACAAGATTATTCCCAGAGTTTGCCAAGTGATTGCGTATGTAGCGTACAGCGTGTATAAGAAGCTTTGAAGGCCAAAATAGTGTTTTCAAACAATATTTTGTGTCTCAAAAGTGACCTGGATAGAAACTGTCAGCCTAATTATTGGGTTTTGTTTCACTAGAAAAGAAATTACTTTTCCTTTGACTGGCACTTAGTATTTTATCAAGGTTGTACGTTCCATAGTGGCAAACTAGAGGGAACCCAGCTCTGTTGGTCTAAAGTAATGGTGGAGCCAATCCCAAATAATTGTGATACGACAAAAGGAAGTCTCCTACTGTAGGGTTGGGTTCACACAAGGCGGAAATCCCGCCAGAATGTCCGCAGCAGGACCACAGGGAAATTCTACAAGATTTTCGCAGCTGAAGTCCTGAGACATTTGGTGCGGGTTTTGAAAGTGGCTTATTCCACTGCGGCTATCGCTCCCAGTAGAGAGGAGAGAGCCGGCAGCAAAAAAGGGCAATATAATTGACATGCCGCGGCTTTGAATTCCGCGCAGCGTGCCAGTTTTAACATGGCTTGGCTGCAATTGACTGTTCGCAGCGTGTGGATGACATTTTTGCAAATCTCATCCAGTTTGCTGCTTAGTCTCAAGCTTAAGATTGCAGGCGAAATTTCCGTGTGGAAAGTCTGCATGGAAGTTCAACAGCAATTCCGCCCCATGTGAACCCAGCCTAAAGGTTTCATTGGTGCTTCGAATAATAGAGATGCTGCCTACTAGATAATGCACCACCTAAGTGGGCGTTAACGCACAGGAGGAAATAGCCAAAAGAACTGGTGATTTGCGTAACACTCCAAATATAGATGACTATTGGAAATCAGAGATAATACTGTATGAAACTTTGCCTTTATTAATTAACATGTATAGCCAGCATGGGAGTATTGTGCTTTGGGGGATCACACCCCTTCATCAATTCGGCTGGTTAAAACATAAAGACTAAAGGCCCATTTACACGCCACGATTATCACTCAGAATGTGTTCAAACTATGGCATATAAATCGTTGTTTGTAAACATTGCCATCGTTCAATCTTCGGCTCAAGAACTTAAAATCCACCGTTCAGCTGGAGAGAGATAACAGGGACCGCACACTGTGTTCTGAGCGGGAGTGGCTGATTACATTGTATTCTGCCGACAGCCCGTGTGAGAACAATGTAAATGCAGAGCTCAGACCACATGCTGTGCTCTGCAAACAGCTTCAGAGGCCCGATTACATGCAAATGAAGGTGATAAAGTGTTAATGGACATTATTGTCCATTAACACTTTATGCAAAACAATCGCTAAAACTGTCAATCTTTCAATCATTTGAATGATTGTCTTTCGCATAAATGGACCTTAAGTAATAAGTAACGTGAGATAATATTCAGAATGTAAAATTCCCTTTTTACATTCTGAATTTTATCTCTTGCTACATATTACTTAGTCTTTATGTTTTATTTCCTCCTGTTCCACATTCATGACCTCATATTTAATGGTGTTGTCCTTGAAGTCTTTCTCCAGTGCCAAAAAGCCTTTGAACATTAGCACATCATACCATTTGCATGCAGTCATCAATGCTGTCTTTTATGCTGTAGTATACATCTTTCATATAGAGCATCTATAGTATGGTCTGGCTGCAGCATGAAGTTCAGAATTCGAGGAGTCCTTTTCTTCAATTGAGGTCATGATCTGTATTCAGGTCATTGGGGACATATGCAGAATGAATACAGATTGCGAACTGCAGTGAAGAAAACAGATGTCAGGATTTCAAAGCTTTCATTGCGGTCAAGACAGAACAGGGGTATGTTAAAGAAGTGGAACAGTCTTTACCCTATATGGTACAGATATACAGTTGCAGAGCTGCAATTCTTTGAAAATTACAGAAACAACTAAGCAAGAATCCCTGACGTGGGATCCCACCTATCAGACATTTATGTACATTCTGTGGACACGTCATAAATGTCTAAAGTGGTAAAACGCCTTTAATTCAAATTGATGAAGGGTTTTTTTTCATCCTCAACATTCCCTTAACTGAAGTAGACCCCACTGTTAACCTGTGAACTCCACTGACCCAATCTTCTATTTTCCTAAACAGAGACCCTCAAGATTATGCCCTAGAGCCAATTTTCTGGCAAGCCAATTAACTTACAAGCAGGGTAATGTGCTGTATATACATATAGAGCATATACGTTTTTGTAAACCTCAGCCTACCAATAGATGGAACCCTGGACTGTAAGCAGAAATCACCATATTTTATATGCATGTAAAAAAGTTATATTACTGTAAAAAATATATATCCTAGTCAAAAGATAACAAAATATAATGGTAGGAAAACATTAAAGGGTTCGAAAGACATAATACAGTATTATGCCAATTTCCTGGATGACCTTCTAGGCACAGCCTAATAGGATACAGGTAGAGATGAGCGAGCACCAAAATGCTCGGGTGCTCGTTACTCGGGACGAAATTATCGCGATGCTCGAGGGTTCGTTTCGAGTAACGAACCCCATTGAAGTCAATGGGCGACCCGAGCATTTTTGTATTTCGCCGATGCTCGCTAAGGTTTTCATTTGTGAAAATCTGGGCAATTCAAGAAAGTGATGGGAACGACACAGCAATGGATAGGGCAGGCGAGGGGCTACATGTTGGGCTGCATCTCAAGTTCCCAGGTCCCACTATTAAGCCACAATATCGGCAAGAGTGGGCCCCCCCCTCACAACAACTTTTACTTCTGAAAAGCCCTCATTAGCAATGCATACCTTAGCTAAGCACCACACTACCTCCAACAAAGCACAATCACTGCCTGCATGACACTCCGCTGCCAGTTCTCCTGGGTTACATGCTGCCCAACCCCCCCGCACGACCCAGTGTCCACAGCGCACACCAAAGTGTCCCGGCGCAGCCTTCAGCTGCACTCATGCCACACCACCCTCATGTCTATTTATAAGTGCGTCTGCCATGAGGAGGAACCGCAGGCACACACTGCAGGGGGTTGGCATGGCTAGGCAGCGACCCTCTTTAAAAGGGGCGGGGTGATAGCCCACAATGCTGTACAGAAGCAATGAGAAATCCAATCCTGTGCCACCTCCATCAGGAGCTGCACACGTCGGCATAGAAATGGGGAACCTATGTGCCACACACTATTCATTCTGTAAAGGTGTCTGCATGCCCCAGTCAGACCGCGTTTTTTTATAAATAGTCACAGGCAGGTACAACTCCGCAATGGGAATTCCGTGTGCACCCACAGCATGGGTGGCTCCCTGGAACCCACCGGCTGTACATAAATGTATCCCATTGCAGTGCCCATCACAGCTGAGGTAACGTCCGATTAAATGCAGGTGGGCTTCGGCCCACACTGCATGCCCCAGTCAGACTGGGGTTCTTTAGAAGTAGACACATGCAGTTACAACTCCCTGTGGACCCACAGCATGGGTGGCTCCCTGGAACCCACCGGCGGTACATAAATATATCACATTGCAGTGTCCAACACAGCTGATGTAACATCAGCTTTAATGCAGGTGGGCAAAAAAATTAATTGGATTACACTGTAGGCGAGGGCCCCAAAAAATTGGTGTACCAACAGTACTAATGTACCTCAGAAAAATTGCCCATGCCCAACCAAGAGGGCAGGTGAAACCCATTAATCGCTTTGGTTAATGTGGCTTAATTTGTAACTAGGCCTGGAGGCAGCCCAGTTAAAATAAAAATTGGTTCAGGTGCAAGTTTCAACGCTTTAATGAGCATTGAAACGTATAAAAATTGTTTACAAAAATTATATGACTGAGCCTTGTGGGCCTAAGAAAAATTGCCCGTTCGGCGTGATTACGTCAGGTTTCAGGAGGAGGAGCAGGAGGAGGAGGATGAATATTATACACAGATTGATGAAGCTAAAAGGTCCCCGTTTTTGATGGTGATAGAGAACAATGCTTCCATCCGCGGGTGCAGCCTACGTATTGTTCAGGTATCGCTGCTGTCCGCTGGTGGAGAAGAGAAGTCTGGGGAAATCCAGGCTTTGTTCATCTTGATGAGTGTAAGCCTGTCGGCACTGTCGGTTGACAGGCGGGTACGCTTATCTGTGATGATTCCCCCAGCCGCACTAAACACCCTCTCTGACAAGACGCTAGCTGCAGGACAAGCAAGCACCTCCAGGGCATACAGCGCGAGTTCAGGCCACGTGTCCAGCTTCGACACCCAGTAGTTGTAGGGGGCAGAGGCGTCACGGAGGACGGTCGTGCGATCGGCTACATACTCCCTCACCATCCTTTTACAGTGCTCCCGCCGACTCAGCCTTGACTGGGGAGCGGTGACACAGTCTTGCTGGGGAGCCATAAAGCTGTCAAAGGCCTTAGAGAGTGTTCCCCTGCCTGTGCTGTACATGCTGCCTGATCTCTGCGCCTCCCCTGTTACCTGGCCCTCGGAACTGCGCCTTCGGCCACTAGCGCTGTCGGATGGGAATTTTACCATCAGTTTGTCCACCAGGGTCCTGTGGTATAGCATCACTCTCGAACCCCTTTCCTCTTCGGGTATGAGAGTGGAAAGGTTCTCCTTATACCGTGGGTCGAGCAGTGTGTACACCCAGTAATCCGTAGTGGCCAGAATGCGTGTAACGCGAGGGTCACGAGAAAGGCATCCTAACATGAAGTCAGCCATGTGTGCCAGGGTACCTGTACGCAACACATGGCTGTCCTCACTAGGAAGATCACTTTCAGGATCCTCCTCCTCCTCCTCAGGCCATACACTCTGAAAGGATGACAGGCAAGCAGCATGGGTACCCTCAGCAGTGGGCCAAGCTGTCTCTTCCCCCTCCTCCTCATGCTCCTCCCCCTCCCCCTCCTCCTCCTCAACGCGCTGAGATATAGACAGGAGGTTGCTCTGACTATCCAGCGACATACTGTCTTCCCCCGGCTCTGTTTCCGAGTGCAAAGCGTCTGCCTTTATGCTTTGCAGGGAACTTCTCAAGAGGCATAGCAGAGGAATGCTGATGCTAATAATTGCAGCATCGCCGCTCACCATCTGGGTAGACTCCTCAAAGTTTCCAAGGACCTGGCAGATGTCTGCCAACCAGGCCCACTCTTCTGTAAAGAATTGAGGAGGCTGACTCCCACTGCGCCGCCCATGTTGGAGTTGGTATTCCACTATAGCTCTACGCTGCTCATAGAGCCTGGCCAACATGTGGAGCGTAGAGTTCCACCGTGTGGGCACGTCGCACAGCAGTCGGTGCACTGGCAGATGAAACCGATGTTGCAGGGTGCGCAGGGTGCAACCTGCCCTGCTGCTGCCCTTGCCTCCCCCTCTGAAGACCTGTCCTCAGTAGGCATAGCAAACCAGGTGGGGTCAGTCACCTCATCGTCCTGCTGCTCTTCCTCCGATTCCTCTGTGCGCTCCTCCCTCGGACTTACTGCCCTTACTACTACCTCACTGATAGACAACTGTGTCTCATCGTCATCGTCCTCCTCACCCACTGAAAGGTCTTGAGACAGTTGCCGGAAGTCCCCAGCCTCATCCCCCGGACCCCGGGAACTTTCAAAAGGTTGGGCATCGGTCACGACAAACTCCTCCAGTGGGAGAGGATTCGGAACCCTTGCTGCCCATTCTGGGCAGGGGCCCGGGAACAGTTCCTGGGAGTCTGCCTGCTCCTCAGAAAGTGTCATTGTAATGGAGTGAGGAGGCTGGGAGGAAGGAGGAGCAACAGCCAGAGGATTCAGAGTTGCAGCAGTGGACGGCGCAGAACTCTGGGTGTTCGATAGATTGCTGGATGCACTTTCTGCCATCCACAACAGGACCTGCTCACACTGCTCATTTTCTAATAAAGGTCTACCGTGTGGACCCATTAATTGTGAGATGAATGTGGGGACGCCAGAAACGTGCCTCTCTCCTAATCCCGCAGCAGTCGGCTGCGATACACCTGGATCAGGAGCTCGGCCTGTGCCCACACCCTGACTTGGGCTTCCGCGTCCTCGCCCGCGTCCACGTCCTCTAGGCCTACCCCTACCCCTCAGCATGGTGTATTACCAGTAGTGCAGAAACAGAACGCTGAAATTAAATGTGCCGCTTATTGGCCTGTGGTTGGAGGCTGACTTCGCTTACGGAATGCCAGGAAATAATTTTGCGCAAGCCTGCTGTAACACTTAGCTGGCTGCGTATGAATTAGGAGGACAACTACACCCAGCACAGACCCAGAACACTGAGGACAGTGACAGGCAGCCCAAATAGATTTTTTTCCCCAAATGTTTTTGGAAAGGCCCACTGCCTATATTCAATAAATATATGTCTTCTGTCCCTGCCTCACCACCACTACTGGCCCTGGACTATGTATAATTACTGCAGGGCGCAATGCTCTGCATGGCCGATATACAAAAAAAAAGTGCAACACTGCAAAAAGCAGCCTCCACAGTACTGCACATGGTTAGATGTGGCCCTAAGAGGACCGTTGGGGTTCTTGAAGCCAAAAATACTCCTAACACTCTCCCTATAGCAGCTCCGGCACCAACAGCACTTTCCCTCCTCTATGTCAGAACAAATCTGTGGCGAGCCGCGGGAGGGGCCGATTTTTATACTCGGGTGACACCTGATCTCGCCAGCCACTCACTGCAGGGGGGTGATATAGGGCTTGAACGTCGCAGGGGGAAGTTGTAATGCCTTCCCTGTCTTTCTATTGGCCAGAAAAGCGCGCTAACGTCTCAGAGATGAAAGTGAAAGTAACTCGAACATCGCATGGTACTCGTCACGAGTAACGAGCATCTTGAACACGCTAATACTCGAACGAGTATCAAGCTCGGACGAGTACGTTCGCTCATCTCTAGATACAGGACATAGGATACATTGGTTGTAATGGGCAACTGCTCCACTTTGATATACCTCCACCTCAGGGCTCCAACTTTGTAGTATATCATGTATTCCAATTTAGACATCCATAGCCTATCTTGAGGATCTTCTATGTAAGCACCTCCATGGAACATCCTGTAGATGTGAAATAAAGAAAATCTAAATAAATCTTGTTATTTGTATAGCGCTAATGTATTCCGCAGCACTTTCCAGTAATTTATTTACTCAATATCTTAGGATTGATATCTTTGGATTGGTGTGGGTCCCAGAGATCCTTCGGATAGGGGATATCTTGCTGAGATGGGAATACCTCTTTTAAGGAAGCAGAAATTCTCTTAAGGATTATATGGAACCCTGAGGAGATAAGGGTTTCTGTCAACTGACTTAATAAAAGGGCAGAAAAGGTTAATAATATAGATGAGTGAGCGTACTCGCTAAGGCAAACTACTCGAGCAAGTAGTGCCTAATGCGAGTACCTGCCCGCTCATCTCTAAAGATTCGGGTGCCGGCGGGGGAGAGCGGTGAGTTGCGGTAGTGAGCAGGGGGAGAGATTGAGAGAGAGATCTCCCCCCTGTTCCTCCCCGCCACTTCCTGCCAGCTGCCGGCACCTGAATCTTTAGAGATGAGCGGGCAGGTACTCACATAAGGCACTACTTGCTCGAGTAGTTTGCCTTAGCGAGTACGCTAACTCAGCTCTAGTTAATAAACCATATAACAGATTTATAGCCATTTACATACTCATTGTCAAAAAAAAAATCAAGCACCTAGAAGGAATTGTTGGAATCAAATGAAACCTTATATGTGTGATTGTAACGTTGATTACAATATCGGAGCAAAAGGATAATTTATCGCGAAAAACTGAACACTTGTAGGATCTAGTACCGTATTGGGCTACCTATAGCTTGGATGCAAGATGTGATGTGGGTGAGCATGGAGGTATACAGGTGCCATATGGTATCCTGTGGCATATTGGTTCACATTTGCTGTATCTGAGCCTCTAGGCTGTTGAAGTTGGTGTCTCAGATGGTCCCATGCATGTTCTATTGGTGATAAATCTGGTGACTGGGAAGCTACAGAAATATTGCAATGTTGTTGAGACATTCCTGTGACTCCCTCGTGTGTGCCACCGAGCATTATCCTGCTGCCTCTTGGAAGCCGCCATGAGAGGAACACATGTGGCTGTAGGATGTCCTGAACATATCGCTGAGCTGTCATTGACCCTTGTAGAACTACTCGGAGTGACCGACTGCTGTATGATAAGATCCCCCAGACCATCACACCAGTGGGGGCAGTGTGTTGCTCCACAGCAAAAGCAAAATTGTGGTCCTTACTCCTAGGTCTCTAGACATGAAAAAGGCCATCATCAGTGCCAAAACTAAACCTAGATTTGTCACTGAAGACAATCTGGTTCCACTCCATAGCAGTCCAGTTTCGTCATTCACGAAACTACTAGAAACTGAGGCAACAGTGGGAGGCAAAGGCAGTACATGTAATGGGAACCATGAGAACAAATTTCCTTCAGCCACACGTCTGTAAACAGTTCCAACAGACATAGGGGCCTGTAACTATGGTGCCACCTGTCTCTGGATGGTGAACAACGAAACAGTTGATGCTGCTTGTTGGATGATCAGGCGATCCTTTCTATTGGCGATTTGTGTTGGGCGTCCCAAGCTCGGTTGCCTTGTGTGTGTGCCCTCACGCATCCACTGGTCTCAGTATTGCCTATAAGGATAAAACCATCCAGTTTCTTGCATTACAATAATGTGCCCTCTCATAATTTCTGTTAACTGGGTGAGATCTCTTTGATTGCATCATAGAGGCGTCTAGTGGTCAACAAGCTCTACACAAGCAGAAAAGGAGGTCCACTATACCCAACTAGCCTTGCAGTCTTTTTGTAGGCCAAGGATGGCACCACTTTTAGGGCCTCGGGTGGTAAGACCGTTCATCTAATCACGCCACAACTCTAGTTATTTGCATATCTGCCTGAGATGTAACTACATACAACAAAATGACAACCACTTCTAGGGGCTTGATCTATTTATTTTTTCAAACAATAAGTGTATATTTTTTCTGAAACAAGAGGTACACTTGTAATTTACATGCCTTTGAAATATGTACCTTGACCTGAGATAGCAGAGACTGATTAGAACTGTATTGTGTTTATTTAAACATGCATAACCTTACAGCAGCCTCCATTGACATGATGAGAACATCTAAAAGTTGCCCAGTGGAGACCAAGAAAGTAATGCTTGAAAATATGGAGAAATAGCTCTCTGAATACATAGATCTCTGAAAATCTCCACAAATGTCATATCCCTTCATGAAAACCTATTAATTCTTACGTCATCTGTTTTCCTTAGAAGTTCATATTAATGTGCATAAATGTTCTTCACAAAAAAATATGATGTAATTGTAAACTAAAAATTAACACCTATGATTTCGATTTTCCCTTTACAGAGGCTGCTGAGGGAACTTCAGGCCTCGGAGGAGGTACAGGCACCATGGGTCTCAGTGCTCGCTACGGACCGCAGTTCACCCTGCAGCATGTTCCTGACTACAGACAAAACGTCTACATACCAGGAAGTACTTTGACACCAACCAACGCTGGAGGAAAACGTGACGGAAAAGTTGGAGGTAACAAGAAGAAATCTGGAAAGAAGGACAAAAAGTAATTATCTTCGATCAAGAGTTTGCTTACACCAACAGGGCAGAATTATTGGAACACTTCCCTATGTGAAAAACAAAAAGATTAGGGCAAAGTTGAATGTCATCTTTGGACACATAGGAAAATCAACCGCTAGAATGTGTCATTACTAGAGCTGGATGCAGAAGGTCCCCTCCACGGGTGGATTTTTCTGTTTCCAGCTCTGATGATGAGAACATTATTCTAAACCTCGGAAACAAGTGCCCTGTCAATATTAGCTAAGATTTTGTATTAGTGCAAGATAATTTCATGATGATATGCACTCTTTTTACAAGCTGTTTAAATTTGATTTGCTTCCACAGAGACACCTTGTGGAACCTCTTCCATTGTATATAATTCCAGCAAAGTAGTTATTTATAATTTATAAACATTTGGGTATTCGAGGGCGGTTCTTGGCTTTTTACCCATTTCTATTTTGTTAGATTAACGATTGGCAGTAATCAAAAAGATCTGTATGGCATCAAAACTTGGGGTAAGCAAGAATATGTGACCTGAATTAAACAAAATATTAATTGAGTCTGAAAACTGGATAGTAATTATGTAAACACACAAGGCGGCCATTTTGTAGATTCAACACTATTCATCACACTATGACCACGGAATTTATGAGGAGTAAGAATGTACTAAAACATGGAGGAAAGATGACTACTGACATTACTTAACGAGTCAAATTCTCATGAATAGTGTTGTAGTTGGTAAAATGGCTGCTGCCAATGCGTGATTTCCAAAAAATGACGCAATTTTTTTCCTTAAGTATGTAAAAAATGCTATATATATGTAGTGATCGTACAACTACTACTTATAAAGAGTGTCAATGGTCTTGTGCAGTACTTATTTTAATACTGTACTTATTGATGTTTTTGTTTATTTTCTATGAGAAGACTATGTTGGAGATTTTTGTTTCCCCCTGTTATGGATTAAGAATATTCACATAAGTAAATGTACATGGAACACTAATGGAAAGTTCAATTTTGTTTCGCTCCTCCAGAGTGACAAAATGGACTCCTCACACTCTGCACAAAGAAATGCATGTATAATTTTCACTAATTGTCTGCAACTCCACCAGACATAGGGAATTTGTTGCATGTAACCAGCATGGGGGTAATTCATTCTTTATATAGAATGGTAAAACTAAACCTGTCTAGTGCAGGTCGGAATATCTAGGGTTCAAACTGTAGATTCACCGGGGGAGGAGATTATGACACACATTTGCCAAAAAATATTAAAATTCTAACTTGTACATAAACTACATTGTTCTTCATTTTATTAATAAGGATATAAAAATAAAAAATTTCCGAGGCCCAAGTCCACCATGAATTGGACATCATTGAAGTATCAAGGCATTTCGAAATACATGGTTTAGAAACCTGTAAAGGATGCAAAACTCAAGATACAAAATAAATAAAAAGTTCAACAATGGTTTTATTTTATAAAGTTACAAAAAATTACATACTTGAGGAGAAACCATAATTTGTGGAATATTTTCTTACATTTGGGACAGCAGATGTTAGGCCATTCTTTAAAACATCCATTACCTAGATGTAATCCCGGCAAATTATGGTGTTGGGTACTAAACTATCTAGAGTGTTTAAAGACCCCAATCCCATTCAAAAATGCAATTCTGAAATTGAATGTATCGGATAGACTACTTGCCATGGCTTAGAGAACATTTGTGAAAAATGGCCCTTACAACTATGTTACCAATCACCATCAAACATCGGGGCAGACAACTGTGGTTGCTAGCCTTGCAAGCCAAAATGAACGTGTGAAGAGTAATGTGCTTAGATAAGACTAGCTTCAAGTTTTTGAACCACATGTGAAGATGATTTTTCTCCTCTGGTATAATAGTACACATCATTGACTAGAAGAAAATCACGTTTTTTGATCACCATCTTCATCACTAACTCTACCTACATAACAGTGACCTATATAACTCAGTATAAAGCTAGAATTTTTTGGGAACAAATACAGTTATTCATGACCCTCCCCCTGATCTCTTGTAATAGTAACCATTCCCGCTGCTTGTAATACTATTAACTAATGCAGTCATGTGAGTCTTTTAGCGGTAGATACATTTTTGCTATTTTTTCCTTTCTATTGAAGAAACAGAAGGTTATGTCATTGTAGAGATGCTATTGTCTTGTAACAATTAAGTGCTTATCTCATCCCAATAGCTAACTTGTGGACAGCAGTATTTTAATATTCTCCTATCTTTCTGTGTGGTTTGTGATATCAATGTACATGAGTTAAAATGCATCTGTCCTTTTTAATGTGTCTAATACTGAATTATACCTACATATTATATAAATATATATATGCTTATTTCCCTCCCTGTATCCATATAGACCCATGTCACTGTATTACATGCAAGTTTTATACTCTGTTTTTATATTGCTTTCTTTCTTTGGGAAAAAAAAATAAATAAAATGTTTTCTTCAAAGTGTTGCCGTGTGGGGGTTTTAATTACGGGTCTGCCTCTACAGCTTGCATTGTATTACCCAAAGTACAGATAAGACGTCTTATATTCTTAGAGAGATTGCCGTCTGGTTAAGCTTGTTAAGAGTTGACCCATATTTTCTTAATGATTTTGAGTCTCCTGCTGATGGCACTGGAGCTGCTTCTCCAGAAAGACAGCAGAAAGAGAGAGTAACGATCCTCTTTATGACTTCACTCACTGTAAAATCTTGTAATTTGCATAGTGCCAACTTATTCCACAGCACTTTCGGGTAATTTATATATTACCCACCACCACCACCACCACCAAGCTGGATACTCATTTTACTGACCCTGGAAGGATGGGTCAACCTTGAGCCAGCTACCTGAACCATTCGGGGAATGAACTCGCAACCTTCAGGTTGTGAGCGAGAGCCTTAACACTCTGCCTATAATAAATAAATGAGGCCTATAATACCACTCATGGTACTGGTGCATTATATCTCCACCAGAAGTATGGGTGGAGACATGGCTTAGCTGGGTTGAAATGGAGGGGACGGCCAGGTGACGCCCACAGGTGCTGATTGGCAGATGGGCTCAGCATCTCTGCTTACCTGCCGACCCCGCTACTGTCATGCCGACTACCCTGTAACCATGTACGCTGCTATCTTCCCTGCCGACCCCGCTGCTATCATGCCGATTCCCCCGTAACCATGCCCACTGCTATCTCCCCTGCCGGCCCTGCTGTGACTCTCCCCGGCAGCAGGAATTCCTGCTCCACAATCCCACAGCTGTCATTGCTGCAGGCCCTGCTGTGGCTCTGCCCAGCGGCCTGCTATCACTCTTTTCCGTTCCACTCTCCCATCTCCGCTCCATGCACCCTTGAATCTGGCAGCAGCATGCCGCTCATTTGCCCCCTCCTCCCGCTATGCCTTGTTCACACCACCAGCCTCACCAGTCCTGCTGCCGGCACTTACTCCTGCTCATACTCGGACTTCAACGTCCTCTGCATCCAAATAGTAACAGGATCCTCTGTGCCCTCACTGCTACCACACTGGGAGGGCAGCCAATCAGAAGCTTTGGGTCGTTAACCAGGGCATTACCTGTCACTGTGTAGGTCTCCACCCATACTTCTGCTGGATACATAAAGCACCAGCACCACTACTCACTACTATTGGTAAAACCAGTTTAAAGAGAGATATCATATGGGTGACTCTGTTGTTGATAAGACAAGATGAAACTATTAAAGTATTAGCTTTTATTACCAGTGTATTTCTGGAAAGTCATTGGCTTGGATGTGAATCTCATGCACAATTCAATAACTATGAACAGACACTTGGTGAAGGGTCTGCAAGAAGCATAGAGCCACACCTATAAATAGTGCAATTCATCATCATCACAAGTCAACTAATTATGTATTTGGAACGTAACATAAATGTGATCAGTCTGAAGAAGATGGGATAGAGTCTCTCAATGAGCACCAGTGTTGTTAGAGGAACATCTGCAGGCACAAAAGTGATGAGCGTACACAAAACTGGAGTAAAACTTGTTGTACACAGCAAAAATAGCTGTATATTAAAGCCACTAGTTCCAACACAGACCCCTTGGTTCTTCTGAACTGAATCTTCATCAGTAGTGTTTAAGGTTTAGTAGTAATCTAAGTTTAATAGAACTGCTGAGGTCTACCTGCTGCACTCATAACATGGGCCTTATTTAGAAGACAATGCCAATGAAAGATCCCATACTATAGCAGTCCCATTGAAAAGAACATTAAATAACATCAAGACAACATAATGAGTTTCCATGCAACATAAAGCTAACACAATGGCACACCATGTTATTTTGTTGCATCGCTAGCAGAAACAAAGCAAAGCATTGCTGTACCTTTATCCCGGCAGCAATGCTTTTAGACCTGTCGGACAAACGCGTGCTGCACTTGAACGAGCATGCACATTTTCTGAATGGGGAGAGGGCATTATGCTGATATCCCAGACTCCTTTAGCAGCAGCGTATCTTTTCAGAGTACAACAGGATATGTAATTTACAACATGCCATATCAACCTTTCCACCAACATTAGGGTTGATCGATTATCGAAAAAATTGGGTTGGGAATGACTTACCCAATTTTAAAAAATAATTGTGAATCCGGAATCCGGATTCTAACTTCCATTAAAATCAGTAGGAGTAAAAATCACGTTATCTAATTTGGCCTCCTTGGACAGTAGTGGACGTGATGGTGGTGACTTTCCTTTCCTGATGTCTATGTTTTTATATTCCCTATAAGTCTTTGGTTTAGCCTTTTTTAGATGAGCACTTTCTTTTGCTACATTATATATGCTCTTAGGGCTTCATTGTTTCCAAGTTTCCTTCACAAGTACTTTATTTCTAAAACTGTTATAGGTGACCAACTTTCTTCTCAAACAACTCATGTGAGGAATTTTAAAGGAGGTGTCCAATCAGACAACAAATTTCAGAATGTAGCCCTCAGAGCAATCAGCTAATCACCCATGGTTCCCACTTCTGGCAACCTTGGCAAAGAGTTGATTTTGTCAAGAGGAAGTTGCAACAAGTTAGGTAGGCATTTCCCCGACAGAGCTAACTGCAGGAGTAATATAGTATTACTGATGGCTATTAAGACGATTGGCCATCCTTGTAGTACTAGGATGGCTCAAGTTCTCAAGAGTGGCTCTCCTTCCTGGAAAGAAACACAGGAATGCAGCTAAATGCAATTGAGTGTTACATACCCAGAGCTCATGATCAAAGATGGAGTAAATTCTTCTGTAAATACAAAATGTATTTTGCATTATGTGTCTCACTGCTCTATTGCAGGATTTGAGGAGACAGTAAATCCAAAAGATACCTGTTACAGCCAGCAGCTCCACTGATATCTCCACTTCTGTTCAGCGGTGTGATTGATCATCTTCCACAATCAGCATTCCTCAAATGGTATCCCCACAAATGAAAAAACAAACACCTAGTGCTGCATAGTTTAATATAAATTCAGCAATCAAACTATTAACGATGACCTGTCCGTCCATGCGTGAGTGAGTGAGTGGGTTTGTGAGTGACTTACATGCTCCGCCCCTGATCACATGACGGTGATGTCATCAAAGGTCCTTCATCCCCAGTGAGGAAGTTACATGCTCTGCCCCTGATCATATGATGGTGACATCACCACAGGTCCTGTACGCTCATGGCTGTGCTCACAGCTGTTGTTCATTAGTATTCCATAGCAACTGAGGCCGCAGGAGGTTTGTAGGGGATGTAGTCCACCCCCTAATCTGCACAGTGATGCAAGGTTTTTGATGATGTCACTGTCATGTGATCAGGGGCAGAGCATGTAAGTCATTCATTTGGGAAGAGTGTCACCATCATGTGATCAGGGCGGAGCATGGCGGTGATGTCATCACAGGTCCTTCATCTCCACTGCTGTGCTGCTTCTGATCCTTGTCGTATGGGATGAACAATGTATGTAGCAGAGCTATGTGTGTGACATGTATGTAGCAGTGCTGTGTGTGTGATGTGCACGTAAATAAGGAAGATGGAAAAACTCCTCTGCAACACCATCTATTTAGTGGCAGCATTACTTTATATGCATCCAGCACAACTGTGTAGCGCATTGCGCCACCAGAAACACTGGTACTATAATTTCCTAATAATTACTAGTTATACTCATAAGGATCACAAATTTAAGATCATGTATCATGTAATCAAATCATGTAAGTTGCAGCAAACATCACATCACTAACATTGCCCGACCCTGGGTTTCGCTAGATTCTTATTAAACGTTTCCAAATAGTACTGCACTAGGTGTTTGTTTTTTTCATTTAGTGCAGATACTATTTGAGGATCGCTAATTGTGGAACGAGATCAATAACATCACTGATTGGGAAAAAATGTGGAAACATCGGTGGCGCATAGTTGATCCTTTTTCTGCTAGTGGCTGTAAGAGAGGATCCATTTGGATTTACTGAGTCCTCAAATCCTGCATAGAGCGGAGAGACAATAGATTGTGGTTTTAATTTCTGACTCATAGAGGGGGTGTCACATGGAATCCTGCTCTGTGATTTCCATATGCCCTCTTAGAGAATTTCAATGTAGGTCAACTTCTTGGGACAACCCCCTAAAATGACTGTTTACAGAGTAAACTTTAGGTCAATTAGGTGTTCTAGTATTTTGTATATCAGTGCTCCTACCATCTATCAATGGAACCCCAAAACTCATCATACCCAAATAAAATAAACTGGCAGCAGACACGCTTTCCTCATTTGTGGGAAAAATTCTTTCCTGACTCCAAATATGTATATATGCCTGGATCAATGACCCATCTCTTGCAACCTACAGTAGTACACCTCTAACTTCACCACCCATGATCCCCTTCACGGTTATCGACCTGCAAATGCTGTAAAAGGTCCAGGAGTTCATACTTCAACAAAATGTTCATGGGTTCTCCTAGGATGTTCATAAGCTCATCATTTGTTATTCTTGCCGTCAGTTTAGTTAAAAGAGAATGGCAGATGGCAGAGACAGGTGATATCCATGATTACTTTTGCAGCCAGGAAGAAATATCTACTGAGCCGTTGGGTATGTTTGGGGAGTTTTTTTTACATAAAGAAACCATGATCTGATGGGCTTTTATATTTTGACTCCTGGCTGTATTTTGTAATAGACAATAGGCTAATCAAGCACACAGTAAGTAATATAACAGATGCTACCATTTCCTGTGTACTTGAAACGCAATAAGGATGAAATAGATCTAAGTATAAACAACTATCCATTATAAACCAATCAGATTATATATTGAAATGCTCCAGGGGTAACAGAACCAGCTAACAGTATAGAAAGGCAGATTAAATATTTATTAAGTACTCTAGCAGAAAACTGTCAACTTGATAAATATTTCTGCCCCCGCTTCCGCATCACCACCACTCACTGCCAAAATACATGTGTATTGAAAATCTGCTTTCCTCTTTATTACAGGCTTATAGACAGTTGGCCATATGAAATGTTTTCAAAGGCGTTGTAGAACGATGACTAGAGCGATCTTAGAGAGGTCCACAATTTCATCTAGAGAGTTCATTTGTAACATCAAGAAAAAGTTAGGACCTATTCACATCTGCATCAGAAGCTCCACTCGCAGATTCCAGAGTTTCAAAACTCCAAGAACCCAATGAACCCTATTATAAGTCCATGAGCTCTGTTGGGTGCCAGTGATGTCAGTCAGTGCAGAGAATAAAGCAGACTGTTGAGCCAAACACTATAAATGGAAGCTACAATGTAAATATGCCATAAATTAAGTCTATGTTAATAAAAACCCATAATAAAAGGTTGTCTGCTTTCTGTAACCAGAACTACCTCTTTAAAAATACTACAAGTAGAAAATATATTCCTAAATATCTTGAGACTTTCCTCTGTCTCACACGGATCAACCTTCTTCTCACAAACCTAATATCAGACCTGTCTCTGGAAAGTCAATTGGTTGTAGGAGCTCTGCCCGTTGAATAGAGGACAAGGCACACCAGGCGCCTCCCCTTAGAGAAGTCCAAAACCCTTAGTCATCTCCAAGTAAAAATGCAAAAGATTGGGAAAAAAATTAATAAATGAATATTTAAGATTTCTGCATGATTGTTTATTTTTACGGGTATGCAGAAAAGTTTGTCTTCTGCTTACTTCTCTCATGCATTGTATTTAATGTAGCACAAAAAGCGCTTCTGTACTGCACCATAAGTGTGGTTAAAATGTGGTGTATAAGGCCAGCTGCACATGGGCAGATTTACATTGCGGAATCCGGAACCTCTGGATTCCGTAGCAAATGCCGCCCATAGCATGCTATTGAAAAACGCTTTTTCCTCCACACGAGCGGAAATCAATTGCTATTTTTTGCTTGCGGAGGAAAAATCGCAGCATGCTCTAGTTTTGCGTAGATTCTGTGCGGACGGCTTCCATTGAAGTCAATGGAAGCCATCCGATCCACGGCCTTTCCGCAATGTCATTGTGGAAAGGTTGCAGATTCCGTGTCATCGGTAGGCGATGACGTGGGAAAAGCAGGGGTTTAAAAAAAAATTAATCTGTACTGCGCATGCCCGACAGCTCACCGGAACATCATCCGCAGTATAGAGCAGATACAGAAAAGGCAGGTATGTGCGGATGCCGGCTGGGCACAGGGTTGGATTCCGCTGTGGGCTCCCGCATGCGGAATCTGACCTGGTCGTCTGCAGAAGGTCTAAAATCTTAGCAATCAGGGACACAGCTTGATGCTGCGATCATTTACACACCCAACCTTCATATACAACTACTAGTTATTAGTATTATTTACAATACCAGTGTTTCTGGTGGCACAATGCACCACTTATAATATAATATAGTAAATGACATCATCACATGTAACTCACTGAAGAACTTGTGATGACGGTTGCAGTTGGTCAAAATACTGAAGGACCTGTAATGATGTCACCATTATGTGATCAGGGGCAGAGCATGTAAATCTCACTTGATGAAGGACCTATGATGAGGTCACCAGCATGTGATCAGGGGCGGAGCATGTAACACACTCACTCACAGACTAGTGGTGGTTAGTACTTTGATTTGTGTGTACTGTACAGCACACATTGAGCTCAGCGTACAATATGGAAGGTTCCAATTCACAGATACATGGACCTGCATGGAAACGAACACTGCAGCACCTTACAGTCAAGGTCTGTCCCCAAAAAATAGACTTAGGGACTGAGTGCTTCTTATAAACTGATAGCATATTTAGTGCTTCGAGAATACTCAGCATATGTGTGTTCACTGCGAATCCATCAGCAATTTTGCAGTATAGCACATGCAGCATCAAGGGAGCCGTGTGATTCATAGCTGAGAACTAACTGCCAAAAAAGGGGGAGGCGAGGACAGAAAGAGCTGTAGGAAGAGAGAAGATAATGGCAAGCATAAATATAGTCATGCCAAAGACATTTTAACCAGGAACAGACGAAAGGTTATAAAAGGTTATAAAGCAACGTAATCTGCAATGACAAAAAAAAAGGCATTACAAAAAGAAAGGAAAGGCTCGTGTTTCCACAACGTGTGCAGAAAAACAGATCCAATCCGACATACTGTATAAACTGTCATTAGCAAGGTGTCAAGAAACCTTTCTGTATAGGAATCACGGACTAAATGATCCACTTAAAGGTAGTTCAGAGATTTCCCCCCAAAAATCCCCTTCAATTATTTTCTTGACGCAGAGCCATAAATCCTCTTATCCCGGGGCTTGCCATTAACATGTGCCTTAATATTTGATATCAAATGTGTGTCTTTGTTTCCGCAATCACGAATGATCCATTGTAGGCAAAAGCTTGTGCAGCTAATTTGATTTTATTATACAGAGAGCCTGTCTGGCTTAAGAACAGCAGCTGCAGCCACGCTTATGAAATTAGAAATCTGGCTGGTAACAGCACCAGGGAAGGGAGGGGGAGCGTGCCGCGGACTTAGAGGACTTAGGGTATACATATAAAGCACAGCAGAGAGAAATGGAGGACAGCTGCGTACTGCGCATATTCTTTACACATCAACACCCAGTCGCTAGGAATAGATGCTTCTCTGCATCGATTCTATGTATGACAAGCTATACAAGCAAATAAGGGAGATAGAATAGATGGAACCATCTCCCTTATTTGCATATTACCCAGAAGAGCATAAATGGCCTTTTAAGTCTCCTCACTCACTCACCGTCTCCCTAAGGAGAAAAGATAGCATTTCTGACCCAAGCTATACAAGCTGTACGCCATTATTTGCTTAAATCAGCAACCATGCCATAGTCCTATTAGATGGGAACTCCACCTCTGACTACATTATTTCAGCTACATCACCCCTGAACAATTCATATATTCAGCGAAGGCTCCGTCTTGTGCCATTCATCCTGCGGAATTGCAGAATATTCCTTATGCATGTTGTTCTTCTCGGAACGCTGATTCCTCAACTGCTGGCCCAGCCGCTTGTCTTAAATTTCTGTTATGCAATGTCACAGACGAGAGAAAAACAAATTCTGTGGAAAAAACAAGCCGTACCAAGAGAGAGAGAGAAAAAAAATCCTATAAAAAGGATTGAATAGGAGAGGGAGGGAAATGCAAGCGGTGAATTATGTTGCCAAAGGCAGAAGCAATGAGACAGGAGAAGCATAAGCCGCACGGTATTAGCAACGACTGCTCTAGTCATTATGTAGCAGAGCGACGCTGGCGCATGATCTATGCTCATTAATCTATTCTTACATTCCATCACTGTCATGAAGTATAAACCCCCAGAATAAATCCATGAATCGATTTAAGCATGAGCCGGTTTCTATATTCAGGGCGTTTGACGTCTATAGGTTTAGTTCTTTATCAGGGGAATACAGCAATACAGAATTTGGAGGAAAAAGAATATCTGTCATTAGCGAACAGAGCTGTCAAGTACGGTATGTTGAGGAGATGCGGAGACAAGGAGGACATTGTGTGCAGATGATCTTCATCTTCCTCCTGATCATCCAATTTCTTTAGAAAATTTCACTGATATTAATTTAATATAAGATTTATACAAAAAATTGTTCTCAGGAATAATCTGGTGAGTATGAAAGCAAAGTATTCTGGGATAGCACTCTGCAGTTGTTTGCATTGCATAGGAGGAAGGATGATACCGTAAGTCATTTTCTCATTGAATAAATTAAAAGCTTATTTTAATATAAGAATTACAGATATGAAAAACCAAACAACCAAAGACGTCTGTGTGGCTACCTCTGAAGAGGCAAATTGTGTCCAGGAGAAGTTGTCATGCCGGTCTGGACTGAATGGAGAAGAAAATGGCAATGGTAATTACAGATGACATGTATGAGTCACAGTGTCATTGTTTATTCGTTCATTGGCAGCCTCTGATTAGTCATGTAGTCACTGTCTGGTCTGTAGAGTGATGATGGATATTAGCATTATTTGTGAAGTGACATTTCCCATCATACTTTACCACTGTAAGGGCTCACACCCACTGGCAATCTGACTTCCCTGCGATGCGAGAGTTTGTGAAAACGCATGATAATGAGACCAATGATTTTCAATGGTTTCATTCTCATATGCGATGTTTTCAATGTAATCTCGCATCGCAAATGAGAATGGGCGATATCGCCCATTGTTTGCAATGGGGCCAGCGGCAGCAGTGCTAGCCCCATTGAAAACAATAGGGAGAACATTGAGCTCCCCTGACACAGCTGTGACAGCTGTGGTAGGGGATTCCTTCACCCCCATGGGGACCGGGGATAGCGCTGCTGCAGCTGTGGCAGAAGTCCATGATGCTTTCCCATTTCTTTCAATGGGGCCGGTGCCGGCTGCGGCCCCATTAAAAGCAGTGGGTTGGCAGAGATGATTTTCGGGGAAGGGCTTGAAATATAAGTCCTTCCCTAAAATTCATAGCAAGCTGTAAAAAAAAGTAAAAAAAAAAAAGATTAACTCACCTAAAAGAGCCTTCCAGCTCTTCTCTCCGGCCCCGGGAGTCTTCTTCTTTGTTCTGTAGGCCGGGGATTGAAAAATCCCCGTCTTCAGAAAGCGCTGCCTCTGATTGTCTGAGCGTTGTGGCAAATTAGAGGCAGTGCCCAGCCGTCATTGAATGACAGCTGAGTACTGCTTCTGATTGGCTGAGCGCTCTCCCTATTGTTTTCAATGGGGTTAGAGCTGCTGCCGCTGGCACCATTGAAAACAATGGGCGATATCGCCCATTCTTCTTTGCGTTGTGAGATTACATTGAAAACATCGCAAATGAGAATGAAACCATTGAAAATCATTGGTTTCATTATCATGCATTTTCACTCAATCTCCCATCGCAGGGAAGTCGGATCGCCAGTGGGTGTGAGCCCTTAAGGTTGTATAAGGAAATACAAAGTTAAAAAGCAGGGTCTGACTTGACTTTACAGTTTATCACTTTAGCCCACATTAAGGAACAGAATTCTACTTCCTTATTTCAGCAGAGTGAAGTCCAAATCTCCTGAATGTACTGAAATTTTCTACTCCACTGGCAGGTACCTATAGCATCTTTTTGGCAAAATAGAGCTGTCCGTGTTCACATCACATTGAGCCTACCTCCGGATTAAAGCAACCCACCAGGACTGGAAAAACAAAAATGGCCACACCAGCTTCTCTGACTATCTGTGCATTGGTTTGCATTATTAGTCTAAGACACTACACCTGCTTTGTTTAACCAGTGATGTCCACATGAGCAGTGCAAGACAATCAGATCAGTATGTAGTGTCATAGACTACCAATGCATGCTATGCACAGTGCACATCAGAGAAGCATGCCATCTTTGTTTCTCTAGACCTGGAGGGTTGCTTTAATGCCCTTTTTATGACAACTACAATGCTGTAAATCAAATGCATTAGTCATGTAAATGATAGCTACATGTGTAGGTCAGGAGGATTTCTTCACATATATATCTGACAGAAGGCTCCGATACACAGGGTTATTCAAAAAGGAGCAGATTTGGGGATTTAATTACACAAAAACTACAAAAGACAGGTACACAATCCGTTCATCACTGAACAGAGGAAGGTTCAAAGTTTTTTATGACCTACCAGTAGGTTCCATTTTCTGCCACATCGCAGCACTGGATATCTTCTTTACAGTTTTATGGTCCCTGAGGTAGGTATGTATCTACAACCAAGTTCAACAAATATTCTGTACCACTTGTAAATTTGCTTGTGACGAGACGCCTGTTTTTGGAATCGATGCCGGTATTGATGTTGCACTTGAACAATGCAATTCACACTTAGCAAACTCAAGTACACAAAACGATTTCTCCCGTGGTGTCGCCATTTATCTATAAACTGTAAACTTGAAACAGCGCTGCAGGAAAATTGACAAACAAATTGAAACTGAAGGTCTTCAGTTTCAATGCGTGTCTATGAGCACAAAAACTTAAGCACTTTCTGTCTGTCTAGCTGCTCCCACGATGGAACTGCTAGATGGGAACTGAAAATGCTAGCGTGAACTTACACTGACTGAGAACTGCAAAAGTCATGAGCACCTGGAATAATGAGCTCTGGGCCCAAGTTTCAAAGTTGGTCTGGCCTTTAGGGGTTAATATGAAAACTGAACAACTTGTTGAAAAAAATTACTTGAGCCGTACGCAACCTTCCCCAACAGTACTGAAGGGTTCCGCAGACATTCACCTAGCAACAGAAGCCTGTACTAGAAATGCCTCACCCACCAGAAGGCAATTTCTGAAGCTTTTGGGTACCTCCTCGTATGTAAGAATTATAGGTTTTTGCAAAGAAGGGGGCGATTTGAACAAAATGAAATGAATGATTGTCCAACTGACAATAACCATGCTGAACTCCAGGGAGTAATGTTAGCAGACTGGATTCTGAAATCTCTGTTTTCAGTACTAATTGAACCTATCCAGCCCTGTATCATGATTAAGCTGATCACACCGTACATATGAGATAGCTTTGTTGCCTGAAATCTCTCTCCCAACTACTCCACAACATGTCTAATACTTCCCTACCCCAACACCCGTCCGGAGGCTCCATACTCATTATTTCAGTAGTGGTTAGCTTACCACTTAGTGGGGACCTCAGATGCGATTTTTTTACTCCATCTGCTCACTACATTCAATGTCTTCTATCCCCTGGTTGTTGTAGAGAGGTTGCCATAATGCATGTCTGCTGTCCATTATAAACTATGTGGGGGTACTGTATAGAAACAACCGAATCTCTGTATCATCTCTTCACTATGATGGAGAGTGACCTTTGATGTGACCACCTTTCGTCTGCAGTGGGGAAAACAGGGCTTCTTAGGATTGATTGATTAGCAATGAGTAGGAAAATAGACTATGTGTAAGTAAGGATACACTTAAATGGAATTTCAGATCACAAAGCCATAGAAGAATTTTGGAGTACAAATTTATAACAACTTTTGACACTTTCAACAGAGGCCTAAATTCTTCAAGAGGATTCATATGTGAATGAGAAGTATGAGAAATTTATAGCACAGATAACACTCTGGCCTGGTGACCCCCTAACACTAATTCAGGGACCATGAAACATTCACATCTTTATCGGTGGACTATTTAGGTATTTATTTATTTATCTACTTATCCTGTTGTGGTATTCCTTTAAGTGCAAATTAATCACATCCATGTCTGTGCCTTGTCATATGTATGTTTATATATATATATATATATATATATATATATATATATATATATATATATATACATGCCTTTTCGGATCTATTCCAAAAGCCTGAGGAAGAACCCTGAGAGGTTTGAAAGCTTGCAATAACATCATATATTTTTGTTAGCCATTAAAAGGTATCATATCTACAAGATTACTTGGTTTCTCTTGCTGGTAATCACATTTGCAATCACATTTCGATGGTATGAGGGTGATGGGTTCTCCTTTAGGGCGAGCACCCACTGGCGTTTGCGTTTCCCGCGGGAAAAAAACGCAGCGTTTTCGCCGCGTGTCCCGCGTTTTTACCGCGCGTTTTCCGCGGCGTTTTTCGCGGCGTTTTCGCGGCTTTGCCATTAATTTCCATGGAGAAAAATAAGGACACATATGCAACTGACAGTTCCTATGTTAAAAACGCAAACGCAATGCAAAAAAAACGCCAGTGGGTGCTCGCCCTTAGGCCTTAATCACCAGAGTGCGCATTGTACAGAGAGTAGAACACATTGTTTTCAATGGGTTCATTCACACTATTGCTTTTGCTTTTTGCGTGTGTGCCAGAAAAAAACACCACTTGCTCTATTTTTGTGCACATTTGCGCAGCAAAGCACCGTAGGAGTCTATGGGGCTGTGTAAATGCGCAATTTCGCTGGGAAATTGATAATACAGGGGACTAATTAGGCTGCACAGCATTTTCAGTCATGGCACGGGTGTGTCCCTCGCACAGAAAGTACATTGAACAGCGCAGATACAAGTGCAATCTTCACAGTACAAAAAGTCACACTTTCACGAGAGTATCTGCGCCTACGCTCCTGTGAAGGAGCCCTTATAGCAATTATTACAGCCGAACAGAAGATTCTTTAAAAGGGCACAATATGAGTAATGGCTCCAGTTCACTTCAGGTGGCACTGCATGCCTGGACTTTACTAGAATAGAATTCGAATAATCTTTCTGCAGACGTCAGGAACCATATTCACTACACAATGTTCTCCGGATCCCACTCTGCATAGTTTTTCACAAGGGTTAATATCCAGCATTACTCTTACACAGGCGACATAATTCAACTTCAGCTTACAACATAACGTCACTCAATGCCTTCTATTACGGAGGAGGGCGACTTTGCACCAATCTACCTATATTCCCAAGAGCCTGTAGAATAAGACACTGCACATATATCACATGTACATCACACATAGCGTATCCGCAAAACAGCAGCATCACGACAAGAAGGGCTTCTACAGAAGGCGTAGGTGCAAAAAAACACTCATTGCAACAGAGCGTATTTGCGCACGAACAAGGCATGGAGTTGGCAAAACTTTATTTTTTGCGCTTGTATGCCAGTTCACACGCACACGTGATACTCCCTTTCCGTGCAATATAATGGCTATTAAAGCTTAATAAGGGTGAGCTGTATTCTTTTCTAGGCGTTGTCCGCCGGTCACACCCTTCCCTTTGTTTTTTTGAACCTGCCATAGACTTCTATGGCAGCTTGCTGCATAAAACGCAGAAAGATTGGGCAGGTCCTATATTTTTTTCCGCGCGAGAAGCACGCTCATGAGAACACACCCATTGATTTTAATATTCATTCGTTTTTATTAGAAGAAAAAGAAGGCATAACATTTATGAACTTACATTAATTAACAGTCCATACAGTATTAAATGGAGTGCAGATAGAAACAATTCTTGATTCTTCAATGTGTATGGGGCAGTTGCCCTTTCTCTTATAAAATAAAACATTCTTAGATTTCTATTAACATAGGGAGGGGGGGGGGGGAGGGTTAGGTAAGCCGGGGAGAAAAGGGAAGGGGAGGGGGGGGAGGAAAGTGAAGGGGGAGGGTCCCAAGTTATATCAATTTGTCATTTTTCGGGTTGTTTCCACTCCGCACACACCAGGGTCTTGAATGTTCTCAGCATTTCTATACTACTTCCATTCTAGAGTGTTTGAACGTCAACTAGAGGTTCCAGATCCTACCCCCCCTGGGCTCTATGTGTTCAGGTTTAGCGTGATTTGATGTGGTTGAAAGTGTCTTATCCATGGCTCCCATGTCTCCACAAAGTTGGAGATTCTGTTTTCTCTTATGGCGTATATTTTCTCCATGCACATGTGTTCTGACATTAGCTGGATAATATTAGATAGGGAGGGTATGAGGAGGGATTTCCAATTCCTTACTGCACCCATTGATTTTCACGCACACAAAATGTGTGGCCGTACTAATACTAAGTGTAGAAGTGGTGTAAATAGTGTTAGCGTGACACGTTAATGGATATGAAGCTTTCATTTGTTTCTTTCTTGATGCATAATTATTTTTCTCAATGAGTAAATATTAGAGATGAGCGAGCACCAAAATGCTCGGGTGCTCGTTACTCGGGACGAAATTATCGCGATGCTCGAGGGTTCGTTTCGAATAACGAACCCCATTGAAGTCAATGGGCGACCCGAGCATTTTTGTATTTCGCCGATGCTCGCTAAGGTTTTCATGTGTGAAAATCTGGGCAATTCAAGAAAGTGATGGGAACGACACAGCAACGGATAGGGCAGGCGAGGGGCTACATGTTGGGCTGCATCTCAAGTTCACAGGTCCCACTATTAAGCCACAATACCGGCAAGAGTGGGCCCCCCCCTCCCAACAACTTTTACTTCTGAAAAGCCCTCATTAGCAATGGATACCTTAGCTAAGCACCACACTACCTCCAACAAAGCACAATCACTGCCTGCATGACACTCCGCTGCCACTTCTCCTGGGTTACATGCTGCCCAACCCCCCCCCGCACGACCCAGTGTTCACAGCGCACACAAAAGTGTCCCTGCGCAGCCTTCAGCTGCCCTCATGCCACACCACCCTCATGTCTATTTATAAGTGCGTCTGCCATGACGAGGAACTGCAGGCACACACTGCAGAGGGTTGGCACGGCTAGGCAGCGACCCTCTTTAAAAGGGGCGGGGCGATAGCCCACAATGCTGTACAGAAGCAATGAGAAATATAATACTGTGCCACCGCCATCAGGAGCTGCACACGTGGGCATAGCAATGGGGAACCTATGTACCACACACTATTCATTCTGTCAAGGTGTCTGCATGCCCCAGTTAGACCGCGGTTTTTAATTCATAGACACAGGCAGGTACAACTCCCTATTGTGAAGTCCCTGTGGACCGACAGCATGGGTGGCTCCCTGAAACCCACCGGCGGTACATAAAAATATCCCATTGCATTGCCCAACACAGCTGAGGTAGTAATGTCGTGCTTAATGCAGGTGGGCTAAAAATTAATTTGATTACACTGTAGGCGAGGGCCCACAAAAATTGCTGTATCAACAGTACTAATGTACATCAGAAAAATTGGCCCTGGCCAACCAAGAGGGCAGGTGAAACCCATTAATCGCTTTGGTTAATGTGGCTTAAGTGGTAACTAGGCCTGGAGGCAGCCCAGTGTAACGAAAAATTGGTTCAAGTTAAAGTTTCAACGCTTTTAAGAGCATTGAAACGTATAAAAAATTTTAAGAAAAATTATATGAGTGAGCCTTGTGGCCCAAAGAAAAATTGCCCGTTCGGCGTCATTACGTGAGGTTTCAGGAGGAGGAGCAGGAGGAGGAGGAGGAGGAATATTATACACAGATTGATGAAGCAGAAATGTCCCCGTTTTGGATGGTGAGAGAGAACGATGCTTCCATCCGCGGGTGCAGCCTACGTATTGCTTACGTATCGCTGCTGTCCGCTGGTGGAGAAGAGAAGTCTGGGGAAATCCAGGCTTTGTTCATCTTGATGAGTGTAAGCCTGTCGGCACTATCGGTTGACAGGCGGGTACGCTTATCTGTGATGATTCCCCCAGCCGCACTAAACACCCTCTCTGACAGGACGCTAGCCGCAGGACAAGCAAGCACCTCCAGGGCATACAGCGCGAGTTCAGGCCACGTGTCCAGCTTCGACACCCAGTAGTTGTAGGTGGCAGAGGCGTCAGGGAGGACGGTCGTGCGATCGGCTACGTACTCCCTCACCATCCTTTTACAGTGCTCGCGCCGACTCAGCCTTGACTGGGGAGCGGTGACACAGTCTTGCTGGGGAGCCATAAAGCTGTCCAGGGCCTTAAAGACTGTTGTATTGCCTGTGCTGTACATGCTGCTCGATCTCCGCACCTCCCCTGCTACCTGGCCCTCGGAAGGCTGACTCCCACTGCGCCGCCCATGTTGGAGTTGGTATTCCACTTTAGCTCTACGCTGCTCATAGAGCCTGGCCAACATGTGGAGCATAGAGTTCCACCGTGTGGGCACGTCGCACAGCAGTCGGTGCACTGGCAGATTAAACCGATGTTGCAGGGTCCGCAGGGTGGCAGCGTCCGTGTGGGAAATGTGCGCAGAGCCGGCGCACCTTTACGAGCAGGTCTGACAAGCGTGGGTAGCTTTTCAGAAAGCGCTGAACCACCAAATTAAAGACGTGGGCCAGGCATGGCACGTGCGTGAGGCTGCCGAGCTGCAGAGCCGCCACCAGGTTACGGCCGTTGTCACACACGACCATGCCCGGTTGGAGGCTCAGCGGCGCAAGCCAGCGGTCGGTCTGCTCTGTCAGACCCTGCAGCAGTTCGTGGGCCGTGTGCCTCTTATCTCCTAAGCTGAGTAGTTTCAGCACGGCCTGCTGACGCTTGCCCACCGCTGTGCTGCCACGACGCGCGACACCAACTGCTGGCGACGCGCTGCTGCTGCTGACACATCTTGATTGCGAGACAGAGGTTGCGTTGGAGGAGGAGGAGGAGGAGGGTGGTTTAGTGGAGGAAGCATACACCGCCGCAGATACCACCACCGAGCTGGGGCCCGCAATTCTGGGGGTGGGTAGGACGTGAGCGGTCCCAGGCTCTGACTCTGTCCCAGCCTCCACTAAATTCACCCAATGTGCCGTCAGGGAGATATAGTGGCCCTGCCCGCCTGTGCTTGTCCACGTGTCCGTTGTTAAGTGGACCTTGGCAGTAACCGCGTTGGTGAGGGCGCGTACAATGTTGCGGAAGACGTGGTCGTGCAGGGCTGGGACGGCACATCGGGAAAAGTAGTGGCGACTAGGAACTGAGTAGCGCGGGGCCGCCGCCGCCATCATACTTTTGAAGGACTCCGTTTCCACAACCCTATACGGCAGCATCTCAAGGCTGATAAATTTGGCTATGTGGACGGTTAACGCTTGAGCGTGTGGGTGCGTGGCGGCGTACTTGCGCTCAAACACTTGCGCTAGCGACGGCTGGACGGTGCGGTGCGAGACATTGCTGGATTGGGCCGAGGACAGCGGAGGTGAGGGTGTGGGTGCAGGCCAGGAGACGGTAGTGCCTGTGTCCTCAGAGCGGGGTTGGATCTCAGTGGCAGGTTGGGGCACAGGGGGAGAGGCAGCGGTGCTTGGCCATCATATGTCTGCGCATGCTGGTGGTGGTGAGGCTGTTGGTGGTGGCTCCCCAGCTGATCTTGGCGCGACAAAGGTTGCACACCACTGTTCGTCGGTCGTCAGGCGTCTCTGTGAAAAACTGCCAGACCTTAGAGCACCTTGGCCTCTGCAGGGTGGCATGGCGCGAGGGTGCGCTTTGGGAAACAGTTGGTGGATTATTCGGTCTGGCCCTGCCTCTACCCCTGGACACCGCACTGCCTCTTGCAACCTGCCCTGCTGCTGCCCTTGCCTCCCCTTCTGAAGACCTGTCCTGAGTAGGCGTTGCACACCAGGTGGGGTCAGTCACCTCATCGTGCTGCTGCTCTTCCTCCGAATCCTCTGTGTGCTCCTCCCTCGGACTTACTGCCCTTACTACTACCTCACCGATAGACAACTGTGTCTCATCGTCATCGTCCTCCTCACCCACTGAAAGGTCTTGAGACAGTTGCCGGAAGTCCCCAGCCTCATCCCCCGGACCCCGGGAACTTTCCAATGGTTGGGCATCAGTGACGATAAACTCCTCTGGTGGGAGAGGAACCACTGCTGCCCAATCTGAGCAGGGGCCCGAGAACAGTTCCTGGGAGTCTTCCCGCTCCTGAGCATGTGTCATTGTAGTGGAGTGAGGAGGCTGGGAGGAAGGAGGAGCAGCAGCCAGAGGATTTGGATTTGCAGCACTGGACGGCGCAGAACTGTGGGTGGATAATAGCTTGCTCGAAGCACTTTCTGCCATCCACGACAGGACCTGCTCACACTGCTCATTTTCTAATAAAGGTCTCCCGCGTGGACCCATTAATTGGGCGATGAATGTGGGGACGCCAGAAACGTGCCTCTCTCCTAATCGCGCAGCAGTCGGCTGCGATACACCTGGATCAGGAGCTCGGCCTGTGCCCACACCCTCACTTGGGCCTACGCGTCCTCGGCCACGTCCACGTCCTCTAGGCCTACCCCTACCCCTCAGCATGCTATATTACCAGTGATTTCTCAGGCAGGAAATAAATTGGCGCAAGCCTGCAGGACAAATAGAATTTTTCCCTTTTTTTTAAAGAAAAGGCCCACTGACTATATTCAATCAGATAAGAAATGTGTTCCACAGAAATGCAGTTATATGAAGTGCAGCAGAGCAGTGATTTTTCCCAGGAAGGCAGGAAATAAATTGGCGCAAGACTGCTGTTAAACGTAGCTGGCTGCGTATGATTTTTTTTACTATCTCCACCCACCACACACGTACCCAGAACGCTGAGGACTGACAGAGGCAGGGCACATAGAATTTTTCCCTTTTTTTTTTAAGGGAAGGCCGGCCCACTGACTATATTCAATCAGATAAGAAATGTGTTCCACAGAAATGCAGTTATATGAAGTGCAGCAGAGCGGTGATTTTTCCCAGGAAGGCAGGAAATAAATTGGCGCAAGACTGCTGTTAAACGTAGCTGGCTGCGTATGATTTTTTTACTATCTCCACCCACCACACACGTACCCAGAACGCTGAGGACTGACAGAGGCAGGCCACATAGAATTTTTCCCTTTTTTTTTTTAAGGGAAGGCCGGCCCACTGACTATATTCAATCAGATAACAAATGTGTTCCACAGAAATGCAGTTATATGAAGTGCAGCAGAGCGGTGATTTTCCCCAGGCAGGAAGGAAATAAATTGGCGCAAGACTGCTGTTAAACGTAGCTGGCTGCGTATGATTTTTTTTACTATCTCCACCAACCACACACGAACACAGAACGCTGAGGACTGACAGAGGCAGGCCACATAGAATTTTTCCCTTTTTTTTAAAGAAAAGGCCCACTGACTATATTCAATCAGATAAGAAATCTGTTCCACAGAAATGCAGTTATATGAAGTGCAGCAGAGCGGTGATTTTCCCCAGGCAGGAAGGAAATAAATTGGCGCAAGACTGCTGTTAAACGTAGCTGGCTGCGTATGATTTTTTTACTATCTCCACCCACCACACACGTACCCAGAACGCTGAGGACTGACAGAGGCAGGCCACATAGAATTTTTCCCTTTTTTTTTAAGAAAAGGCCCACTGACTATATTCAATCAGATAAGAAATGTGTTCCACAGAAATGCAGTTATATGAAGTGCAGCAGAGCGGTGATTTTTCCCAGGAAGGCAGGAAATAAATTGACGCAAGACTGCTGTTAAACGTAGCTGGCTGCGTATGATTTTTTTTACTATCTCCACCAACCACACACGTACACAGAACGCTGAGGACTGACAGAGGCAGGCCACATAGAATTTTTCCCTTTTTTTTTAAAGAAAAGGCCCACTGACTATATTCAATCAATAATATATGTCTTCTGGCCCTGCCTACACAATTCTCTCCCTGTAGTATTACTGCAGGGCGCAATGCTCTGCACAGCCGATTTTGAAAAAAAAAATATGCAACACTGCTAACAGCAGCCTGCACAGTACTGCACACGGTTAAATGTGGCCCTAAGAAGGACCGTTGGGGTTCTTGAAGCCTACACTCACTCCTAACACTCTCCCTGCCTAACCACCACTTCTGTCCCTGGACTATTACTGCAGGGCGCAATGCTCTGCAGACAGCTGATTTTGAAAAAAAAAAAATTGTGCAACACTGCTAACAGCACCCTCCACAGTACTGCACACGGATAGATGTGGCCCTGAGAAGGACCGTTGGGGTCTTGAAGCCTACACTCACTCCTAACACTCTCCCTACAGCAGCACCAGCAGCAGCACTTTCCCTCAGCTAACTCACAAGGCATCTGAGGCGAGCCGCGGGAGGGGCCGACTTTTATACTCGGGTGACATCTGATCTTCCCAGCCACTCACAGCAGGGGGGTGGTATAGGGCTTGAACGTCACAGGGGGAAGTTGTAATGCCTTCCCTGTCTTTCAATTGGCCAGAAAAGCGCGCTAACGTCTCACAGAGGAAAGTGAAAGTAACCCGAACACCGCGTGGTGCTCGTTAAGAGTAACGAGCATCCCGAACACCCTAATATTCGCCCGAGCATCAAGCTCGGACGAGTACGTTCGCTCATCACTAGTAAATATATATATATATATATATCAATGTAATTTATATTATTGGTCTCCCAATGTGGGGGCTCAGAGCATGGTTGTGGCCACAACTTGCATCCCCTATAGTAACTCCCCTAGTTCCATTAAAGGGATTGCCAGACATAAAAATAAACAGTCATATACTCACATCTCCCATGACACAGCTCCATTCTCTGCTCACGTTTGTGTTTACTGATTGGAATCAGCCCGTGTACAGGACATGACAGGCTGCTGCAGCCAATCAGTCTGTAGACATGATGTCACAGGTGGGACGCGAGCTGCCGGGGGATGTGGAGACTGTTTATTATTTTATGGCAAGGGGAACCTATTTCTAAGAAAAAAAAATTCTCGGACAACCCTTTTAAACTATCATCACTTCAATTGCTTACACAGGTGAATAGTTAAAAGAATCTGCCATGTTCTATGAGAACCATAATTAATAGGCTGATAGGATAGGGGCCACGGAATCCAGAGGAGTGTTTTGTTTTTTTTAAACTGTTTTTATTGATTAAATCAGGACAGACCTTGACATTGCAGTGTTATTTGCTGCTTTAGCGTCATGAGTATGTAAGTCATCCTGATTCACTTTTGCATAACATTTTTATATAACTGGGAGGGTTAGGGAGGGGAATGAGGGGGAGGGGAAGTGGGGCGGGGGTAGGGGGGGAGAAGGGGGAAAAAAAGGAAGGAGGGGGGGTGTCAGTTAGGCAGGAAGGGACGGGGAGGGGAACATTTGCATTAAACCAAACTCTTGACCCATTTTGATATTTACATATTTAGTCTGTTGAACTTCCTGCTGGAGATCTTCAGAAAGTGTGGATGCCCCGCACGGCCACGCCACGACCAGTGATTTACCCTATATTGGTGTATCCCCCACTGCCGCTTGCTCCTGGAACCAATAGGTGTGGTGAAAGCAATTTTTTAGTTTTTCTTTTACTCTCTGTGGCATTAATTGGATGAAACTTCCCCATGTTTCGAAGAAAGCTTGTACCATTTTCTCCTTGAATAATGATGTTTCCGCCCAGTCCATTTGAAATAAGAATGCAAGTTTTTCCAGGAACAATCTGAATGGGGGGCCTGTTGGTTGCACCCAGGTCTGTAGGATCGCTTTTAATCCTGCTGCTGCTATAAAGTGTAGTAACTTTCTTACTCCTCTGGCACAGTGGTATGTCTTGGGGTCTAGGTACCCAAATATTGCCCAGGCTGGTTCTTGTGGGCAGAAGTTTGTCAGGTGTGTTATAGTGTATTCGCGTATTTGGGACCAGAAATTTTTTATCAGAGGACATGTCCACAAGCTGTGGTATAGGTTAGTGTTTGGTTCCTGGCATTTAAAAGCAGTTTGGGGTATCATAGATTCCCATGTAAAATCCCTTGATTGGGGTGAGGTATGATCTGTGGACTATCTGTAGCCTCATTTCCAGAAACCTGGCCGATGGCAGGTATTTATGAGCTGACACTAGAGATTCCTTAATTAGTGTGGATGTGAGGTCTGGGTTGTCCAGAGACCATTTCTCGACCCCTGGGTCAATGTCCTCTTCCTCCCTCATGTTCCTTACTGCTCTGTAAAGTTTAGATATCATTCCCCGTGTTCCCGCTTTCTTGGAGATCCAAGTGTCTCCTGTCTGTGTCCAGTCAGGTTCTTGGAACTGTGGTATGAGTCCTGTGATATAGTGTCTGGCCTGCAGGTATGAGAATAGTGGAATAAGGAGCTCGGGGTATTTTTGTTTTATTTCTGCATGTGTTAGAATTCTTCTTTCCCTTTTGTGCAGTAGTTTATCTATTGAGTCCAGCCCATGTGCCTTCCATTCAAAAAAAATGTTGTGGGGTTTTCCGTCCTGGAAGTTAGGGTTGTTTATAAATGACAAGTGTGGGGATATGTGTGGTGACGTTTGACTGTCTCTACGTAGTTTGTTCCATGCTTTCCATGCTGCTAGTATCAAGGGGTTGTGTTTGATTTTTCTTGGCAATTCTGAGTGTGGGTGGTGAAGTATGTTTTGTAGTTGTGTTGGCTTAGCCATTATTTGCTCGAGTGGTGCATTTGTGAAGTGTGACTTAGAGTAAATCCAGCCGTGGATAATTCGCGCTTGTGCCGCTAGGTTGTAGTCCCGTATATTTGGTAGATTAGCGCCGCCGTTGTCTTTGTGCTTGTGTAGGGTTTTAAGGGCAATGCGTGGTCGTCCTCCCCCCCAGATAAAGTTTCTATATAGAAAGTTGATCTTCTTTATGTCTTTCAATTTTAAGAATATGAGGAGTGAGTGTAGGATATATAGTAATCGTGGGAATTCTACCATTTTTAAGAGGTTAATTCTCCCCAAAAATGAGACCGTGAAGTTCTTCCATACATTTAGGGTCGTTTCTAGTTTTTTGACATATGGTTCAATGTTTGTATTGTAGAGTGCAGAAGGGTTTTTTGTGATTTGAATTCCCAGGTATTGTATGGAATGTTTTTCCCATTTGAATGGGTATTGGTTTGCCCATGTGGGTTTAGCTGGCCCTCTAAGTAGCAGTGCTTCTGTTTTATCCAAATTCAGGGTGTAGCCTGAGAGTTTGCCTATTTTCTCTATTTCCAGTAGTAGGGGTGTTAGTGTTTCGCTGGGGTTGTTAACTATGAGTAAGAGGTCATCGGCAAATGCTTCTACCTTTATCTTTGTTTCTCCATAGCACGCCCCTGTAAAGAGCGTTGTGTGCGTTAGGAATCTAAGTAGCGGATCGATTGATATGTTAAAGAGTAATGGCGATAAAGGGCAGCCCTGTCGAGCTCCTCTAAATAAGTCAATGTGGGAGGTGTTAAGGCCGTTGACTGTGAGGATTGTGGTGGCGTTTGTTTGTGTTGTGTTAATATAGTTTGTAAAGGTCTGTCCAAACCCTCTTTTTTTCAGTAGTATGTTTAGGAATGGCCAGGCCATTTTGTCAAATGCTTTCTCAGCGTCTAAGCTGAGAAGCATTGTTATGGGATTCTCAGGGTTTTGCGCTGCCACGGTCGCCGCTATGGCGGCTCTGATGTTTTCTAGGGCACTACGTCCTTGCGTGAAGCCTTTTTGAGATGTGTCTAGTATGGACGGTAAAATGGTTTGAAGTCTGTCGGCTAGTATTTTGGATAAAAATTTATAGTCGCAATTTAGTAGTGCGATCGGTCTGTCGGGTCTTTATTTTGTTTGGGGAGTAAGATTGTTCTGGAAGTGCCAAAATCGTCCATTTGGGTATCTTCCGTGTATATTGAATTTTATAATTGCGTCAGCACTGGTACTATGTCCGTTGTTAGTATTTTGTAATATTCTGTCGTGAAACCGTCCGGTCCCGACGTTTTCCACCCCGCTGGTGTCGCGATTACTCCCCGGACCTCCTCCTCTCGTATGTCGGCATTCAGTACTGTTTTTTGTTCCTCTGTAAGTCTCGGCAGACTCATTGTTTCTAAGAAATTGTGAATGTCTTGTATGTTGGCTGGCTCTGCCCTGTATAGATTTTCAAAATATTCGTATAGTATTTGAGTCATCTCTTCCTGTTTTGTCGTAAAGGTGTTGTCGTTAGTGTGCCTTAGGGTTAGTATTGGTTTGTGTGGCTGTCTTTGTTTAGCTAGATTTGCTAACAATCGCCCCGTCTTATTGCCCCACCTATAAAATTTGTTTTTTGTTAGTTGTGTTTGCCAGTGTGCGTGTGTGTGTACGAATTCGTTCAGCAGGTGTTTTGCTGTGAGAAATATTTGATATGAGTTATCATCTTGAGAGTCTATGTGTTCTTTTTGTGCTGCCAAAAGGGAGTTATGTAAGGCCTCAAATTCTGTTTGAAATTTTTTCCTTTTGTGGGATACGTAGCTTATGATGTGGCCTCTCATCACTGCCTTTGAGGCTTGCCAGAAAAGCGTTATGTTGTCTATGTGTTCTCTGTTATCATCTGCGTAATTGTTCCAGTGTAATTTTTTGTACTCTCCGAAGTCTTCCGATTCCCTGGATATGAGGGGAAACGCCAAAACCGTGATAGCTTCCGAGAAGGGACCATTTGTAGTGTTGTTGCAATCGGTGCGTGATCGCTTAGGGATATCGGATGAATTATAGATTGCTGGTGGCAATCAAATATTTTATTTGATATTAAGAAGAAGTCTATTCGAGAGAACGAATGATGGCATTGGAGCAACATGTATATTTATTGCTTGTTAGGTTTGAGAGTCGCCACGGGTCGCACACGCGGAGTTGATCTATTAATGTGATTAGCGTGTGTGTGGTTGGGGTTGGTTGAGTGGAAGGTCCTGTTCTTTCTAGTGAGTCGTCTTGTATGCCATTAAAGTCTCCCCCCCAGGATTATGTGGTCGTTTAGATAAGGTTGTAGTTGTTCTGTTAATATAGCATAGAATTTTGGTTGGCCTGTGTTGGGGGCGTATATATTCACCAAGCAGTATGTTTGTGAGTCTATGCTGACCCTCAGCACCAGGTATCTTCCTTGCGGATCTGCTATGGGTTGCTTCGTCGTGTATGGTATGTTTTTCCTGATTAGGATGGCTACTCCTCGGGATGCTGATGTATGTGAGGCTGTGTAACATGTTTCTATCCACGGTGCTCTCAGCTCACCCTTCCCCTCTTTTTTCCAGTGTGTTTCCTGCAGAAACACAATGTCTGGCTTGTGTCGCTTCAAGTGTGTTAGTACTTTTTTTCGTTTAATAGGTGTGTTAAGTCCATCTACGTTCCAAGATAGAATTTGTAGTGTTTCGGGTGTGTGGTATTGTGTTGTCTCTGAGTCTAGGGGCATATTGATGTGTGTGTGTTTTGGTTATATTTACCGTTATGTTTGCCTTTTTGTTGTTGTCGCGTCCCCCGTTCCCAGCGAGCCGTGGGTGCAACTGAATGGTGGTCGTGCCGTGTCGGCGGGGTCCTCAGATCTCCTTGATAGGTTTTTTCCTAGAAATCAAATGGGTCATAGTGAAAAACATGAAAAAGAACACATAAACATAAAACATGAATGTAGTCTTTTCTTTTGCATTAGTGCTGCCACATTCGCATTATTTGGATCAGGGTCATGTTGGGGACCAGGGATCTAGTTCCCTCTTTCTCTCTGTCTCATCCTTGTCCGTCTTCTTCTTCCAGTCGTAGGTGTCTTCTTGCTTCTTCCGGAGTGTTAAATATCAGGGATCTGTTGCCTTCTTGGATCCGAAGTTTTGCGGGGTATAGCAATTGGAAACGTGTGTTTCGCTCATGCAGGGCTTGACAGATTGGAGTGAATAGTTTGCGTTTTTGAGAGACTGCAGCTGAGAAGTCCTGGAATATAAGGATTTTTGTTCCTTGGATTATTAGTTCTTCTCGTCATCTGTAAGCCTGTAAAATACTTTCTTTCGTTGCCCAATGCATGTACTTGGCTATCACTGGGCAAGGTCGGGTTCTGTTGTTGCGTCCGTCTCCTGGTGGGCCAATTCTGTGGGCCCTTTCAATTGTTAAGGGGTCATTTGGCATGTTGAGTTGAAGGGCCTGTGGCAGGTCTGTGGTTAGATATGTTAAAAGTTGGGTGTTGGTTATCGATTCCGGAATTCCCACAAAGCGTAGATTATTGCATCGGTGTCTGTTCTCTAGGTCACCTATTTTGTCCCAGAGTGCTTCGGTTTCTAGTAGGCTTCTTTGTAATGAGGCTTCTAAGGTTGCTATGGAGTGATCTGTATTTTGGGTCTTTGCTTCTAGCTCTGTCAGTCTTTGGGTGATGTCTGTGATTTGCGACAGAGCTGAGTTTATGGATTTGTGCAGTGTCTCTAGTCTGTTGTCAAATAGTGGTAGTAGTATTTTTGAGACCTCTTGCGCCACCATTGTGGCCTGTGTCATTTCTGCGCTGTTGTCCATCGATGATTCAGTGGTTTGCGGAGGTTGGGGTTTCGGGGTTTTGGTCCGATGTTATTGTAGCTCGGGGTGGGGTATTTTTTGGGGAGAGTATGGGTTGTTGTATGTTCTTGCTCTCTTTTGTACTTTTGATCGGTCTGTTTTTCTGCTTTCCTCCTGTATTTGTTTTGTCTGTGTCTATCTGGCGCGTTGCTCGTGTTGAGGTGTTCGCGTTACGTTCGTTTAGATATTTGTCCGTATTTTAGTTTTCTCGGTTATGGTGGTTATGTAGATTATGCGTCTAAGGATCTGTTTTTTCCCTGTATCCAAGATCTCTTTTGCTTTGTTGCTGTTTTTTTAGTGCGGATGTGGCTTCTCATTTAGTTATTATTCTTGCATTTTTGCATGTGGGGTTTTATTGGGTTTTTCTGGTAGTTGTTGTTCCTGTTATGTTTGCTTCTGCCCCCTTTTCTCGCCTCCACTCTATTCCAAGGGGGTTGAGGGTTTATGTTTTGTGGGTGTTTTCTCCTCCAATTCGTTTCCTTCCCCCTTTTTTCTCTCTCTTCCTTAGGGTACTTTGTTTTTAGCTGTGTTGTCCTTATGTGCTCCTCTTTCCTTTCTTTCCCCCCTTCCTCTCCCCCCCTGGCTTTGTTTATATTTCTGTTGTTTTAGTGGGGCCTCGCCCAAGGCTGTGGCCGGGTGGGGTTTGTTTACTACTCCTTTGTGTGGTTATGGGGGCTTTTGGGTGGAGTGTTTATTTTTTTCCTTTTCTTTTTCTCTTTTTCTCCCCCCTGCTGCTTTCCCTGTGGCCTCTTTCTGGGGTGAAGTGTGGGTAGTCCTCTGGGAGGGTTTCTGTGCCCTTCCCCTTACTCACAGGATCACGCCACGGATCCCACCAGCGCCGCCGCCAGGGCCTCAGGCTGTAGTTTTTAGCGGCCCGCCGACAGCCTCTTCTCCGCTGGGGCCTGTGCTTCGGGTGCCGCTGGGCAGCGGTGTACTTCGGATGGAGGAGACGGTCTCCCAGGAGTCGCTCCGGTGGCTGTTACGGTGGGCGGGGCTTGCCACGGGTATCGCGGCCAGGAATCTAGGCCGCAGCTTCTGGCGCTGCTAGGCCGCGGCGTTCCGGCCGTTCCCCGGGGGGGAGCGATGCTCCGGAGAGGTCTCTCGGGTCTTTTGGATGTCCTGTGGGGGTCTCTCCCCCTGTGCTGCGCTGCGTGGAGGCTGTCACGGCCAGGGGACTAGATCGCGGTTCCCGCCGCTGTTTGGCCTCTGCTTTCCGGCTATCTCCCAGCGGGTTCGTGGCTCCCAACGGGTTTCCCGGGCCGCTTCTCAGTCTCTTGGGGTCTTCTCCGACCGGGGGTTATCGCGGCCTTCGCGGCCGAAAGCCTAAGCCGCAGTTTCGGGCATCTCCTAGGCCGCAGCACCTCGGGAATCCCCGGAGCGTCTCGAGCGGAGGTCGGCAGTCCGGCAGGTCTTACCGGGGGGTCTCCAATGAGGTAAGGTCCCGGTGTCTTCCTTCTCCCCCTGCCCGAGTCCCGGTTTGGCAGTTCCGCGGGTCGCGATGTGGGGTTCCCCGGGGGCTTTCCGGGCGTCTTTGAGGTGTGGGGGGCTTCCGCCAAGCAAGCAGGGGAGATGTTTGTCCCCCACAGCTGCTTTTGTGAGGCACCAGAGGGTCCCGATGGTTCTGGGAGGCTGTGTTGGCAGGAGCTCTGTAGGACACGTCCTGCTCCCTCTGTGTCTTGGGCGGAAGTCCAGAGGAGTGTTTTTAATATTTATCTTATTTTTTCTTGTATATTTAGTTCCCTTGATGTCAATCCAGGAAGTTGCCACTTGATCCATTCAATGGACTGCTATCTTTGGGTGTGATAAGTCTGCTCAATGCACTGAGCAGAGACTCCCAGGTCTGACAGCAAAGGAACAGCAAGCCAGCTAAGTATACAAAACAGCCCCCAGCGGCTCCTGTCCTACGGGCCCATAAACTTATTTTATGGTGCTCATAGGACAATCCATACTAAATGCAGCAGCTAAACTCATCTTCCTATACAGCCACTTCTCAGATGCCTCTGCACTATGCCAGTCACTGCATTGGCTGCCCAACCACTACAGAACTCAATTCAAACTCATCACCCTCACCCACAATGCTCTCCTTGGCACCGCACCACCATACATAGCCTCCGTCCTGTCCATACATCACCCAGCCCACACTCCGCTTTGCTAATGTAGTGGCCCGGGGGTCCTCACTAGTCCTGTAACACTTAGCTATGTGCTCCTAGGAGGCATAGAAGGTGCTGTACGTTGGAAAACCCCTGTTTTCCCCTTTTGTTCTCAAGCTTCAGCTAAACTGCTTGGCAACAGCTGACTGCTTATTGGCTGCTTGTCATGCGATCACTGATTGGTAGAGGGGGGTGATAGTGCAGAGCGGGAAAAGAGAAGAGCTAGGCAGGATGTTAGGGGGAAGTGTAGACAGGTGTAGACAGGAGTTAGACAGGAAGAAAAGGAGTAGTAGGGAGGAGTTGGAAGTGAGCAGTTGGAGGAGGAGGACATGAGAGGAGGTGCAGTAGCATGGAGTGGATCTAGCATGCTCCAGCAGAGAAAGCAAGGACTTTACAAGTTTCCTAACAAACTGCAGTATGGAGGATAAAGTTTGGGACCTATCGGCACAACAGTGAGTTGCACGAGCCCCTGTTACTAGTGAAACCAGGGAAGTATAAAAAGTCACAAAACTATCTTCATTAGCTGCATAACAAGTGCCAGAGTAACCTTACAGATAACTATGACTGTGGGAATTTCTCTGAGTAACCTCTAAGAGAGATAAATAAATAGGAATCTAAGAGAGAGAGAGAGAGCGTTGAAGTTTTCAATTGTCTTTGCATCATAAATGGAAGTGTGGAGTAACTTTATTGTCTGCTTTATAGTAAATCTACTGCCAATTCCTGAAGAACTGTATGTGCTGTTATTGCAAAAGTTTACCTAAAGAGCTAAAGTAAACTGAGTAGCTCCAGTTTGCACATAAAGGCCACAAGGACTTGTGTCAATTATTTCTACACACATTCCAGGAGTTCGTTAACTTAGAGATACTGGTGCCTCCAGGACTTCTCTAGAGCAGCGCTGATCCTATGGAGCGCTCTACCCCAAAACCTCCATACAATCCCGGATGCACGTAACTTCAGACACACCTTAAAATCTCCCCTCTTCAGGGAGGCATACCAAACTTCCTGATCTAGTCCCCCACTCCCACAATATGCCGCCTGCCCCTCTTTATGGCTTTCCACTTTTGCCTATTATGTACACTTCCTGCCCCGTACCTCCTGTACTATCCCCACCCCATTTGTGTCCTACAAACTGTATATCACATGTTATCGTCGCATTGCTGCATTCCCCTTTGCCCCACTGCCTGCCCCTGTACCTTCTGTATCACCCCACCCCCCTGTTTCCAAATAATTGAATACCACATGTAACTCTTGTAATTTCTGTAAATTTTGTATTGTTTGTGTTCCTCATGTGCCTTGCAAGTGCTGCGAAATAAGTTGGCGCTATACAAATAAAGATTATTAATATTATTTCATGACAATTTCCCTTTATGGAAGGGCACATCGGTACAGCATATAGTACATCTGTTATAGGTACAGTTCATGCAAATATAGACATTTCCACATAATTGATAGCGTACCTGCTTTCTGCACCTATAATAACTACTGTATGAGTCATATACTGAGGGTGTATTTTAGTAAATGTAATCTTGGCACTGAGGAAGAACATTCGATTATATTTTTATCAGCAGGCTGTAGGCTTTCATGACATCATTATCTGTGTCACTTCTTATAGCAAAACTTCATCAGAACTAAACTACAGAAATCCACTTTGATGCTGCTTCATACACACACTCCTGTGGTTACTGTTTTTGTATTTGCTCCTTCGGCACCCTTGCTCCCTCGGCAGACAAAGGAAGAACACTGTAGCTCTCTTGCTTCCTTTGGAGGAAGTAGGAACCTCTGCAGGGTATCTATAGCAACCAGTTCTCTGTGGTGTTATAAATGGAATAGTATTACAGGAAGATAAAAGACAAGAACGCACCCCGGTCAGGCACTGGCTGTCTCGTTCTATAGGAAACTGCTTGTTTGCACTCCACTTGGCAGAACATTGCCTGTCTGTAGAATTACGTGGCCTTGGAATGTTTTGTTCCATTAACTTCACATAATATTTTACATCGTAAAATATGTGTATTGTGAATTACTGTATATCTCCGGAGAATATCCCTAGAGTTCTCGGCGTCAACGTTTCGAAAGGAGATGAAGCATACATTCCACAACAGAATCTTTTATAGTATCTCTAGGCAGCCAACAATTTATTTGGCTTATCCTTCTAAATAACTCCAGCCTATAACGGCACACTTTAACCCCATAGTTGGTTGAAATTTAATTACACATCGGTAGGATGGATGTAGTATTTGATCCGCCATTTGGCTATGTTAGGGCAGTTTCACACCTGCATTTGGAGTCCTTTTAAAGCTGATCAGTTTTTAACTGAATGTGGACTGATTACAAACTGAAGCAGAACTGATGCATGCATGCAAATGCCTTTTTGGGGGTAAAGTAGCTGATTATTGTATATGCAGGTCCTTACACACTCTACAAGTTTCAATCTGGGAAGTCTGCCAGAGGTCTTTCTCCAAGCCAGCACAACGCACACTCCTAGCTGGTGGGTGGTGGCTGGGCTTCTCCCTCCCCCTCCTCTTCAATGAGCTTGTCTTCTTTTCCCTCTCCTTCCCTCTGAGGTCACCTATTGTTTTGCTTTGCAGTGTACTGCTAAAAAGGATTTTTTGGATGGGAACAGTAATGCTGCAAGCTGCAAATTTTTTGCATTCAGAAAAGCTGGAAGTGATTGGAACGGAGTGAATGTGAACCCAAACTAAAAGCAAAAGAAATGGTTTGCTTTATATGGGTCAAGGTTGCTTCAGTTTTTTTTGTTAAAGTAAACATGAAACAGATTGAGGAACAGACATAGATGTGAAACCACCCTTAAATCAATACCACTTTGCAAATTACTGAAACAGTTAATTGATCATGCAAAAGTTGCTGAAGAGAACTACCCTCTTTCCCTCTAAACTCTAACTTTTATTTAACCCTTTCCAATCCACTGTCTGACGTCTGAAGACCTTCTGATTGAAGCCTGTACAGCTCCGATGTCGGAAGACATCCACCAGGGTATTCTTACTGTATATTACTGGCCACTCTGTTGTCGGGGGCCTCTCCGGCATGTCCTATACCGCAGTGGTCCCCAACCTTTTTGGCACCAGGACCGGCTTCAAGCAAGAACATTTTTACAAGGCCCGGCAGGGTTGGGTGGGACATGGGCGGGGCTTTGGTTATATGGGGCGGGGTTATGAAGGGGGTTGGAGTTTAGTGCATACTTATTTAATTGACATTTAGAATGTCCTGGCAGCACACACATAGGGCAGTATAATATACCCCCCCCCCCGCCTGGCAGCACACACATAGGGCAGTATATAATCTATTCCCCCCCCCAGCACACACATAGGGCAGCATATAATTTATCTCCCCCCCCCCAGCACACACATAGGGCAGCATATAATTTATCTCCCCCCCCAGCACACACATAGGGCAGCATATAATTTATCTCCCCCCCCCCGAAATAAGCAGCCTCCCCCCAGTAATAACCAGCCCCCCCCCCGAAATAAGCAGCCTCCCCCCAGTAATAACCAGCCCCCCCAGTAATTAGCAGCCCCTCCCCCTGTAATAAGTAGCCCCCACCCCCAGTGATAAGCAGTTCCCCCCCCCGACCAGTAATAAGCAGCCCCCCACCAGTAATAGGCAGCCCCCCCAGTAATAACCAGCCCACCCCCCAGTAATTAGCAGCTCCCCCTGTAATAAGCACCCCCCCCCCCAGTAATAAGCAGCCCCCCAGTAGTAAGCAGCCCCCCTAGTAATAAGCAGCCCCCACCCCAGTAATAAGCAACCCCCCAGTAATAAGCAGCACCCCCAGTAATAAGCAGCGCCCCCCCAGTAGTAAGCAGGCCCCCCAGTTGTAAGCAGCCCCCCCAGTTGTAAGCAGCCCCCCCCCAGTTGTAAGCAGCCCCCCCAGTAGTAAGCAGCCCCCCCAAGTAATAAGCACCCCCCAAGTTGTAAACAGCCCCCCCAGTAATAAGCAGCCCCCGCCAGTAGTAAGCAGCCCCCCCCAGTAACAGGCAGCCCCCACCCCTCAGTAATAGGCAGTCCCCCCCCAGTAATAACCACCACCCCCCCAGTAATTAGCAGCCCCCCCAGAAATAAAAAGCCCCCCCAGTAATAAGCACCCCCCAAACCCATATACTTACCTCCTCCCTGCTGTCAGCGTCGCTCTCTCTCTGCTTGCCCTGACGTCAGTGTGCACCCGGTACGCTTCCTCCCCGAGTCGTCTCCTGTGGAACTAATGAGCAGGGGACTTGGGGAGGAGGATCCTGGATGCACACTGACGTCCGTGTGCGCTGGGATCAGCGCGATTACCAGCGGGGAGCTGCGGCGCCCCCGCTGGTAATCGCTTCAGTGGTGAGCGGCGTCGGCATGCCACGGGCCACATAACACAAGGCAGCGGGCTGGATTCGGCCCACGGGCCTTGTGTTTAGAAGAAAAGTTCACGGCGGTGCTGTGGACCGGCGCTAAGCACCTATCGGCCCGGCCCCGGTCCGCGGACCGGTGGTTGGGGACCCCTGCTATACCGCAGTACTGGCTCTAGCCAGCAGATGGCGCCATTGTCTAATGACAGAAAGAGAAAGCCCCCTAGGAAACCCTGAATCCAAAATTAGATTGCAAAGGGTTAAAGTGGTTTCCAACTACAAATCTTCAAATGTCCATAGAGGCCACATTATAATATACTTAAATTCAGGGAAGTGGCTTCATATCCCATCCCATCTAAGAACCGCATCCTTACTGGTATCTCTGTCAGCCAAAGTTCAGATGTCTCCTCTTCACTCGCTATATTATCCATACATGCGCAATTAGTTCTGACTACTGCACATGCATGGAGAAACATCCACCCCTGTAAAGCTCTTCATAGTAGAACAGGAAGCAAAAGGGATGTGTTTGGAGGTGCCAAAAGAAAAAAAAACTAGGCATGTGGTGGTAACCTCAGAAACAAGAGTTAAAATAACACTAAAAGTTGCTTGTAAAAATTAGCAGATCATTTAGGACTCAGTCAGACAAGTGCTTTTTTTTTGCGGACCTATGTGCACAAAAAATGCGCTCCATGCATGTTAAAAATGTGCGTGACCAAAGCTCTGTGTCCATTGCTTTCAATGGGGCTGGATACTACTGCATGCGGCCCTATTGAAAGCAATGGGATGCAGGCAACCCCTGCAGTGATTTTCAGGGAAAGGCTTGAAATATAAGCCCTTCTGTAAAAATCATCCCTAGCTGCTGTAAAAAATAAAAAATATATATATCTCACCTTCTGCCGCTGTCGGGGCTCCGCGCGTCTTGTCGCTGTCTTCCTCAGCACTGTTCTAAAGCTCTTTCTCCACCTCTTGAAGGAGCTGGGTCTGATTGGCTGAGCACTCAGCCAATCACAGGTAGCGCTCAGCCATTCATTGAATGACAGCTGAGTGGTACCTGTTATTGGTCACAGAGCTCAGCCAATCACAGCCAGCGCCATTCATTGAATTCAATGATTGAAAGATTTTCAAGGTAGGGCTTATATTTCAAGCCCTTCCCCGACAATCACTGCAGGGGTTGCCTGCATCCTATTGCTTTCAAGGGGCTGGCTCAGGGCCGGCCCCATTGAAAAGCAATGGGAGAGCATTGCAATCCTCTGCCACAGCTGTGACAGCTGAGGCAGGGGATTCTTTTGTCCATGTGGGAAGTCCCATCATGACTGAACACTGTGACAGCGCTGTCACAGTGTTCAGTGATAAGGGGACTCCCCGCAAGGAATCTTTATGTGCAGCACAGACGAAAAAATGAAATGGTAGCCACGGTGGGGCTCTGCTGCTCCTCCTGGCAGAGTGGAAAAATAATGCCAGTTTAGGGCAGACAACAGCATTGGTAAAAATGGTATATAAACTAATAAAAACAAAAGAAAATGGGTAGTTGTTCCAACCTGCTACCCGCAGAGTCGGATAGGGTAAGATATTACTTTGTCGTGACGCCAGCCTGTATATGGGTAGGGACCCGTTACAGGCAAAAATAAGAAAGCATAAAAATTGAAGAACTAAACACAAATGGGAGTAGTAGTCCTTGCACTTCTGTAGTGTTGTGTCATACTCAGTACAGTTGTTGTAGGTTGTGGGAAGTACTCCAGGAATCAGACGTTAGAGGGTAAAACAGTTCCACACTTTATTAAGAGAAGGATCTTCACGCCCATTGCACAGTTACATTAACCACCTTATGGTGACCCGGTGTAGATCACAGATGCCACGTGCATAATTCACTATAGATTTTGTTAATGAACGGGGACTGGAAAGGGTTAACTGGTGACTTGCTTCTGTCTCTTGATTCTCTCTGCCTTCTCTCCTTTCTCAGTTATCTCTCTTTCTCTTTTCTATTAACTCTCTTCTCTGTTGTGTCTCTCTCTTCCTCACTCCTCTTCCTTTCCAGCAAAAACTTTGTTTCGTACTCACACTTAGTTGTTGCTTCCCACTGCACTGGCTATGGTAGTTGCTTGCCTGGTTCCACGCTGGTCTCCTTTAGTCTCCTCTGAACTGGCTAGACTACTAGAATGGACTGACTAACCCAACCCACTCTCTACTTTTTATACTTTTCCTGTCAACCAATCCTGAGCTAGGGGAATACTGACTATCCAACTCCTGATGCAGCTATAAGTGACTGACAATTAGTAGAGCAAGTTAGGGTGAATTTTGCATAGTCATGTAGTGTTAGGTGGTAGCAACACCAAACATTAACCCATTATTAACCATTTAAAGCAATAAACATAATTTCACACAGTTATCCAGAAATTATTATACATTTAAAGATATACATTTACACTTTACATGAGGTAGTTTAAACATTGCTGTGGGACCCCAACTCTGGGGTACTATAGGTCCCGCTCTAAGACATTCATATGAACAGGAGTTGTGTTTTTAGCACAAGCTCTTTAGGAGGTTGTTTTAATCTGGTGTGCATAAACCTGATCTGTAATTTAGGCGTTATTTTTTAGAATCCAGATATCAGGACAAAGAACATAAAGTTAGTTATTCAAAAGCAATTGTATCCCCATTTTTTCTATAAATGTGAATATATGAAATCATTTTTATTACATGACTCCTGTAGTTACAAGTTCAGACACTACAGGCCTTCATACATTAGATACAACCAAGAAGGAATCAGTATATTTAGATGATGGCTCCAGAGAGGCTCCCCAAATGCTGCAGTAGTTCTCACTGGAATGTCACATTCGGATAAGTAGAACATATTTATGTTCTGTAAAGACTACATATTGCAATATGTTTAAATTATACTACACATCCAGTGCCAGTTCCTTGACTGTAGGACAAAACATTTAAAGTGCCAAAGTATTGGCAATGACATGGGAGCCTGTCTGCAACCTAACCCCTCCATACATCTGGTCTTCCTAAGATAAGAGAACAATAGATTTTAATGGCTTCAGATAAGATAACATTTCACAGAAAGATATCACAGTCAAATTAAATTTAGCTACATCAGTTTATTAAAATATTTTTAAATAATTTTATAAGGTCACTGTAATTTTCAAATACTTGTCATAGAGATCGGGTGGAGGCCTAGTACTACAATGTTAAACAGAGCAGACCACCAGCAAGGGTATAGGTGCTCTACAGAATGTAAGTATTTGTGGGCATCTACCCAGCAAATGAAGGCTAAAAGTATGTTATGTGAGTATTACACTCATTTTTCTCCATTCGTCAAAAAGAATGTTCAAATTCAAGTTATATGGGGACTATAACTTAAACATGGTTAAAGGAGGTGTCCAGTTTAGAGAACACATTTTCATATACTCTGTTAGGGAATTCTAATAGAACAGGTCCTCTATTAAGGTCCTCATATCTTAGCCAGACTGGAGAGCAAGAGCATTTACAAACACTTGGAGGACTTGTACTGTCCAGCATTACACAGACAACCCATGGCTTTGAATGGGCAGTGTGTAATACCTGATCTCCGCTGTGGTGGCACTGCAAGGAAATTGAACAGTTACTGCCAAAACGGACTGCTGGAGGTCCCAGGAGAACATTTTGAGTTCTATTTATTGTTAAGGTAACTTTTAACTAGTAGGGATTGTCCAAATTGGAGAACCCCTTTTAATTGTGATTTAGGCTAACTTCACATGGGCGAGTACCATATCGGGCTGTGATTCACAGCCCCATTACGCATTACGCGCTCACCAACATGCGAGATCGCCGTGAAGGCAAAGTGTTTTTGTTTCAAAACCGCCTCTCATCACTTCGAGAAAGAAACGATCCTCCACCAAGGCTGATTGTTTTCAATGGGAAAACCTTGCATCGCGTGCACATAGCATGTGGTGCTATGCTGTCGCCGGCCCCATTGAAAAGAATGGGAGATGCAATGTGATGGCGCGCTCCAAGATAGGACGTGCCACGATTTGTTATCCACATTGCATCGCAAGAGAATGGGGTTCATATTTGTGCATCTCGCCATGCACAAATCTTGCGTGATTTTCTCGCCCGTGTAAAGCCGGCCTCAGTGATGTTGTGCCAAAAATTTTTTTAAAAAGCCTGAGGGAGAGTATGTGAATAATAGCAGATAAAAATGTAGAAATAATACATAATACAAACAGGAAAGAATATCAAGCAGCAGAATTAGAAGCTCAAGTCTTAGAGGGGATTAGTGATGGTGAAAGCTTAATGATCTCTCCCAGTGATGCTCTTTTACTCCTTCCTTTAGCACACTGCTGTGCATTGCTGAAGTCAGAATGACCAAAGGGAAGCCTGAAATGGAATAAAGCAGCTTTACATAGATGACGAGTGACAACCCCATAGGGAGCTGTAATGGCCACTAAGATGGTTGTCACTTTTTAACTTCTTTTCATTATAAAAAGCGAGACAATACCCAACATGACGAAGATAGAACTAAATTTATATCAAGAAGCCAAAAGATCGAACTGAGTTTTATTTTTTGCTTTGGTTATTTTTGACATTTTTTGGGGGGGTGCTAGTAATATGTAAGAGCTATATGGCAAAAGGTGTACACTACCCTGGTCATATTCACATCATAAGAGAAAGTTGAACCGGCAGCCTTAAGACCCCAGTTACTGTAATTTAGTGAAAATGTCACCCTATTCAGTATACGCTCTTGTCCTTAATTTATACGGCTTGAACGTATCACAGCTGTACTATACATTACATACACACTGCATAGCAATATGGCGATCTAATGGCTGAGTGTTTTCAAGAATATGCAGTCTCCTCTATTGTACTGATTGTGAAATCTCTCCAAGACCCCTTTATGTCTAGAGCAGATTCCTTATGACAAATTATCTCTTCCAATACATACAGATCATCTTCTTTAACCGTTTAGTGACCAAGCTTTTTTTTCGTTTTTCCATTTTTGTATTTTCCTCCCCTCTTTTAAAAAATCGTAACTCCTTTATTTATCCATTGACGTTGCTGTTTGCGGGTTGTTTTTTGTGGGACAAGTTGTATTTTTCAATGGTATTATTTAATGTACTGAAAAACTTTCCAAAAATTCTAAGTGGAGAGAAATGAAAAAAAAAAAATGAAATTCCACCATCTTCCATTGCGTCTTGTTTCAAACGGCACCAAAAATGACCTGATAACTTTATTCTATGGGTCAGTACGATTACTACAATACAAAACTTATAGTTTTGGTTTTTTTTGCTGTACTACTTTTATTTTTTTTTCAAAGATATTTAATTTTTTCAAATTATTTTCCGCCGCCATCTTCTGCACACAATAGCTTTTTTGTTTGTCCGTCAACATAGTTGTGTGAGAGCTCATTTTTTGCGGAAATGTCCTGTAGTTTTCATTGAAACCCTCTTGGAATACATGTAGGACTTTTTGATTGCTTTTTATTGCATTTTTTCTTGGAGACAGGATGACCAAAAAAGCGCATTTCTGGTGTTTCTATTTTTTTCTGACGACATTCATTACTTTGATAAATCAGACTTTTATGGACGTGATGATACCAAATATGTCTTTTTGTTTTATTATTTAGATTCTTTTATTAAGAATATGGTAAAAGGACAACAACTTGTGATGCTTTGATCGCTCCTGCAGTATGATGTAATGCCAGAGCATTAGATGATACTGCGATTGGCAGGCAGTCTATCAAGCCACCCCACGGGTATGGCTTGATAGGTATTCTGCCAAGACAGCCCTGGGCCTTTCAAAAGGTCCCCAGCTGCTATGACACCCACACGTCTCCCCGCGATCTCATCGCAGGAGGCTGTACGAGACCCCCTGTATATCGTTCAGGGGGATTTAAATGCCACTGTCAGCCGACGCCCGTGATGTATGGAGGGAGATCAACCCGCGATCTCCCTCTATACACATCCTGCAACTGCAGTACGTAAAAACACTATAGGCCAGTCACTAAGGGTTTATAAGGAACTTTCCTCAACAATGTTTCAGGGTATCTATATATAGCTGTCTAAATTCAATGGCAACACTTATCTAGACTTCCTTTGGCCTTCAGAATCGCAGATATTCATCAAGGTGTTCATCCACATTTAATTGTGGACCCAGGATATGCCAAGAAAACATTCCCGATGCAATTACTTCACCTCTACCAGCCTGAAATATTACCATCCGACAGAAGGCGTTTGGTTCATGCTCCTATCAGCACAGCGCTGCAGAAATCTGGATTCATCTGATTAGGTGATATTTTTTCCACTGCTCAGTGATCCAATTTTTGAGCTCCCCTGTCCACTGAATTTTCACCTGTTTATCTTAGACAGCAGTCAGGAACACTATCTTTTCTCCTTAGGGAAAGCACCTAAAAGGTGAGTGAGTAAGGAGACTTAGAAGGTCATTCATGCTCCTCTGGGTCATATGCAAAAAAGGGAGATGGAACAATACCTCTCCAGCACCACCTATTGGAAGGTAGCATCTTAGACAGCAATGGCACTCAAACTGATCATCTCCTGTTATAGTCCATCCATGCTAAAGAACAACAATTTAGGTATTTGGACCCATTAGTTAGAACACCAACATTGAATTTGAGTGCAATTTACACTGCCTGTTCGTGAGAATAATGTTTGGCGTCCTCCTCTGACCCCTTTCATAGACAAATTGTTTACATCCACAAGATCCCCTTTCATTGGATGTTTTTCCTCAATCACAAACACCATTCTCGGTATACTCTTGATACTCTTGCATGAGAAAACCTTGCAAGGTTGGCAGTTTTCAAAAAACTGTCCCTGGCTAGTCTAACACCGATGAGTATGCATAGTTCAAAGTCACTGAGGTTGCCTGATTTTCCTATTACAACGTGGATTTACACTGAAACTGTTGCACTCTGAGGTCACGTGTCTAATATACATACAAGAAGCTCCAATTGTGAAAGGATGAAAGGATAGTAAGACCATTCAGTGTATATATCTCATAGGGTTGGTAAGATTGGGAACTCTAAAAATGTTTAAAAAGTTTGTAAACATATTTCTGACTTTGGTAACGTCTCTGACTTTAAAAAAAGGCGCATATTGTGTTGCACTTTACAGTTTTTGAATTCTGATTCTGAGTTACTGTAGTATATTCAGTTTTCATTAGAAACATCTGTGAGTGTGATGTCCTCTAAATTAATTACACGTGTGAAAACAATTCTACTGAAAAAAGGCGGGCAGTAAAAAGTTGAAAAATCACATAGATGCAGCAATCCCGCCAATTTCATCCACAAATATTCATATTCCTCTGTGTTGGAAGTAAAACAATGGCATTGTTGTGGGTTGAGGTTTCAGGATGATAGAAGTGCAGACACTGAGTTACTGCATAATCTGATTGATTGGTAAGAATACAATGGACCTAATATTATGTAGAAAATGTGTTCTTGTTATCCATGTTCACATTTTGTATGCCAGTCAAAGTCGTAACTTCTATGGTAAACGAGGCTATAGTTGGTACATATGGTAGGTGCTTTGTCACAAGTGTTGCTGGAACTACAGTATTTCCCTGCAGGGTCAATGATTGCTATAAGTCCACCATCATGACAAAAATACCTATACTTCAAATAGTATGCCAGGAAATACCAGTATGTGAGCCATACAGCCTGATATTTGAAAGCTACATTGCAGGACATTTTAAAGGTGTTGTCCCACCATAAAACATATCACCTAACCACAGAATAAATCATAAGTGTCTGATTGCACTTAGAAATGAATAATTAGATTCTGACCCCCTTTACTTTTCCTATTTAGGACCTAAAGAATGGTCGTGCCAAATTTCACGTTTGTATGACACCAGGAAGTTAGAGAATTAGATTTGGTACATTACAAAGGGGGTCACTTACTTTTGCACTTAGAATTTAATAATCAAGTTGTGACCCCTTTACTATTCCTATTTAAGACGTAAAAAATGCTGCTGCCAAATTTCAAATTTCTACGACACGGGGAAGTTAGAGAATTAGTGGCGAGTCAGTCAATGATGGCTTTTGCCTTTATATATATAGACTATTAATTAGGAAATTAATAGTACCAGTGTTTCTGGTGGTGCAATGCGATACACAGCTGTGTTGCATGGTACACCCATTATGATCTCCACACATTGCACAGCTCTACTACATGCATCCTAATTCACACACATCACACACACACATCCATGCTGATTTCCACACATCACCAGCTGGGCAGACTCTTGGATACAGTGATCAGCCCCAGGTCATGTGATCCCTGACTCCACCCACGCATGTGATCACATGACGGTGACATCATCACAGGTCCTGGTGGCTGCTGTTGGCTTATCCAGTTTACAGTACTTTCTACCAAACTGCACCATGGCTCCTCCCACATCAGTGACATCATCGCAGCTGTCTATGGTGGTGGTAGGTCGATGTCTTCTGTTAGGACCGCTGAGTTGTGTCTGAGATAATAACAGCTTAGTTGTATTCTCATTTTGTTCTTTTTGTCCCCCCCCCCCCTTCCAAGAGCCCTAACTTTGTTGTTCTTCTGTCGGACAGGCTCTGTGTTTTATATATGTTGTAGGACCTGTGATGACATCACCAGAGGCGGAGCGATTACATCACCAGGGGTGAAACATGAGAAGCACCCACACACATACATACAGATAACGGACAAGTGGTCGTTAGTAGTTTAATGGTGGTTACACATGCACAATATTGCTCTATGCATCTCTATGGGACTGCCAGGGATTGGCAAAAAGCCAGTAAAGGCTTGCCACTTCTGGAGATTAAACCCTTTTTTTCTCTGGTAAAGTTAATGCCCTGTTGTCTTTTGAGGGGGTTTTACACGGTACAGCTTTTCACCATTTAATTTTAGCAATGAATCATATGCCCCATCCTGCGCTCTTCTTAAAACAATTTTTTTCCTCATAACTAAGATCCTTTTTGCCCCTTATCAGTTTTGAGGCTTTTTTTGTGATACCAGTTCTGAGATATCTCTAGTACAGAGGTTCCCAATCTTTTGTACCCTGTGAGTCACACACAACTCAAAATTGAAGGAGAAAAATGTTTCAGTTTGGGCTATTTAGGTTTAGGGCTTGATGGTGGCTTTGGGCATGAGCTGTAGAGCCATGTGTGGCGCAGAGTGTTAAAGCAGCAGAACTGCAGTCCTAAGCTCTCACTCACAACCTGAAGGTTGCAAGTTCAATCCCCACATGGTTCAGGTAGTTGGATCAAGGTTGACTCAGCCTTCCACCCTTCTGAGGTCAGTAAAATGAATACCCATCTTGGTGGGGGGTAAATTACCTGAAAGCACTGCAAAATCAGTTAGCACTATGCAAAAAAGATTTAATTTTTTTAGTTCGATGTTGTGCAGCCAAAAATCGCACTACGGCCTTGCTGAATTGCATCATTATGTAAGTGAATTTGGTTGTCATACCATTACCTGACAGTTGCCATATTACCATATGCCTCAACTGTTGACAGTTGCCATTGCCTGTTACCTGACAGTAGCAAGAAGAAATCCATCAGGATTAGATTTCTTGGGCTGGTAAGCTTGTAGCAACCTGTAGTGTAGCAGGGCCACAGTGAGATTTTTGGCCATGTGATCTGCGTTGCACCCATAGTTGCCATCTAGTCCTAGGCTAAATGTGGAACAAAAAAATTTGTGAAATTGCAAGTATTTGCTGATAAATATTTCAGTGTGAGATTTGACACTAGTATTATGTAATCTAAACTGACACTGTTTGATAGTTAGGATATGTTTTCAGTAATGTCAATTGCCAGTACATGTGGACATAAGGACTTTCTCACACAAGCATATGCTACCGCGCAGGTTTTGTGTACTACTCAGTACCGATCTCACATTTACTTTCATTTGTGCCTCTCACACACAGTGCACGAAATACGTGCATAAAAAAATTGCGGCATGTATAGTACATGCTGCAATTTTTTGTGCATATTACGCTTGTGTATGTGCCAAGATAGTGTATGGGGATTGTCGGCATCCAGCAAGTACGTGCTTCATTGTGCCGGAGATACGCGCATAGTGCACTGCAAAAAAATGCCAGGTGAGAAAGCCTTAAAGGGGTTGTCCCGCGGCAGCAAGTGGGTCTATACACTTCTGTATGGCCATATTAATGCACTTTGTAATGTACATTGTGCATTAATTATGAGCCATACAGAAGTTATAAAAAGTTATTCACTTACCTGTTCCGTTGCTGGCGTCCTCGTCTCCATGGTTGCCGTCTAATTTTCGCCATCTAATGGCCAAATTAGAAGCGCTTGCGCAGTCCGGGTCTTCTTATCTTCTCAATGGGGCTCCGTGTAGCTCCGCCCCGTCACGTGCCGATTCCAGCCAATCAGGAGGCTGGAATCGGCAATGGACCGCACAGAAGAGCTGCGGTCCACGGAGGGAGAAGACCCCGGCGGCCATCTTCAACCGGTAAGTAAGAAGTCACCGGAGCGCGGGGATTCAGGTAAGCGCTGTGCTGTTTTTTTTTAAAGTCCCTGCATCGGGGTTGTCTTGCGCCGAACGGGGAGGGGGGGTTGAAAAAAAAAAAACCCCGTTTCGGCGCGGGACAACCCCTTTAAAGCTAACTTCACTTGGGCGAGTGCTAATTTAAGCTCTGAATCTCAAGCAATATCGTACTCGCCAACATGCGATATCCTCCATCTCGCATCACTTCGAGAAATTAGCGATCCTAAGAGTTTGTGGAGTTTTTCCCTTTGTTTTCAATGGGGACACCTTGCATCGCATTGCGTGCACCCAGCATCTGGTGCAATTCTGCAGCGGGCCACATTGAAGAAATGGACAGAGCAATGTGAGGGCGCACCCCAAGATAGCATGAGTAGCAATTTGTTTACCACATCGCAGAACAATGCAGGAACAGAACTCGTCCCTGTGTATGACACCATTCAAAACAATGGGTCCATATTTGTGCGAGATTTGCACGTGGTTGCGCATGAACGGGTTGTTTTTTTTCTCTCGGAGTATTCAAATTCCGCGCTATAGCACACGAGTTTGAAAAATAAAGCAGTGGGAGGATAGGTCCTGCACTATATTTCCCATATGTAGTTAATAATACGTGCCCATACTATTACCAGACTAGAACAATGCTAATGAAAACAAAACCATTAAAATCAGTGGTTTCACTTAGTTCCGTTATGCGGCCGTGATTATCACAGGACTAAATTACGCCCATGTGACGAAGCCCCCATGTGTATGTACTGAGGAAAATCTAACCTACCTACCTGTTTACATACTGAAAAGCATCTAACTCACCTTTAGGCTAATTTCACATGGGCCCGATATCACGCTTGGCAACCTGCGAAGTCCCCGCAGATGCGAGGCATTTTTGTTGCAAAAATGCCTTGCATCACTTTAGGGAAGTAGCGATCCTGTGAATCCGTAAGTGTTTCCAATTGTTTTCAATGGAAAACCTCGCATCGTGTGCACCTCTAACGCCGTGCGGTATTTTTCCCAGCCCCATTGAAAGCAATCAGCGAGGCGTTCCAAGGCACGCCCAAAGATAGATCATGCTGCACTGCAGAAAAAAAATCGCTCATGTGAAGAGTGGGGTTCATATTTGTGCGAGACTTGATTTTTTTCAGTGGTCTGAAAGCGGCCTTATGTAAGTATACTGAGGAGAATCTACCTCACCTCTGTGTGTATATGCTGAGGGGAATCTAACTAACCTCTGTGTGTATATACTGTGGAGAATCTACCTCACCTCTCGGTGTATATGTTTAGAAAATCTACCTCACCTCTGTGTGTATATGCTGAGGGGAATCTAACTAACCTCTGTGTGTATATACTGAGGGGAATCTAACGCTGCTCTGTGTGCATATACTGAAGAGAATCTACCTCACCTCTATGTGTATATACTAAGGAGAATCTACCTCACCTCTATGTGTATATACTGAGGAGAATCTACCCCAACTCTATGTGTATATACTAAAGAGAATCTACCCCAACTCTATGTGTATATATTGGAGAGAATCTACCTCACCTCTATGTGTATATACTGAGGAGAATCTACCCCAACTCTATGTGTATATACAAAAGAGAATCTACCTCACCTCTCTGTGTATATATGTTGAGGAGAATCTATGTCAGCTCTATGTGTATATACTGCGGAGAATCTACCTCACCTCTCGGTGTATATACAAAAGAGAATCTACCTCACCTCTTGGTGTATATATGTTGAGGAGAATCTAGCTCACCTCTATGTGTATATACTGAGGAGAATCTACCTCACCTCTCAGTGTATATACTGACGAGATTCTACCTCACCTCTTGGTGTATATACTGAGGAGAATCTACCTCACCTCTATGTGTATATACTGAAGAGAATTTACCTCACCTCTATGTGCATATACTGAGAAGAATCTACCTCACCTCTATGTGTATATACAGAGGAGAATCTACCTCACCTCTATGTGTACATATTGAGGAGAATCTATTTCACCTTTCTGTGTATATATGGAAGAGATTCTACCTCACTTCTCTGTGTATATACTGAGGAGAATCTACCTCACCTCTATGTATATATACTAAGGAGAATCTACCTCACCTCTATGTGTATATACAGAGGAGAATCTACCTCACCTCTATGTGTACATATTGAGGAGAATCTATTTCACCTTTCTGTGTATATATGGAAGAGATTCTACCTCACTTCTCTGTGTATATACTGAGGAGAATCTACCTCAGCTCTCAGTGTATATACAGAGGAGATTCTACCTCACCTTTCGGTGTATATACTAAGTAGAATCTACCTCACCTCTATGTGTATATACTGAGGAGAATCTACTTCACCTCTGTGTGTATATACTGAGGAGAATTTACCTCACAATTCTATGTATATATACTGAGGAGAATCTACCTCACCTCTATGTGTATATACTGAGGAGAATCTACCTTACCTCTCTGTAAATATACTGAGGAGAATCTACCTAACCTCTATGTGTATATACTGAGGAGAATCTAACTTACCAGTCTACATACTGAGGAGAATCTACCTCACATTTGTATTTATAAAGTATATATAAATGCGAAAGTAAGATTGGGACATCGACACAAAAATATTAATAGTCGATAGTATCGACTATCGCTGAACAAACTATCCGTAGACCGCTGGGCTGCCCTTATTGGGGCAATGTCCCTGCTTAGGTAGGGCCATGCCATTCCTCCCCTGGTAGCACAGGGTCAGTTGCTTGAAACCCGTGTCTGTACTCAGTCCCCTTTGGTCACGATCGGGTGGGCCCCATGCTTAGTTTGCCCACACGATCGTAACATATACTGAAGAGAATCTACCTCACAACTCTATGTGCATATACTGAGGAGAATCTACATCACAATTCTGTGTATATACTGAGGAGAATCTACCTCACCTCTATGTGTATATACTGAGGAGAATTTACCTCACAACTCTATGTGTATATATTGGAGAGAATCTACCTCACCTCTGTGTATATACTGGAGATAATCTACCTCACCTCTGTGTATATACTGGAGAGAATCTACCTCACCTCTGTGTATATACTGAAGAGAATCTACCTCACAACTCTGTGTGTATATACCGAGGACAATCTACCTTACCTCTATGTGTATATACCGAGGAGAATCTACCTCACAACTCTATGTGTATATACTGAAGAGAATCTACCTCACCTCCATGTGTATATACTGAGGAGAATCTACCACACCTCTATGTATATATACTGAGGAGAATCTACCTCACCTCTATGCGTATATACTGAGGAGAATGTACCTCACAACTCTATGTGTATATATTGAGGAGAATCTACCTCACCTCTATGTGTATATACTGAGGAGAATCTACCTCACCTCTGTGTGTATATAATGAGGAGAATCTGCCCCATCTCTATTTACATATACTGAGGAAAATCTACCTCACCTTTATGTGTATACTAGCTGACATATCTGGCTTCCCCTGAATTAATTTGGTACAGGTGTTTACCTGCTATTTGCACAGCAAATTCTATGAAGTTATGAAGAATAAAATAAATTTACCATGGGTAACACGAAGAGCCACGCAAAATGGTGCACATATTTTATTCCTTGGTTCCTCTGAAGTAACCACGAACTCATTACATTTTCCATGGGAACAATGGGTAAACACTAGAGTTGAGCGAACGCACTCGTACGAGTATTGGCTTACTCGATGGTGCTCGTTACTCGAACGAGCATCAAATTGTGTTCGACCCCGCGAGAGAGAGAACAAGAAGAAAAAAAAAAAAGCTAGGGACCCTGCGTCCCACATACAAATATGCTCGAGTCTCCCGTTGTAGTCAATGCGGTTCGTTACTCGAGTAGAGCTCTCAAATTTTATGAAAAGCTCGACTCGAATAACGAGGACCCGAGCATTTGGGTGCTCGCTCATCTCTAGTAAACACCTGTACCAATTTAACTGAGGCGAAGCCAGGCATGTCAGCTAATATATATATATATATTTATATACATACTCACACACATACATACACACACACACACACACACACACACACACACACACACACACACACACATACATATATATATATATATATATATATATATATATAAACATATATCTATTGCTTTAAACGGGTATTCTGGCTACTGAAAGCAAGATGCAAGGCACTTTCCCTGGCGCTATCATAAATAAATGGTGCAGAGGTGCACCTGCCTGACCTCTGCTCTGTTCCTTTGTAGACCGACCAGACCTTCGTTCTTAGGATCAGTGGGAGTCCCAGAGGTTGGTCCCCCAATGAACTATCAGTTTTCACCCATTCAGCTGATGGGTGAAAACTTAAACTTTCAGTCGATGGAATACTCTTTTAAGCTATTTTTCTATACTTGAGAAACCAAAAGAAGTTAGAATGGGAGGAAATACTGTATGAGCTTTGGAGAATGGTCGCCTCCTTTAAAAGAGGTGAGTGTCTTTGATGATTGTCCAAGAGCTGGTAAGTAGGTGAGCAATCTTTACTGGAGGTGAATATTTCAGCAGACATTACCAGTTTAAAGATGTAGTTGTACCTGGAATGGTTACAGTATTTTCTGTGAGGTGCCGAGGGTTTGGAATATTTTCTGGATATAGATACTGTATGCGGTTGCAGAGCTGTAATGGCCCTTCTCAGGCAACATGAAATATGCATGATCTCCTTGCCTGTATGCAATGCATAGGGAATTAAAGAAAACAAGCTTCTCCTTCAGTCAAATTAACATTTAGCCCAACAGGATAGAACTATAAAATGAAGCCCTTCACTTTTTTCCATGTTTTGTATCCCTCTGCCTGTATTTAACAGGTTAGTCTACAGTTCTACTCTAGTCGGTTCATATTTTCCATTGCTTGACCTTAATTTTTCGATTATGCCTAAGCTTTGGAGTTGATCCATAAAAAGTTAATTTCATGTTAAATTTTTAATATTGCTGCGCCTGTGCTCGGTAGCTGAGGTTTTTGCCGGCCGTGGACAGTGATTTTCTCTTTAAATACGTTTTCACAAGTGTTATATGATATGTAAAAACCATTTGCGTGGATAGATTAAACGGTGGTTTGTTTGGGGGTATTGGTCATTCAGGTTCACACAGGGGCAGCAAATGAAGTTGAGAAATGAACCTGTTATTGCTTATTATTAATATTGGAACATTCAACTTCATTGTGACAGATCAACCATCCAAACCTTGTCATGATTCCACAGTACGATGGAACATTTCTGTACACCTAATAGAATCCGTCTGTTTTTCTTCTTTGTTTTGTGGAAATGGGGATCTGTCTTCCGACTTAATTTCAATAAAACATTTCAAATGAAGTAGAAAAATATCTTCTTTTTATAGCTGGGCATCTGGTGTGTGTGTGTTTAAAGGATGACTGAAGTCTTTGCATCACATGCAACAGTGTTTAAAAGGGTTGTCTGAGCCTTAATAAAAACAGAATAAAAGGTTCCAAATAGCTGATATTTGTGAAATGAATTATGCTCAACGCTGCAACCAGGAGCATTGCTAGGGTCACAAGCCCCAAGGCATACGTTGCTCCCCCTTCTAAAAAAAAACCTTTAAAAATGACATACACATATAGTTATCACATAACACTGTAACCACTATGCCAGACCTATCATCAGGATTGGTCATCAATAGTTGATTGGCTGGGGTCCGTCGCTCTGGACCCCGACCGATCAGCTGTGGGGGACACCTGCTGTCAGCGCCACAATAACATAGATGTCAGAGCAGGAAGCCTCCACGTCAACCTCTGTGTAGGGGCCGGCGCTTGTAACTGCAGGCACGGCTCCCATTGAAATCAATGAGAGCCGTGCCTGCAGTTACAATTGCCAGCCACTATAAGGTCGACACGGAGGCTTCCGCTCTGACCTCTGTGTATTTGGAGCAGAAGTCTCCGCGCCGACGTCCCATGTAGTGGCCAGCGCTTGTAACTGCAAGCACGGCCTCAATTGATTTCAATGAGAGCTGTGCCTGCAGTTACAAGCACCGGCCACTACACGGAGGTCGGCGTGGAGACTTCTGCTCCAAATACACAGAGGTCAAAGCGGAAGCCTCCGTGTCAGCCTCCTTATAGTGGCTGGCACTTGTAACTGCAGGCAGGGCTCTCATTGATTTCAATTGTCTGAGCCTTAATAAAAACAGCATAAAAGGTTCCAAATAGCTGATAGTTGTGAAATGAATTAAGCTCAACGCTGCAATCAGGGGCATTGCTAGGGTCACAAGCCCCAAGGCATACGTTGCTCCCCCTTCTCAAAAAAAACCCTTTAAAAATGACATACACATATAGTTATCATATAACATTGTAGCCACTATGCCAGACCTATCATCAGGATTGGTCATCAATAGTTGATTGGCTGGGGTCCATCGCTCTGGACCCCGACCGATCAGCTGTGGGGGACACCTGCTGTCAGCGCCACAATAACATAGATGTCAGAGCAGGAAGCCTCCACGCCAACCTCTGTGTAGGGGCCGGCGCTTGTAACTGCAGGCACGGCTCCCATTGAAATCAATGAGAGCCATGCCTGCAGTTACAAGTGCCAGGCACTATAAAGAGGTCGACACAGAGGCTTCCGCTCTGACCTCTGTGTATTCGGAGCGGAAGTCTCCGCGCCGACGTCCCATGTAGTGGCCAGAGCTTGTAACTGCAAGCACGGCCTCAATTGATTTCAATGAGAGCTGTGCCTGCAGTTACAAGCACCGGCCACTACACAGAGGTCGGCGTGGAGGCTTCCACCCCCACCTCTGTGTTATTGCGGCGCTGACACCCCAGCCGATCAACTATTGATGACCTATCTTGATGATAGGTCATCAATAGTATTTTCATGGAAACCCCTTTTTAAATATTATCTACATACTGTTACTGAATAAAACACACTGTACAAACACCAATGTTTCCACTACACAAGGCCCAAATGCTGTCACACCATTACCACTGCTACTCCATAGTGACTGAGCAATATTAACCTACTGCTACTGAATAAAAACTGCTATAGAAAGACTAATATTACCATCATACAATAACCATATAGAGGTAGATACTGTTCTACTCAGGTACTCCGCAGCCCATATAAGCAATTGTAGTACCATTATATCCAGTGATCACAGGTGAAGTCATCGAACGCAGGGCACCATGATCATAGAAAGGTAGAGTTGGAAGCGACTTGCAGGGTCATCTGGTCCAACCCCCTGATGACTTCCTCCAGCAATGACTTGTTTCTGTAAAGTGTGCAAGACAGATATCTTTGGCTCCTCATTCTTCCAGCATCCCAAACACCTTTAACAACCAACACAAACTCTTCTCTTCATCCTGCTGTTACCACAATTCTGTGCCTGTTACTGCCGTATCTGCCCGTATTATTGTATCCACTGTGTGATACAGTGTCCCCAAATACTGTATTTATTTCTAAAGTATCCTAACTATAATTACCCCCCAAATATAATGCCACAGACAGTACCCCTAAAAATAATAGTTGTGCCATAGATGTTATTAGTGCATCACACAGTAAAAGTGTCATCTTTTGTACTCCAAACAGTAATAGTACTCTTCTTAGTACCCAACACACTGTGATGTTAAATACTCAATACTAGTGCTGCTTTTCTACTCTCACACAGTAGTCATGCTACTATGTATAGCCCTTTTTGTGTCCACATAGTAATAGCCACAGTAGTGCACCCTTGAAAGTAATAATGCCCCCTGTGTGCTTCCTAAAAATAGCACCCTCTTTTTCCCCATACACATTAATAATGCCCCCTTTGTACATTTTTAAGATAATAATTCCCCATGTGATAAGATAATTCCCCATGTGAGTGCCCCCAAGAGCCCATTTATCTACACAGCCCCTATTGGACAAACCATCAGGAGATTTGGCCTCCAATACTACCTTTATGCTGACGACACCCAGCTCTACACCTCTTCCCGTGACATCACTGCACCTTTCCCCCAAAACATCACGACTGTCTGTCTGCTGTCTCTAACACTATGTCCTCTCTCTACCTAAAACTAAACCTCTGTAAAACTGACCTACTGGTGTTTCCACTCTCCACTAACCGACCTCATCCTGACATCTCCATCTCAGTGTGTGGCACCACCATAACTCCTAGACAACACGCCCGCTGCCTTGGGGTCATATTCGACTCCGATCTATCATTTACCATTTATCCAATCTGTGGCCCGAACCTGTCAGCTGCACCTCAAGAACATTGCAAGAATCCGCTCTTCTTCACTGTAGACACGCTAAAATGCTTACTGTTGCCCTCATCCACTCTCGGCTCCATTATTGCAACTCGTTGCTGATCGGCCTCCCCTGCACCAGACTCTACCCTCTCCAATCCATCCTGAATGCGGCAGCCAGGCTCATCTTCCTGTCCAGCTGCTACTCTGACGCCTCTGCCCTGTGCCAGTCACTGCACTGGCTGCCCGTTAAATACACAATTCAATTTAAACTCGCTACCTTTATCCACAAAGCCCTCCACAGCGCAGCACCGCCCTATATTGCCTCCCTCATCTCAATCCATCAACCAGCCCGGGCTCTCCGCTCAGCTAACGAAACCAGACAGAGCGCCCCTTTAATTCAAACCTCTAATTCCCGCCTCCAAGACTTCTCCAGAGCAGCACCGGTCCTCTGGAGCGCACTGCCAAAGGCTACTCGGGGGAGTCAGGACTCACAGAACTTCAGGCGTGCTCTAAAAACGCACCTCTTCGGGTAGGCATACCGCATACCCTAAACAAACCCCTCTGTACTCCGCCTGATAACATGCTCCCTGACCTACTGACTGCAATCCCTGCTATCCATCATAAAACGCTCCTGCAGTCATACCGATTCTGCCGTCAAATGGCCAAATGTCTGAGCATTGTCTATGTGTATAGAATCCCTCACTCTCCACCACGCCGTACTGTGCACATCTCCAGCCCCTTTACCTTCTGTATCACCCCACTATCTGTAGTATGTAAGCTCGTTGGAGCAGGACCCTCACCCCTATTGTTTCCATCAACTGATTACTATGTAACTGTGGTTCTGTAATGTTTGTATTTTTTGTCTTTCTGTATTCCCCCTGTCTATGTAAGCGCTGGGGAATATGTTGGCGCTATACAAATAAAGATTATTATTATTAAAGACTATTATTAATAATGCCCCCTTTAGAACCACTCTAAAATAATATTGTCCTCCTTAAATTCCCCACATAAAGAAATAATGACTTCCTTGAGTTCCCCTTTATAAAGTAACAAAATTGTCCGCCTTGAGAGCCATCATCTATAAATATTATCCCCCTTGAATGCCCACTTATAGAGTAATAATGCTCTATCAATGCAAGGTCCTATTTCCTTGCACTGTCACTCTCCCGGCACAGGGGGCACTATGACAATATTGCATCATGCTGCCTACAGTGGGCTGGCAACAGTGCATGGAGGAAAGGAGATGCTGCATTATTTGAAGATTAGGTGAATATAATGAATCAGATTTATCATATGCGCAGTTTTGTTGCAATTATTTTGTTGCAACTTTTTTCCGATGCTTATGCCGACGATGCACCGGATTCTTCAAAATGTTGCACCCAGCTTGTTAAATTAGGTGAAAATATCTTCTTTCTCCGTGGTGTGAAAGTTTGTGCTGAAAATATGCCTATCATCTGCAGGAGTAGCTCTACGACTTTTAGTCCAACTTTGTAAAAAAGTTGCACGTTATAAATCAGGTCTAAACCACCTAAATCACGCCTACAAATTTAGACTAAAATGAAAATGGCCTGACCTGTCAAACACATTAAACAAACAAGGCACACAAGGTTCATAAATCAGGCGCCCAGTAAGTAGACCAGAAAAAGTTGCATTTTAGGACAAAATCCAGGCGCAATAACTTTGATAAATCTTCCCCCAATGTTTACATCTTTTTTATACTCAGATTGGTGACACTGAGTGGGTGAGGCACGAAGGCCATGACCCCTTGCTCTATGATAGTCATCAACTATATCAGCTTCCTGTGGATGCCAATACAATTGAGAGCAGCACTTGTCCAGGGATTCCAGGCACTGAACTAGAGGTCTGGGGAGGTGCCTCGGACCCCCAGTGTTAGCGACGCTCTTTGTGGTGACTAGAGATTGGCTGCTGGGCCTGTGATGTTGACATGGAACTTCCTGCAGAATGTAACATCATCACTGCACCCAGAAGATGGGTTTGGGTTCACATTGTGGAAAGGTGAAACTTCCCATACCATCTGATATTGCCACTGTACCAACTGATGTCACTGATGTGGCAGATTAACTGAGTTCACGTAATGATGAGATGGAACATAATGAACCAATTGCAGTCATGGTTGAGGGATAGCCTCTACTAATTGATATCACTACTTTAGCTAGAGATTGGCTGTGGGGTTACATGATGGAGTAATTGGACATGGTGGTCCAACTGAAGTCAAGGCCACAGAATATCACATAACAGTCCATCTAAGTGCTGTATCCAGCGATTGGCTACAGGGTTCATGAGATGTAAAGATTAGATGTCCCATACCAATTAACATTACTTGCTGCAGCCACATATTGGCTACTACATCATGTGATGTTTAGATGGGACCTTCTGTACCAGCTACTATGAGCAATACAGCCAGAGGATGACTTTTGTAGTCATATTATGGAAATCCCATGCCAACAGACATCACCTCTACAGTCACAGATGACGAGATGGGATGTGCCATATCAACAGAAGTCATGGCTGTGGGATATCCTATACCAACTGACCTCGCTGCTACAAGCAGAAAAATACTGGTAATACCTGGTATGTGTTAATGGGTGGTTAATGACACCACTTAGCATAAATTCCCAGAGATTTTTGTACATGAGATAATAAAATGTATCAAAAACTGCAATAATAACCACATTAAAACTGCATGTGTGATTTCAGCCATAAAGTATTCAGCATATCACAGTAAAATAATAAACATGAAAACCTTTTTAGAAATTGTCTTCCAATTGAGAACCCATTTCATCCTGTTAGTCATGTCCCATATCTATAGATGGATGGCTTCCGTATCTTATAGGACACTGAAAAATGTCTATTCAGCACACTCTTGGAAAACATCCATACTTCTCCTCTTTAAGAGTCTGCAGTTTAATAGTTACAATATGTTCCATATATTCTTTGATATTGAATATTAACTACATGTGGCAATGAGAATTTGTTTTTGCTTAAGTTTCCATGTGAAAACAATACAACGGTTCAGCTTTTTCCACTGCTGTCTTGACCCTAACAAAAGTTTATTTTCTTCTACTAATAAACAGTGTTCAGGACTATGGTATTTTGTGTCATTTGCTTGCTAGCAATTATCATAAAAGGTTTTTGATGACATACTAAGCAATGTAATGTATAACTTGTATGATGTATATCTTTACAACTGTTAAAAAGTAAGTAACTCTTTGTATTGATTCCATAGAAGGGGTTGGAAAAGAAAGCGTTGATTTTCCTTAATTACATATATGCAATATGAATAAGAAACAATCACTGGTATTCTAAAGAGAGCCAAGAAACTGTTCAATGCAGCTGTGTAATTAATCACATCACTGGGCTCTGCAAACAGTTCCCAAAGGGCCTTTTATATGCAAATGAAGGGGATAAAGTGTTAATGGTCATAAATGGCCATTAACACTTTATGCAAAAAGATGGCAAAATCTTTTAATCTTTTAGTCGTTTGAAAGATTATCTGTGCGTGTAACTGGGCATTTAGATAATAAGCAATTGACTGTACCACTTGTAGCCATCAAGATAGCTTTCTTAAATTAGGGCAACCACTGATTTAATGAGTTGTGCTACGTGTATCAAAGAACAATTGCAGTTGTTTTCCTTCTCTTCCCATTACAGGAGGGTGCTTCTCTCATCTTGAGGGACTCATAGGGACAGATTATAAGGGGGCAAATTAGACTATTTCCCAGGGGTCTCAAACAATTTAGGGCCACCACTTCCTTGTTCTCTCAAGCATTTTCTATTTTCAGAGAAAACCATAGGACCTCCAACAGCATGAAAGTGTTAAGCCAGGTGATTATGCAACTTTTACTAATATATACTGTATGTTATTATGGGTTACATTTCCTCTCTCTTTGTCCAGATCTCCTTTGCTCCATCTGTCTGCACTATTAAAGGCATTGACCAGTGGTACTTTTTTTTCTTCAGACTGACACAGGTGTAAAGTAATACAAGTTATGCTCACTTGTTTCATCTCACTGCTTTGCCCCCTCCGGCCTCCATATGTTTTTGAGGCCAGTGAGCACGGCAGCCGGGAGAGAAGTCCTGCAGGTGCCGTCATCAGAGCTGCAGAGGAGCTGCTAACGGGAGCTCATAAGTATATTCTCTGTGCCTAAGACTGTGTGTGCCTAAGAGAGGGTGTGTAAGAGAGTGTGTCTGTGAGGGGTTGTAAGTGAGGGGGTGTGAGAGTGGGGGTGTAGGATAGTGAGTGTGTAAGTGTCTGTCTGTGGGGTGTAAGTGAAGCATAATTGGGTAACTGAACAAGAGCAAGTAGTAAGTGTGTTAGTGTTTATATATATATAAAAAAGTGTGAGTGGTTGCGCACGGGCGGAGGTGTGTGAGCGGCTGCGCACGGGCAGAGGCATGTTTTGAGTGTGATCTAGTCAATCTTCACTACTTCCACAAGTAAATTGTAGATCCCCATTCGGATGAGCTCCATGCCTGGCAATGTCATCCAGTGTGCTACTTGTGGAATGTATGCGGTCCTTGATCAGCCGATCGAGGGTACATACAGTTGCGCAAGATGCGTGTTCATCGCACATTTAGAAGCCCAAATCCTGGATCTAAATGAGCGACTGGCAACACTGAGATCCATTGCCATCATGGAAAGGAGTTTGCTGCTCACTGAGCAGGTGCTCGCTGGGGTAGAGGTGGGGGAGGATGGTAGTACGGAAGAGCAGGGGGAGCAGGCAGCCAGATGGGTGACAGATAGAAGGAGGGGTAGAGGGAAGAGAATCAGGGAGGCTAGTCCTGAACTGGCACAACCCAACAAGTTTGCAAAGTTGGCATATGAGGGGGATGCCATTACAGAGCCAGCACCGCTGTATCACGACATGCCCGCTGAACGCCAGGGGAATATCTGCTCCAGTGAGATGGGGACAGGGAGTGCAGACTAGACAGGTCCTAGTTGTGGGGGACTCAATTATAAGGGGACAGATAGGGCAATCTGCCATAAAGACCGGGATCGTTGAACGCTGTGTTGTCTTCCTGGCGCTCGAGCTCGACACATCGCGGATCGAACTAACAGATTACTGGGAGGGGCTGGTGAGGATCCAGCGGTCATGGTGCACATTGGTACCAATGAACAACTAAGAGGTCAATGGAGGGCCCTCAAAAATGATTTCAAGGACCTAGGAACCAAGCTTAGGGCGAGGACCTCCAGGGTAGTTTTCTTGGAAATACTACCTGCACCAAAAGGCACAATACAAAGGCAGCAGGATCTTAGGGAGGTAAACAAGTGGCTTCAGAGTTGGTTTTAGAATAAGGGGTTCAGGTTCCTGGAGAATTGGGCTGACTTTGCTGTTGGCTACAGGCTCTACTGTAGGGATGAGATGCATCTCAATGGGGAGGGTGCAGCTGTGCTGGGGAGAAGATGGCTAGAAGGCTGGAGAAGTGTTTAAACTAGGGACTGGGGGAAAGGGCAAAAAGATAAACAGGGGGGTTGACAGTGTAGATAGCGACCTGGGTCCAAGTATGGGAATGGGGGTCAAACAGGGGTGGGGTTAGTACAGTTAGAACTGACAGAACAGCCAATAGTACCATTAATAGCAAAATGAATTTAAAGAACAAAAACAACCGTATAAATTGTATGGCTGCGAATGCAAGAAGTCAGATCAGCAAAGTGGGCAAGCTCGAAGCGAGAATGACTGATGAAAACTACGATATAGTTGGAATAACAGAAACATGGCTTGATGATAAGTGCAATTGGGCCGTGAATTTACAGAGTTATAATCACTTCAGAAGAGATCGTGGTGAACAGGAGGGTGAGGGGTGTGTCTGTAAGTTAAAACATACTTAATGCTGAGGCTACAGGAGGATATAGGGGCCAGAGATGAACACGTGGAATCTCTGTGGGTAGCAACACAGGGAGAAAAAAATAACTGATATATAAATAAATAATCCTGATAGGGGTTTTCTATAGACCACCAAAAGCAACAGAAGAAACTGAAATCTTAGTATTAAGGCAGATAGAAGAGGTGTCAAACCACAATAAAGTAATTATTATGGGGAACTTTAATTATCCAGATATAAAATGGGAAAACGAAACCTGCAAATCTCACAAGGGTGATTTCTTGAAAACAATTAAAGATAACTACTAACTAACTAACAAACCGGACCGAATAAAGGGGGTACAGGTTGAGGGGCACTTGGGAAATAGGGACCACAATATCATTAATTTCCAGCTGTCATTCAATAAGAAACCTTACCAGGGAGCAAAGAACTAAACTTTAGTAAAACAAAATTTAATCAGCTCAGAACTACTATCGGTAACATTAATTGGGACAACATCCTCAAAAATATCAGTACAGACAACAAATGGGAAAAGTTTAAAAACATCTTAATCACCTCATGTGAGCATCTCATACCCTTTAAAAAAAAAAAAGAACCACAAGTAGAAGAAAACCATTGTGGCTCAACAAGACTGTAAGGGGGGCAATAAACAAAAAAAAAGATAGCATTTAAACTATTAAAACAAGAAGGCAGGGAAGAAGCGCTAAAAAACTAAACATGTAAAGAAAAGATTAAAATTGCTAAGGAGGAGGCAGAAAGATTGATCGCCAAATAGAGCAAAAATAACCCTAAACTATTCTTCAACTCTATCAACAGCAAACGGATTTGCACTGAGAGCACTGGCCCTTTAACGAATAATGCAGGGGAAATCATAGAAGATGATGGAGGGGAGGCAAATCTATTAAATGGTTTCTTTTCAAGTGTATTCAAGAACGAAAAGGAAATGTCACATGAGATGCAGGGGAATAAAATGAACCCCCACTACATATTGAATACCTAACACAGGAGGAAGTGCAGAGCCAGTTACAGAGGATTAAAATCGATAAATTGCCGGGTCCAGATGGAATACACCCAAGGGTTCTAAGGGAACTAAGTGATGTGATAGCTAGACCCCTATTTCTTATATTTATGGACACTATCAAGACCAGACCGGGGTTGTACCATTGGATTGGTGCATTGCCAATATGGTTCCAATTTACTAAAAGGGGTCCAAAAGAGAGCCTGGTAACTACAGGCCAGTAAGTCTCACTTCAATAACTGGAAAAATATTCGAGGGGTTTCTGAGAGATGCCATCCTAGAATACCTCCAGAAGAACAACGGAATAACTCCTCACCAGCATGGGTTCATGAGGGGTCAATCATGTCAGACCAATCTGATTAGCTTCTACGATGAAGTAAATTCTAAGCTGGACCTGGAAAGTCTATTGATCTCGTATATCTGGATTTCTCTAAAGCATTTGACACCATGCCGCATAATAGGTTGATATATAAAATAAGACAGCTCAGACTGGGCGAAAACGTCTGTATCTGAGTAAAGAACTGGCTCAGAGATAGCAAGCAGATGGTGGTAATAAATGGTTCGTACTCTGATTGGGCCACCATCGCTAGTGGGGTACCACAGGGCTCAGTAATAGGCACCATTCTGTTTAATATATTTATCAATGACCTGATAGAGGGACTGCACAGTAAAATATCAATATGTGCAGATGATACAAAATTATATAAGACAATTAATACAACGGAGGACAATGTTCATCTACAAAAGAACCTGGATAAGCTGGGGGCTTGGGCAGAAAAATGCCAAATGAAGTTCAATGTGGATAAATGTAAGGTTCTTCACATGGGCAGGAGAAACGGATGTTACCAATATACACTAAATGGGGTACCGCTAGGGAAAAGTGATATGGAAAAAGACCTGCGGGTACTAGTGGATTGTAGATTAAACTGGAGAAACCAATGCCAGTCATCTGCTGCAAAAGCTAATACAGTCTTTGGGTGCATTAAAAGAGGTATAGGGGCAAAGGACGAGAACCTTATTCTTCCACTATAGGATGTTGCAGTGCTTGAGGGGGTTCAAAGAAGGGCAACTAAAATAATAAATGAAATGAAAGGACTGGAATCCCCAGAGAGACTATCAAAATTAGGACTTATCAAATAACTATGTATAAATATATTAGGGGACTATACAAGGATCTCTCCCATGATCTGTTTATACCAAGGGCTGCATCGGTAGCAAGAGGGCATCCACTACGTCTAGAAGAAAGCAGGTTTCATCACCAACACAGAAGGGGGTTCTTTACTGTAAGAGCAGTGAGACTGTGGAACTCTCTGCCTGAGGACGTGGTGATGGCAAAATCCATTGAGGAGTTTAAGAGGGGACTAGACGACTTTCTCGAGCAGAAGGATATTACAGAATATAGACATTAGGTGGCCAGCAGGTTTGTAGTTCTGGGTCTTATATTTAGCTAGGAACTATCGAAGGTTGATCCAGGGATTATTCTGATTGCAATTACGGAGTTGGTAAGGAATTTTCCCCTAAATGGGCTAATTGACTTTTGCCTCTTGGGGTTTTTGCCTTCCTCTGGATCAACTAGGGGTTGAAACAGGCTTAACTAGATGGACATTGTCTGCATTCAGCCTAACATACTATGTTACTATGATATGTATGATAATAATATGCATAGTATTGTATCACTTAAGAGAGCCGTCCAGGCCCCTCTTGGACTTTTTTAGTAAGTTTGCCATCACCACATCCTCAGGCAGACAGTTCCATAGTCTCACTGCTCTTACAGTAAAGAACCCCCTTCTATGTCGGTGTAGAATCCTTCTTTTCTCCTGACGCAGAGGGCACCCCCTTGTTACAGTCACAGTCCTGGGTATAAATAGATGACGGGAGAGATCTCTGTATTGACCCCTGATATATTTATTCATATTTTTTAGGTCACCTCTCAGCCATTTTTTTCTGAATTAAATAACTCCAAATTTGATAACCCTTTTGGTAGTCTCAGTGCAGTGGCATTGGCAGGTGGTATTAGGGCCCTCCTTCAGGTCCGGGGATTGGGGCCTGCCTTCACCCTGGTCAACATCTTGTCTTCTAGTGGAAACCACCAGCTGTGGAGAAAGGCTCCTCACCTGTCAGCTTGGGTATAACCACTGAAGTTTCACTACTAGAGTAGAAATACACTCTGTTCCACACCACCATGAGGGCCCGACATGCAACAATGTTTATTGGCCTGAAAATCGAAGGCAACATATTTCTGTTCAATAACTCATTCACGTAACCGAGGCTAAAAGCTTGAAAAGTTGCGAACACTTTGCTACCATTGTTAAACATGGACTTGTTTGTTACAGTCTGATATACACACTTGCATATTGTCCCATTCCCTAGAGGTCACCTTGTTTGTTGAGGAAATCTCTAAAGTCCAAATTTCTAGTGTTAAAAGCTGAGGTGGAGGACATTTTCCACCATATGAGGACTCAAACAAGTTTACACTATCAGGTGTCCTCACGCCAACGGAGTCTTCAGACTCCTTTTGGTAGCTATTGCACCAGTGGTACTATTTTCTGATATCCTCTGAGTCCCCACAGACTAGGTCTATCAAGTAGCAGGATGTAGCATAATATGGGTCTAGATTTCTTGTTCTCAAAAGTAAACCTCATGTATGCCTCTACTAGTCTGGAGAAAAGGAGGAAGGTTACACATAGTGAATTAACTCAACCTGTAACCAGCTGCATTGTCCCTAAACTATGTATGTTTGTGGCTTACATAAGCTTATAAGTTCCTCAACTTGCCTAACTCTGATTGGCTTTGTGTTAGTTAGCTACAGGCAAGGTGGGAAGATGATTTGCAGCCACAACCTGTAAATATAAAATACAGTGGATAACACACACATCAGTAGACATAAAATGCAAAACACAAGGTATACACAAATAGTGGCACCAAACGCTTATTCCTGGGTACCACATGTAGCACTGTTCCAGAGGGATAGAAAGACACTGTCAACACACGACCACGGTCAGGACATGCAATGTTCTTGCATAAATAACGAGACCACCAGAGAGTCAGGGCAGGCAGCAATCAGATAAATCACAGTCAAGGTACTAGTTGAGATCAGGACAGGAGAAGATGGGAAAGCTGGGTTAACAGACACAAGTCAAAAGCAAAAGCCAATCATGAAACTACAGCACCTTTGCAAAACCAGTGGGGAAGGATACCTTAAATAACAAGTCCAGATTGCCTTACCATGCCGAAGCACAGCACAGTGTGTGGAACTCTGTTTCCTGCTCTGTACATGGTGACAGCTGACCCAGTCAACAACTGATCGGCCAGGGTCCTGGGTGGCAGACCCCTACTAATCTGCTGTTGATGACCTATGCCGCAGATAGGTCAGCGATTTTTAAGAGCTGGACAACATCGTTAAGTTCACTAAAAAGATATCACAATAAACTAGAGTCACATTTTCAGGCTTATTTCTGTATTTTCTGCTCCTGCCGTCCAGTCTCCAGATTGTTGAAATAGCCTTGAGAACCTCATTAAATTTCAATTTATTGTTAGGAAAGATATAAATTATTAACAATACATGTTGCTCCTCTTTGGCACATTTAAGGGAGCAGGCTGCAGCGCTTATTTCAGGCTATGTAGTCTACGGCACAATAAAAATGTGTCATTTTATTACCTGCCAACTTGACCATTATATCTAGTTCACTGTTTTCAGGACACTAATTGCATTTTACAAGCAAGCATTAACCCTTCCATTTTTGACCAGTCCATTTTTTGGGCTAAAAAAATTCCCTCTAGGCCTGTCAGGTCATGACATCAGTAGCCATAGCTGCTATGGGTGACTGCAGTATCAAGGGGAGATACAACTGAACACTATGGTGGAACAGAGAGCAGTCAGCAACCTGCACCATTATTTACACTGCTGTTGGCACAGAAAGACAGAGGGTGAAGAGAGTAATGAGGACAGGAAGGATTGGAGCCTGGAAGTGTATGGTATGAGATGGTTTAAGGCAGAAGAGTCATTGAGAGCTGAGCAGACTAGAATCAAAAGAACAGCAGGAAAGCGTTCTATAACTGCGGACATAAGCTGACAACTCAGGTGAGAGCAGAACTGTGCAGTGGAGAATAGGACCCATCAGTCCATTGACAGCAGGCAGGAGTCACCTTCTGTTCCCACAACTCAAGGGCACCAATACTGTGAAGCAACACTAATACCAAGGGGGAGGTAACTAAGTGGTCACCAACAGAGGCATAGCTAAATGCTCATGGGACCGGGTGCAAAAGTTTATCTTGGGGCTCCCCAACTTCTCTTAACCCCTTAGCGCAGAGGCGTAACTTGAAGCTCCAGAGCCCCAATGCAGAACCTGTAACAGGGCCCCCAACTATAATGCTTTATTTATAGTACTGGGCTCCCTGTATGGAGAAGAGAGGCCTTATGGGCCCCCTAAGGCTCTTGGGCCTCGGGTGCAACCACATCCCCTATAGTTACACCAGTGGTGACCAATATCATGAGGACACTAAGGGAGCACTAATATTGTGGGGAAGGAGGGAGCAATAATGGCACATCATTACTGTAAGGAAAATTAAGAGGGCAGTATTACTGTATGAGGAGGGGTTCAAAAGAACACAATTACTGTGTGGGACTCAAAACGGGCACTATTATTGTAAGGGGCACGGAAATGGTCATATTACTGCATGGGGAGCAATAAGGGGGCAGTATTATTTTGTAGGGTACAAAGGGGAGCACTATTACTGTGTGAGGGGTACTATTTGTGCATCTTCTGCTGCCATTCTGGACCTACCTACTAGATGAGGCCACTTTTAGATTTTTTTCAAGGTTCACTTTATGTTCCCAATCCACCACTGGCCACAGCCCTCAGTCACTGAAGTTGAGCATCATAGCTGTTGTATAGACAATCATTCATGTGTCTTCTGTCTCACCGCAGGGAAGTGCTCGTTGTCCCATGGCACCTACTGCATTATCAGCAGCGTGGACAGAGGGTCTTAAGGCTCTTTTACATGCTACGATTATTTGCTCAAAATTTGTCTAAATGGCCAATAATCGTTACATATAACCGTGGGCATTGTGCACTTTACGTTGGAACAATGAATTTTGGTTCACTTAAAATCCATCACTCAGCGGCCGAAAGACTGAGCAAATAAATTACATTTTAATGTATTTCCCTCATCTTTCAAAAGAATGCAGGATGTTCTCCCCACGCTAAGTTCACACTAGCCATGAGGAGGACAATGCAATCTGCCTACAGCCACGAGGACAACAATGGAATGTGAAGGCAGCCAGGAGGAGAACAATAGAATGTGATGGCAGCTGTTTGCACAGCTGGGCTTATGTTTAAACACATGCTGGCCTCTACAAACAACTCCTGGAGGTCCTTTTACATGCAAATGAAGATGATAAAGTGTTAATGGCCATTAACACTTTATGCAAATAGATCGGTAAATCTTTAAATATAAAAAGGGCCTTAACTGGTTATACTGTACAAAGGAATGGAAATGCAATATGGTGGCTAACACTGCTGATTTGCAGAGCTGGGGTCCAGGGCTAAAATCTAACCAAGGGCACCATCTCCATGGAGCTTCTATGTTCTCCCTATGTTTGTGTGGGTTTCCTCCCACACTCTAAAAAAACATTGCTTATGATTATTGATTGCGAGCCCCAACAAGCAGTCTGTGTAAATTACTATGCAAATGAGAAAAATAAATAAAGGCAAAGCATTATTTTGGTATGATAATCCATATATTGGTTGGTAGTGCCCTGCCCTGCCTATCTTTCGTCCCAGCCATGATGTCCCATGCTAATTTTGGGACACCATGTTAAAAGTCAGCATACGAAGCAGCAGCACTCCATACAGCCTCATGCTATTTTCTATTGCATGACATTCTGCTACCGATTGACTAGATTATATTCACATCAACAATCCTGATATCTTGACAAGAACAATGAAATAAAAGGTATGCCTACGCTAGTTAGAAACTAACAGTTTCATCTTAGTATGTGTGCTCCTGCTCTTTACTCATCCATGTGGGGGAGAGCACATGCTAATCTTTAACCTATGAGCAAAAGTATTACTAATGCTATAGTAATATGATTCTGTTATATTTCATTGTTTCTCAAAGTCAATAGTTTTGTGCCAAAAAACTATACAGAAGTGTAGATAAAAGTAGTTTAAAGGCAACCTGTCACTTCTGTACAACACTATAACCCAAGTTAAAACTATTTTTTATACTCACCGGCTCCCTGGGTCCCGCAGTGTCACTCGCTGAAGTCCGACTGCTGCACAACAATCTGACTCTTTTCAGACTGCCATGCGCACTTTGCCATAGACTACTATGGGAGAGTGCGCACACTGCAATCTGAAAAGAGTCAGATTTTCGCATGACATGTGGATTTAAGCGGGTGACAGCATGAGACCCAGGAAGCGGGTGAGTAAAAAAAAAACACATCACCCACTTCCAGAGAGGAGGTGATTGGTCAGGACCACATGACTCATCAAATCGTTGCTTTGAAACTGAACTTTAATGAAGAATGTATCAATTCTAATTTTTTCAAAGCCATGTATCTTCACTCTGAACATATCTAAGATTGGGGGCGCACAGTGAGAAGTGCTGTAGAGTACTGGTAACAAACCTACACAGCCAAATGATTTAAAGGCTATGGACATCTTTGGGCTTGGGCATTTTTTTTCCCTTAAATGCATGTGATTTGGGCTATCAATCATTTTTGCAGTAGGGAGCGTTAACACGGAATGAGAAGCCAGCAATCCGGCTATGGTTTTTACACTGACTGAAAGTCGTTGATAACAAGCTGCAAACGAACAGTGAACGATTTTGGGGGAATTTACACATGACGATATCACTCTGATTTGTTTGTTTCCTGTGTAAACGGCCCATAGGAGACTCAATAGAGGATCCATCAGTGTGCTGAAGTGAGGCTTGGTTTTCAGCCCTTATAGCTCTTCTGCATGTTCTAGTCAGCTAATTTACGACCACAAAAACATTGATTTTTATTGTTGGTCATAAATTAGCTGTTGAAAAGTACAAGAGAGAGATAAGAGTCCAGCACACTAATGGACCTCCTATTGAGAGGTTGAGTCCATTTACACACATACAGATGATCGCTCAAAATTCATCAGAAACTGACAGCTTTGAGGTGATCATTTTGCATTAGCTACTAATGGGCTATCAGCCCATTAGCAGATAACTAGCTTCAGTTGCATGTATTTAGAGAACAGTGGGTGGTCTGTTCTCTAAATACACCACTATTGTTCTCCAGTGGGACAGCAGCTAAAAAAATGTTATCAGCGCTGCCCGCAGAGAACTGAGCTTGCTGTCCGTCTTCTCAGGGACGATGGATTTTAAGTTAAGCTGAACTCGGCGATGGATTAAAAGTACATGGTAAATGCACGATGTGTACACATTTGCAAGCAACTATTATCGCTCAAAAGATGGCTTTTGAGTGAATTTTGAGTGATAATCGTTGTGTGTAAAAGGGCCTTTAGGGTTACTTGACGCACATGTGCAATAGTTGTTTAGTGAATGGAGGAGGAGCATGGAGGAGTTCTCTTCTAGCCACTTGCCTCCATTCCCTGTGAATCGGCAGTCAGTCAAAGATGAATGACTGCCTGCTTACACTGAGCGAGAACTCACTCACTAGTCGCTTCATTTTCAGTGACCTTTCTCAATCAGCACCCAATCAGATCCCATGTTTACATGGGATAATGATCGCTGGAAATTGCTCTTGCGGGTGATTTTTCAGCCTATAGTTGTTCTGTGTAAAGCCACCTTAGACTGCAGTGTCTACATACAGTTATAGGCAGAAGCTGCAGAAGAGAAACAGGGCAATATTTTTAATTAAACCAAATTGCAAAAATGATTGTCAGCCCAAATATGTTCATTTAAGTGAAAAGAAAATTGCCCTCAAAGGTGGGCATAGACTTTAACGCCCTAATAGTCCCTTAAAATACTCAATGGGGTGCCAAATAACATACAACAGCCCATTAAAGGGCATGGCAGTTGCTTCCATAAGCAATACTTTCCAAGATCCTCATAAACACAGTCTGACAGAGACGGTCTTGAAAAAATACAGCAGCTGTCAGAAAGTGTTTGCAAGTTATGTAGAGCCTGACACAGCATGTCCCCAATATAATATCTATATAGGTCTTGCCAGAGAATGCCCCATACCAGTGCAGCCACTAAAGAGTGAACTATAACCATGCAGCTCCAAGGAAGTGCTCTCATGCCTAGTGCTAGGCTTCTAGTTCCCATTTTCCTCTCCTATTCACCTCATTAACTCCTGCACAGTCTACTAGGAAGACCCAGACGTAGACTTCTTTCAAACAAGTGTTTTATCACGGCTATTTTGCCGCAGTAAAACACCGGTCGGAAATCGCGACCATCTGATGCGTTGGATTCCAATGCATTTGCTCATATGGGCAATTTTCCCGTGTATAAAATCAGCTGGCCAGAAAAGATAGCGCATACACTGCACATTCCGGTTAGCCGCTTTGAGGGCGCCCACCCACTGGCGTTTTTTTTACCTGCGTTTGCGTTTTGCGTTTTGCGTTTTTCCTGCACAGGCATAGAGATAACATGTGTTCCTGTCCACTGGCGTTTTTTTTTCGGTCCGTTGCAATTTTTAACATAGGAACTGTCAGTTGCATATGTGTCCTTATTTTTCTCTTAATGCACCCATGAATGGCAATGGAAATTAACGGAAAAGCCGCGAAAACGCCGCAAAAAACGCTGCGTTTTTCACGCATGGAAATCGCAAACGCCAGTGGGTGGGCGCCCTAACTCACGACCAGAAAAGATAGGACTTGTCCTATCTTTTGCGGGAATACGCCAGCCGTTCCCATAGATTCCTATGGGAGCCTATGAGAGCTGTCAGAAAAGAAGAGGTAGAGGGAGTTTTACAGCAGCTCGCATTGCTAAAGTCCCTCCCCCTGCCAGCAGCTCTCACAGGCTGGGGAGGGAGGGAATTTAGCAAGGCAAGTCCTCTTGCCGGAAACTTCTATGACAGCATCTATTGCCACTACCAGCGTGTGAACTGCCAAGAAAATGGGAGATTTAGCCGCGACTTGGTCGCGGCTTTCTCCCATCCATGCAATTTTTGTTCGTGATGCAGGCGGCCGTGTGAAAGAGTCCTTATTTAAAATGCACAGCAAAATTTATTTCCACTCTGGGAGACTCCAAGTAGTTAAAAGATATATCCCACTTTGTCTGACCCTCCAATAGGCATTTAGTAGGTACAATTCCATCAACTACTTTGGTTTTTATAAGACACTAGCTGATTACCCGGCGTTGACCGTGTATTTTATTTTTACACACAAAAAAAATTTAAATGTGTGTGTGCTGATTTAATATATTAGTTTATGAGGAGGAAGAGGTCGTCAGTGTAATATCTTACTGCATGAGGATGAGGTCGTCGGTGTAATGTATTGGTATATGAGGAGGAGGTCGTCTGTGTAATATCTTACTGCATGAAAATGAGGGTGTCGGTGTAATATATTGGTATATGAGGAGGAGGTCGTCTGTGTAATATATTGGTATATGAGGAGGAGGTGGTCTGTGTAATATATTGGTATATGAGGAGGAGGTCGTCTGTGTAATATCTTACTGCATGAGAATGAGGGTGTCGGTGTAATATATTGGTATATGAGGAGGAGGTCGTCTGTGTAATATATTGGTATATAAGGAGGAGGTCGTCTGTGTAATATCTTACTGCATGGATGAGGTTGTCGGTGTAATATATTGGTATATGAGGAGGCGGTCGTCTGTGTAACATATTGGTATATGAGCGGGAGGTTGTCTGTGTAATATTAGTATTTGATAAGGAGGAAGTTGTCTGTGTAAGATATTATTATCTGAGGAGCAGGAGGTCTGTGTAATATATTAGTATTTGAGGAGGAGGAGGTCATCTGCGTAATAGATTAGTGTATGATGAGAAGGAGGTCATCTGTGTTAGATAAGACTGTGAAATAAAATCCATGTGCTTAAGTGCAATTCCGGCATTCCTCCCCTCCCCCCCCCCCCCCCCCCCAGGGGTAGTAGGGCTGTGTTATCCCCACTAAATTTGTTCCCATGGGATGAGTTATATATATACCAAGTTTGGTTGAAATTGCTGCAGGCGTTCATGAGTTATGGTGGCACATACATACATACATCCTATTTTATATATATAGATTATACTGATTTATTACTTTAGAATAACACCTATTCTGATGACAGATTCCCTTTAAGGCCGCCTGCACACGGGCGGAAATCCCGCGGCGGTATTTCCTGCGGGATTTCCGCCACTGAAAGTTTGCATAGGAGTGCGTTACAATACGCACTCCTATGCACACGGCCGCGGTTTGGCCGCGCGACATCTCGCGCCGCAAACAAACCGCGGCATGTCCTATTTTTGTGCGGGGCACGCACTCACCCGGCCGCCGGCTCCGGTCTGCGCAAGCGCCGGCTGCGCGGCAGCCGGCACATGAAAGAGCCGGGGCTGCCAGGTGCGGGTGAGTACGCGCTCGTCCCTGCAGGCTCTCGGGTCGGGTCCCGCAGCGAGAATTCTCGCTGCCGGATCCGACCCGCTCGTCTGCAGGCGGCCTAAATAGTGTATTTTTCGCTGTCACGTGTAACTGTGTCAGCCTATGTGCGCTGCTCCTATTACAGTAATATTTATCACAGTTTATTGGCATATATTCTTTATTTTAAGGTTATCGCCGCTAAAAAAAATATTTTTTCCTGGCTACCTTAAGTGAAGTGATTCTCCCAAGTCCTTGCGTGTCTAATGCATCCATCGGGAGCTTGCACATGAATTAAACATCATATAACTTTCAGCAGTCACATTCTTAATGTATTCAACTGAATATCTGAGCAGCAACATAGGGTTGTAATTAACTTGAGAGTAAACGAGTGTCTACTGTTACTTTGAAGGCCGCTTATTATTGATAATTTGGAAGAATTACTTCTGGCGAAATTCTCAGTGAATATTTAATAATTTTTTTTTTGAATGCTGATTGCAAAAATTCAATCTGTAGCTCAAATAGTATGACAATGAAATGGAAGAAATTTACTAGGTAGGATTCATAAGAATTCTGGTACAAGCGGTGTCAAAAATGGAGTACATGCTGCGTGCTAAATATATTATCTGTTAGGGCTCCTTCACACTGGCGATCGCGATATGGCAGTGAGAAAATCGCGACAAAATCACAATTGTATTCACACAATTTTTGAGTGTCAGCAATGCCTTTTCTAGTGAAATATCGTGCATCACATCGCTGACTCCCGCGATTTTATTGCCAGTTTGGTCCAGTTTTGTCCTGTCTAGCTTTAGGACAGTCATCAGAAATGTCCTCCAATGTGTGCAGACTACAGTACTGTGGTACCATGACATAACAAGCAGGAGGCTTCTTGATATCTGTAGTTAGGTGATGACATGTGCAATGCATGGACCATGGACCCTGAGGTGGCTCAATTTTATCTCTGTCACATAAGAAGACACCAGCATTATGGTGGTTTAGCATGGCTTCTAATAGACTGATATTCATCCCAGGTTCGAATCTAGATTTGATCACAGTTTTAGAGTTCTAGGTACTAGGTTTGTTTCCAGGTTCAATCTAGACTCCAGGTTCTTGACTCTAGGTCCTCCTAGGCTCTAGGTACCAGACTCCAGTTTCAGATCAAATTCAGGTTCTAGCCACTTCTTCTAGATTCTAGATACTAGGTTCCGTTCTAGATCTAGGTTTTAGATTCCTAGATCTAGGTTCTTCTACTAGGTTCTAAATACTCGGTTCAGTTCTAGGTCTAGGTTCTAGGTTTCAGATTTCCACGTTCCGATTCTGTCTAGATAACGGAGTCCTGAACAATGCCCTATCAGTACTCCTAGTAGAGAGCAATCCCTGCAGCTAGATCTACTGGTCTTCCTAAATAACCTAGGCTAAGCAAGAATTCTATATCTGGAAGTGATATCGCAGCATACAGATTACAGAGCCAAAAGCAAAATCAATAAAAATAGTAAGAGGAGCTAGCAAAGTCCCCATCAAGGCTGTTCTGCATGGGAGTTGGAGATTACAGCCTATGCGAGAACAATGGAGCTGTGTGCAGAGCTCTGACCACATGCTGTGCTCTACAAACAGCTCCTGGAGGTCCCCTTACATTAGTGTCCATTAATACTTTATGCAAAACGATCACTAAAACTGTCAACGTTTCAATTGTTTGAAGGATTGTCTTTGAATGTAAATGGGCCTTTAGCCATAAAACATGTAAAAACAGGTCAGTAATAAGGATCCATATTGCGTATGTATTACAATACGCTCATCTGAAACTGGCCTTAAGTATACTTTGTATGAAACTGTGCCACAATGAAGGTTTCCATCAAAGGTTATCAGCACATATTTAAAAGTAATAATAATAATATAATATACAGATACTGTATGCTTAGAAGAAACCTGTTGCACCTTTTTAGCCCCCTGAACTGTGCTATATGCCATGTAAAGTAACATCGCTTTCCCCCTCTGATGTTAGTCATGCCTCATATCTTTGATAATTACAATTACATTTTTTCTGTGACAAATTTAAATTAGAGCTTAGGAGTCCGCTGGGCGTCCTAGTCACAGGAAGAGTCTGGCATATTCATGAGTTAGACAACTCTGCCTCCATCTACTTGACTGACACCACCATCTTTTGGATGTGCTCACTGAAATCCTACAGATGCGTTGTGTCAAGGTGTATATCACCAGAAAGACGTCACTGCACAGCAGTGACAAAAAAGGGGGGATGATGCATTAACATTAGTGGCCTTCAGTGGGTAATTAGTGGAGATCTGACCGTCTAGACCCCTGTGACCAACAGAACAAAGGAATTCTTCAATTCCTATCCAACCCTATTTACATGGTGACTGGATCCCCTGTGATCACACATTGATGGCTTGCTTACTGTATCTTTGTACAGGCCATTAATGTGAAGGACACTAAGAGTGAACTATCACTATGTGGGTGGTTAAAAAAGTACAATTACTAAGTGTATTTACTAAGGGCACTATCATTGTGAATTGTACTAAGGATGCACTAAAATGGCAATATAACCGTGTGAGGGGCACTAAGGAGGTGCTATCACTATGTGTGTAGTTAGGAGGCCATAGCTAATGGCCCCATTTGCTGTCAATTTGGACCTACCTACTAAATGAGGCCACTTGTATATATTTATGCTCCCAACGCACCCTGGTCTTAAGGCCCTTTCACACACAACAATGAACACTCAAAATTCGCTCCAAAGCCATCTTCTGACCGATAATCATTGCGTGTAAATGTGTCCATCTTTCACTTTTCTGCCAAACATTTTGGCATAAAATGCATTGTTCGGCAGAAGAGCTGATAGCAGGGACTTCACGCTGTGTTCTCCACGGGGAGCACTGAAAACATTGTCTCAGCTGTCTGCCATGCAGCAGAACAAAGGGAATGTATTCAGAGAACAGACCACCTGCTGTTCTCTGAATATAGCTCACAGCAGCTCACATGCATAAATAAGCTACAAATTGGCATTACAGTAGTACAGTAGTACTGATTAGTAGCTTATGCAAAATGAGCACTCAAAAGCCATCTTTAGAGCGATTATCTTTGTGTGTAAAAGGGCCTTTAGTGCTCAGTCAATGATCCCACATTGATGACTTATCTTAGTACAGGCCATTAATGTATATTCCTGGAAATGCCTTTTAAGATCTAGTATACTTAGTTGCTGGCTGGGGCTCATGTTTCTAGATTTGAAGGCTTATTAATTACTAGCTGAAATACCTTGCCACGCCTGAGTTAATTTGATACAGGTGTTTATGTGTTGTTTGCACTGAAAATTTTATGAAGTCAAGGTATCAGAGAAAAAAATAGTGAGGTATACACCCTATGAAGCAATTCAAAAAGTTGAAAATGCAATAGTGAGAGACAAACTCACCTGGCACTCAGTGGGTTAACCCTGGATAGGGATATCCCACCAGCACCTTCTGTCCTGGTCGGAGTGTCAAGGTATCTCTGTCCCTAATCCAAACACTTGAAGAGACGTCCGGAGCCAATAAGCAGTCTGGTCACAGGTGCTCACTCAAAATTTCCTTGAAATAAATTAAAATGTGGCACCACGCTGCTAGGGTCCAAAGAGGCACCAACATATAGTAGTGCAGTTAAAACGAATTTATTACAGTTGCTTCTCGTTTCGGCACAAACAAAAACTGTGCCTTTGTCAAGCAAACAAAACAGTATAAAACACTTACATATATATAAAGTCAAGGTAACTTTAGAGTAACCAAGAAATAAAATATGTATACCCATAGAGGAGCGATAGATTCTCTTCAGGCTGCATGTACGGATGTCCCTCTGCAGAATATGCCACCCCTCCCACTCTCCTCATTTAGGACCCAAAGAATGCTCGCGCCAAATTTCACGCTTGTACGACATCGGTAAGTTACATTACATAGGGGTGCACTTACTTTTGCACTTAGCATTGAATAATCGAGTTGTGACCCCTTACTTTTCCTATTTAGGACCTAAAAAATGGTTGGGCAAAATTTCATGTTTGCATGACACTGGGAAGTTAGAGAATTAGATTAGGTACATTACACAGGGGTGCTAATACTTTTGCACTTAGCAGTGAATTTGAGAGTTGTGACCACTTTATTTTCCTATGTAGCACCTAAAGAATGCTCCTGCCCAATTTCATGTTTGTGTGACTCTGGGAAGTTACATTACATAGGGGTGGCAATACTTTTGCACCTAGCATTGAATAATCAAGTTGTGACTAGAGATGAGCAAGTATGCTCGCTAAAGCACATTACTCGAGCGAGTAGTGCCTTAGCCGAGTATCTCCCCACTCGTCTCTAAAGATTCGGGGGCGAGTATACTCGCTCATCTCTAGTTGTGACCCTTTCACTGGAAGTTAGAGAATTAGATTAGGTACATTGCACAGGGGTGCTAATACTTTTGCACTTAGCAGCAAATTTTTTTGAGTTATGATTAGAGATGAGCGAACGTACTCGGTAAGGCCGATTTCGCAATCGAGCACCGCGATTTTCGAGTATTTCACTACTCGGGTGAAAAGAACTCAGGTGCACTGTGGGGTGGGGCGTGGCGTGGCGTGGTGGAGCGGGGGGGGTAGCAGTGGGGAACAGGGGGAGCCCTCTCTCTCTCCCTCTCCCCCCCACTCCCCTCTGCAACCCCCCACTCACCCACAGCGCACCGACGTGTGAGGGCTCAAAAAATGAGCCCTCACACGTATACGTCGACGGAAAAATAAAAAAGTTTTTGTGCGCAGAAGATGGCGGGAGAAAATAATTTTTAAAAATTCAATGTCTGAAAAAATAAAAGTATTACAGCAAAAAAAAATTTGCAAGTTTAATATGGTAGTAATCTTACTGACCCATAGAATAAAGTTATCATGTCATTTTTGTTGCAGTTTGTGCGCTGTAGAAACAAGATGCACTGAAAGATGGCGGAATGTCATTTTATTTTTTTTTCTCCACATAGAATTTTTTAAAAGTTTTTTTAGCACATTACATGGTACATTTAATAGCAGCTTTGAAAAATACAACTCGTCCTGCAAAAAACAAGCCCTCATACAGCGACGTCGATGGATAAACAAAGGAGTTACGATTTTTTTATAGAGGGGGGGAAAAAAACAAAAATGAAAAAAAAAGAAAGGGCGGCGTCATTAAGGGGTTAATATTGGCAATTTGATATTTTTGATTAAAAATTTTGAGAACAGGGTCCTGTCACCACAAGTTATATTACCCTTCTAAGTGAAATGTAACTGGTTGTAACCAACAGTAAATGGAACATTTTAGTAATTGAAAACATATTGCAATCAGAAATAAGTCCTGGTAGTTTGCCTGGTGATCACAATGATCTCAAATAGAGGGAATTAGAGGTTATTAAAAGAATGTGGAATTGCAGCTGCATTATCCATTAATCTAGTGGAGTAATGTGAAACATCATGAATTGTCATAGACATTGGTAGAACAAGTATGCAGGATCATAACATGGTATACTATAACAATGTTAGAAATAACGCTAAATATATAAAAACATAAAATAACTTATTTAAATACTTTAAAAGAACCCATGTCCTAGGCACTAGAGATGAGCAAGCATACTCGCTCGATGATGCTCCATACGCCAGGAGCAGCACACCGAGACAGAGGCACGAGTGGGGGACTGAAGGGGACAGCGCAGCAGCGCAGGAGCCGATACCGGCGCCGAAGCAGGTGCAGGGGCAGTAAGGTGAGCGGAGCAGAGAAGTAGCCGGCGCTAAGAGGCCACCAGGAGTCCAGCGACTGCAGCAGCGGAGGGGACCGGAATGGAGCAGCAGAACAGCTGAGACAGGAGGTGAGAGTGAGCGGCCGCCGGGAGAGCGGGTGACGTCACCAGGAGGAGCGGAGGAGCCGCAGGAGCTGATAAGTATCTTCTGTGTGTGTTTGTGAGCTAAGTGTGTGTCTTCTGCGTATCTGGTGTGCCCTAGTTGTGTCTTCTGTGTGTGTGTGTGTCTGTGGGTCTAAGTGTTTGTGAGGGGGGGGAAGAAAAAAAATAAAACATTTTTGAGCGGTTGAGCAGCGTGTGAGTGGTTGAGTGGTTGCAGCAGCGTGTGAGCGGTTGCAGTAGCGTGTGAGCGGTTGCAGCAGCGTGTGAGCGATTGAGCGGAGGCAGTAGCGTGTGAGCGGTTGCAGCAGCGTGTGACCGGTTGAGCGGAGGCAGTAGCGTGTGAGCGGTTGCAGCAGCGTGTGAGCGGTTGCAGCAGCGTGTGAGCAGAGGCAGCAGCGTGTGAGCGGTTGTAGCAGCGTGTGAGCGTTTAAGCGGAGGCAGCAGCGTTTGAGCGGAGCAGCAGCATTTGAGCGGAGGCAGCAGCGTTTGAGCGGTTGTGGCAGCGTGTGAGCAAAGGCAGCAGCGTGTGAGCGGAGTGTGAACAAGTCTATCTTTACTACTTCCACAAGTAAATTGTAAATTCCCATTAGATTAGATCGAGGGTGCATACTGTTGCGCAAGATGCGTGCACGTCGCACATTTAGAAGCCCAAATTCTGGATCTAAATCAGCAACTGGCAACACTGAGAGCCATTGACATCATGGAAAGGAGTTTGGTGCTCACTGAGCAGATACTTGCTGGGGTAGAGGTTGGGGCGGATGGTGCTACGGAAGAGCAGGGGGAGCAGGCAAGAAGCTGGGTGTCAGATAGAAGGAGGCGTAGAGAGAATAGATCCAGGGAGGCTAGTCCTGAACTGGCACAACCCAACATGTCTGCAACGTTGGCAGATGAGGGCGATGCCATTACAGAGTCAGCACCGCTGCAGCACGACAGGCCCTCTGAACGCCAGGGGGATGACTGCTCCAGTGAGACGGGGACGGGGAGTGCAGGGCAGGCTAGACAGGTTCTAGTGGTGGGGGACTCAATTATTAGGGGGACAGAGAGGGCAATCTGCCATAAAGACCGGGATTGTCGAACAGTGTGTTGTCTTCCTGGCGCTCGAGTTCGACACATCGCGGATCGGATTGACAGATTACTGGGAGGGGCTGGTGAGGATCCAGCGGTCATGGTGCACGTTGGCACCAATGAACAAGTTAGAGGTCAATGGAGGGCCCTCAAAAATGATTTCAGGGACCTAGGGTCCAAGCTCAGGGTGCGGACCTCCAGGGTAGTTTTCTCGGAAATACTACCTGTACCTAAAGCCACACTAGAAAGGCAGCAGGATCTTAGGGAGGTAAACAAGTGGCTCCAGAGTTGGTGTAAGAAGGAGGGATTTGGGTTCCTGGAGAACTGGGCTGACTTTGCTGTCGGCTACAGGCTCTACCGTAGGGACGGGCTGCATCTTAATGGGGAGGGTGCAGCGGTGCTGGGGGATAAGTTGGCTAGAAGGCTGGAGGAGTGTTTAAACTAGGGACTGGGGGGGAGGGCAAAAAGAGAAATAGTGGGGTAGCCAGTGTAACTAGCGACCCGGGTCCAAGCAAAGGGAATGGGGGTCGAGCAGCAGGTGGGGTTAGTACAGTTAGAAGTGATAGATCAGCCATTAGTACGAATAGCAACAAAACAAATTTAAATAAAAAAAATGATATAAATTGTATGACCACGAATGCAAGAAGTCTGATTGGTAAAGTGGGTGAGCTTGAAGCGAGAATGACTGATGAAAATTATGATATAGTCGGAATTAGGAAACATGGCTTGATGATAAGTGCGATTGGGCGGTGAATTTGCAGGGGTACAATCTCTTCAGAAGGGACCGAAGGAACCAGAAAGGGGAAGGGGTATGTCTGTACGTCAATTCGAACTTGAAGCCGAGGCTACGGGAGGATATAGGGGTAGGAGAAGAACAGGTGGAATCTCTGTGGGTAGAAATACAGGGAGGAAAAAATAACAAAATCCTGATAGGGGTCTTCTATCGACCACCAAAAGCAACAGAAGAAACTAATAACTTACTATTAAGGCAGATAGAAGAGGTGTCAAACCGCAACGAAGTAATTATCATGGGGGACTTTAATTATCCAGATATAACATGGGAAAACGAAACCTGCAAATCACACAGGGGTGATAAGTTCTTGAGAGTAATTAAAGACAATTACCTGAACCAACAGGTACAGGAACCAACAAGAGGGAGGGCCATTCTGGGCCTAGTACTAACTAACAAACCGGAACGTATAAAGGGGGTGCAGGTTAAGGGGCACTTGGGGAACAGTGACCACAATATAATCAACTTCCAGCTGTCATTCAATAAGAAGCCTTATCAAGGAGTGACAAAGAAACTAAACTTTAGTAAAGCAAAATTTGATCAGCTCAGAATTACTATCGATACCATTAATTGGGACAACATCCTCAAAAATGACGGTACAGAGGACAAATGGGAAAAGTTTAAAAGGATCCTAATCACCTCATGTGAACAGTTCATTCCCTTAAAAAATAAAAGAAAGTCAACTAAAAGGAAACCAATGTGGCTCGACAAGACGGTAAGAGGGGCAATAAACGAAAAAAAGAAAGTGTTCAAACTACTAAAGCAAGAAGGCAGCGAAGAAGCGCTAAAATCATACAGGGAAAAAAACAAAATATGCAAAGATAAGATCAAAACTGCCAAGGAGGAAGCAGAAAGACTGATTGCCAAAGAGAGCAAAAACAACCCGAAGCTATTTTTCAACTATATTAACAGCAAAAGGATTTGCAGGGAGAGCACTGGCCCTTTAAAAAATAATGCAGGAGAGATCATAGATGATGACGGAGGGAAAGCAAATCTACTAAACAGTTTCTTCTCAAGTGTATTCACAAACGAAAAGGAAATGCCACACGAGATGCAAGGGAATAAAATGAACCCATCACAAAATATCTCATACCTAACGCAGGAGGAGGTGCGGAAGCGACTAAAGAAGACTAAAATTGATAAATCGCCGAGCCCAGATGGATTACACCCAAGGATACTAAGGGAACTAAGTGACGGGATAGCTAGGCCGCTATATCTAATATTTCTAGACACTATCAAGACCAGTGTAGTACCATTGGATTGGCGCATTGCCAACGTGGTTCCAATTTACAAAAAAGGGAGCAAAAGTGAGCCTGGTAACTACAGGCCAGTAAGTCTCACTTCAGTAACGGGAAAAATTTTCGAGGGGATTCTGAGAGACGCCATCGATGAGTACCTCAAGGAGAACAAGGGAATAACTCCTCACCAGCATGGATTCATGAAGGGTCGCTCATGTCAGACAAATCTGATCAGTTTCTACATTGAAGTAAGCTCTAAGCTGGACCAGGGAGAATCTATTGATCTCGTATATCTGGACTTCTCTAAAGCCTTTGACACCGTGCCACATAATAGGCTAATATACAAAATGAGGCAGCTCGGACTGGGCGAAAACGTGTGTAAATGGGTAAAAAATTGGCTCAGAGATAGAAAGCAGAGGGTGGTAATAAATGGTTCGTACTCTGATTGGACCACAGTCGCTAGCGGGGTGCCACAGGGTTCAGTATTAGGCCTCACTCTGTTCAACATATTTATCAATGACCTGATAGAGGGGCTGCACAGCAAAATATCAATATTTGTAGATGACACAAAATTATACAATATAATTAATGCAACGGAGGACAAGGTACGGCTACAAATGGACCTAGATAAGCTGGGGGCTTGGGCAGAAAAATGGCAAATGAAGTTCAATGTTGAAAAATCTAAGGTTATGCACATGGGAAGGAGAAACGGATGTCACCAATATACACTAAATGGGGTACTGCTAGGGAAAAGTGATATGGAAAAGGACCTGGGGGTACTAGTGGATTGTAGACTAAACTGGAGTAACCAATGCCAGTCAGCTGCTGCAAAGGCAAATAAAGTCTTGGGGTGCATTAAAGAGGTATAGGGGCGAAGGATGAGAACATTATCCTTCCATTATATAAGGCACTTGTCAGGCCTCACATGGAATACTGCGTACAGTTCTGGTCACCGGTGCTCAGGAAAGATGTCACAGTGCTTGAGGGAATTCAAAGAAGGGCAACTAAACTAATACATGGAATGACGGGACTGGAATACCCAGAGAGGCTATCCAAATTGGGATTATTCACCCTGGAAAAAAGACGGCTAAGAGATGATCAAATAACCATGTATAAGTACATCTCCCAAGATCTGTTTATACCCAGGACCGCGACGGTAACAAGAGGACATCCGGTACGATTAGAGGAAAGTAGGTTTCATCACCAACATAGAAGGGGATTCTTTACTGTAAGAGCAGTTAGACTGTGGAACTCTCTGCCGGAGGAAGTGGTGATGGCAAAATCCATAGAGGAGTTTAAAAGGGGACTTGATGTCTTTCTGGAGAGGAAGGACATTATAGGATACAAGTCTTAGGTTAATTGTCAATCCGGGTATACAGGCAGGTAGGAACTATTAGGGGTTGATCCAGGGAACAGTCTGATTGCCATTTGGGAGTCAGGAAGGAATTTTTTCCCCAAAAGGGCTAAATTGGTTTCTGCCCTTGGGGTTTTTTGCCTTCCTCTGGATCAACACAGGAGGATAGACAGGCTGGACTAGATGGACATTGTCTTCATTCAGCCTTACATACTATGTTACTATGTTACTCACTAAGGCTAACTACTCGAGCGAGTAGTGACTTATGCGAGTACCTGCCGGCTCTTCTCTAAAGATTTGGGTGCTGGCGGGGGGCGGGGAGCGACGGGGGAGAGCAGGGAGGAACGGGGGAGAGATCTCTCTCTCACTCTCTCCCCCCCCTGCTCCCCCCTGCTCACTCCCGCAACTCACCGCTCTCCCCCGCCGGCACTTGAATCTTTAGAGACGAGCGGGCAGGTACACGCATAAGGCACTACTCGCTCGAGTAGTTTGCCTTAGCGAGCATGCTCGCTCATCTCTACTAGGCACTATACACATAACAAATAATAGTGTTATCCCTTGGATATTTCCAACCCGTATCGCATCAACAAAATCTGAAGTGAGAGAAGGTACTCTATCCAGGCGGTGAAAACAGGCGCTGTCGCGACTTTGGGCACGAAAAGCCCCATAGATAGATATCACACCGTAAATATACCCAGAGAAACGGCCCAACGTGTTAGAACTCTACCAAGTCTCATCAGGGGTCTATGTTCAGAAAACAGAGGGTTTGGTATTTGGTGCCTATAGAACACTTTATTCACAAGTCAGCAGTCTATTTAACAACTAGCCTCCCATAACATGAAGGGAGCTGATGACCTTTAATAGCTTGTCACCATTTATCAATGTGCTCCAACATCTCATCAGCACATCTCTCCCATTCATCCTTGTAGTAACTTCCTACAGTGCAATCACTAGCATCGTCTAGCAGTAGAGCGAATGTAGCACGACCTATCTACAGTCCTAACTGCAAACATCAGGTAACAAGATGTTGATGCGATACGGGTTGGAAATGTCCAAAGGATAACACTATTATTCTTGTATGTCCATATGTGTATAGTGCCTAGGGCATGAGTTAAAGTATTTAAATACCAATTCTATTTTGTTTTATATATTTACCCCTTTTTTTTAGTGAATCTATATCAGTGTTAGCGCTTTAACGGCCCTTTAATTTCATAGCCAAATGTTAAACTTTTCCTGTAGTATTCTTGGCAGAGGACGCAGCAAATTTTGTATAATATGGCACATCTGAACTATGTATTCTGGAAACTATACGTTCCCAGTGGTGCTGCTCAGGCATGTTCAATGCAGATGGAGCTGAGCTTTTCTTTCCAAAAGGAAATGGTTCGGCTTCTCATGTGAAATATTAAACACATTTCATAACGTTGCAAGTATTCAGGAAGAGTTAACCATTTTCTGACTAAAATCTTAAGATCAGAGCACAAAAGATACTGCGTATACATTCTGTCACCAGATGGTTCTTATCAACTACCTGGCGTGAGAACTGTAAAATAATGGGAGTACAGCCACCCGAGTCCGTCCCTAATAGAATTTCCTTATTGGGTTTTTACTAGAGATGAGCGAGCATACTCGTCCGAGCTTGATGCTCGTTCGAGTATTAGCGTGCTCGAGATGCTCGTTACTCAAGACGAGCACCACGCGGTACTCGTCTCGATTAAACGAGCACTGACCATTGAATTCAATGGAGCCGGGACCAGGTGAGTATATATATATATTTTTTTTACACATTTCTGGATGAATTGCAGGGAAGGGCTTATATATTTAAGCCCTTCCCGACAATTCATCCCGCGATCGCCGGCAGCTCATTGCTTTCAATGGAGCCGGCTGTATTGACGGCTCCATTGAATTCAATGGGCTAACATCGTTCTGCCGGCACAAGGTGAGTATATTTTTTTTTTATTTTTACACATTTCTGGATGAATTGCAGGGAAGGGCTTATATATTTAAGCCCTTCCCGACAATTCATCCCGTGATCGCTGGCAGCCCATTGCTTTCAATGGAGCCGGCTGTATTGACGGCTCCATTGAATTCAATTGGCTAACATCGTTCTGCCAGGACAAGGTGAGAATATTTTATTTTTACACATTTCTGGATGAATTGCAGGGAAGGGCTTATATATTTAAGCCCTTCCCGACAATTCATCCCGCGATTGCTGTATTGCCGGCTCCATTGAATTCAATGGGCTAACATTATTCTTCTCTTCCACAGCTGTTACAGCTGTGGCAGAGGAGAACGATCTTTATGCTGACAGTGCGGGGGGGGGGGGGGGTCTCACTCTTGCCACTATTGTGGCTTAATAGTGGGACCTGGCAGCTTGAGATGCAGCCCAACATATAGCTCCTCGTCTGCCCTATCCGTTTCTGTGTCGTTTCCATCACTTTCTTGGGTTTTGCAGATTTTCACAAATGAAAACCTTAGCGAGCATCGGCGATATACAAAAATGCTCGAGTCGCCCATTGACTTCAATGGGGTTCGTTACTCGAAACGAACCCTCGAGCATCACTGAAAGTTCGACTCGAGTAACGAGCACTCGAGCATTTTGGTGCTCGCTTATCTCTAGTTTTTACTAGAGATGAGCGAGCATACTCGCTAAGGCACATTACTCGATCGAGTAGTGCCTTAGCCGAGTATCTCCTCGCTCGTCTCTAAAGATTCGGGGGCCGGCGCGGGTGACAGGTGAGTTGCGGTGGGGAGCGGGGGGGAGAGAGGGAGTATCTCCCTGCTCTCCCCCGACGCTCCCCGCCCCCCGCCGGCCCCCGAATCTTTAGAGACGAGCGGGGAGATACTCGGCTAAGGCACTACTCGATCGAGTAATGTGTCTTAGCGAGTATACTCGCTCATCTCTAGTTTTTACCCATATGAACAAATGTCTTTTCAAAAATGGCCGCTGTAAGGCTCCCCTCACACAGGCACTTTTAGCACCGGAAAAGGGAAGTAAATGTTAAATAAAAACCCTGTTAGTAAAGTTAAAAGCTATGGTGCAGGAGCGGAGTTTGAATGGAGTGTTATAGTTTTTGTGTGAGGCCGTTCTCATACATGCGTTCACAAAACGCTGCGTTTTACCGTGATTTCGTGCAGCGTTTTCTAACGCGTTCTACAGTGTTTGATAGCGTTTTTTAATGCAGCTCATCATTGTGATAGGTGATGAGGTGTGTTAAAAAGCGCTAAAACGCACAAAAATGGAGCAGACAGCACTAGAAAATCGCCACGCTTGAACACTAGTCTACGAGGCCCCATTGAAATCAATGGGAGCGTTTTATAACGCTTAGCACAGCGTTTCAGACGCTGCGCTGAACGGTGTAAAAAGTGGGTTGTGTGAGAGCAACCTAAATATGTTCACAAAATTGTGATTGCGCATCAGTGGTGCATTATGAGTGATGAGGGATGCTGAGCATTAAGCATCGTAGGTCCCCTAACCAACCACTATAGCCATGGTAAAAGAAATTTGGATAAATGAATAGATTTTGAGGCGTTCTTATCAAATGCTTTTTTTGCAGGCATTCCACTTAAAGTATAAAGAACTTATCCAGCTTTATGCAAATACTCAGTCAGCCATATGCGAGATGCATTTGAGAAACTTTGGTGTAACACATGGTTCCCCCTTGTCAGAAACCACAAAATATGATATGAAAAGATCATGTGATGAGTGCTTTGGCCCAGTTACACCTCCTGAACATAATATCAATAATCATGTGATGATTAATCTTCTGTAATAATTCTCCCAATGTAGACATAATGTGAAGGGAGTATCCAGAGCGGGTACTATTGTATCTTGTCACCACCGGACGTAGTGGTGGAGACAAGATTGACATGCTGGTGTTGCCCACTGTTGCTGCTTGGCTGCAAAGCTGGCTCCTGTGCAGGTTCTTGCAGCCCACTAACCTTTACCATAGTCTCCCTACTCTGTCACTCGGCGCTGCACTGGTTCTTGGGTCCCGGCCCTGATTTCACCTCTCCGCTGCTGCTGTCACTCTCCCTGTCTCTCCGCTGTCCATGTCTTCCCCGGTCCTGATATAACCTCCCCGCTACTGTCACTGTCCTTTGCTCCTCGCTGTCCGTCTCCCTTTTCCCAATAACCTCCCCGCTGCTGCTGTCACTGTCCCTGCCTCCCCGCTGTCCATTGCAAGTCCTAACAGCGTGAGGACTAAACTTTGGCTTGGATGGAGGGTTAGAATGAGGGTTTGTTTAAGTGTTAGGGTTAAATTATTAGCTGTAAATGCTTCCATTTTGGACCATTTACAGCTAATAATGTAAGCCTAACACTTAAAGAAACCCTCACCCTAACCCTCCATTCAAGGCAAAACTCACTCCCCACACTGCTAGGATGTTCCTGCAGGCAGCCAATCAGGACCTTTGGGGGCATACCCTAGCCCTAAACTGTCACTTTAGGTCTCCAGCCATTATTCTGGTGGTGACAAGGTACAATAATACCTCCAGAGCTTCCATGGTGAAGAAACTCTGCAACTATGTGGCATTGATCATGCAGCTGCCTGAGACATATTCATAGAGGGCTGGAGTGATGCAATGGGACTGCAACTTCAGTCAAGCTGGAGTAATGCAAAGGAACAGAAACTTCAATGAAGCCAGAAACGGAGGGTGCCATCTAAGGGTTGTATTTGGTAGTAATTTCAATAAAGCTGGAGAGGAAAGGGAAAGAGGGGAGTTGTGGGAGATGTAATTTTGTTGCCAATAGGGACCATCCAGTTTTCTGAAGCAGAATGTATACGCATTGGCATTATCGTAACCTCTAAAAATGCTTAAAATAGAACCAAAAAAACAAGGAAAACACAGGCATGAGCGAGTATGATTACAGAACACACAAGTTTTATTTTTTTATGAAGTCTGATAACCTCCTTAAAGAGCAGGCTCATCTGGTAATAACCCAGGGTACTTCCCTAATGCCCATATAGTCAGTACAGAAAACTTACAGAAGTTAGACAATGCATTATGTTAAACATGTTAACCCTTTGCAATCCAATTTTAGATTCAGGGTTTCCTAGGAGGCTTTCTCTTTCTGGCATTTTACAATGGCACCATCTGCTGCCTAGAGCCAGTACTGCGGTATGTGACATGCCGGAGAGGCCCCCGACAACAGAGCGGCCAATAATATACAGTAAGAATACCCTGCCAGACGTCTTCTGACATCAGAAGCTGTACAGCCTTCAATCAAAATGTCTTCAGACAGTGGATTGGAAAGGGTTAAAGCAATGCTATCTTGGAACTGAGTATCTACTACTGATAAATATTTCTGCATCAGCAGTGTTCCTGCAGGATAAGACGACTGCACTGCAGGTGCGAACGAACACATGACCGACTCCATTGCCGGTCATGTGTTCTTTCTTCCGGCGCTGCGGAGAGTCATCTTCATCGTGCAGTAACACCGGCGCCCGGATGCGCCCATGTGACTGAGCCCTGAAAGAAAAAACCCTTACATTGCAAAATGTACCTCTTGCAGCTGATTTTTAATGTAATTAAATTTTAATAACAAGGTAATGCTGCTTGGACTAAGAATGGACAACATCAAAAGCAGAATCAAAGAGAACCTGTTCCATTGCATTAGATCTTTTGATGAAGTGCCAGAACTGCAGACTGTAATACACTTGTCAATGTCATGTGCAGAGTTCTACAATACATGTATAGGAGGGGGTACCCAGACTTCTGCAGAACCCCTCTGAGGTGGTATGCCAGCCGACGTAGTTTGGGAAAGGTTGCAGACATTCACGTAGCCACAAAAGCCCGTACTAGTAACGCCTCACCCACCAGAAGATTCCTGCTTCTTTTGGGTACGCGCTCGTATGGTACATTCTTCCCATTTCTTTCCATCCTGGTGCCACATATTTACAGTTGTCAATTCAGGACTAGTTGGCCGTAGCACTGAGTATCTGCAACATTTCTTTTGGCTTGCTCTCCATCTTGCACCTGTATATTCATAGCTCTGGTTTTTACAATGATAATATATTTGGACCTGGTATTACCTCTAGCTGTAAGAGCTCAAATATAGTGTTTTTAGAAGCTCATGTTGTAGGCAAACTTCCACGTTTAAAGTTAAATAAGGTGATGGGTCCAGATGGCGTCCAACCCAGAGTTCTTAAAGTACTCCAATCTGTGATTGCTGCATCTTTAGCTCATTTGTTTAACCAGGTCCTTCTAACAGGCAATGCTTCTGTGACTGTAGAATGGCCTGTGACTGTCACAAAAGTGGTGTTGTTGATATCGCCTATCTGGATTTCAGTAAAGCCTCTGATACAGTTCCACATAAAGAGTTTATAGATAAGTTACTGAAAATTGGACTTAATCCTTTGAATAAGTGGTGACCACAAGGGTCTGTCCTGCGTCCTATTTATAATTTGTTCGTAAGTGACATAGGAGAAATTTAACAGGTAAGGCCTGTCTCTTTGCTGATAACACAAAAGTATACAATAGGGTTGATAATAGGGTCGTGTCTTGAACATAGAGAAAGCTTTAGCCTTATTGGATAAATGGTCAAAACAATGGAAACTGCAGTTTAAGGTTTCCAAATGTAAAATAATGCACTTATGGAGAAGAAATCATCAGACTGAGTATCATATCAGTTTTTTTGTGTTATCCAGGACTTCAATAGAGAAGGATTCAGGGGTTCTGATTTCTGTCAGCTTCAAAATGAGTCCACAGTGCGGTCAAAGAGCAAGGAAAGAAAGTAGGATTCTTGGCTGCATAGCTAGAGATATTACCAGTAGAAAGAGGGAGATTGTGATCCTGCTGTATAGAGCTCTGGTGAGACAACATTTGGAATACTGTGTTCAGTTCTGGAGACCTCACCTACAGAAAGACATTGATGAAACAGAATAAGCCCAAAGACGGGCTACAAAAATGGTGGAAGGTCTCAAGAACAAAACTTATCAGGAAAGACTTGAAGAACATAGCTGTTCTCATATTGTTGTACTATGCTCTAGGCCCCCCTGTACTAAAGTGCTAGCTGTTAATTCCTTCTGTGTTGTGTTACCAGCTGGCATTGGCCCCACCAGCAACAGATGTCCCTTCCATATTGGGAAGCACCTATTGACGCCTTTCTAAAAATGAGTGCCCCCTCTATGGCCCTAAATAATACTGTCTCGTGTTTGTCCCTACAAGAGAAAGAAAAAAGAAAAAATACAAGTGAAGACTAGATGTGGTCTTTTTCTGTTGTGAATTTTCTATGTTTCTTCAATCAACTCAATGAAAAATGCAGGGATTCCTTTAAGGAATAGCTCTTTACTGCATTATTCAGGACACTTCATTGAAGGGCAGGTGGTAGGACTGATGAAGGACTAACTACTATGGGCTGCTCGACCAGCAAGTCCCTATTGCTATGTTAATTATAAGACAATTAGCCTGTACACAGTATTATATAGTAATAATGACTAATGAAAGTTATGTTGTAATTCGGTGAGCTTGATGAATGTGAAGTACATTACACCAATGAAACAACATTGAGCCACTAAAATATTAGGCTAGGTTTGCAACGGCATTGGAACCTCTAGTTGGAAGTTCTGTTGTTGATGAGGTACAAACCATATGCAGCGCTTTTTGTTCCCGTAAAATTCTGGGCAGCTAAGACAAAACCGAACGGACCCCATTATAGTCAATGAGGTCTTTTGGCACTGTTTGGCTCCATCGTTAGAGGGATCTGTTCAGGGGATTCCCCTTTCCTGTTCCCCAAATGGATGTGAACAAAGGAATCTCTGCCGCAGATGTGAAACCATCCTTGAACCTCACTTAGATGGGCGTATGTTACTGCACACCACGAGCGTATCTCTCTCGTGTGAGCTTACAGGAAGAACGCAACGACATGCGTACTTGCCGCATGCCGATAATCCTCTCCCCACCACATACTTCTTTGTGTGCGCATTTCTCGTGCTGTGTGTAAGAGGCACTGTTAGAGTGCATAGGATATTGGTACTGCATATTACGCGTGCAGCAACTGCGTGCACAATATGCAATGACCATATGCTTGTGTGAAAGAGGCCTTAGGGCGGTTTCACATCTGCATCATAACCTCCGTCTAGAGGTTTCATCGCAGATCCGGTTGGAAATACCAGAAGAAAAGGTACTGCATGAAGTGCATTTTCTTCGATCTCCAAAACCGAGCAGACCCCATTATAGTCAATGCTGTTAGGTTCTGTCCAGAGATGGAACCATTCGGCTGTGAGGATTCCCCTTTTCTACTCCCTGAACAGAGCAGGAAAGTGGAATCCCAGTGCAAGTGCTAAAGCACCCTTACTGAATTAAACGTACTGCCGAATCCTGAAAAATCATGCTAGCTAGGGCTTATTTTCGGGGTAGGCCTTATTTTCAGGGAAACTGGGTATCAATATCAATATTATTTTACTACTGTATAATAAATGTTGCTGTAATGAGTATTTACTGGACAGTGAGTAAACATGGAGGTGGTATGTACAATTACACCAGCTCTAATACACTGAATTGACAGCATTTTCCCAGTAGAGTGATAATAAGCAGGTTACACTGAAGCAAACTGTGTCACTAGAGAGGTAATGGCTGACTCACTAATGTCTTCCCTGCAGGAGATGGCAGGAGCATCACCTCTGATGGCAGAAGTCACCTCTGGCTTTAAAACCCATTATTTTCTTTTAAGGTTTTATCTGCAAGAGGCAGAGAGAGTTAAACGCCACAGAGGGGGAAGAGCACTTAAATAATTGATGCTGCAAGAGGGAAGATTGAGATGTCAAGACAGTGCAATGAAGATGATGTATCACTGCAGAACTGCAACCAGAAATATAGCACAGAGATGAAGAAGATGGAGAAAACACACTGCCCTCAAAATTCCACTTCACTTACAGGAGAAATCCAAAATTTGCAACTGTATTTATTAAGGAGTCTTTCGGTCTCTCTAATGGATAAATACAGAATTGCCGTCTTCTCTGTCTGGCTGCTGTTTAGTAACAAAAAACGTAAATTGTTACTCACATTGAGTGATTGTGTTTGTGCTACTTATTCATATCCTTCATCATCTTCCAATAGCCAGGACCCAGTATTGTTAGTAGTGAAGAGGGACTGGCAAGGTCCGGAGGGTTATGGTCCTATATCACAGGACTAACTACTGCTACTAATAATACTTATTATTCTGCCGCACTTTACAATCCAGAAGGTGAACAAAGTCAGACATTACATACAGTAATAAGCTAATAAACAATTTGAGCAATAGGAGTGAGGGCTCTATCCACAAGAGCTTAGAATCCATGACGAAATAGGGGTGACACAAGAGATAAATGTGCTTGTTCTGTATAATGGTCTAGCCATCTTTTAAAAAATAAGGTAGTATCTACACTATTATGTCCATGCGGAGCGATTACGCACCACACCCAGCAATGATGCAAGACAGTGTTCACACAGAAATTCCCACGTAAAACACTAAAACCATCACCCAACACAAACAAGGGAAAAAGATGGCGCAATCGTCCCGACAAGGACAACCCCGTACCTAGGCCAACTGTACTGACCCTGGGTAGATACAGGATATGTCAATAAGGTGATAACAACTAATGGCAGTAGGAGCAATGCTAGAAGCAACTCAAAGATACAAATAATACACCAGCTACTTAGCTTGATCCGGATGGCAGACCAAGAAAAAAGGACTAGACCAACTTCACCCAAGAGGGACGAATATCAGCAACTAGCAAGATTCAGGTTGAAATATTTAAATACCCTCTCAAAAAGATTGGCCAGCCTAGCAAAACACAAACCACCTAGGGAAATATCAACATACGACTCCAATGAGCCTTTATCAACGATGGTGGAACCCAAGGGGATAACAAATGTACAACCACAAAAGTATCATAATGTGGCTTGGACTGACTTAGTACTGCCAGTCCATTTCCACCTCATGTCCGCTATACTATAACCCTGTCGCGGCAGTTGAGCTGTAACGTACACCACCCAGTATCTGCATATATACATAGATGAAGTGCAGTAGGGTGCATGGGGTGTGGGGGACACAGTGAGATGAAGGGGCTCAGGTTCTGAGGAGGAATGTAGAAGAGAGTAAAATGATAGGCCTCCCTAACAAGATGTGTTTTTTAGGCATGATTAAAACTTTGGATATTGGGAATTAACCTGATTGGATGAGGTAGTTCATTCCAGAGAGCAGGTGCAGCTCCGGAAAAACCTTGGAGATTCAGTGGGAGTTTCAGAATAAGAAAGAACTTAGTGTAAGATCATTAGCTGAATACAGAGCACATCTAGGATGGTAGACAGAGGTGATATAGGACAATGCAGCACTGTGGAGAGCTTTATAGATGAGTGATGAGTTTAAATTGTATTTTATAGTGGATGGCCAACCTGTGCAATGACTAGCACGGGGTGGAGGCATCAGTAAAACAGTTACACAAAAAGTGCCTGGCTGCTGCATTCAGGATAGGCTGGAGAGGGGAAAGTTTAGTCTGGGAAGACCCATCAGTAGTGAATTGCAATAATCAAGCCAAGAATGGATCAGGACAAGAATAAGCAGCATAATGTGATGGTTGCATACAACAAGGGGAATGTATTTGAATACATTGGTACTGTATAGAAGGAAATGAGGATTTGTTTTCTAAGAGACTTGAGATAGTTACAACTATTGTATATTAGATATGCTATTGATATAGAAGTGATTGATTTGTACTACATTAAGTCACTTGATTGGAGTTGTGCCTCTCCTCGAGTTATGAGTGCTATATTAAAGCTACGCCAGTAGAATTTGTATTATCTTAACTATGCTTGAGAAAGGGGACTGCAGTTCCTGAAACGCATTGCTCTGCTTTTTACCTTTTCAATAAATCATCTTGAACCCAGTTGGATCCTGTGCGTTAAGGTTGAACAAAGAATTCTTGGATTGGTATTTCACTCAACTAGAAGGAAGCTGGTTACCTGCCCGAAGAAGTCTTTTCCCAATAGCTCTGTTTCCCAGGGGTTCACTTACAGCTACTATTAGTGTTATGCCTAAAGAATAACCACAACAAGTGAGCTTATACTATTTATATCACTGTTTTATTTTTGGGACATACTTATGTTGCATTATTTTGTCTCCTTTTCTGTGTGAGCCATTACACATGATTGGCACAAGGTAAAGGCATTGCTGTAATGGCCGGACAAAAAGATGAGCCTGGCTCCTGCATTCAAGATAGACTGGAGAGGAGAAAGTTTAGCAGGGTAAGATCAATCAGCAATGAATTGCAGTAATCAAGCAGAGAATGGATCAGGACTAGAGATGAGCGAGAGTACTCGCTAAGGCAAACTACTCGAGCGAGTAGTGCCTTATGCGAGTACCTGCCCGCTCGTCTCAAAAGATTTGGGTGCAGGCGGGGGAGAGCGGTGAGTTGCGGGAGTGAGCAGGGGGGAGGGGAGGGGGGGAGAGTGAGAAAGAGATATCCCCCCGTTCCTCCCTGCTCTCCCCCGCCCCCCGCCGGCACCCGAATCTTTTGAGACGAGCGGGCAGGTACTCGCATAAGGCACTACTCGCTCGAGTAGTTTGCCTTAGCGAGTTTGCTCGCTCATCTCTAATCAGGACAAGAATAAGCATTTTTGATGCTTCCATAGTAAGAAAAGGGCAGATTCTGGAGATATTCTTGAGATGCAGTTGACATCAGTATGCAGGTGATTGAGTATACAGAGTGAAGAAAAGATTGGAGTCAAATATGACTCCAAGACAGTGAACATGGTGCCTAGGAGTAAAACTATTTACAGTTTTCTTACATTAACTGTGGACACCAAAATAGGCTATTGGAGATGACACATTTTACATGACTAATAGGGATGAGCGAGTATACTCGCTAAAGCACTACTCGCTCGAGTAATGTGCCTTAGCCGAGTATCTCCCTGCTCGTCCTGAAGATTCAGGAGCCGCTGCAGCTGACAGGTGAGTTGCGGCGGGGAGCAGGGGAGAGCGGGCGGGAGAGAGGGAGAGAGAGATCTCCCCTCCGTTCCTCCCCGCTCTCCCCCGCAGCTCCCCGCCCCGCGCCGGCCCCCGAATCTTCAGGGACGAGCAGGGAGATACTCGGCTAAGGCCCATTACTCGAGCGAGTAGTGCTTTAGCGAGTATACTCGCTCATCCCTAATGACTAAATCTCCAAAATCTCCTTCCCTACTGCACTGAGTTTATATAATGAATGTTTAGTACAAGTACAAGTCTATTCAGCATTCTTACCACACCATCATTTCAACTGATATTTTAAAGAAAAGATGTGCGCCAGGAGGAGACCCACATGGACAATGTAGAGACTATCCAAACTAACGATAACTGTAAGGGGTTTTCCTAAAGAGTTAAGTTTTTATGAAGATGGGAAACTTGGGGTTGTAATGACCTATAGTGGCAAGTTGGAAAAACTGCACCAAGATATTGCCTTCTACTGTACTTAAATTGGCCGTCGGGAGGTTACATGTTGAAAGGTCCTAAAACGATGAAAGAGAGACAGTAAAGACTGAGCATGCTCATTGGGAACCTTCTAGTGGAATGATGCCATGATTAAAAAAAAGGCAATTTTGAGGTATGCAACAGGAGATCACTGGGACTGTGTAGAACTGAGGTGCTACTGTGAGTTGCCATGGCAAAACAACAAGGAGCAAATGCAATAGTTGGCAGAGGAGCTACTGCTGCAGACTATTGCAGTGAGACCCTGAGTCCCTAGATGTGAGATGGGCTGCTCGAGTTACTGCTGCTGCACTGCCTCAGTGATCATTGGGATCCAGGGAGAAGAGCCGTCTGGAGGATGGAGAGAGTGCAGGACTGTGCTGCAGAACAACAGATCAAGACCAAAGAGAACACAGAGGAGCTTGTTGGCACCAAGATGTAAGTGAGGTTGGCCTCAGTACAACTGCTATGCATGCAAACCATTAGAGAAAAAGTAGTTAGCAAGCCTGCTGCACATAGACAGACAATAACGGCTGTTAAAATATCTGGGCTCAAATACTTGGGTGTGGACTGAGAAAATTACACCAATCAGGAATTAGTTAAAAAAACAAGACACTTATTCCGGAATTTAATTGAAATTGTGCATAGATATGCTTTAATATAAAGAGGTGCAGTGTTGAACCTTTATTAGCAAACTGTGTCATTATGATATGTGAGCTATATTTCTGTTCTATAGGTTTGATCTTCAAACTGTATTGTTCATACTGTTTTGCCTGCATTGTTTCATAGTGTGTGTAAAGTATTCTCAATCATAGGATATAGTGAGCCATAGTTAGCGGTGGGAACATTTACGGTAAAAGTTAAATTGCTTACTTACTATTATAACCTTTGATTCCTTTGTTCGTAAATAAATATTGAATTTTTATAACTCCTTCTGCTGCATCATATCCTGAATCTGTGTCACAATACCAGCACCCACAACAAAACCATACACAGTAGGATTTTATGATCACTGTACAGAACTTAGAGGTATTCTCCAGCCTAATTATTATATGTTACAGAACTTTCTCAAATAAATAGATTTTACAGACTTGAGCCAGGAAATGGCAAGATGACATGTAGATGGAATTATAATTGTACTTGGATCCCATGGGTGTGTGAACTATAATCCGTTTTGCGAAGTTCTCACTGCTCTGCATCAAGCTTACAGCCTGATAATGTATTCCAAAGAACAGAGTGTACTATACTGGTAGAGCGTGTTTAACTCTTTACAGCTAGTGATCCATGGCAATCTTTGGTGGCAGTAAAATCATTGGTTATCACAAAAGTTGCATGACCCAAGTTGCTGAAGACTTGCTTCTAAAAATCCAGAAAATAGAAATATATCTAGAGAATTCCAGAATATAACAATACTTGTTTAGCTATGGCAGAATAGCGCAATTTATAGGAAGGTGTCCATTATGTTATCAAATTTCAGTTTGACTATTTTCTGCTTCTATTGTATTAGCTGCTCATTAATAGTTATTAATCCAGTCCCTTTTTGACCATCCTAAAATAGTGTACAATTTAACAGCTTTTTCAGTATAATGGCAGCTGATTGGTCTATCATGGGACATCACATACACTCCTAAGCAACAGTAATTGTGATTGGCAAATGTCCTGGGTAAACAGGTCTACTGTAAAGAGCTCCACCCTATAGACTTAACGCCTGTTCACATTTTTAAAATGAAGCAATACAACACTAATAAGGCAACAGATCCTATATGATTGAATGCTCTCAGGATAATATATTATAAACCAACATTGAGTAAAAGGCTCTGTTCACATCTGCATCAATGGCTCCATTTGAGACCCCCCAATGCAGATTCATCCGAAAATCCCAGAAAAAATAGAATAGCACGCTGAGCTTTTTCATATGAGAAACTGCCTATAGCATAACGGATTATGGACAGACGCCATTCTAGTCAATGCGATCTGTTCTGTCATAGGAAAGATCCAGCTTTCAATTTTTCTGTTCCTATGACGGAAAAGAAAAATGGAAACATAACTCAAACGAGAACAAAGCCTCGCCTAAATAATGACCTATTTAAATTTTTTTTAGCCTTTATCTTTCTAGTGCTTTTTTCCCATTTTTGTAGTCTATGTAGCTACTGTATGTAAATAATGTACACTTTTACTTTGTGTAGCATTTTGAGATATTTGTACACTTAGGATAAAATTATTTAAAAAAAGTAAAATACATTTTAAAAAATAAAATAAAAAATAAATCTTATTTGTATAGCGCCAACGCAGCTCTTTCAAGTAATTTTCTTTTATTTATTACCCCCCAAGCTGGGTGCTCATTTTACCAACCTCAGAAGGATGAAAGGCTGAGTCGACCACCTGAACCATTCGGGGATTGAACTTGCAACCTTCAGGTCATGAGCGAGAGCTTACACTCTGCACCACACAAGGTACATTTCCAACATGCTATTATTAAACATCACAAATATGTTACTAAATGTCAATTAGTTTATTACAGCTAGAGCTACATAACAAATGTGATTGCTGATCTGCCTAGATCTTTCTTGGACCCAGGGCTGCCCACTAAACTAGAAAACACCAATGGTAGCTGGGATTTCCCTAGTGATGACAACAAGGGGTGCTGCAGAGAAATCTCAACCATTGGAAAGAATGGGGGCAGACGTAACAGTCAGAAAAACACTCCGGTCTTTACCTTTCTCCTTGGAAGCCAATTGTCCTCCAATGCTACATAGGAGATCTGCAGTATTATTTGTGTTGTGCGAAGGGAATATGTAACCAGTCCAATGCATTAAATCATAAGGGAATATAAGCATACTTTTGTACCAGATTAGATCTGTATGTAGAGGTACAGTTACTGCAGACAATCCAAGTCAGAGCCCAAGTTGCTAGTTTGTTATCATTGTGGAATGTAAAAATGTTTCTACGAGGCAATCTTCTGAGGACCACGGAAAAGTATTTTAGGTACCCAACCCAAGTTGTGCAATATGAACTTGCCTCCACACTTTCATTTTCCTTACATCTACCTCGATTCTTCTTTTTCTTAGCCCCAAAAATGCTTAAATTCCACACTTTGTCCATTTAAAATGTTCTAAGTATCTGATGACGACAGTTCAATGAACTAGCAGCAGCTAGACCAGACCTTGGCCCCTTTTCAAACTCTCTCACTGCTAATGAAACAAATTGTTAAAGCTTTCCTAAGTTGACCAAGTTCTGAAGAAAAGTTGACTACATTTTAAAAAGCTTCAAAGCAAAATTATACTCTTATAAAATCACTATTCCTTATTTACATGAATTATCTAGCCTAAACTCAGTAGCCAGGCTATTAGTGTCATGCCCCTTTGTGAAGAGCGTGGGAAGGTAATGAAATAAAGAATAGCAAGTGAGTGTTTTAAATGAGAAAAGTAGGATGCCAAGATGAATGCTGGGCACTGGCAGAAGAAGTACATTCTTGACTATTTCGATATTGTCTGTTGCCTTACTATTCCTCTGGTGCTTGCGGGCAGATACATAAGAATGGAGGTTTGTTGTACAGTCATATGAGGGGAGCTTGACCTCCTTGCCCCATTACCGAGATGTAGCCATTGTCCCTGACTATGTGTCAGTGTTCTGGTTTACTGCTATCATTGACTCAGCGAGAGCTTCCTGTCCTCTAGGCTGCACTGGAACATTATTATAAAAATATCAAGAAAGAGCTGATGTCATTCAGCACAAGTGAGCTGTTAACGGAATACTTGTGAAATTGTCTGAAAGAAAGCTGCTGTTCCATGCCTGCAGCAACTTCACGTGGGTGGATTTGTGAACAAACCTTCCTTCCTCGGCTCTCCGAACTTGTATATAATTATGTCTCAAATTAGCTCTAGGAAATAGTCTTATCGTAGGGGTTTCTAGTCATGAAGAACAGAAGTCAATGACGCTGATGGCAAAAAAAGGAGCACTGAAGAAATTAAAAGGTAATAAATCTGGGAACCACAAAATGATGTTAGAATATTAATGCGAGGTAATAGATTCATGCTGATGACTGAGTGCCACCAGAAGCCAAACTCCCAGCTATAAGGTGGAATGACACCTATGGTTGCTATAGGGTCTTTGGAAAGAGGGGGCGCAGTTTTGGTTAGTCCTTGCCTTTTGCTGCTGGATGATGACAAACTGTGTAATACTTTTCCACTCTAAGAAACTGCATTGTTAACAAAAAAAAATAGGTTGAGAATAGAGATGAGCGAGTATACTCGCTAAAGGAAAGGCAATTGCTCGAGCGAGCATTGCCTTTAGCGAGTACCTGCCCGCTCGAGACGAAAGGTTCGGGTGCTGGCGTGGGGGAGCGGTGAGTAGCGGCAGTCAGCAGGAGGGAGCGGGGGGGAGAGAGGGAGAGAGAGATCTCCCCGCCGTTCCGCCCCGCTCTCCCCCGCAGTTCCCTGCCCGCCGCCGGCACACGAACCTTTTGCTTCGAGCGGGCAGGTACTCGCTAAGGGCAATGCTCGCTCGAGCAATTGCCTTTAGCAAGTATACTCGCTCATCTCTAGTTGAGAACTTACTCAGTAGTTATGGAAAAGGTGTGGAGGATTACCAAATACTAGGCCGTTGTGTCCTGAGTAGCTAAGCCTGGTGCCATTATGGAATGCCTATTTTGATCATCGCTTTAAGACTCTCCCTCTTCTGCTGTATGTATGCCATTGCTACAGCAACTTTCATAATATTTCTTACACTCATAAACCTATTGCATAGTAACATACTATGTTAGGCTCAAAAAAACACATATCCATCTAGTTCAGCCTTTTACCATTCCAATGTTGATTCAGACGATGGAAACAAAAACCCAATGAGGTAAAAGCCAATTTTCCTCATTTAAGGGAAGAGAATTCCTTCCTGACTCCAAGTCTGGCAATCAGAATAATCCCTGGATCAACAACCCTTCTGAAGTAGTTAGTGACTATAACATGTAATATTGTTACAAGATGTCAAGGAACCTCTTGAACCTTTATCGAATTTGCCATCACCACGCCTTCAGGCAGAGAGTTCCACTGCTCTTACAGTAAAGAACCCGCTACTATATTAGTGTAGAAACTTTCTTTCCTCTAGACGTAGAGGATGCCCCCTTGTTACAGTCCTCTGCATAAATAGATGATGGGAGAGATCTCTGTATTTTCCCCTGAGATATTTATACATAGTTATTAGGTCGCCCCTCAGCTGTCTTTTTTCTAAACTACCGTATTTTTCGCTTTATAAGACGCACTTTTTCCCCCTCCAAAGAGGGGGGGGGGGAAGTTGCTGTGTCTTATAGAGCGAATGTGCAAAAAAATTTGTTCCAATCGCCATTTTTAGCGCGATCGTGAATTTAACGCGCGATCGCGATTTAGTTAGCGCGATTGCGTGTTAAACTCGCGATCGTGCGAACAAATGTGCAACCAGTCTCCTCCGCACTTCCGCCCATACATACCTGTGATTGGACGTGAGCGCCGGCGGGTACCTCTGCTGCTCCCTGCCTCCACCAAATGGCTTCCTTCCTTCCTCCTGCTGCACAGACGCGCCGCTGTGATATGGAGCGCCGGTTTTTCGGACCTTTGCTGCACCCTCTGCTTCGTCACCCGGCACTAACCCTGCGCTGTCCCTGGGTGAGTTCAAATTTTTTTTCCCCCTATTTTCCTGCTCTAAAACAGGGGTGCGTCCTATAGACCGGTGCGTCTTATAGAACGGAAAATACGGTAAGTAAAGTAAATAACCCCAATTTTGATAACCTCTCTGGCTATTGTAGTCCGCCCATTCCATTTATTACTTTAATTGCCCTATGTCCTTCTTGAGTACCAGTACCCAAAGTTGTACACAATATTCCATGTGTGGTCTGACCAGTAACGAAGAACAATGTTCTTGTCAGATACCCCTAGACCTCTTTTCATGCACCCTATGATCCTATTTGTCTTGGCAGTCCTTCCCCATGTCAGTGTTACCCAGTGGTTTAGTGTGTAATGGTGACATGTATTTCCTCTGCCCATATGCATAACCTTACATTTATCAGTGGTAAACCTCATTTGCCACTTTTCTCAGTTGCATCACTATCACTGCTGATGGAATCACCAACTGGATATAAAGTGGCAGAACTGGACTTCACAAAAATCAGTCACTTTTCCCGGGTATTAACAGTACTTTGATACCCTCAGAACTAATGGTAGGGACAAATTATGTAACAACCGGACAGTCGAATGAGCAATAATATAAAGTACATATGAACATTAGTAGGTAACAAAGATGCCAGAATAGGTACTCACCAATACATGATAAACAAAGTGGTGATGGTAAGCAAATGATGGCAAAAACAGGTGATGATGATGTTAGTCATATGATGGATCAAATGGGTGATGGCTAAAAAATAAACTGACAGTAGCTGGCCTTAACTCTAGCTTTACATGAGTCTTCCCCTAATCACTTCCTGATGCTGACCCTAACACTAGATATCACTGTCCCTGACTACTCCTAATGAAATCCCTAATGGAACCTATTTCTAAAACACTGAGCTTGAGAGAGCATTAAGACTAGAGATGAGCGAACACCAAAATGTTCGGGTGTTCGTTATTCGTAACGAACTTCCCGTGATGCTCGAGGGTTCGTTTCGAACAACGAACCCCATTGAAGTCAATGGGCGACCAGAACATTTTTGTATTTTGCCGATGCTCGCTAAGGTTTTCATGTGTGAAAATCTGGGCAATTCAGGAAAGTGATGGGAATGACACAGTGACGGATAGGGCAGGCGAGGGGCTACATGTTGGGCTGCATCCTAAGTTCACAGGTCCCACTATTAAGCCACAATAGCGGCAAGAGTGGGCCCCCCCCCCCTCCCAACAACTTTTACTTCTGAAAAGCGCTCATTAGCATGGCATACCTTTGCTAAGCACCACACTACCTCCAACAAAGCACAATCACTGCCTGCATGACACTCCACTGCCACTTCTCCTGAGTTACATGCTGCCCAACCGCACCCCCTCCCCCCCACAGCGCACACCAAAGTGTCCCTGCGCAGCCTTCAGCTGCCCTCATGCCACACCACGCTCATGTCTATTTAGAATTGCGTCTGCCATGACGAGGGACCGCAGGCATACACTGCAGAGGTTGGCACGGCTAGGCAGCGACCCTCTTTAAAAGTGGCGGAGCGATAGCCCACAATGCTGTACAGAAGCAATGAGAAATAGAATCCTGTGCCACCGCCATCTGGAGCTGCACACGTGGGCATAGCAATGGGGAACCTATGTGCCACACACTATTCATTCTGTCAAGGTGTCTGCATGCCCCAGTCAGACCGGGCTTTTTAATTCATAGACACAGGCAGGTACAACTCCCTATTGTGAAGTCCCTGTCGACCCACAGCATGGGTGGCTCCCTGGAACCCACCGGCGGTACACAAAAATATCCCATTGCATTGCCCAACACAGCTGAGGTAGTAATGTCGTGCGTAATACAGGTGGGCTTCGGCCCACACTGCATGCCCCAGTCAGACTGGGATTCTTTACAAGTGGACACATGTAGGTTTAACTCCCTGTGGACCCACTGCCTGGGTGGGTGCCAGGAAGCCACCGGCGGTACATAGAAATATCCCATTGCATTGCCCAACACAGCTGAGGTAGTAATGTCGTGCGTAATACAGGTGTGCTTCGGCCCACACTGCATGCCCCAGTCAGACTGGGATTCTTTACAAGTGGACACATGTAGGTTTAACTCCCTGTGGACCCACTGCCTGGGTGGGTGCCAGGAAGCCACCGGCGGTACATAGAAATATCCCATTGCATTGCCCAACACAGCTTAGGTAGTAATGTCGTGCGTAATACAGGTGGGCTTCGGCCCACACTGCATGCCCCGGTCAGACGGGTTCTTTAGAAGTGTACAGATGTATTAAAAACTCAGTGTGCACCTACAGCATGGGTGGCTCCCTGGAACCCACCGGCGGTACACAAAAATATCCCATTGCATTGCCCAACACAGCTGAGGTAACGTCAGCTGTAATGCAGGTGGGCTAAAAATTAATTTGATTACACTGTAGGCGAGGGCCCACACAAATTGCTGTATCAACAGTACTAATGTACATCCCAAAAATTGGCCATGGCCAGCCAAGAGGGCAGGTGAAACCCATTAATCGCTTTGGTTAATGTGGCTTAAGTGGTAACTAGGCCTGGAGGCAGCCCAGTGTAACGAAAAATTGGTTCAAGTTAAAGTTCCAATGCTTTTAAGCGCATTGAAACTTATAAAAATTGTTCTGAAAAATTATTTGAGTGAGCCTTGTGGCCCTAAGAAAAATTGCCCGTTCAGCGTGATTACGTGAGGTTTCAGGAGGTGGAGCAGGAGGAGGAGGAGGAGGAATATTAGACACAGATTGATGAAGCAGAAATGTCCCCGTTTTGGATGGTGAGAGAGAACGTAGCTTCCATCCGCGGGTGCAGCCTACGTATTGCTTACGTATCGCTGCTGTCCGCTGGTGGAGAACAGAAGTCTGGGGAAATCCAGCCTTTGTTCATCTTGATGAGTGTTAGCCTGTCGGCACTGTCGGTTGACAAGCGGCTACGCTTATCTGTGATGATTCCCCCAGCCGCACTAAACACCCTCTCCGACAACACGCTAGCCGCAGGACAAGCAAGCACCTCAAGGGCATACAGGGCTAGTTCAGGCCACGTGTCCAGCTTCGACACCCAGTAGTTGTAGGGGGCAGAGGCGTCACCAAGGATGGTCGTGCGATCCGCTACGTACTCCCTCACCATCCTTTTGCAGTGCTCCCGCCGACTCAGCCGTGACTGGGGAGCGGTGACACAGTCTTGGTGGGGAGCCATAAAGCTGGCCAGGCCCTTAAAGACTGTTGCACTGCCTGGGATGTACATGCTGCTCGATCTACGCACATCCCCTGCAACATGGCCCTCGGAACTGCGCCTTCTGCCACTAGCGCTGTCGGCTGGGAATTTTACCATCAGCTTGTCCGCAAGGGTCCTGTGGTATAGCAACACTCTCGAACCCCTTTCCTCTTCGGGAATCAGAGTGGGCAGGTTCTCCTTATACCGTGGATCGAGCAGTGTGTACACCCAGTAATCCGTCGTGGCCAGAATGCGTGCAACGCGAGGGTCACGAGAAAGGCATCCTAACATGAAGTCAGCCATGTGTGCCAGGGTACCTGTACGCAACACATGGCTGTCTTCACTAGGAAGATCACTTTCAGGATCCTCCTCCTCCTCCTCCTCCTCCTCAGGCCATACACGCTGAAAGGATGACAGGCAATCAGCCGGTGTACCGTCAGCAGCGGGCCAAGCTGTCTCTTCCCCCTCCTCCTCATCCTCCTCATGCTCCTCCTCCTCCTCCTGTACGCGCTGAGAAATAGACAGGAGGGTGCCCTGACTATCCAGCGGCATACTGTCTTCCCCCGCCCCCGTTTCCGAGCGCAAAGCAGCTGCCTTTATGGTTTGCAGGGAATTTCTCAAGATGCATAGCAGAGGAATGGTGACGCTAATGATTGTAGCATCGCCGCTCACCACCTGGGTAGACTCCTCAAAATTACCAAGGACATGGCAGATGTCTGCCAACCAGGCCCACTCTTCTGAAAGGAATTGAGGAGGCTGACTCCCACTGCGCCGCCCATGTTGGAGTTGGTATTCGACTATAGCTCTCCGTTGTTCATAGAGCCTGGCCAACATGTGGAGCGTAGAGTTCCACCGTGTGGGCACGTCGCACAGCAGTCGGTGCACTGGCAGCTTAAAGTGATGTTGCAGGGTGCGCAGGGTGGCAGCGTCCGTGTGGGACTTGCGGAAATGTGCGCAGAGCCGGCGCGCCTTTACGAGCAGGTCTGACAAGCGTGGGTAGCTTTTCAGAAACCGCTGAACCACCAAATTAAAGACGTGGGCCAGGCATGGCACGTGCGTGAGGCTGCCAAGCTGCAGAGCCGCCACCAGGTTACGGCCGTTGTCACACACGACCATGCCCGGTTGGAGGCTCAGCGGCGCAAGCCAGCGGTCGGTCTGCTGTGTCAGACCCTGCAGCAGTTCGTGGGCCGTGTGCCTCTTATCGCCTAAGCTGAGTAGTTTCAGCACGGCCTGCTGACGCTTGCCCACCGCTGTGCTGCCACACCGCGCGACACCGACTGCTGGCGACATGCTGCTGCTAACACATCTTGATTGTGAGACAGAGGAGGAGGAGGAGGAGGAGGGTGCTTTAGTGGAGGAAGCATACACCTCCGCAGATACCAGCACCGAGCTGGGGCCCGCAATTCTGGGGGTGGGTAGGACGTGAGCGGTCCCAGGCTCTGACTCTGTCCCAGCCTCCACTAAATTCACCCAATGTGCCGTCAGGGAGATGTAGTGGCCCTGCCCGCCTGTGCTTGTCCACGTGTCCGTAGTTAAGTGGACCGTGGCAGTAACCGCGTTGGTGAGGGCGCGCACAATGTTGCGGGAGACGTGGTCGTGCAGGGCTGGGACGGCACATCGGGAAAAGTAGTGGCGACTGGGAACTGAGTAGCGCGGGGCCGCCGCCTCCATGATACTTTTGAAGGACTCCGTTTCCACAACCCTATACGGCAGCATCTCAAGGCTGATGAATTTTGCGATGCGGACGGTTAACGTTTGAGCGTGCGGGTGCGTGGCGGCGTACTTGCGCTTGCGCTCGAACACTTGCGCAAGCGACGGCTGAACGGTGCGCTGAACTACACTGCTGGATGGGGCCGAGGACAGCGGAGATGAGGGTGTGGGTGCAGGCCATGAGGCGGTAGTGCCTGTGTCCTGAGAGGGGGGTTGCATCTCAGTGGCAGGTTGGGGCACAGGGGGAGAGGCAGGGGTGCAAACCGGAGACGGTGAACGGCCTTTGTCCCACCTTGTGGGGTGCTTGGCCATCATATGTCTGCGCATGGTGGTGGTGGTGAGGCTGTTGGTGTTGGCTCCCCGGCTGAGCTTTGCGCGACAAAGGTTGCACACCACTGTTCGTCGGTCGTCAGGCGTCTCTGTGAAAAACTGCCAGACCTTAGAGCACCTCGGCCTACGCAGGGTGGCATGGCGCGAGGGGGCGCTTTGGGAAACACTTGGTGGATTATTCGGTCTGGCCCTGCCTCTACCCCTGGCCACCGCACTGCCTCTTGCAACCTGCCCTGCTGATGCCCTTGACTCCCCCTCTGAAGACCTGTCCTCCTGAGTAAGCGTTGCACACCAGGTGGGGTCAGTCACCTCATCGTCCTGCTGCTCTTCCTCCGAATCCTCTGTGCGCTGCTCCCTGGGACTTACTGCCCTTACTACTACCTCACTGCAAGACAACTGTGTCTGATCGTCATCGTCCTCCTCACCCACAGAAAGTTGTTGAGACAGTTGGCGGAAGTCCCCAGCCTCTTCCCCCGGACCCCGGGAACTTTCGAATGGTTGGGCATCAGTGACGATAAACTCCTCTGGTGGGAGAGGAACCGCTGCTGCCCAATCTAAGCAGGGGCCCGAGAACAGTTCCTGGGAGTGTTCCCGCTCCTGAGCAGGTGTCATTGTAGTGGACTGAGGAGGCTGGGAGGAAGGAGGAGCAGCAGACAGAGGATTCGGATTGGCAGCAGTGGACGGCGCAGAACTGCGGGTAGACGATAGGTTGCTCGAAGCACTTTCTGCCATCCAGGACAGGACCTGCTCACACTGCTCATTTTCTAATAACCGTCTCCCGCGTGGACCCATTAATTGGGCGATGAATGTGGGGACGCCAGAAACGTGCCTCTCTCCTAATCGCGCAGCAGACAGCTGCGACACACCTGGATCAGGAGCTTGGCCTGTGCCCACACCCTCACTTGGCCCTCCGCGTCCTCGGCCACGTCCACGTCCACGTCCTCTAGGCTTACCCCTACCCCTCAGCATGCTGTATTACCAGTGATTAGATTTCCCAGGCAGGAAATAAATTGGCGCAAGACTGCAGGCCAAATATAATTTTTGCCCTTTTTGGAAAACGAAAGGCCCCACTGCCTCTAGTGAATGAATTATCTAAGTTTAATAACTGTGCTGTGTCCCTGCTTATGTGTCACAGAACGTGAGGGTAGCAGAGTTATTATAACTCTTGGAGAGCAGGTATTTTTTTTCCCAATTAAGGAAAGCAAATGGCGAACCCAGCAGTAAAGCGTAGCTGGGTGCGTATGATTTAGCAATGTTTTTCACGCAGCTCACACGTCTACACAGGCGTAAGGACGGACACAGGCTGGACAAATAGATTTGTTTTCAGTTTTTTCCCACCAACAGGCAGCACTGCGTATATTCAATGAACCTGCGAAGTTTAATAACTGCGCTGTGTCCCTGCTTATGTGTCACAGAACGTGAGGGTAGCAGAGTTATTATAACTCTTGGAGAGCAGGTATTTTTTTTTCCCAATTAAGGAAAGCAAATGGCGAACCCAGCAGTAAAGCGTAGCTGGCTGCGTATGATTTAGCAATGTTTTTCACGCAGCTCACACGTCTACACAGGCGTAAGGACGGACACAGGCTGGACAAATAGATTTGTTTTCAGTTTTTTCCCACCAACAGGCAGCACTGCGTATATTCAATGAACCTGCGAAGTTTAATAACTGCGCTGTGTCCCTGCTTATGTGTCACAGAACGTGAGGGTAGCAGAGTTATTATAACTCTTGGAGAGCAGGTATTTTTTTTCCCAATTAAGGAAAGCAAATGGCGAACCCAGCAGTAAAGCGTAGCTGGGTGCGTATGATTTAGCAATGTTTTTCACGCAGCTCACACGTCTACACAGGCGTAAGGACGGACACAGGCTGGACAAATAGATTTGTTTTCAGTTTTTTCCCACCAACAGGCAGCACTGCGTATATTCAATGAACCTGCGAAGTTTAATAACTGCGCTGTGTCCCTGCTTATGTGTCACAGAACGTGAGGGTAGCAGAGTTATTATAACTCTTGGAGAGCAGGTATTTTTTTTCCCAATTAAGGAAAGCAAATGGCGAACCCAGCAGTAAAGCGTAGCTGGGTGCGTATGATTTAGCAATGTTTTTCACGCAGCTCACACGTCTACACAGGCGTAAGGACGGACACAGGCTGGACAAATAGATTTGTTTTCAGTTTTTTCCCACCAACAGGCAGCACTGCGTATATTCAATGAACCTGCGAAGTTTAATAACTGCGCTGTGTCCCTGCTTATGTGTCACAGAACGTGAGGGTAGCAGAGTTATTATAACTCTTGGAGAGCAGGTATTTTTTTTTCCCAATTAAGGAAAGCAAATGGCGAACCCAGCAGTAAAGCGTAGCTGGCTGCGTATGATTTAGCAATGTTTTTCACGCAGCTCACACGTCTACACAGGCGTAAGGACGGACACAGGCTGGACAAATAGATTTGTTTTCAGTTTTTTCCCACCAACAGGCAGCACTGCGTATATTCAATGAACCTGCGAAGTTTAATAACTGCGCTGTGTCCCTGCTTATGTGTCACAGAACGTGAGGGTAGCAGAGTTATTATAACTCTTGGAGAGCAGGTATTTTTTTTTCCCAATTAAGGAAAGCAAATGGCGAACCCAGCAGTAAAGCGTAGCTGGCTGCGTATGATTTAGCAATGTTTTTCACGCAGCTCACACGTCTACACAGGCGTAAGGACGGACACAGGCTGGACAAATAGATTTGTTTTCAGTTTTTTCCCACCAACAGGCAGCACTGCGTATATTCTATGAATAATAACTGTGTTGTGGCCCTGCCTATACAATTCTTTCCCTGCAGTATCAATGGAGGGTGCAATGCTCTGCAGAGGCGATTTTGAGAAGCCCAAAAAAAATGCAGCACAGCCAACAGCAGCCTGGACAGTACTGCACACGGATAAATATGGCCCTAGAAAGGACCGTTGAGGTTCTTGAAGGCTACACTCACTCCTAACACTCTCCCTGCCTATGCAGCACTTCTGTCCCTAATGCCAGGTGCAACGGTCTGCAGAGGCGATTTTGAGAAAAAAAAAAAAATCCCACTGCTAACAGCAGCCAACACACAGCTATCAGTGGCCCTAATAAGGACCTTTGGGGGGTCTTGAAGCCTACACTAACTACCAATTCTTTCCCTACAGCAGCTCCGGTATAAACAGCACTGTCCCTCATCTAACTCACACCGCATCTGAGGCGAGCCGCGGGAGGGGCCGACTTTTATATTAGGCGAACACCTGATCTCGCCAGCCACTCACAGCAGGGGGGTGGTATAGGGCTTAAACGTTGCAGGGGGAAGTTGTAATGCCTTCCCTGTCTTTCAATTGGCCAGAAAAGCGCGCTAACGTCTCAGGGAAGGAAGTGAAAGTAACCAGAACACCGCATGGTGTTCGTCACGAATAACGAACATCCCGAACACCCTAATATTCGCACGAATATCAAGCTCGGACGAACGCGTTCGCTCATCTCTAATTAAGACCAAAAGAAAAAAAAACCAAAACAAATGGAGCAAACCTGAACTAGGAAGCAAGATAAGACAGATATAAACAGTAAAAAAGCAATAGGAAAAAGATACGAGAAGCATACATGGAATCCTGGATTAAGACACATAAAACTTATGCTATAACTAGCAACACATTACAGAAGCCAGGAATATTTAAAGAGAAGGTAACTAATCAGGAACTACTCTCCAAATGGGTCTGAGCTGCAGCAGTGTGGCCGGCTGATCCACTCTAATATGTGAGACAGTTGCAGAGAAACTGCCCTAATAAACTAATAGAGGAGAGATGACAAAACAGTAGGAGAATTTATGCTGTTTGCTACAAAATGATGCAGTTCCCATGGGTGCGTGATTTTAAGGCTATTTAGCCTTATGACTTCTAGATGTGTTCTTTTTCCCGCGGAATTGCGCAGTGTATTGTATATTGAGTGTACGTATTTGCGCACCTCCCATAGACTTCTATGGGGACCTTTGGCACGCAAATGGTCACAAAAATACAGCATGCTGAAATTAATGGGTTCTATTCTCTGCGTATTGCCTCAAATTTGCGCACAAATACGGTCGTGTGAAGCCACTCTAGTAATATGATGAACAGTTATACCACCTGTTCGGAAGTTAAACACAGAGCTGTGCTGGCTAGTATCTACACTTTTTGATTTTTTTGTTTTTGCACTGAGTGGTTTGGTTCATCAGCATCAATAATGTGTTAAAACTGTAAATAAATTAAAGGGGTTATCCAGTTACCGGACAACATCCTTTCATATCGCTCCTTATAGTGAAATAAACTGATCAGTTCATCTATCCTGTAAACATGGTGCCCAGGATTTAAGCAGTGATGCTTTAGTCTCTGATTGGCTACTGCGGTCACCTGACTTCTGGTGATGTTAACTGTCAGAACAGACCCCGGGACTATGGCGAGGCTGCAGTGCTGGATCCCGGAGGCGGAGGGGTAAGTGCTGCTTTGTTCAGTTTACTACAGTGAGCGCTACTGAAGGGATGTTGTCCAGTAACCATGTACAGTATACATGCAGTAATAATGTAGGATTTATTCTTGGTTCTGGTAATGCCAAAACTTTGGATTTTCTTAGGAAATGGCAAGTGTTTTCCTATAAACCACAGCAATTTTATTGTGCATAGAAGTATATAAATGACCCTGTTTAGAAACTGGCTTTTCTGCTGAATATTGATGTGTTTGACCATGGTCTAAGTGCAGATGGCCACTGTGATTTAAAGGGTTGATTCATCAAACCACATCCGAGCACTATGAATCATTGGCTCAAGCTAGTGACTATAGACAAATGTGCTGAATTACAGAAGCAATACTGGTGCATTGTAAGAACACATAATGAGAACAAAAACGTCCCTGTCATTGCTGCAAAAGACTTCTTTATCTTCTTTGATGAACTGTCTGGGACAATCCTTCTACTGACCTAGACAAACGCTATCTTTGTTGAGCAGCAAGTTCTGTGTCCGATTCTCCAACCTTAAGAGAATAAAAATGAAATATGCAAATGCTTGTGAGTGGTCTGTTTGTAGAGTCATCAGTAAGTCTTACTGTTACTACATGGGAATGCTGAAAATGAAGATACTCAGTGCATGCTATATGTCTATTAAAGTGGGTGCGGCCCTTGATTCAAGTCTCTGAATGGATGCTGCTGCATGCCCAGATGTTTCAAACCATCTGCTCTATTGTAATGTTCATTCAGTTTGTTTGCAGTGTATTCCATTATAACTGAAGGACAATAAACCCTAATGCTACACTTTGTAGACCACATCACAAGCTTAAGGGCAGCTTTACATGGGACAACTATTGTCTGATTAGTTTGCTCAATAGAGCAAATGTAAGCCAAATTAGTTACAAATAAACACAGGCACCAACCGGGTGACGAGTGACAATTTGTTCACTACTAGCTATTCGCTTAATTTCAGCTCACCTAACAATCATCACTTGTTTAATTATCTGGTGTAAACAGGTAGTCACTGTCTTTCATTGGCTAGTCAACAACTTTGCGGCATGGATCTCCCACCAAACGTTGACTGGTTACAGCCTTTTTCGAACATTCTGCCCTCCCACTGAACGCTCACTGATTCCCAAAAACACATAAAACATGCAAATGAAGAGCAAGTGGTCGCAGCACTGACCGTAAAGTCAAACCAGCAAGAAACCGAGAAGCAAGTGTTCACTTGAAGACTACTCACAAATATTTCATAGAATCAGAATTGTAGAGTTGTGAGTAGAGATGAGCGAACGTACTCGTCCGAGCTTGATACTCGTTCGAGTATTAGCGTGTTCGAGATGCTCGTTACTAGAGGCGAGCACCACACGATGTTCGAGTTACTTTCACTTTCATCTCTGAGACGTTAGCGCGCTTTTCTGGCCAATAGAAAGACAGGGAAGGCATTACAACTTCCCCCTGCGACGTTCAAGCCCTATACCACCCCCCTGCAGTGAGTGGCTGGCGAGATCAGGTGTCACCCGAGTATAAAAATCGGCCCCTCCCGCGGCTCGCCACAGATGCATTCTGACATTGTTCAGGGACAGTCCTGCTGGTGCCGGAGCTGCTATAGGGAGAGCGTTAGGAGTGATTTTAGGCTTCAAGAACCCCAACGGTCCTTCTTAGGGCCACATCTGACCGTGTGCAATACTGTTGAGGCTGCTTTTTGCAGTGTTGCACGTTTTTTTTTCTTCTGTATATCGGCCGTGCAGAGCATTGCGTCCTCAGTCTGCAGTCATTGTACAGAGTATAGGGCCAGTACTGGTGAGGCAGGGAAAGAGATATTCAGGCTATATAGGCAGTGGGCTTTTTCCAAAAAATTGGGGAAAAATACTATATTTGGGCTGCCTGTGACCGTCTTCAGTTTACTGCTTGTCTGCTGGGGGTAGTAGTCCTAATTAATACGCAGCTAAGCGTTACAGCAGGCTTGCGCAAAATTGTTTCCTGGATCTGCTGTCTCTGTTACATCAGCGCCGTCATCCCGCCAGAGGGAAACAGTATACATAATATTATACGCTGCCTACAGTATCTATCTGCTGGGGTTAGTAGTCCTAATTAATACGCAGCTTAGCATTACAGCAGGCTTGCGCAAAATTGTTTCCTGGATCTGCTGTCTCTGTTACATCAGCGCCGTCATCCCGCCAGAGGGAAACAGTATACATAATATTATACGCTGCCTACAGTATCTATCTGCTGGGGGTAGTAGTCCTAATTAATACGCAGCTAAGCGTTACAGCAGGCTTGCGCAAAATTGTTTCCTGGATCTGCTGTCTCTGTTACATCAGCGCTGTCATCCCGCCAGAGGGAAACAGTATACATAATATTATACGCTGCCTACAGTATCTATCTGCTGGGGGTAGTAGTCCTAATTAATACGCAGCTAAGCGTTACAGCAGGCTTGCGCAAAATTGTTTCCTGGATCTGCTGTCTCTGTTACATCAGCGCAGTCATCCCGCCAGAGGGAAACAGTATACATAATATTATATGCTGCCTACAGTATCTATCTGCTGGGGGTAGTAGTCCTAATTAATACGCAGCTAAGCGTTACAGCAGGCTTGCGCAAAATTGGTTCCTGGATCTGCTGTCTCTGTTACATCAGTGCCGTCATCCCGCCAGAGGGAAACAGTATACATAATATTATACGCTGCCTACAGTATCTATCTGCTGGGGGTAGTAGTCCTAATTAATACGCAGCTAAGCGTTACAGCAGGCTTGCGCAAAATTGTTTCCTGGATCTGCTGTCTCTGTTACATCAGCGCCGTCATCCCGCCAGAGGGAAACAGTATACATAATATTATACGCTGCCTACAGTATCTATCTGCTGGGGGTAGTAGTCCTAATTAATACGCAGCTAAGCGTTACAGCAGGCTTGCGCAAAATTATTTCCTGGATCTGCTGTCTCTATTACATCAGCGCCGTCATCCCGCCAGAGGGAAACAGTATACATAATATTATACGCTGCCTACAGTATCTATCTGCTGGGGGTAGTAGTCCTAATTAATACGCAGCTAAGCGTTACAGCAGGCTTGCGCAAAATTGTTTCCTGGATCTGCTGTCTCTGTTACATCAGCGCTGTCATCCCGCCAGAGGGAAACAGTATACATAATATTATACGCTGCCTACAGTATCTATCTGCTGGGGGTAGTAGTCCTAATTAATACGCAGCTAAGCGTTACAGCAGGCTTGCGCAAAATTGTTTCCTGGATCTGCTGTCTCTGTTACATCAGCGCAGTCATCCCGCCAGAGGGAAACAGTATACATAATATTATATGCTGCCTACAGTATCTATCTGCTGGGGGTAGTAGTCCTAATTAATACGCAGCTAAGCGTTACAGCAGGCTTGCGCAAAATTGGTTCCTGGATCTGCTGTCTCTGTTACATCAGTGCCGTCATCCCGCCAGAGGGAAACAGTATACATAATATTATACGCTGCCTACAGTATCTATCTGCTGGGGGTAGTAGTCCTAATTAATACGCAGCTAAGCGTTACAGCAGGCTTGCGCAAAATTGTTTCCTGGATCTGCTGTCTCTGTTACATCAGCGCCGTCATCCCGCCAGAGGGAAACAGTATACATAATATTATACGCTGCCTACAGTATCTATCTGCTGGGGGTAGTAGTCCTAATTAATACGCAGCTAAGCGTTACAGCAGGCTTGCGCAAAATTATTTCCTGGATCTGCTGTCTCTATTACATCAGCGCCGTCATCCCGCCAGAGGGAAACAGTATACATAATATTATACGCTGCCTACAGTATCTATCTGCTGGGGGTAGTAGTCCTAATTAATACGCAGCTAAGCGTTACAGCAGGCTTGCGCAAAATTGTTTCCTGGATCTGCTGTCTCTGTTACATCAGCGCCGTCATCCCGCCAGAGGGAAACAGTATACATAATATTATACGCTGCCTACAGTATCTATCTGCTGGGGGTAGTAGTCCTAACTAATACGCAGCTAAGTGTTACAGCAGGCTGGCGCAAAATTGTTTCCTGGCTCTGCTGTGCGTTCCGTAAGGGAAGTCAGCCTCCAACCACAGGCCAATAAGCGGCACATTTAATTACAGCGTTCTGTTTCTGCACTACTGGTAATATAGCATGCTGAGGGGTAGGGGTAGGCCTAGAGGACGTGGACGCGGGCGAGGACGCGGAGGCCCAAGTCAGGGTGTGGGCACAGGCCGAGCTCCTGATCCTTGTGTATCGCAGCCGACTGCTGCGGGATTAGGAGAGAGGCACGTTTCTGGCGTCCCCACATTCATCTCACAATTAATCAGTCCACGCGGTAGACCTTTATTAGAAAATGAGCAGTGTGAGCAGGTCCTGTCGTGGATGGCAGTAAGTGCATCCAGCAATCTATCGACCACCCAGAATTCTGTGCCGTCCACTGCTGCAACTCTGAATCCTCTGGCTGCTGCTCCTCCTTCCTCCCAGCCTCCTCACTCCATTACAATGACACATTCTGAGGAGCAGGCAGACTCCCGGGAACTGTTCTCGGGCCCCTGCCCAGAATGGGCAGCAATGGTTCCAAATCCTCTCCCACTGGAGGAGTTTGTCGTGACCGATGCCCAACCTTTGGAAAGTTCCCGGGGTCTGGGGGATGAGGCTGGGGACTTCCGGCAGCTGTCTCAAGAGCTTTCAGTGGGTGAGGAGGACGATGACGATGAGACACAGTTGTCTATCACTCAGGTAGTAGTAATTGGAGTAAGTCCGAGGGAGGAGCGCACAGAGGATTCAGAGGAAGAGCAGCAGGACGATGAGGTGACTGACCCCACCTGGTTTGCTACGCCTACTGAGGACAGGTCTTCAGAGGGGGAGGCAAGTGCAGCAGCAGGGCAGGTTGGAAGAGGCAGTGCGGTGGCCAGGGGTAGAGGCAGGGCCAGACCGAATAATCCACCAACTGTTTCCCAAAGCGCCCCCTCGCGCCATGCCACCCTGCAGAGGCCGAGGTGCTCAAAGGTCTGGCAGTTTTTCACTGAGAGTGCAGACGACCAACGAACAGTGGTGTGCAACCTTTGTCGCGCCAAGATCAGTCGGGGAGCCACCACCACCAGCCTCACCACCACCAGCATGCGCAGACATATGATGGCCAAGCACCCCACAAGGTGGGACAAAGGCCGTTCACCGCCTCCGGTTTGCACCGCTGCCTCTCCCCCTGTGCCCCAACCTGCCACTGAGATCCAACCCCCCTCTCAGGACACAGGCACTACCGTCTCCTGGCCTGGCCACACCCTCACCTCCGCTGTGCTCGGCCCCATCCACCAATGTCTCTCAGCGCACCGTCCAGCCGTCGCTAGCGCAAGTGTTGGAGCGCCAGTATGCCGCTACGCACCCGCACGCTCAAGCGTTAAACGTGCACATAGCCAAATTTATCAGCCTGGAGATGCTGCCGTATAGGGTTGTGGAAACGGAGGCTTTCAAAGGTATGATGGCGGCCGCGGCCCCGCGCTACTCAGTTCCCGATGTGCCGTCCCAGCCCTGCACGACCACGTCTCCCGCAACATTGTACGTGCCCTCACCAACACGGTTACTGCCAAGGTCCACTTAACAATGGACACGTGGACAAGCACAGGCGCGCAGGGCCACTATATCTCCCTGACGGCACATTGGGTGAATTTAGTGGAGGCTGGGACAGGGTCAGAGCCTGGGACCGCTCACGTCCTACCCACCCCCAGAATTGCGGGCCCCAGCTCGGTGGTGGTATCTGCAGCGGTGTATGCTTCCTCCACTAAACCACCCTCCTCCTCCTCCTACGCAACCTCTGTCTCGCAATCAAGATGTGTCAGCAGCAGCACGTCACCAATAGTCGGTGTCGCGTGTCGTGGCAGCACAGCGGTGGGCAAGCGTCAGCAGGCCGTGCTGAAACTACTCAGCTTAGGAGAGAAGTGGCACACGGCCCACGAACTGCTGCAGGGTCTGACAGAGCAGACCGACCGCTGGCTTGCGCCGCTGAGCCTCCAACCGGGCATGGTCGTGTGTGACAACGGCCATAACCTGGTGGCGGCTCTGCAGCTCGGCAGCCTCACGCACGTGCCATGCCTGGACCACGTCTTTAATTTGGTGGTTCAGCGCTTTCTGAAAAGCTACCCACACTTGTCAGACCTGCTCGGAAAGGTGCGCCGGCTCTGCTCACATTTCCGCAAGTCCCACACGGACGCTGCCACCCTGCGCACCCTGCAACATCGGTTGAATCTGCCAGTGCACCGACTGCTGTGCGACATGCCCACACGGTGGAACTCTACGCTCCACATGTTGGCCAGGCTCTATGAGCAGCGTAGAGCTATAGTGGAATACCAATTCCAACATGGGCGGCGCAGTGGGAGTCAGCCTCCTCAATTCTTTACAGAAGAGTGGGCCTGGTTGGCAGACATCTGCCAGGTCCTTGGAAACTTTGAGGAGTCTACCCAGATGGTGAGCGGTGATGCTGCAATCATTAGCGTCACCATTCCTCTGCTATGCCTCTTGAGAAGTTCCCTGCAAAGCATAAAGGCAGACGCTTTGCGCTCGGAAACAGAGGCGGGGGAAGACAGTATGTCGCTGGATAGTCAGAGCACCCTCCTGTCTATATCTCAGCGCGTTGAGGAGGAGGAGGAGGAGGGGGAGGAGGATGAGGAGGAGGGGGAAGAGACAGCTTGGCCCACTGCTGAGGGTACCCATGCTGCTTACCTGTCATCCTTTCAGCGTGTATGGCCTGAGGAGGAGGAGGAGGATCCTGAAAGTGATCTTCCTAGTGAGGACAGCCATGTGTTGCGTACAGGTACCCTGGCACACATGGCTGACTTCATGTTAGGATGCCTTTCTCGTGACCCTCGCGTTACACGCATTCTGGCCTCTATGGATTACTGGGTGTACACACTGCTCGACCCACGGTATAAGGAGAACCTTTCCACTCTCATACCCGAAGAGGAAAGGGGTTCGAGAGTGATGCTATACCACAGGACCCTGGCGGACAAACTGATGGTAAAATTCCCATCCGACAGCGCTAGTGGCCGAAGGCGCAGTTCCAAGGGCCAGGTAGCAGGGGAGGCGCAGAGATCAGGCAGCATGTACAGCACAGGCAGGGGAACACTCTCTAAGGCCTTTGACAGCTTTCTGGCTCCCCAGCAAGACTGTGTCACCGATCCCCAGTCAAGGCTGAGTCGGTGGGAGCACTGTAAAAGGATGGTGAGGGAGTACGTAGCCGATCGCGCGACCGTCCTCTGTGACGCCTCTGCCCCCTACAACTACTGGGTGTCGAAGCTGGACACGTGGCCTGAACTCGCGCTGTATGCCCTGGAGGTGCTTGCTTGTCCTGCGGCTAGCATCTTGTCAGAGAGGGTGTTTAGTGCGGCTGGGGGAATCATCACGGATAAGCGTACCCGCCTGTCAACCGACAGTGCCGACAGGCTTACACTCATCAAGATGAACAAAGCCTGGATTTCCCCAGACTTCTCTTCTCCACCAGCGGACAGCAGCGATACCTAAACAATACATAGGCTGCACCCGCGGATGGAAGCATTGTTCTCTATCACCATCAAAAACGTGGACCTTTTAGCTTCATCAATCTGTGTATAATATTCATCCTCCTCCTCCTGCTCCTCCTCCTGAAACCTGACGTAATCACGCCGAACGGGCAATTTTTCTTAGGCCCACAAGGCTCAGTCATATAATTTTTGTAAACAATTTTTATACGTTTCAATGCTCATTAAAGCGTTGAAACTTGCACCTGAACCAATTTTTATTTTAACTGGGCTGCCTCCAGGCCTAGTTACAAATTAAGCCACATTAACCAAAGCAATTAATGGGTTTCACCTGCCCTCTTGGTTGGGCATGGGCAATTTGTCTGACGTACATTAGTACTGTTGGTACACCAATTTTTGGGGCCCTCGCCTACAGTGTAATCCAATTAATTTTTTGCCCACCTGCATTAAAGCTGACGTTACATCAGCTGTGATGGGCACTGCAATGGGATACATTTATATACAGCCGGTGGGTTCCAGGGAGCCACCCATGCTGTCGGTCCACACGGAGTTGTAACTGCATGTGTCCACTTCTAAAGAACCCCAGTCTGACTGGGGCATGCAGTGTGGGCCGAAGCCCACCTGCATTAAACATGACATTACTACCTCAGCTGTGATGGGCAATGCAATGGGATATATTTATGTACCGCCGGTGGCTTCCTGGCACCCACCCATGCTGTCGGTCCACACGGAGTTGTAACTGCATGTGTCCACTTTTAAAGAACCCCAGTCTGACTGGGGCATGCAGTGTGGGCCGAAGCCCACCTGCATTTAGTCGGACATTACCTCAGCTGTGATGGGCACTGCAATGGGATACATTTATGTACAGCCGGTGGGTTCCAGGGAGCCACCCATGCTGTGGGTGAACACGGAATTCCCATTGTGGAGTTGTACCTGCCTGTGACTACTTATAAAAAACCGCGGTCTGAGTGGGGCATGCAGACACCTTGACAGAATGAATAGTGTGTGGCACATAGGTTCCCCATTGCTATGCCCACGTGTGCAGCTCCTGATGGCGGTGGCACAGGATTATATTTCTCATTGCTTCTGTACAGCATTGTGGGCTATCGCCCCGCCCCTTTTAAAGAGGGTCGCTGCCTAGCCGTGCCAACCCTCTGCAGTGTGTGCCTGCGGTTCCTCCTCATGGCAGACGCACTTATAAATAGACATGAGGGTGGTGAGGCATGAGGGCACCTGAAGGCTGCGCAGGGACAATTTGGTGTGCGCTGTGGACACTGGGTCGTGCAGGGGGGGTTGGGCAGCATGTAACCCAGGAGAAGTGGCAGCGGAGTGTCATGCAGGCAGTGATTGTGCTTTGTTGGAGGTAGTGTGGTGCTTAGCTAAGGTATGCATTGCTAATGAGGGCTTTTCAGAAGTAAAAGTTGTTGGGAGGGGGGGGCCCACTCTTGCCGCTATAGTGGCTTAATAGTGGGACCTGGGAACTTGAGATGCAGCCCAACATGTAGCCCCTCGCCTGCCCTATCCGTTGCTGTGTCGTTCCCATCACTTTCTTGAATTGCCCAGATTTTCACAAATGGAAACCTTAGCGAGCATCGGCGAAATACAAAAATGCTCGGGTCGCCCATTGACTTCAATGGGGTTCGTTACTCGAAACGAACCCTTGAGCATCGCGAAAATTTCGGCCCGAGTAACGAGCACCCGAGCATTTTGGTGCTCGCTCATCTCTAGTTGTGAGGGATCTCCAGGGGCATCGGGTCCAACCCCCTGCTCAATGCAAGATTCACTAAATAATCCCAGAGAGATGTCTGTCCAGGCTTTGTTTGAAGACTTCTATTGAAGGAGAACTTACCACCTCCCATGGTAACCTGTTCCACTCATTGATCACCCTCATTGTCAGAAAGTTTTTTTCTAATATCTAATCTGTGTCTCTTTCCTTTCAGTTTCATCCCATTGCTTCTAGTCCTACCCTGTGCAAATGAAAATAGAGCTGATCCCTCTGCACTGTGACAGCCCTTCAGATATTTGTAGATAGCTATTAAGTCTCCTCTCCGCCTTCTTTTTTGCAAGCTAAACATTCCCAGATCCTTTCACCGTTCCTTATAGGACATGATTTGCAGACCACTCACCATCCTGGCAGCTCTTCTCTGAACTTGCTCCAGTTTGTCTATGTCTTTTTTAAATCGGGGTGCCGAGAACTGGATACAATATTCAAGATGAAGTCTGACTAAAGAAGAGTAGAGGGGGATAATTACCTCATGTGATCTAGACTCTGTACTTCTCCGAATACATCCCAGAATTGTGTTTTGTCTTTACTGCTGCATCACATTGTTGACTCATGTTCAGTCTGTCATCTATTAGTATATCCAAGTCTGTTTGACATGTAATGCTTAGCCCAATTCCTCCCATTTGCTTTTTAAATTATTCTTGCCCAGATGTAGGACTTTGCATTTCTCCTTATTAAATACCATTCTGCTAGTGACTGCCCATTGTTCAAGCTTTTCTAGATCTTTTTGAATCCTCTCTCTCTCTTCTATAGTGCTAGCTATTCCTCCTAGCCTTGTATTGTTGGTAAATTTGGTCAGTTTCCCATCAATTCCCTCCTCCAGATCATTTATAGAAATGTTGAACATCACTGGGCCTGGGACAGAACCTTATGGTACCCCACTTTCCACATTCTTCCAATTGGATATGCAGCCATTTATAACCACTACTTACTTGAGTACAATCACTCAGCCAGTTGTAAATCCACCTAACAGTTGCCTTGTTAATCCCATATTTAGCCATTATTTCAATAAGTATGCTATGAGATACTTTGTCAAATGCTTTACTAAATTGAAGATATACTATCTACCGCATTGTCCTGATCAACCCAGTCGGTGATTCTGTCATAGAAGGAAATTAGATTAGTCTGGCATGACCCATGCTGGCTCTGGTTAATTACTCCATTCTCATCCAAGTACTGTTTAATAATTTGTTCAAAGATCTTTCCCGGTACAGAAGTCAGACTCACAGGCCGGTAGTTTCCTGAGTCCACTTTCTTCCCTTTTTTGAAGATAGGGACAACATTTACCCTTTTCTAATCTTCTGGGACTTCTCCTGTTCTCTAGGAATTTTCAAAGATTATGGTGAGTGGTTCGGCAATTACCTCTGCTGCTTCCTTTAGTATCCTAGGATGTAATTCATCTGGACCTGGAGACTTGAATTCATTTAAGTTAGATAGCTGTTCTCTCACCATCTCTCTGCTTATTGATAGCTTACATTTTTTTATTCTCCCAATATCACAGGGAAGATCAGTTGATATTACATCTATTTTCTGAGAGAAAACAGATACAAAATAGGAATTTAAAAGTTCAGCCTTCTTAATATCATTTTTAACCAAAACATCTAAAAGCATTTTTGACTATTTTTTTTGCTTTTGACATACCCCCCAAATCTCCTTTTTTTTTTTTGCTTTTGGCCTCTGATGCAAGCCTCAATTCATTATTAGCTTTAGATTTTTTGACACTTGCCCTACAGTTTCTGCAGACCCCATTATATTCTTCTTTAGATACCCCCCCCTTTCCATTTGCTAAACATATTTTTCTTCCTTTTTAACATGTGTGCAATTTCTGTGTTCATCTATCCTGGTCTCTTTAAATGCTTCCCATACTTCCTGCTTTTAGGGATTGTTAATGATTTTGCTTTGACAATCTAATTTTGCAATATTTCCCAACCTTCTTGTACATTTCTGTCCTTAAGAACATCCAGCCATTGGATTCTTCCTACCCTCTTTCTGAGTCCATTAAAACCTGCTTTTCTGAAATCCAACCTTGAGGTCTGAGTCTTCTCAGGTCTTCCTCCCATTGTTATCGAAAATTCAAGGATAGCATGAACACTGCCTCCTAAGGTCACAGCCACCCTTACGTCCTCAACCATTTCCTCCCTGTTGGTAAGAATTAGGTCCAAGATAGAAGATCCCCTCGTTTTCTCTTCTACCTTTTGGAAGACAAAGTTGTCAGCAATAGCGGATAAGAATTTGTTGGACCCATTACTTTGGCCTGAGAGTAATTAATAATAATATTTATATTCGTTCAATGGTCTCAGCAATCAACACCTGCCAAAAAACCTTACGCCCCATAACTACTTAGCGAATGATATTTCACGCATGTGCAGCCACTGCTCTACTCACTTGGGGGTCCATAGGCCCACTGCTCTACAGATCAGAGGGGGTCTCAATGGTCAGACCTCCGCCCATCAAATAGTTATTCACTATCCCTAACCTCTTTAAGATTATATCTATACCTGGTAAATTTGTTGCAGACATTTCTGTTACTGTTCCATTTATCTTAATGGGTTTGCAGAAATCTATGTGCATGCTATAGAAAGAATTCCAAACATGTGATTTTTCATTGCAGACTAAGTTTCCAACAACAAATTTGCCATTTATTAATATAGTAGCAAAGACTGCATGTAGAGGCTGTTATAGTCAGTTATCAGCCACTTTGACAAACTCCGTGAGAGATCCATTCACAGAATTTAAAGTATACCACCTTACATAAATCTACTGGTTACTCATGGAAACAGACAGCAATTTAACTTTATTTTGCTGTCAGACATGATCAAGCTGCTTGGCTGTAACTTTAGTGCTCTTGTAGTAGGATACTAGGAGAATTCTGAATTTAGACATGAATGGAGAAGAAGACATTATGTAAACGAGCAAAGCAAATGAGTGCAGGTATGGTCTTTGTATCTTTGCTCACTTCTATTTTAGTAAGGTTATAGGCCTGTATAATAAGCTATACTTTATGTAAGGGCTTAAGTTACATTTACTCTGGGTGACTATTATCGCTCATACAAGTTGTTAAAGCGCACAACTGACAATCGTTCATTTGCTGCTACACAGATCAATGATTATTCAATAGTTGTTTGCTGAGTTATTGTTCATAGGGGAGAATCTCCATGCAAATGTATTCACAAGTCGTTCAAATGGAAACATTTGTGACGACACCCAACGACTTTTGATCAACCAATGACTATTTGTTAGGTGAGCTGAAAATGAACGACTACTGAGCAAATTATCGCTAAGTACCCTGTCGGTGGCTGCATGTACAAGCGATGACTATCGCCCAAATTCGGTGTTTCTAGCAATTTGGATAAATGTCCCATGTAAAGGTACCTTTACATGTAGCATAATATGTATTACCTCTTGAAGGCAACAAACAAGGTAAAGTATTGTAAGCTCACTAAACTGAATATAAATGACTGTTCTGTTATGTTCGTGTGGGCGAAGAAGCACAGGGCCCACACGATCGTGCCAAAAAAGTGGTTAGGGACCACCAGAACAGTGTCAGGAAATGGACTCAGACTGGACGTACTGGCAAAATGTACAAACAAGAACCAACTGACAAAACACACTCACCATGCATACCTGTACACGTAAGCACGTAAATTAGCCAATGAACTTAAGCCGCAAAGCTACGACAAGGCTCCTCGTGTCTTGTGGTCCCTACACTAGCAAGACACATCTACCAGAGGACCCTAAGGGCCACCCTAGCCCAGAAATGGCAAGCAAACTCAGCAGGACAAACTGACATAAAATAAACGTACAAACGGACATGAACCAACAACACACTAAACACACTACAAGCTGCAACTGACGAGGATACATGTTCCAGCCGCACCAGATACAGTTCACACAGCAAGCAGCAACAGCACAGATAAGAGGACACAAGTCAAACCACAAGCTGCAACACAGAAATAACAGGACTGCTCACCCTGGACACCAAACAGACACTAACAGGAGCTGGGTATATATGTGAGCAAAGACCGGGGGATTGGCTAGCAGGAGATCACCATATCCAGCCAGCTCAATATCATTCTACACCTGTGTGCTTGTGCTACTAGAAACCATAGTACTACAGGTCCCAGCAGCACAACCTAACATGTTCTTTTCCAAGTATGACTGTTGCGTCGTTGTTACATGACCAGTGTTCCATATCTCAATGTGCTACTAATGAAAGAAGGTTGGATAATAATAAATTGGGGGTTACAATTAATTTTGAACAGAATGTAGTTTAACATTTGGTGTTCTAAGGAACATGAATCAGATTGCACTATATTAGCCGGGTCAAGTTGTGTTGTGTTTTGGAATTAAAATGCTCCATCTGTAATAACATCAAGCAGAAGGCTCATAGTGTGGTCCAAAGAATATCTGGCAGCAGACTTATTGCAGGAGCCCGGGACTGTATGGTGCACTTGTCTTTATTCTTTGCTTCAGGATGCACTGTTATTTGTTTAGACCATTTTTGGCCTACTGAAAGCCCTTTTTAACATAATGACATATTCTGATGACTCTATCATCTGGCTTCTACTATATATCCCGTATTCATTGACATTGAAAGCTCCACAAGTTCTCCAACAATTACAGGAGTTGTGTCACAAATGACATCTATCCCTTATCCACAGGATAGGTGAGGCCTGATCACTGAGGGCCCCAGCATTAACTGGAACACCCCCCAGAGCCTCCAGTTTGAATGAATGAAAAGTAATTATGGGTGAGGAATTTTGTGAGCTTCACCATAGTTTCAGCCCTAATTCCTTCATTTTCCATGTATAGTCTATCCTGGTATGGGATGCTGGTATATAAAGATTCCCCATCTGCTAAGGGATCTATTACTGCCAGTTTATTTAATAGGTCAGTTGTGTCTTGAATGAATTTTCACATGGTGACAACATATACAATATTTACAACAGTCCAGTAGAGCAATGGGAAGTAACGTGGCACAAGATGCAAATGTTATATTACAGAATTGCCATCCCCCCCCCCCCCCCCCAATAAAAAAAAAAAGACAATGGGAGATGGAGGGGATGGGAAGGGAATTTAGCAACTGCTTTTAAATTCCCTCCCATTGCCAGCAGCTCCCATAGGCTCCTATGCGAGATTCTATTGCTTTGAATTGCCGGCAAAAGGAGAGGGTTTAGCAGTGCTAGTGACTAGCGCTGCTAAACTGTCAGTTGGCTCTATTGAGCCAGTTGAAGAATTACTCCTCAGCACACGGAATTCCGGGTTGCGGCATATATACGCCACATGTGCTGATATATGAGAAGGAAGCCAAAGCCAAGAAATTATTCTGCTGGGACAGTGATGATCATTAAGACATTGAATCAATAACCTAGTCTCCTCGCTTGATAGTCTTACCAAGTACCATCAATTGCACTGTAACACTGGAGTCAGCTGCACCGTGCCACACCTTGCTCTGATTCATAGGCTTCCATCCTGTATGCCTCGGCTTACACAATGCAGCAGCAATCCTTTTGTGACTAAATTACATTAGGAATGCCTCAATGGGAAGGGAATTACATTTTCCTTACAGAACAAGAGACAATAGGGTCTCCTTGAGGTTTTACTGAAAAAAAATGACTTGTTTTGAAAAAACTTTGTATAGTAGTTTGTTTAAAGTTCAGTCAAAAAAATAATCAAGTAACTGCTGAAAATATTTTGGAAATGAAAAAAAAATCTATCGGCATAATAATATTGTTACAGAAAAAGAAGCAAAAAGCAACTTAGAACACATTAAAAAGAAAGAGAAATAAGGAAATACCCTTTTTTTTGGCTTTATAAGACACAGCGGATGATAAGATGCACCCCTGTTTTAAAGGGGGAAAATAGGGAAAAATTATTTTGAACTCACCCAGGGACAGTGCAGGGGATAGTACCGGGCGACTGAGTAAAAGGAGCAGCAGAGGTCTAAAACACCAGAGCTCCGTGTCACAGCGACGCTTGTTCGGCAGGAGGAAAGGAGGAAGCTGATTGGTGGAGGCGGGGAAGCAGCAGCAATTCCCACTGGCGCTCACCACCAATCAGCGGCACATATGGGCGGCAGTGGGGAGGAGAGAAAACTGGTAAGTGATCGCACATTTGTCTGCGCGATTGCAAGTTTGTTTGCGCGACCGTGAGTTAGTTAGTGCGATCGTGCGTTTAAACGCGCAATCATGCGAACAATGCAGATGCGACAAATGTTGGCACGTTTGCTTTATAATACGCAGCAACTTTTTTCCCCCCGCTTTGGGTAATAAATAATGACAATCAATATAGAATACCCCCCGGCACCCCCCGAATCTTTTCACCCGAGTACGGAAGTACTCGAAAATCGCGGTGCTCGATCGAGTAATTACTCGAAACGAGTATATTCTCTCATCTCTAATCTTGATATATATACGCATAGATAAATGAGTATATATACATACACTCATACAATACATTGCATGGGGAATATTCCTGTTTTTAACATGTGGAGTGACTACCTTGAGAGGCAACAGTGAGAGGCTACTGTGAGTAACTACAGTGAGGGGCTACTGTGAGTGACTACAGTGAGGGGCTACCGTGAGGGGTTACTGTGAGTGACTACAGTGAGGGACTACCGTGAGGGGCTACTGTGAGGGGCTACTGTGAGGGGCTACTGTGAGGGGCTACTGTGAGTGACTACTGTGAGGGGCTACAGTGAGAGGCTACTGTGAGTGACTACAGTGAGGGGCTACCGTGAGTGACTACAGTGAGTGACTACTGTGAGGGGCTACAGTGAGGGGCTACTGTGAGTAACTACAGTGAGTGACTACAGTGAGGGGCTACTGTGAGTGACTACAGTGAGGGGCTACTGTGAGTGACTACAGTGAGGGGCTACCGTGAGGGGCTACTGTGAGTGACTACAGTGAGGGGCTACTGTGAGTGACTACAGTGAGGGGCTACCGTGAGGGGTTACTGTGAGTGACTACTGTGAGGGGCTACCGTGAGTGACTACAGTGAGTGACTACAGTGAGGGGCTACTGTGAGGGGCTACTGTGAGTGACTACTGTGAGGGGCTACAGTGAGAGGCTACTGTGAGTGACTACAGTGAGGGGCTACCGTGAGTGACTATCGTGAGTGACTACTGTGAGGGGCTGCAGTGAGAGGCTACTGTGAGTGACTACAGTGAGGGGCTACCGTGAGGGGCTACTGTGAGGGGCTACTGTGAGTGACTACAGTGAGGGGCTACCGTGAGTGACTACAGTGAGGGGCTACCGTGAGGGGCTACAGTGAGTGACTACTGTGAGGGGCTACAGTGAGAGGCTACTGTGAGGGGCTACAGTGAGTGACTACTGTGAGGGGCTACTGTGAGTGAGTACAGTGAGGGGCTACCGTGAGGGGCTACTGTGAGTGACTACAGTGAGGGGCTACCGTGAGGGGCTACAGTGAGGGGCTACAGTGAGGGGCTACTGTGAGTGACTACAGTGAGGGGCTACCGTGAGGGGCTACTGTGAGTGACTACAGTGAGGGGCTACCGTGAGTGACTACAGTGAGGGGCTACCGTGAGGGGCTACCGTGAGGGGCTACAGTGAGTGACTACTGTGAGGGGCTACTGTGAGTGACTACAGTGAGGGGCTACCGTGAGGGGTTACTGTGAGATTGCAAGGAAGATCTGGAAGCCCTTGGGAAACGTTCGGTGTTCAGGGACAGAGGCAGGGAGAAACACCAGCAGTTTTGGTAGACTGCAGGCAGGACTGCACAGCTCCATTCACTGCACTGGATGGGAGGAAGTGGTCAGCACAGCAAGGGGTATGTAGAAAGCTATTCTGTAGATAGATGATTAAAGGGGTTGTCTCGCGGCAGCAAGTGGGGTTATACACTTCTGTATGGCCATATTAATGCACTTTGTAATGTACATCGTGCATTAAATATGAGCCTTAGGCCGCCTGCACACGGGCGGAAATCCCGCGGCGGGATTTCCCGCGGGATTTCCGCCACTGAAAGTTTGTATAGGAGTGCATTACAATACGCACTCCTATGCAGACGGCCGCGGTTTGGCCATGCGAAATCTCGTGCGGCAAACAAACCGCGGCATGTCCTATTTTTGTGCGGGGCTCGCACTCACCCGGCCGCCGGCTCCGGGCTGCGCGGCAGCCGGCACATAAAAGAGGCGGGGCCGCCAGGCGCGGGTGAGTATGCGCTCGTCCCTGCAGGCTCTCGGGTCGGGTCCCGCGGCGAGAATTCTCGCTGCCGGATCTGACCCGCTCGTCTGCAGGCGGCCATACAGAAGTTATTCACTTACCTGCTCCGTTGCTAGCGTCCCCGTCTCCATGGATCCGTCTAATTCTGATGTTTTCTTGCTTTTTTAGACGTGCTTGCGCTGTGCGGTCTTCTCCCCTTCTCCTAGGTCCAGGCACGAGCGGCGTTCTGGCTCCGCCCCTTCTACGCGTCATCGCGTAGCTCCGCCCCATCACGTGTGCTGATTCCAGCCAATCAGGAGGCTGGAATCGGCAATGGACCGCACAGAGCCCACGGTGCACCATGGGAAAGGACCCGCGGTGCATCGTGGGTGAAGATCCCGGCGGCCATCTTGGTGAAGGAAGAAGAAAGAAGAAGGAAGACGTCGCAGAGCGGGGATTCGGGTAAGTAATATGTATTTTTTTTTAACACATCCCTTGTGGTTGTCCTGCGCCGAACGGGGGGCTTATGGGAAAAAAAACCCGTTTCGGCGCGAGACAACCCCTTTAAAGTTGATTTTGGGAATATCCCTTTAATAAAAGATTCCCTCAACTGACAAAGGTCAGCAAAGTTTAACTTCTCTGTGATAACTTTCTGTGACAAGTTATCTTATCTTAAGCTGTTAAAAATCTATTGCTCTCTCATAATAACACAACAAAAGCCATTGTAAGGCCGCCCGCATACAAACAGATTTTTGCTACGGAATCCGCGCTGGGCGTCCGCAGCAAATAATAATCAATAATCAATCGCAATCTCCGCTCGCGGAGGAAAAGTCGCAGCATGCTCCATTTTTGCACGGATTCCACGAGCACGGCTTCCATTGAAATTAATAAAGTCATCTGACCTGCGGCCCGTCCGTAATTAACATTGCGGACAGGTCGTAGATACGCGTCATCGCCTAGCGACGGCGCGGGAAACATAAACAAATCTATGTTGCGCATGTCCGACGGCAGCTCGCGGCAACTATCCGCAGTACAGAAAATATGCGAGTGGAGGATGCAGAAGACAAGCGGGGTGTCCCTGCTTGTCTTCTGCATCCAGCTGTTCCGCGCTCCGAGTGTCCAGCTGTTATACAGCTAAGCGCTCTGAGCAGAGGATGCAGAAGACAACCGGGAGCGGGATATAGCTGAAACAATAGTATCAGCTGTATCCCGCTGTGAATCCATGATAAGGCTCATCGTCGTCTTTCAGCACACTGAAAGACAACGATGAGCGACGGCTTAACGAAAACTGCACAGTCAGTGCAGTTACACATAACGATTATCGCTCAAAAGACGGCTTTAGAGCGAATTTTGACCGATAATTGTTGTGTCTAAATGGGCCTTAAGTCCCTCAAGGGAATATGAAGATACTCAATAACTACAATAGTACAATTCATCACTTGTGTAGTGCATTCTACTAAGCCTATGACAGCAGCCTATTAGTCTCTGCCAGAGGCCGGGGCCTAATAAGCTGAGTTCAATAGTAGACATGGTGGCCTTCGTCAGGCACCTTGCAACTGCACTGCGGGGTGCTGATGGGTGACAGAAGGATCCTGCTCCCCCTACCATCTGCTTCCGTGTTGGAGTTGCTATTGAATGTGGCATATAAGGGGTTAGACTGCCAGGATCTGAGGTTTCTCTGCATCGGGCGATTCTGGCTGTCAGTAGCCAGCTAAGTCACCACCTTAAAAAGAAGAACTGTATGTGCAAATTAAAAGCCCATTAGTGAGGTCATGAAAAAGGTGTATTGGCTGGCACTAAGGGGTTAATGAATAGCGCATATACTATTTCATATAGCTTTTTAGTTCTGTAGGCAGCTCAATCCCCAAGGGCACTTTGATCCCTCTTATAACTGGTCATCAGGCTGCATCTGTTCTTGTGCGGTACACCAGTATAACTCAAGGGCAAGACTTCTCACATGATGGCATCTCAGGGTTTACATGTCCACATAATAACCTTCATAGTAACAATGTTGCAGGCTACGTGCGCTATGTACTGAAAGTTTAACTAGTTTTCACACTTTGTACTTGACTATTGACAGT